>NC_136072.1:1164359403-1165002869 GCF_964261635.1 Lissotriton helveticus | reverse complement strand
CCTACATTCATCCATACTTCAACACTTGAATGATCATAGACATGACACATCTGTGTGCATTTGAATGATTAATGCACATTCAGTGGAGTGTTGTAGCTGGAGGAGTACAGGGTCATGCAAACCCACCTTTACATTGTTGCCCCGTAGAGGGACAGACAGAGTCCTTTAGGATATGACAAGTTCCTCAGAAGAGGAAGAGTTCAGTCCGCAGTCTGATTGCTGTGTCATTGGTAACCAAACAGAATATGGCAGTCCATGTCAAGGTCCATGGTCAGTGTCGCAGAGTGTATCCGGGGACAGTGGAAGGTGATGATGCAGTGTGCAGAAACAAGCAGAAACAGGACATATGGCGGAGATGAATGCTACTGGGTCCTTCCTACCACTGATTTGGCAATGCTGCACTCCAACATTTTGAAACAAAGAGATGCACCTTATTTAAAAAAATACAGCGCGCCCCTTTTGTTTCCCCTAGTGCTAAGAAAGCTGCCTAGTGCAGGCACCCTTGAGCCATGTTGCAGGGGTGATTGTTTATGTGCAGGAAGCAACACCTTCCTGCACGTAAACAATCAATAATGGTGGTTTGCTCTTTCTATGTGTGCTGCAGAAGGCATCACACACAAGGAATGAGCAAAAACAAGGAGAAATTATAATTTCTCTTTGTATCGCCATTCTAAGACCAGGGATTACCTGGCCTTAGTGATTGGCGCTGTCCCAGCCTTGTGAATCTGGAGCAGCGTCAAAAATCAATTGATGTTGAGGTGTACCCTCACTGCAGCACCCTTGGCATGCCCCTTTGCCGCAGCAGACTGCAGCCGAAAGGGGCATAATTACAAGGTGGTGTTAAGCCACGTTATGTGGCTTAGGGGCACCTTGTAAATATGTGAAATGGCAATACGCCACCGGGGAGTCCGAAAAAGTGACATTCCGGTTGCGAAAGGGTAAATATGCCCCATTGAATCTCACACTGGGTAATTGACATTACACCATGCGTGCAGTCTTTGTGCACTTTATACTCTGTATTAACAAAAAGGTAAAATATGCAGTTTCGGGCCTAATTTACATTTACAATATTTTTACGCACAGCAGCAAGCCTTCCCGCTGTACTGCTGTGCGTCAAAAGAAAAGGGCAGAAATGTGCCATGTCTACAAGATACGGCGCATGCCTGTCCTTTTCCCCAGTGGTGGTGCATAATGAGCTGCCATGCACCAATGCAGGCACCCCTTGTGACATGGCGCATGGGTGTGCGCGTTGCAAGGGTGATTGTTTTTGTGCAGGAAGTGACACCCTCCTGCGCAAAACCCATCACAAGAGGTGTTTTCCTCTTTCTATATGTGCTGCAGAATACAGCACACATAGAAAAAGGAAAAAGAAGGAGAAGTAATGGTATTTTTTCCCTGTTGCGCCTCCCTTGCGCATTCCCCGTTTGCGAAACCTTGCAAGTCTGGGTATGCGTCAGGTTCCATGGATGTTGCTTGGGACCACCCACAGCAACACCCATAGAATGCCCCTTTCACGCAGAGTAATGCATGAAAAGGGGGCATATTTACAAGGCTAAGAAAAGCTTTGCAGAGTTGTATTGCGTGGCCTTGTAAATATTGTCAGGCACATTGCGCCGCCAGTGCGTCAAAAAAAGTGATGCACGGGGGCACAATTTGCTTGTAAATAAGCCCCTTATTGGCTTATTTACCAGGCCCTTGTGCTGCCTATAAAAATGATTGTGCCATCAGCACAAAGGGCTTGTTAATTAGTCCCTTTGTGTTTCCCAACCAGTGGCATAAAGGGGCCATCACATGCAGGGCCAAGGGTGCAGAACACCCTCACTGCCCAGAAATTCAAAAATATATGCCATCTACAAAATGGAAAAAAATATGGGGAGACGTCTAAAAAGGGGGATATTTGCTTTAATTACTGATTTATTAACTGTACTTATAAATAGGAAGTAATTCTGCAGAGCATGAATATTAATTACATGTATGTGCATTGATATCTAAAGTGAAAAGATGAACAGGAATAAACAATTTACACATTTGGAAAGACGTTGACATGCGAGCGGGTGTTTTCTTCCTTCATTTGAGCCTGGATCAAAGCTTCCTTTTAAAATTATTGAAACTTAATTATCTGTGAATTTTGGGCTGCTCTGAGAGTTGTTTGCTTTCATATCTCTGTGTTCAGAGCAGCTCAGACATCTTTAATTAGGTGCAATATTTGGATGCGTCGATTCCCAGGCATGAAGAGGATATTATTTTACATTATTGCTGAACGCTTGAAGCAAGTGCAACTCTAGGAAAGTAATAAAGCTTTAAATTCATAATCCAGGAAACTTCTCATTTAATTCCCACAGGGGGAGTGTGGGCGTCAAAGTCTGGGGATTTGTTTGAGAAATCCAGGCACACAATATCCCTCCGCATAGAAAGATCAGGGCTGTCCACAGTCTATAATTTGCATACAAAATATTCCTATTACCCAGTGGCAGTCGCCTCTGGGGGCCAGATTCACAAAGGGCCTTGGCAGTGTGGAGACCCTTTGTGAATCAGGCCCTGGGAAGGTATAATTAGGTCTGTATTTCTATAGGAAATGGTTTTAATGATGCTAATAACTTTGACACCGTTTGACGAATCTCCACAAAACTTTCCAAAAGTTGTTTCTTTTTGACTTGTTTGTGCAGAGAAAGTTTCGGGGTGATCCGTCAAGCGGGGGACAAGAAAACAGAAAGCTCCCAAGATGCAAGATACCCATGCATTTTCCATAGACTTCTTTAGACAGCAAAAATTGCTGAATAGAATTACACCAAATATGTCAGGACGCTAAATCATGGTCCGTAGATTGTGCTTTTTGTAATTTTGTGTAAATCGGTTCAGCAGTTTTTGAGAAATCAACGTTTCAAAAATAGTATAATAGTGTAATATATTGTTGGACAGTTGTGTTGGAGGGACTCTAATAAAAGTCCTTCGAACCCAATGAAAAAGATCGTCAAGTTTAGAGATCACCATGGGAGCTGTCTTTGGTCAAACCTGCTGGAACATGGTCATCAGACTCACTCCATGTGCATCTCTAAGGGACGTCAAACTAATGTAAACATACAAAACAGAGTTTTATGTTTTAAAAAACAAAAACAAAAATAGTAAAAACAGCATTGAAAGGACAAAAGAATAGATGAGAGAAAACTGTAAGAGAGAGGTACATTTTATGTAAATATAAAAATGGCTGTATTGGCTCACCCAGCTCGGCTTACCTCATCAGGTGATATCATCTTTGCCATCCCTTCTAAACCTGTCCCTCACCCTGGGGGCAGTTTCCAAAGATATATGTGTTTGAAATGTCAGCTCTAGTAATGAGCAGCGTGCACTCACTAGACGAACACCCATCACTCCGCAGTCTATCGCTAAAAAATGCTACATATTCAGCACTCAACAACATATTTACTTACAAACAAAAGACTTTTAGGCCACACTCAGTTATTAAACACCTACAATCCAGGTGTGTAAATCCTTAACAACCCATCTTAGCAAATAAACAATATCAGAATATGTGTGGTGCCTGAAAAATTTAGGGAATGCGTCTAGGCACTTCATGGCAGGAGGACCTGAAGCTTTGGTTGCATTAGATACGGAGAATACACCTCACCACCCCAGCTGAGCTTTAGAGAGGAGATCTAATGATGAGTGTGATGCTTAATTTGTAAATAGTGGCAGTTCCTAAAATCTTTTCTTGGTGGGCTGAATTAGGAGGAGGTTTATCACTCTTGTTATCGCTGGTGCCCCTGCCACCTCTAATACGGTCCATCTCACCTCTAATATGGTCCATCTGACCTCTAGTATGGTCCATCCGACCTCTAAAATGGTCTAGCCCACCTCTAACATGGTCCATGCCACCTCTAACATGATTCACCCCCCTCTAACATGGTCCATTCCACCTCTCACATGGTCCATCCCACCTCTACCATTGTCCATCCCACCTCTAACATGGTCCATTCCACCTCTAATATGGTCCATCCTACCTCTAATATGGTCTATCCCACCTCTAACATGGTCCATGCCACCTCTAACATGATTCACCCCCCTCTAACATGGTGCATTCCACCTCTCACATGGTCCATCCAACCTCTAACATTGTCCATCCCACCTCTAATATGGTCCATCCCACCTCTAATATGGTCCATCCAGACCTCTAATAAGGTCCATCCCACATCTAACATGGTCCATTCCACCTCTAATATTGTCCATGCCACCTCTAATATGGTCCATCCCACCTCTAGCATGGTCCATTCCACCTCTACTATGGTCCATCCCACCTCTAACATGGCCCATCCCAACTCTAACATGGTCCATCCAACCTCTAATATGGTCCATCCCACCTCTAATATGGTCTATGCCACCTCTAATATGGTCCATACCACATCTATCATAGTCCATCCCACCTCTAATATGTTCCATCCCAACTCTATTATGGTCCATCCAACCTCGAACATGGCCCATTCCACTGCTTACATGATCCATGCCACCTCTAATATTGTCCATCCCACCTCTAACATGATTCATCCCCCCTCTAACATGGTCCGTACCACCTCTAACATGGTCCATCCCACCTCTAACATTGTCATCCCAACCCTAACATGGTCCATTCCACCTCTAACAATGGTCCATGCCACCTCTAATATGGTCCATCTCACCTCTAACACGGTCCATCCCACCTCTAACATGGTCCATCCCACCTATAACATGCTCCATGCCATCTCTAATATGGTCCATCCCACCTCTAACATGGTTCATTCCATCCCTAACAATTGTCCATGCCACCACTAATATGGTCCATCCCACCTCTAATATGGTCCATCCCACATCTATCATACTCCATCCCACCTCTAATATGGTCTATCCCACCTCGTACATGGTCCATGCCACCTCTAACATGGTCCATCCCACCTCTAATATGGTCTATCCCACCTCTAATATGGTCCATCCCACATCTAACATGGTCCATCCCACCTCTAATATGGCCCATCCCACCTCTAACATTGTCCATGCCACCTCTACCTTGGTCCATTCCACATCTGACATGATCCATCCCACCTCTAACATGGTCCATCCCAGCTCTAAAATGGTCTATTCCACCTCTAACATGGTCCATGCCACCTCTAACATGATTCATCCCACCTCTAATATGGCTCATCCCACCTCTAACATAGTCCATTCCACCTCTCACATGGTCCATCCCACCTCTAACATTGTCCATCCCACCTCTAATATGGTCCATCCCAACTCTAATATGGTTCATCCCACCTCTCACATGGTCCATCCCACCTCTACCATTGTCCATCCCACCTCTAACATGGTCCATTCCACCTCTAATATGGTCCATCCTACCTCTAATATGGTCTATCCCACCTCTAACATGGTCCATGCCACCTCTAACATGATTCACCCCCCTCTAACATGGTGCATTCCACCTCTCACATGGTCCATCCAACCTCTAACATTGTCCATCCCACCTCTAATATGGTCCATCCCACCTCTAATATGGTCCATCCAGACCTCTAATAAGGTCCATCCCACATCTAACATGGTCCATTCCACCTCTAATATTGTCCATGCCACCTCTAATATGGTCCATCCCACCTCTAGCATGGTCCATTCCACCTCTAATATGGTCCATCCCACCTCTAATATGGTCTATGCCACCTCTAATATGGTCCATACCACATCTATCATAGTCCATCCCACCTCTAATATGTTCCATCCCAACTCTATTATGGTCCATCCAACCTCGAACATGGCCCATTCCACTGCTTACATGATCCATGCCACCTCTAATATTGTCCATCCCACCTCTAACATGATTCATCCCCCCTCTAACATGGTCCGTACCACCTCTAACATGGTCCATCCCACCTCTAACATTGTCATCCCAACCCTAACATGGTCCATTCCACCTCTAACAATGGTCCATTCCACCTCTAATATGGTCCATCTCACCTCTAACACGGTCCATCCCACCTCTAACATGGTCCATCCCACCTATAACATGCTCCATGCCATCTCTAATATGGTCCATCCCACCTCTAACATGGTTCATTCCATCCCTAACAATTGTCCATGCCACCACTAATATGGTCCATCCCACCTCTAATATGGTCCATCCCACATCTATCATACTCCATCCCACCTCTAATATGGTCTATCCCACCTCGTACATGGTCCATGCCACCTCTAACATGGTCCATCCCACCTCTAATATGGTCTATCCCACCTCTAATATGGTCCATCCCACATCTAACATGGTCCATCCCACCTCTAATATGGCCCATCCCACCTCTAACATTGTCCATGCCACCTCTACCTTGGTCCATTCCACATCTGACATGATCCATCCCACCTCTAACATGGTCCATCCCAGCTCTAAAATGGTCTATTCCACCTCTAACATGGTCCATGCCACCTCTAACATGATTCATCCCACCTCTAATATGGCTCATCCCACCTCTAACATAGTCCATTCCACCTCTCACATGGTCCATCCCACCTCTAACATTGTCCATCCCACCTCTAATATGGTCCATCCCAACTCTAATATGGTTCATCCCACCTCTAATATGGTCCATCCCACCTCTAATATTGTCCATGCCACCTCTAATATGGTCCATCCCACCTCTAGCATGGTCCATTCCACCTCTATTATGGTCCATCCCACCTCTAACGTGATTCATCCCACCTCGAACATGTCCCATCCCACTGCCTACATGATCCATGCCACCTCTAATATTGTCCATCCCACCTCGAACATGATTCATCCCCCCTCTAACATGGTCCGTTCCACCTCTAACATGGTCCATCCCACCTCTAACATTGTCATCCCACCTCTAACATGGTCCATCCCATCTGTAACATGGTCCATCCCAACTCTAACAATGGTCCATGCCACCTCTAATATGGTCCATCTCACCTCTATCACGGTCCATCCCACCTCTAACATGGTCCATGCCACCTCTAATATGGTCCATCCCACCTCTAACATGGTCCATTCCACCTCTAACAATGGTCCATGCCACCTCACCTCAAATATGGTCCATCCCACCTCTAATATGGTCCATTCAACCTCTAATATGGTCCATCCCACATCTATCATAGTCCATCCCACCTCTAATATGGTCCATCTCACCTCTAACATTGTCCATCCCACCTCTAATATGGTCCATCCCACATCTATCATCGTCAATCCCACCTCTGACATGGTCCATCCCACCTCTAATATGGTCCATCCCTTCTCTTATATAGTCCATCCCACCTCTAACATGGTCCATGCCACCTCTAACATGGTCCATCCCACCTCATACATGATCCATCTTACCTCGAACATGGTCGTTCTTTTGGATATACTGTTGGATAGTTCACGTGTAACAAGTATTCTATTTCCATTTATGGTGACATCACAAGGAATGGTAACCATTGCTTTGCTTGTCCTTCTCCTGTTTCCATACCTTTTGTGGAAATGAAAGAGGGATCCGTCTGCTGTGTTCTGCTGCAGTAGATTATGGGAGGTGCGGAATAAGAGCAAAACAATGAAGGAGATGTCTGAAATGCCTGAAATAGGTGCCAATGGTGCCAAAGTGGTATCAAATGTTCCTCAAAAAAAAATTATCAGTCGGCTACACGATCGGAGACCCATGTGAATGGGACGTTTCTAGGCTCAGTTCCCTCATTCACTCTGAATTTGAAGAAGATTGTGGAATAAAGTGTCAAAGCGCTGACACTGACAGCACTGGGTAAGGCTTTAGCCCATCAGCAGATTCCCTGCCTCCTGACCCCCCTCCATCCATCCATCTTCAGTGAGCCTTAGGATACAGGGTACAACAGGACCGAGCTAAGCCTAACTTTCTATCGGGTGTAGTTAGACAACTTTGTGGGCTCTTCTGAAGGACAAACTTTCATCACTTTGCCCACATTATGAGTGCCTGAGAAATTGGATCGGATTTTTCTCACCACTAGAGTTACAGATACCATGGGGCAGATTTACAAGAAACTGGCTCATCTGTAAGATGCTAAACATTTGAAAAGATAGCATGTGCACACCTTCCCTTTAAATGCTTTATCCATTTCATCTTGTTAAACTTTTGATAGTTGCGTGCAAAACAGAGCTGTGTTCGTCCCAGCACAGTAATCTAAAGATAGAAAAAGAGGGGGTTCGCAGCTTGCGTCCCCGTCTGCTGCACTGCTTGTAAGGTAAGGAACCATTCCTCGTGCATGAAGTTTATTCCTGCCAAAGTTCAATAATATAATCAATAGTATTCCATAATTTTTTCATCGTTCTCATATTCCAAGTATACTTCAAAAGTGGATCACTCCGGAGAAAGCCAGGTGGTACTTAAAATGTTTTATTTAGCATTTTCAAATGTCTGATATTGCCGAGGCTTTTACACAGACATGTGCTTCCAACATTATTACGAACAAACCAGTATTATCACCCAATGCATTTCCAACTTTTAGTTCTTCTTCAGGGGTACTAAAAAAAACAAATAAAGGGCCACATCAACCAATGACTATGATGTATTTATCTGTATTACTTAAATGGAATGAATTTGTCACTTTTAGTCATTGGTTGATGTGGCCCTTTATTTGTTTTTTTTCAGTACCCCTGAAGAAGAACTAAAAGTTCGAAATGCATTGGGTGATAATACTGGTTTGTTCGTAATAATGTCCTTTGGAGATATGTCCAAGGTCCAATCTCTGCAATCTGTAAAGAACATTCTGAGGATGATTAATATGTAGCACAATTATAGGATATTTATTTTTAAGTGCCCCAGGTGGCAAAGTCGAAATTGGGTGAGGGCACTATTTAAAGTGTCTCAGGCTTCAGTAAATGCATACATTTGTGTATAATACAAACTTGCAGGTTGTTACCATTTGAGGTTGCTTTTCATAGCTCAGTGAGCCAATGTGCCCGGTGCAGAGGTTTGTGTTTAATATCAGGGTTGAAGGTTTTAACTCTAGCTGGGCCTACTGAGAAGTTCATCCATTTAAGGTTGATGAAATGAGAACCATTGCATAGGGTGGTTACAAGCATTTTTTCTAAAGCTGGTATGTTGTTGTTGTGTTCTGTGAATTATTCACAGTCGATGTTCTTGAGTCTGGGAATAGGAGTGGATTGTGGCCCCTAAAGGGAGTAATATGGTATGTGGTTTTGGATAGGGTTGGTTATTGCAAGTTAGAAAGAGTTAGGAAGGCTTTTTGTCTTTGTCAGCTTCAGAGTGGTGAAGAGAGAGGGGGGCTGAGGAGCGCGGAGCGGGCGAGGCAGATTTTGACCTAAAGGTCAGTGAGGTGGGGGTTAGAAGTAAGTGAAAACGGATGGAGAAATAACTGCTTGGAAAAGCTTCTCTGACAAGAAGAAATTAAAGCTTGCACATTAGAGGACTGTGTGAGGCTTTCACGTCGACATCTGCAGCCTATTAAATTAGGGCTTTGTCTCTGAGAAGTGCATTCCTGACTGGCCTTGCAAAAATAGCAGGGCCTTAAAGGGGGTTGGCGCACGGGACACACAGAGTGTCTGTGAAAGAGTTTTATTTTTGGACAGTCAAAATTAAGGTGGTTTAGCATGTTTACAAAAGATGGTTGGTTACAGTTGATATTTTGTGTGTTATGTGCAGTGTCAGCAGTATGTTGAAAAAAGATGTGTTTTTTATTATGACTTCTTTGAAAAGAAATGTTCGTTCATTTTTCATGTTTTTGCATTTTATCCTTTTATGAATTGTTCCTGCTGGTCCTGTGTGTCAGAAACGACACAGTAAGTTATATTTGACAGACGATCTTCACTAACTGGTAATATGCTGTCAAAAGGAGGGTGAGGGAAGTAAAAGAAAGTAATTTTGGTGTAATTTCAATTTTAAGCCTGACAAATTAAGCAGGCCAGAATATTGGGTTTTGGGCTGCAGGTTCACAGTGCATTAGGTGCATGCAATGGTGTTGTGTGCCACCGCTTATTTACATATGCTATTTTACTTTGTCTATGCTTTTTGTGCTTGATATACAGCGCGTATATCTGATGGCTTGGCATGTGTGTGTTTTTTATCTTATGCATGTTTTTGTTTTATGTTGTTGCTTCTTATACTATTACAAGTTTCCCTGTGTTGTGAAGGGATCTTCATGACGATGCATATCGCTGCACAACAGTTGGGTGAATTTGCTCTGATACTAAATTTCACAGATATGATATTTTCATGCTGTGAACAAGACAGGCAACACTTCACCAGTGTATGTCTATTCGGCTATAATGGTATTGAAGAAAAATAAAAAGAGATATACAGGATCAAAATGTGTCACCTGCAGCTAGTCACGTTACTGCCCCTTCCCTCAAGGAACAGGCAGCCCTAGATTTATGTTTCCTTGATTGGACCTAAGGATGAAATTATAGATCTGTGACTCTTGTACATGGTGACCTAATTTCTATATTGCATTAGTTAATCTGCTTCCTAAGTAGTATATGGCTTTGTTCCTTAAAAGGAAACCAGGTTTCATTTTTCCCTGAAAAAGGAACTGGAACATTAGCTGAGATTACCGTATATGGTGTAGCGGCCAGCGGTAGAGCTAACATTTGTGAACTATTTTGACTTTTGTGTATCACCCATACTCTTGGTATTATGTCACAAACTTGACTATCACCCGAGTAATTTCTTGTTCTTCCTATAGATTTTTATTTTGCCGCTTCTCCCCTGATCGATGTCGCATTGTGCCTAGTCATTGGGGATTTTAGTTGTGTCATAGTCCCATTTCCCTTTTCCGTATTCCTTTCACCAGTCAGCCCATTTATTATAATTGGGGTATTGTTCAGGTTCACACTTCCAGACTGCAGTAATGTACCAGGGACCCCCATAGTATGTATAATTCCCTTTTGTATGACCAGACTGGTTTTCAAGAATTTTCTTCAGGCCTACTTTGATGTTTTCCAGTCTGACTGTCAGGGTAGTGATGGACTGGTTAACTGACTTGATACTATAGTAAGACAAGTTTTCCACCTCAATAGGAGATACCTTACGATATTTTTTGAACATGATAAATTCAATGCCTATTTTAATTTGGTTTTCAGTTCCCTTTTGTTCCTGCTGCTTTAATTTTTGGTGGGATCAGATGTGTTCTAATCATGGAAATACTAGGACTCTCTAGTTCTTGTCTTTTGTTCCCACATTTTGATCATTAGCCTGTATTGCATCATGCACCTAATACACCATTCTTAAAGGGAGGTATCTGTATGCCTCTGAAAAGTTGTTTCATACGTTTCCCATTTTTTTTTATATGTTCTAGATAAGAATTGTAGGAGCACATAGATGTAGTATTTCAAGAAATGTTTACCCCATTATACAATGCTATTGTGTGTGAAGACATACATGCAGATAGAATTCCCCTGTAGCTATCTACCCTTAGATGACAGAAGATAAAAGAAAGTACCCAATTGAAAAAGCCAGGAGCACTGTCTTGGCCTTTGTATCCTATGATACCTGCTTGCAGTCACCTTGTTAAATACTAGGAATTGTTTTTCTTTACTTGGAAGAAAACTAACAACTGTGTCACATTTCCTACATCACTAGGTTCTGTGGGATCTTCCAGATTCAAAGGAAGAATGATACCCTACAGAACGGTGATCAAGACGAATCCTAACTCCCATCAATGATAGCTACAGATGAGAGGCGGACGTCTTGGCCCTACAGTCTCAACACCCAGACAGTAACAAAGCTGGACAGCGATTGCCGGTGCTTGTTCAAACTAGGTTGCCTTGTTTACCGGGCCCTTGATCGCTCTGCACCGGCGTTCATCAACTCTCTTATCTCTTCTCACTCCCCTGTCCGTACTCTTCGCTCATCTTCTTCTGCCCTCCTCACTGTTCCCCGTTTCCGCAAAACTCGCACCGGTGGGTCTAGATTTTCTGTCCTTGCACCCCGGTTCTGGAATTCTCTTCCTCTTTCTATGCGTTCTATCCCTATCTTTTCACACTTCCGGAAAGCGCTTAAAACATTCCTGTTCTCTTTAGCCTACTCCTGTTAATCCTCCCTGGCCCTGTTTGTTCTGCTCCCTAGACCTCCCAGCGCCAGGAAGCCGTTTTGGCCATCATGCGCTCTACAAATAATTTCATTCATTCATTCATTCATTCATTAACTGCATCTCCAGAGCATCGTACTTGCTTCATTAGACGGCGGTGGACTCCAGAGAAGAAGGAGGCCTGTTCAACGCAGAACATGAGTTTCAGTGCAAAAGAGCGAAAGAGAAGGATCCCTGTTGTTTTGAGGCTTCAGTTTTCTACCTGTCATGTGCTGGTAACCTCTGACAGTGTGCAGTCCCTTGAGCCCCTTGGCCTGAGTTTTGGCCACCCCCCTTTTCCTTTGCTCCAACAGAATGGCAGTGCACCGGAGGATCTACGGTTGGCAAAAGGCACTACAATTGTGGTACCCATGAAACAGCGGCCCGAGCATCCTCTGATACTGAATAGTGGGTGTTGGAGCCTGAAAGTGTTGCTGAGCGTGAAAGTCTGTTGCTCTTTCTCGATTAATAGTACTTGGGTCTGCACGATGTGATCTGCACCCATGACCACCGAAGAGCATGGTATCTGTAGTGCCTGCCGCAGAGGAAAGATATTGGTGCACTGCCTTGAGACATTGAGACTTTCGAGTGAGCTGTGAGTGTTTGCCAGGAGGGCACTCCAACTAAGAGGTACTATTTTCATGAAGAGGCCTGAATCGAGAGGCTCAATGCGGAAGAAGACAATGGAAGCAGATTTGATGGACGATAGAAGCCTGCCAGAGAGGCTTTGAACGGACTTTGGGCACAGTTGCACAAGCGATTCCAGTGCAATTGTATAAAGTAAATGTTAATTAAGTTCTCATTTGACTGAATTGCCATGGAAGAGGAAGTGGCTCTGCCTCTAGCATCCAAAAAATGGTCACCAGAAGTGAGTCTTTGTGCTACTAGGTGTGTTTGGAGACCTGTCCCGAGAGAAGTAGAGAATAATAAGATGATGTTACAGCAACACCTTGACGACCTAATAAATATCGATATAGACCTAGATTGAGATTAACATGAGTCTTAGGTTATTGCCTACATAATGGCAAAAGGAGGGGCTGAGGTTCTGTAATTCTCGAGACTGACTCCATTTTATATTGTGCCACCATTTTGTGTTGCCCTCACGTAGGCCTGTGAAGGTAGCCTGGCGAATAAAGTGGCCTGGCCTTCTTAGTTCATGTATACATTAACCAAGGTTTCTTTTTGACTCTGAAATGAACTGTAAGAAACTGACCTCGCAAAGCCAATTTCCCTGATCGATCTTTGTCTGAGATTGCCAATCAATGTTCAGGACATCGTTAACTTTTAGTTTCCTTGCACATGCCTTATCTTGTTCATCATCTGTTACTGTTTCTTTTTATGTTTCTTCATTACATGGGTCATGCTTTCAATTGTAGGTTTGTCAGGCTTTTGGAGGTTGAATTTGGGACATTCCTAATGATTAACTTTTGGGTTGGGAAACTGGACATGTAATCATGCCATGCCCTGCAGTGCCATCTAAATCAGATTAACCTTTGTGAACTATGTAATTATAATGTTTTGCCCATATCCTGCTAAAATCCCAAAGGCTACTCACCTGCTGACCCTTCAGATTTTCCATTTGTTTAGGTGTCAAAAAGTAAGGCAGATTGACTAACCTTGAGCATCAGGTACAGCAGGAGCGATGTAGTTGCTAATTTCTGTCCTCCCTAGGAACGGCGCCTCAAGTGAGTCATAGACATGAATACTCCCTATGAGGATCTCCCCCAGGGAAGGGGAAAAGTGGAGAAATAAAACATAAAGGACTGGCAGCCAGAAACCATCTACAGAGCGCGGCGACAGGAGAGACACCATACGTTAGATCTGTGTTCTGATTCCTGCAGAGAGACACAAGAAACACACATAAATGCACCCCCCCCCCCTGACTACAATACTGGTTATATATACATATGTGTGTGTAATCACTTACTTAGTAAAGTTGCCACAAGCATTACAGTAGAAAAAGGCACAAAAAGGTTAAAATAAAGTAAATGCAAAAGAAACTGGAGCTATTCAAGAACCACAGTTCTGGAAAGCTAAAAGTTGTTTAGCTATAATGGTGAAAAGTCATATGAGTGAAAAGCTACTCAGCTTCATGAATGAAGTCTCTTTCTGCTCAGCTGCACGGGTCTATAATGGTGAAAAGTCATATGAGTGAAAAGCTACTCAGCTTCATGAATGAAGTCTCTTTCTGCTCAGCTGCACGGGTCTCGAAATCCCAGATTATCGCTTGGAGTCAATACTTCTTGCTTCTGTAGCGATTCACTAGGCATAAATCCGAGCCTCTCACCAGATGAGGTAAGCCAAAACGTGCAGCAAAATGTTGATTACCAAAATAATTGCCAAGAAACAAATAATATATAAGCAGAGAGAACACTCTCAACGGTAGCGCTCTGCTAACATGTGCCCGGTATTTCTGTATGTATATACAATCCAATGTCAAGTTCAAGTCCGTTCCTTCCCGTTCGCAGAGAGCTCTACTCTCTGCTCTTCCAGCGCGGCTCCAGATGGGGTCACGGGTCAATAAGCATCGCGAACGCTGTACCAGAGAGCTTCTCCCTCTGCTCTCACAGCGCGGCTCAAGATGAAGAGATTAAATCCGAGGCAGAGTGGAACAGCACTCTGATTTGCAAGGTTCCAAATCCAATATGGCACTAGAGAAGGGCAACACCACAGGTGACAAGCACCGAGGGCTTACTGAGAGGGATAGATATAGAAAGCAGGAGCATAGCGGATAGGGAAAGAAAGAGGAAGGACTACACAGCAGGCATTCTGGGAGACGTAGTCCATCATTAAACACCTTAAAAGTGACATTAGGAATGTAATTGGTACAACTCCCTTACATGCCTGGGGCAGGATAAACAGTATACAAGACGTGAAGTAAGACCATTCTAGCAGACTGCCTCATTCAGTTGCTAAGGCTTCTGTGTGACGTAGTCTCACTCATTTGAGTTTAATAAAAATGTTCTTTTATATTTTCAGCTTCTGTGCCAAATTCTTTATTATTAGTTTGAATTGACTAAGTATCAGTGAGACCCCTGAGAAGGAGTTCAGTTTTCTTCACTTACCATATGTTGGTATTGTCCAACATATGATTCGGGGACCATGTGGTAAATAAAATATTACCCTGTCATAATTTCTGGGCATAAACATGCATCATGCATTTAAATGAGAGGCAGAATCCGTGATGTCCGAATTAAAGGGCTTTATTCCAATAACTCGAGTTAAGGGAGAATCTGTTCCATCACCTCTGAGGTTCAGGAAGGGTCTTCTAAACATTATTTTCTGATTACATATTTATACGTGCAATTTTGTACATAGGAGCGCTCGAGGCAGAGCAAGAGATAGAGAGATAAGAGCATGTGGGCGTGCATGAGGGTGTGCACTTGATGAGTCATAGGTGAGTCATAGGTGGGTGGATACATGGAGGGGGTTGCATGGCAGGCTGGAACTTTGCCCTACTTGTGCATGCAACTTGATCATGACGTGCAACTGACGTGTGACTGGGGGGAGCTGACATTCAGTCTAGTAGAGAAACCTTCAGTGTCAGGGCGACCAGCACGACTAGTATTATCTGATATCTTGAGTCCGGGGATGTTTTATCTGAAGCAAAGGTCGCTCATCACTAAAAGACAGAAAGGGCATATATTTCTTCGTTCATTGCATGGGGGCTGTGAGCTTTCTACAGATGCAAGTACTGTAATTTCATTTAAACAGAGACAGAAAAGCTAGGCCCTATCTCTGCAGACGGGTTCTGTTTACCTTCTTCACCGGGCAGGAATGTGATTCTGTACAACAAGCAGATAACTATTTTGCAAAACACTGTCTTGGCACCCCTTGCTGGGCTTCTTTCTCTCTGAGCCAGAAGTATGCGAGGTCAGAGATACGTAACTGTAGCTTTCAGAGTGTCTGAGCCATGAAAAACCCTTAATTTAGAAACGGGCTCAGGCTGAACCACAAAAAGGGTTCATCGTGATTTATTTAAAAGTGCACAATGCAAATACATGGCCCTTAAATGCTAACTCAACATTTCTTACATGGGAGACTTGATGACTGGCATCCTAATGCAGGACGTAAATGCAGAAGCCTTGTGATTCAGGCCACCATGAGAAAAATACATGCATGACATGCACATACATTAAACATAGGGTACACGCAGAGGACATATTGGTCAGGCAAAATATCATTTTCCTCATTCCCTCCTTGTCCCCTACTTTTACCCTTCAGGACACATCTATATTCATGAGACCGTATAGTTGATCATACAGCATCATTTGTTCATCTTTGATCCTTTGTACTCGTGGGTGTGGAACACAGGCAGTTGCACACAGGCCGCAAATGGCCGGGCCACACTGCAGACAGAGTTCTTGTTAACTTGCGTATGAGTTTACTGTTTTGGACGGGACCTATGAAGAGAAAGAATCCTTTGTTGAAATCTGTATATTGCTCCCAAGCTGTTTCTGTCTGATCGATCTCTGAGGAGTCAGTCTCTCTCCTTTGTCTGGCATGCTCTAGTCGTGAATCTCGATGTTAATGGGATGGGGCCAGAAAGACTGGTGGCAGCAGGAACGCTATATAACATGTCCCACCCCAGTCTGGGGGCAGATGTACATAGGCTGTCTGACCGCAAATGAAATAGGTATGGCGTGATGTTTTGAAAGAAGACTGTCCTTTATTGTTAAACTCTACTACATCTTTACACTCGCTGTGTCCCATATGTACTGAGCCTTTCTTTCTAACACATAAATCTCCTTTTGCTGGTAGGACTGAAATAAATGGTGGACCTATATTTTGCATGGGCTGAGCGTTCAGTATTACAAAACTAACAGATGCATTTCCTTGCTCGTACTCTTCATTTTCTAGATCAGTTCCCTTCCTTTGGGGAAATCCGTCTTTGTCTGGAAAACATGCCTTATTCATTACTTTATTCAAGTTCCCATATATCCAGCCACCCTGGTAAACTATGGTCTTTCTATCTAGTGAGGTCATTAAGGCAAACCATGCTCCACACGAAGCATTGTGGGAGAACGGTAAAAGGAAGAAGGGCAGAACTCCCTTCGTCTTTTGATAAGGTGGCAGCTGACCACATACCCAGCAATTTGTCGCATTGCTGGTCTGATGAGAACGGTGTAACATTCGAATGAAAGTATTGTTACGCAGGGCAAGTCGATATGACAGTTCATGAGGTGGCAGGTCACTGAATGTATGCTCTACAGTGTTATTACGGGAAGAGTGCATATGTGAGGCAATAGGAGGAAAGAAAACATGTAGTATTAAACTAACACAGATTATAACGATGCACAAAAAAAATAGAATAATCAAAGAAACTATACATCTACTATGTAATAGCTTACAGTATTTCTCTTTCATTTTGCTCTTCTTATCATGGTCATATGTGATCTTATACATATCAGAAATCTAGGCTAACCGATTCACCATCGAGTGGACTTAAACAATTAAACCTCGTCTGACTTACTAGATCTTAACTTAGACCTATACTCTTGCTGTGGAGTCTTTTCTAGCAAAGGCGGCGCAAGCGGCGCAAAGTCTTTAATGTCTTTAATGTCTTTATTCTTTTCAAAAGTTCCAGATTCTCCAAAGTATCTTTTGCCGTGATGAGCGTGAAGCCATCCCTTTCTTCCCTCTACTTTAATCGCAGTCCTCGTGGTCAGTAACACCAACTTCGGCGTCTTCCAACGTGGCTCAAGGGGGCTTGATCGATCAAAATTCCGGACAAACACGAAATCACCAGGGACAATGGCGTGTTCCTTGACCTGGGTGTTGTCAGGGAAGGCGGCAGCAACCTGTGAACGACAAGAGAGTAGTGCAGACATCAAGGAAGCCAGGTAATCTGTCAGCATGTTACTGTCAACATCAGTTATTTTCTTAGGCATAGGCGTACCCCACATATTTGGCGGTCTACCGAAAACTACTTCATACGGGGATAGGCCTGTTCTGGAATGAGCTACCATATGCATGTAAAAGAGGGCAACCGGCAAGGCTACCATCCAATCCACGCCCTTTTCTGCACAAATCTTAGCAAGTTTTGTCTTAATTGTCTGATTATGTCTTTCTACAAGGCCTGCTGCTTCAGGGTGTCGTACACAATGGAACTTCCAATTATATCCTAACAGAAGAGACACTTGTTTCATTAATTCAGAGGAAAATGGCTGGCCATTGTCTGAGTAGATGACACGGGGCAATCCATATCTGGGGAAGAACTCACGCACCAATTGCCTGGCAGTTGTCACAACAGTATAATCTGGAACTGGATATGCTTCTGTCCATCTAGATAGTGCACACACAACTACCAAGACATACTTGTAACCTCTACATCTGTCCATTTGGATGTAATCCATCTGGAGGACCTCAAAAGGGTGGTCAGGAGGATGAAATCCGCCTTGTTCCACCGGAATGCCTTTACCTGGATTGAACTGGCAACAGATCATACATGTTCGTACTTTCTGTTTCGCTGCAGCACGCAGGTGCTTGTTAAACCAGATATTCTGTAAGCTGTCTATCATTGCCTTTTCTCCCAAGTGTGCTGGACTATGTGTTGTGTTTATGATTACTTGTACCATGGAATCTGGAAGAAACCATGTGCCTTTTCCCTTAGTCATCCAACCTTGATCAGTCTGGACCCCTCCTTGTTCAGTCCATTTCTTTATTTCATCTGTAGTGGCATGTGTCTGTATGTCGTGTACATCTTGAGAAGGATCCCTGACTGTCATACTTTTTGTCAGTAATGGTACCTCTGTCCTTGTCGTGTCTGTTGGTGTCTGGGCTGTAAGTTTAGCAGTTCGGTCTGCCAGGTCATTACCCTGGGAAATGGTGTCTGTAACTTTGGTGTGAGCTTTGCATTTCAGGATAGCTATGGCTGTAGGTAAATGTATTGCTTCTAACAGGGCTTGCATAAGCGGTCCGTGCTGAATCTTGGCCCCATGAGAGGTCAAGAAACCTCTCTCCCTCCAAAGTACCCCGAAATCATGAACTACGCCAAAGGCATATTGTGAATCGGTATAAATGTTCACTCTTAAGTGCTTAGCTCTTATGCAGGCTTGTGTCAGAGCGATGAGCTCTGCTGCTTGTGCTGACAGTGTGTCTATTCTTTGTGTCTCTATGACTTCAGTAGCAGTGGTCACGGCATATGCTGCTACTAACTCTCCTGCACTCGTTCTCATGCATGATCCATCTACATAGAGTGTTAGGTCAGGGTCTGGAAGTGCAATATCTGTCAGGTCTTGTCTTGGTTTTGTCACTATATTCATTACTTCCACACAGTCATGTGGTGGTGCATTTACTGTACTTGAGGGCAAAAGTGTAGCAGGGTTTAGAATATTACATAGTCTGATCTCTATGTGTGGTTGAAATAATGTCAGTTCATATCCTGTCAGTCTCGCTATAGTCAAATGTTGTGTCTGTGTCCTGTTTAAGAGAACTTCCACTGCATGTGGTACCTGTACTGTCAGGGGATGTCCAAGCACTATCGAGTCACTTTGTCTTATAGCTAGGGCTGTTGCTGCAACCGATTTCAGGCACGCAGGCAGAGCCTGGGCCACTGGGTCTAGTGTACTAGAAAAATAAGCACATGGCTTGTGTTTTCCTGCTTGATCTTGTGTGAGGACAGATAACGCTGTTCCATCCCGTTCAGTTACGAAAAGCATAAAAGGTTTGCTGTAACATGGAGTCGCTAAAACTGGTGCTTGACATAATGCTCTTCTTAATTCCTCAAATGCCAAGGTATGTTCTTGTGTCCAAGGGAGGACAGTCGAAGACGCTGCCTCCTGTGTTGTCAATTGTATGAGTGGTTTGGCTAGATAGGCATACTGGGGAATCCATTGCCTACAGTATGAAGTGAGGCCAATGAAGGCCCGTACTTCCTTTTGTGTTTTGGGCTGTAAAAGGTTAGAAATGAGCTGTATACGTTCTGGTGTTAGCTGTCTACCATCCTTGGACAGCAAGTGTCCAAGGTACACCACTTGCTGTTCACAGAACTGTAACTTTGAAGGGGACACTTTGTGCCCCTTGTCAGCCAGAAAATGTAAAACTGTCAGTGATGCATTTTCGCATTCTGGTTCTGATCGTGCTGTAATTAGGATGTCATCTACGTACTGGAGCAGGGCAGTGTTGGGAGGCATATAAATACTGTCCAGCTGTCTTTTTAATGCTTGACTGTAAATGCTAGGGCTTTCTGTAAAACCTTGAGGAGCTCTTGTAAATACAAAGCTACGCCCTTTTAAACTAAATCCAAAAAGGTATTGGCTATCTGGATGAATGGGAACACTAAAAAAAGCGTTCTTTAAGTCTATGACAGTGAAGAACGTGGCTTCAGAATCAATGGCAGTCAGTAATGAAGAAATGTCTGGAACCACTGGATATTGTGGTACTACACATTTATTCAATTCTCGTAGGTCAACAACTAGTCGGTACACTGGCAGTACACTAGGGTCAGATCGTTTAAGGACAGGAATGACAGGTGAGTTACATACATTCGAGTCGGTCTCTACCACTACCCCTCGTGAAATGAGCTCGTCAACTATTTTCATTAAGGCTACTTCGGCATCAGGTGGTAACTTGTATTGTCTAATACGTGGTAGTACTACTCCTGCTTTGAGAGTGACATGGTGTGGTGTTATATTCATGTACCCTACGTCAGTTGGTCCTTGTGCCCATAGGTGCTGTGGCACGTTCTGGAGTCTGTGGTCAAAATCAGTCAGCACATAATGTCCCTTAAAATCACGTAAGAACAGTCGTACTCCTTCTGGAGAACAACAGATAACTGCTCCTAGTTCTTTTAATGTCTTCATACCAAGTAAGTTTTCTGGACATGATTTAGTAAGTAGCAAGTCTGTAGTCCGTGACAGTGGACCAACCCCGAGGGAAACTGGTTTCGATACTTCATTAACAATAGGCTTTCCTAAAAATCCCAGGGAAACATTCTGTGAGCCTGAGAGAGGTGCCCCTGGAACCTCGTCATGACTGATGGTAGTCCTGCTCGCCCCTGTGTCAATCAGAAATTTTCGGTCTTGTCCTAATACACGACTATGTACACACGGACCCTCTTGATCTACAGGAACCTCAATAAGGGGCAAGCCAACTTCCCTCTCAAGGCTGTTTCATGAGAACTGTTGTTATTCTGGATAGTCTGACTGTGTGTACTGATACATTTGTGGTGTGGCATGAACAGGCGGTGGTGGAGGTGGAAAAGTCGCTACTGTCTGCTGTGTGTTCTGTTGGGTGCTATTCTGTCTAGGAGTGTATTGTTGTTCTTTTGTCTTGCCTGTAGCTATATTGTGTTTCAGGACAGTACATTCATTTACATAGTGACCTGGTTGTTTGCAATAATTACAGTTCCCCTTAACATGTGTCGTGTTATTTCTGTTCTTATTTGCTGGTACCGTCTGGGCAACCAGCACCTTCATTTTTGTCTCTTTCATGCGTTTCTTTTCCTGATCCTGCTCTTCTCTAATTCTGTTCTGATGATATTGTAGAATCTGTAACATTTGTGAAGGGCTGTTTGCTTGCCAAGTACTCTCAACCTTCAGTACTCTATTCTTGATCTGGGGTAAGGAATTCTCTACTAGTTTACTCACAAAAAGGTGTGGATATGATTCGCTACCTGGCTTAAGGCCACTATTAATAGTAAAGCATTTCTCAAATCTAGAATAGAAATCACTTGTGTCCTCTTCTTGCTTTTGTTTACAGGCTGAAATAGCATCCCAGTCTTCCTTTTTCGTAATCAATAATCTCGGTAAAACTTGTATCAGGAGTTCAGGCAGTTCTCTAGCTTTTTCCCCAAGACCAACCCCTGGGAGCCTACCTTTTTCTTCCGTTTCCAGTGCATCCCAGCTTAACTTTTTCTCGCCTACCTCCCAGTCTTTTTCCTTAAGCTTTTCATAAATACCAGCAGGCAACAGTACTTTCAGTAACTTCAGAATGTCATCGTACGTATAATCTCCTATGCGGAGGATGTCTTTTAATTCTCGGTGAAACCCCCCCAGGTCTTTATCATGGCAGGGCAGCATCTTTTTCATTTCTAGTATTTCTAATTTTGTTAAGGGGGTGTAAACATACACCCGTTGCAACACATTGTCCGCATCTTTGACGGGATGTACCTCTCGTAGGGGGCTCTGTCTGTCTACGTGTAAGTTATTTCTGTCGTGGTGTGAGGTTGGAGGCATACATGTGGTCAGAGAATGTATGTACTTATGTCGTTGATCCAGGATGACATTAATTAATTCAGTACCTAGGCCTGTCCATCTGTCTAGAAGCAAGTCGTCTAATAATTTATACAATTTACCGGGATCGGAATATTGACTCTCATACAACGTTATTAAATGTTGGACCATGTAAATACCAGCCAAACGCTGTTCGTTCGGTGGAAGGCTCAAGAAAGTCTGAGCCACTATATCACTGCTATATATATTAGAATTAGACACCCACTGGGTGGCTGACCGGGCCAATTCAATTTCGTGTGAGGTGGGAGGTCTCTCACTCCCTATCCGTTTTTTCAGGGCTTGTTCAGTAGCTTGGAACAGATTTTCAAGGGAATATCTTTCTTTTATAGCTGGCCCTTGTTTACGGTAGTCAAGACATTTGGGTCTGTCAAATCGTCGGGCATTGCCTACATCATTTATTTTGTCTTTTGGCTCGTCTACTTCTTCCGTTGATAACTCACCCTTCTCATCAGACTCTGTTCTATGTATTGCCAATATTTCTTTTTGTATTTTCTTGTACATGCTCTCTGTCTGTCCCTGTTTATCATGTCGACCGGCATCTATGTGATCACTCCATTCTATCAAACCAGGCTTAACATCTCCATCACCTCCGTCTTGTTCTCTGATCAGGCAATTAATAATAAAACGTAGGATATAATTCTTAACCCCTACCTTTCTGTGTAGCATGGCTTGTACTATACAATCTGGTTCCTCCCCCGTTCTAATGAAACGGTACATTTTATCTAGGTGCTCTTTCATGTCTGGTAAGTTTTCCAAATATGCGACAGCTTGTCTCAGTCTTAGTGAAATCACAAGCATTGGACCCTTTCCTGGTTCTGGATCATATATACAATGTGGAATTGCTACATCTACAGTAGGTAACCCTCCTACTGCCCCTGGCCCTACGTCGTCTTTCACGAGTTGCTGGAGCTGATCTGCTGCTGGAGGCGGAGGGAACTCTGCATTTGCATAGTCCGGTAGGGGCTCGTCTGGATACGAGGAAATGAACGCCTCAGATGCTGTTGGCTTTATTCTACGTATTCTATATGGTACAGGTGGTGGCGTTCGCGACCTACTGGGTGTTTCTGAGGTGGTCACTCTAGCTAGTTCTTCTGAGAGGACGGGATAAATACCAGTAACGACGGCATTTCTTTCTCTATCAACCTGTTCTGTTTTGACCCGTTCCCCCTCCTCCCGCAATTCTTTTTCTTTGGCTCTTTTCCCTGCTTGTTTAGTTCTCTCGACTTTATTAAATTCTTTCTCTATTCTCCTATGTGACTCTTTGCGCCACAACTCGATGGCATCTTTCTGAGAGGGTCTTGATTTCTTTTTCCATAGCGCTTCCTCTACTCTCATAATGTATTCAGGATCCCATGTTCCCGAGACAGGCCATCTATACTTCTCCTCTAAACCCTTGGTGTACTCTACCCATAAGTCTAAAAACAAAATGGCGTCTAGCCCGTGCTTATTATACATAAAATGACCAGGTGTGTCTCTAGGCGGGATGTTAACTGACTCTTCCAGTATACCTTTTCTGGTCCCTATCTGACGTAATTTCAAAAACAGTGGCATGTTGAAACCAACACAATGGAAACACAATACACACAAAATAGACTGAAACAATCAACAATCATTCACACTAAACACCAAAACACTAAAACAGATACAGTCTAACCTAATACATGAAATAAAACATGTACTTGAAAACAATTAACTTTATGCACTGAAATACAGCACAGCCATACCGGTCCCAAAAATGAGACACGTCTTTACTGTGCCCACGTTTTACCATGGACCCGTCTTTACCGTGCCCACGTTTTACCGTGGACCCGTCTTTACCGTGCCCACGTTTTACCGTGGACCCGTCTTTACCGTGCCCACGTTTTACCGTGGACCAGTCTTTACCGTGTTCATATAAAATGAACCCGTCTTGAACTTTATGCATTCCCCATAGTGGTACTCACCGGGAAGCAGAACTTGAAGGCCTCGGAAACTTGATACTACGCTTCTACTTCTGCGCATGCGCCTTGGAACAGGTGGACCTTCGGAACCTCGGACCTTGCTCTCTCACGGGTTGGGCTCTGGTTGGGATGATCCGCGATCCTCACCGCCTCGTGTGGACGCCTGGTCGCAGTCCGTCTCCTCCGTGGGCCTGAGGGAGTAAGCAGGAAGTCCCGCTGCGTGCGCACTTTGAAGTCCGTCACGGCTGTAGAAGGGGGCAAAGGCTGGACCTACGTCGCCGGCGTGTGGGGAAAGGGATTAGTCGACTATTCGGGCGCCAGATTAATGTGGTAAATAAAATATTACCCTGTCATAATTTCTAGGCATAAACATGCATCATGCATTTAAATGAGAGGCAGAATCCGTGATGTCCGAATTAAAGGGCTTTATTCCAATAACTCGAGTTAAGGGAGAATCTGTTCCATCACCTCTGAGGTTCAGGAAGGGTCTTCTAAACATTATTTTCTGATTACATATTTATACGTGCAATTTTGTACATAGGAGCGCTCGAGGCAGAGCAAGAGAAAGAGAGATAAGAGCATGTGGGCGTGCATGAGGGTGTGCACTTGATGAGTCATAGGTGAGTCATAGGTGGGTGGATACATGGAGGGGGTTGCATGGCAGGCTGGAACTTTGCCCTACTTGTGCGTGCAACTTGATCATGACGTGCAACTGACGTGTGACTGGGGGGAGCTGACATTCAGTCTAGTAGAGAAACCTTCAGTGTCAGGGCGACCAGCAAGACTAGTATTATCTGATATCTTGAGTCCGGGGATGTTTTATCTGAAGCAAAGGTCGCTCATCACTAAAAGACAGAAAGGGCATATATTTCTTCGTTCATTGCATGGGGGCTGTGAGCTTTCTACAGATGCAAGTACTGTAATTTCATTTAAACAGAGACAGAAAAGCTAGGCCCTATCTCTGCAGACGGGTTCTGTTTATCTTCTTCACCGGGCAGGAATGTGATTCTGTACAACAAGCAGATAACTATTTTGCAAAACACTGTCTTGGCACCCCTTGCTGGGCTTCTTTCTCTCTGAGCCAGAAGTATGCGAGGTCAGAGATACGTAACTGTAGCTTTCAGAGTGTCTGAGCCATGAAAAACCCTTAATTTAGAAACGGGCTCAGGCTGAACCACAAAAAGGGTTCATCGTGATTTATTTAAAAGTGCACAATGCAAATACATGGGCCTTAAATGCTAACTCAACATTTCTTACATGGGAGACTTGATGACTGGCATCCTAATGCAGGACGTAAATGCAGAGGCCTTGTGATTCAGGCCACCACGAGAAAAATACATGCATGACATGCACATACATTAAACATAGGGTACACGCAGGGGACATATTGGTCAGGCAAAATATCATTTTCCTCAACCAAATCAAATAAAATCAGCTGTATTCGAATTTTGTACAATAAAAACCATAAAAGCGCAATACAGGATAACACACACATGTGTGGTTCACATGATATGATAAAATTTCCAGTTCATTAAGACATTCGAGGACAGTTTGCAAACCTTTCAGGGACAATATTTGTAGCACACTGAAATGACAACTGGGGAATAGAAAAAGGATACTTTTTGAAGTGAGGTGTCACAAATTTGAACAGTCTTAGGCCAGATGCAATCATATTGATTTGCAAAAAGTTGTCACAATTTGCACAATGACTTTTGCGAATCATTTTGGTTGCAAAAGGACCATTCGGAGTGGGTAGCAATTCGTCCTACCCTCCTTAATACTCATGACGTAGGTCACACAAATGTTACTTGGTTTGATTAATGCTATCACAGTAATGGCGACTCCCAGTGGTAAGCTGATCACCATGCCTGTGACCACATATAAATAACATTTTTTTTTTTTTTTTTTTTTTTAATGGAGCCTGTTTTCCCTAAAGGAAAGGGAACTGAATGAGAAATAGATTTTGTTTAAAGTTTGTTTAAGGGTTGGCAGGGGTCCCCTGCACCACTTTCTACTTTCAAAATATTTTCTTACATTCGCGAAGGGGAAGGGGTCCTAAGAGGATTTGGCAACCTATCATTATTTTGTGGCTGAAGTTGTAGCTGCAAACCATTGATACATATCAATCCAAATCGCAATTTGAAAGGGACGCACCAAACAAAGCCGTTCCTAATTGCAATTCTTTGTGCTCCTCTAAACCTATTTAGCAACTCGGTAAACACTTATTAAATCAGAAAACGGTTGTCAACATACTAAAATTTCATGTAGCAGCCTCAAATCCTGTGATGATGTGAGTTCCAGGATTTACAACCCATAAACGTATCTCAACATCTGGCCTCTAGCAGCTACTTTGTGAGGAATCTTGGAATTACCCTTAGTGGCTATGACACCTGCATCATGTTTCCACCAGACAAATGCATGTAGTACTCAGCAGCAGAACAAAATTAAAGTCATAAAATACATCAAAATAATTTCCCAAACAAAATGGGCATAAAGTAATGCTATTTACGGTTTCGATTTAACCTGATTAACTTCTCCTTGGGTAACTTCCCTGGTTGGTGTAAACCAGAATATATAGCCCCGTGTAATTGTGACAGCTTTTCACCTCAGGACACTATGGGGCATATGTAGGTAATCCCGATTTTGCGATTCTGAAAATGCGATTTTTCCCGAATCGCACTTTCCGAATCGCAAAATCGGATGTAGGTAAAAAATCGCAAATTTTTAGAGATTCTCAAAAATTCGCAGATTTTTGTGCAATTACTCTAATTGCGATTCCTTATTAGCAAATTCACTAATAAGGAATCGCAAAAACGGGAAAGAACAATTCAGGTGCAGAATGATGACATCACAACCAGGAAGGGTGAGTCTCCATGCTGCACCTAATTGCCTGCACCTGTCCCAGAGTCAGTTGCTGGCTGAGAGACAGAGTGGAGTGTGTGTGGATTTGGCTCTGAGCTCAAACAGTGCAAAATGAATTCACAGGCTGCAAAAAAGGAAGGTGGAGAGAAGCAGGCAGAAGAACAATCCAGAAAAATGAAGCAGAAATTTTCTGAGAGGGAGTTGGAGGTATTAACAGAGGAGGTGGTGAGGCACCATGATCTTCTTTTTGGAAAAGCCTCACTTCGTGTGCCTGAAGCCAGACAGAGGAAAATATGGGGAGAAATCAAGGAAAAAGTAAATGCGATTGGCGTTACCCATCGTACCACCGATGTACTCAGGAAGCGGTGGTATGATATGAGGCAAAGGTCCAAGGAGAGGGTGGCCACAAGATTGGCAGAAGCCAAAGCAACTGGAGGTGGGAGCTTCACTACACCAGAGCTCACGCCCATGGAGGAGTTGGTGGAGACAACCCTAAGGCCAGAGGCAGTGACGGGCATGGCTGACCTGGACAGCTCTGAAGCCAGAGACACAACCGAAGGTAAGATGCATGTCAAAACCACACAATGCATTGCCATCCCACCCAAACTCCAAAATCCTCATGCATGAATAGGAATCCAGTCCATGTTTTTAGAAATACCCAGTGCAGCATTTTGGGAAATGTAGTCATATGTAATGTACATAGGGGCAGATACACATACAAAGGGTATGTAGGGAACAGGTCCATAAGCACAATGCAAAGTACACAAAATAGCCAAGCATGCATGTAAATAGTGTCATCATAAATCTTTATAGAAAAAAAAATTACACACAACTCATGTGTGATTTTTTTTTTACAGATGGACCAACAACACAGGACACTGTTGTACCAGTGGAAGAGTCAGCTTCAGCAGAGGACCAGCCAGGGCAGGAGAGCCAGGGTGCCACACGTGACACACCTACTGTACCAACCAAATGGCGCAAAACTGTACTTGCATTAATACAAATGCAATCTGGGTCCACAGATGCTGAAGACGAACCACATGCTGATGTATCACCTAGCGCAGCTCAGGGCACATCGCAAACACCCATATCCAACATGACTGGCAGTGGAGCCAGACCGAGGGCAGGGAACAACACCTGCAGTGCCACCACAGGTTTTGAGTCTGTTTTTACTGGGGTTGAGGGCCAAATGTTACATGTGCAGCGCCTGAAAAGCAAAGGCATATCGTCAATTCAACGTCAGCTGGCGCAACACAATAGCCACATGTCTGTGGAGAGAGTTGGCATCGGATAAATTGCAACATCAACAGAGGCACATTTACATGAAGCTAGGAATTCTAGCCAGGCCCAGCGCAGGGATCAACGACGCCTAACAACACGGCTTGACCAATTTGCAAGGGCTGTGAGCCGACAATCTACAGCCATAGCCATGCTTTGTAGGAGAAAGTGAGCTTGCAAAATGCAATGACACACTGCTGTTAGGATGTTGCCAGGAACCTGGTGCATGTAACACATTGACTTGATCAGCTGCGTGCTGCTGTAACTGGGGGGATTGTTACGCCAGGTAGCATAGACACAGATGGGCAATCAAGCAGAAGCACACCTACTCCACCGATACCAGCAGAAAGGCGTAGGAGTGGCCATCAGGGAAGAGGTGTGGACAACTGTAGTGTAGTTCCTATATTCCCAATAGGCTCTGCGCATTGGAATAACATAAACGATAGTTTAGACGTAGGACTGAGGTCGACTAGGTCTCTACTGAATATGTTAGACTTAATTATGAATGCCAGCTAGCTCAGAGGTCACTAGAAACTTTCTCGAAGGAACAGGAAGGAGTTAACTTTCCTGATTAGACAAGAATGGGTTAGTTTCTGACAACCGCATAAACATGACAACTTTGCTCCCTCCAGAACAAGGAGTATATCTCCAGAGTCGTGTGAAAACAATAGACGGCTATTTCACTCATTCAATCGTGCATATTTAGTTTCACCAGGAGTGCAGAGAAATAGAGAGACGGGTGTTTTCAATAAAAGGTGTTATTTATTGAGCAGTCCTCTTTCTCATGCAAGAAAAGTGAATTGCTACAATTGCAATACTTATCATGAAGTAAAGTGCGTACAGTAAAAGGAGTATTATGAAATAATACTGTAAAAGCATTTATATGGTTTCTGAGCCATATGATACTTAAAACGGATAAAATATATACATACATAAAATCAACTGGTGCTTCTAAGATACGCCTACCCCGGTGTACCTAACCTAAGCCTAGTACGTGGGAAGGAGTAAGTGAGCTGCAGTTTAAGTTAAGTTAGTTTTTGCCAAGAATCTGAGTCAAAAATTCTCTAAAGATCTAATCAGCTCCGTACCTTGGTTATAGAATGAAGGAGGTCTTGTATCTCTTTCTCAGGACTCGATCTCCCAGCAACCCGCAATGGTGACTGGAAACACCGGAGCTGGAATTTCTCGGCAGGAGAAAAGACAGCGTCTCTCTCAGTGCGTCAATGGGAGGGTCGGCTTCCTTCGGCTCTCGTTACAGCTGGGCTTTGGGTAAGTAGACAGCCGATCTGCTCCAAACCACTGTGTGTTTGCTTAAGGCAAACGTTGGTATATTTATACCTGGAAGGGGCAGAGTCACTAAGAACTTACAGTTCTTTCGAGACTCCAGGAGTTCTTGTACAAATCAAAACAAAAGCAGGGGGAATTCCCGGGCTGCTGGAGGCTTGGTTTGTTTAAAGAACGCGTTGTACTTTCTAGGAGTCTATGGGAGTAGCCTTGCCGTATTTGGACTGCATTGGCTATGACTAAATATGGATAAGATTCTTATGCCTTTATAAGGATATGATGTGTTATAACCACATAAGGGCATGAATCGGGAATATTTAAATAGGGTCCTAGATACATTCACAACACCCACTCCACGTATAATGTCCATCATTTCTAAATACTAAGCAATACTAAACATATAACGATGCATGTGTTTTCCAACCCACCCCAAAATACATCAATTGCATTTGAAATGGTATATGGTATATACACGAAAATGAGTATTTATACTGTACGTTTTTCAAGCAGTGGTATCATTCAAGTAATGCATATATGGTACGTTTGTCTGAATGATTTGCGAAAATTACATTTATTAAATGGCTCTTAATACAGAAAAGAAGGTCGAGACCATTTCATCACATATTTATACAATACTGTACATGTGCTAGAGGCTAAGTCAAAATATTGTCTCTAGAGTCTCTAAAAACAGAAGTTCTGTTCTCTAAGAATAGTTCTACTTTAAGCAGAGTACCATGTGCCAGAAAAAAGGTAAATATTTTGAGAAATGGAAAAAATAATTTCGCTTTCAGGGTAAAAATTAGTTCCAATTGTTTTCAGTAGTGTTGTCTATTAAAACTGAAGGCCGAATTCAGAGTTCAGGGAACGAGCATTCAGGGTTCTGTATGCTCGTTGTTTTAAAAGTTATTCTTGTTTTTGGGAGAGAACATCAGATCAAACAGGCTTGCGAAAAATTGGTCTACAACAGTAGGTGAGTGTTCGACCAAGTTCGAAAAAGATGAAATATTGCAAATGTGAGAATCATTGCCATCATCAGTGTCTGGATCAGCAATGCTCACAGAAGGTTGTACCTGTGTGGTGCTGCTTTCATCTCGTACTTCACCGCCACCTAATCGTAATGGTGAAGTCTCAACGAATGCCGTCATCAGAATAGGTAGCCGCTGGGGACAACACGTTGCATGAGCGGTTACCGAACCAAGCAAAGTATCGATATCCATTGGTACTGCTGATGGTAGTGTAAGACAGACGTCCAACACGCATTCTTCTCCGCATAGCAGGCATCGGAGCACAGGTAAGATGCAATCTTGCCAGATTGGTCTGAATGAGAGAAACCAGGTAGTACTCAGATCTCTGAGCCGGGCAAAGCCGAGGACATTAGTGATCCGTTCTCGGTATCGTATAGCTAGGATCATTTCTTCCATTGTTGCCTGAGTTTTCTCTGTGGCTTGACTTGTCATATCGGAGCAGAAGGAACAAAAATAAAATTCCTGCTACGAGTCCCAAAATAAGAGGCAGTCCGCCGAATACTGAATGCACAAAATTCGGGAAAATGCCAAGAACTGTCTCAAAGGGTGCTAACAGTCCCGAAAAAAATTGTCTTAAATACATGTGCAATGCCACTGGTATCTGACATGTTTAAGATTTGGCTTAACATTTCTACGAAATGCACGGGCAATTTGTCGATAATAGGGAATGTATCTCTGCCGCTGTCCTTGCAACTTGCAGATCATACGTCTCTTTGGACGAGGTTAAAGGCACAGTTGTCTGTAAAAGAATAGACTTCATTCTGCTTAAAGTATCAATTCGAATAGAAGAAATATTCAAAGAAGGCCATATTGCCGCCTCCATGTCTGGATTGCTGTTTGGATACAGTACTTGCATACAACAAGTGACCATGGAAGTAACGCTCAAGAGGCTTTTCCTGGCACTATGCCACAACAGCTGCGATCACTTATTATAACATAGCTGCCGTTGGAAAGCTGTCTGAAAAAAGGCTCTATCTGTGTTGCAGGAGTGCCATGCAGGTGACATGAAAGGTTGTTTGATGAACCTTCGCAGGCTCCATGCAAGTTAATACCTTGACACAGAAGTGTACCGCTTAGTGATTTTTTACAATTGTTACCACTAAGAAATACCTCTTTTTTCCCTTCACTATAACATTTATGTGTATAAGGTAAATTCCATGTTGACTTGATGTATCCTTTACCTAACCTTTCATACAGGCCTGCTGGTATATATTCTTGGCAATACTGAAACTGAAAAGTTGTTATCGGAATTGTAATTGTACCATGTATTATCCATTCAATGACAGGTCTCTCTGACATTGTCAATGGTAATCTCTCAAGTTTTTCAATGCTCAGAATCGTATAGTCTGCTCCTTTTTGTGCCAAACTGATTTGTTTATCAGTAAGGTTAAAGATAGAAAATAATGACGTTATGTTGAGTAGACGCCATGGCACGTAGCCTGAACGCAGATTTTGTAACGTCCAGCCTAGCTGTACCATAGAACGCAATTGGGACTGGCCATGTTGTAACATTAGCAAGTCCTGCTCTATTATATCAATAGCAGAGGATACAATGCTGTCCAGTGAATAAATTCTGGAGGACAGAGTCGTTAACCCATTGTCCACTGCAGAAAGTGATTTTTCCAAATTAATACGATCAATTTCTCGTATTTTTTCAGCAGTTTCAATTTGCATCACTTTCCAAGTTTCGTTGTAAGCAGCGTATATACCGGCGTTTATGAAACGTTTTTGACGCTGTTTTGCGTGGTCCCAGTATAAAATCTCGCAAGTCATCACCTTTTTTAAGTAAAGTCAAGTGTTGCTTAATTTCAGCCAGTGTGGATTTCTGTAGCCATTCGAGACATAGCTTTCCTACACTGTATGTTGTAACTATCCCTGGATGTTGTCTCTGGGAGTATCTTGGGTCTGGCCTGGTCTGTTTGAACCCCTGTGTTTTGTTCAGGAATCTATCTTGACATTTATTTGTGTCTGTGGGCCAGATCAACCATTTTTTCCAATCAGGATTTGTTCTGTTTTGTTGTAAAATACGGGATACGTCTATCTCCACATCTGTAGTGCTATTACTATCAGGTATGGGCTTTGGAATAGACGGTTTGTTTAAGTCATTTATCTTGTCTAGGCCGAGACAGGTTGTTTGTTGAATGGTGTCATTCAGGAATATTATCTGTTCTGGGATCATGTAGGCTCTGAATAGTGATTCTAAACCTTGTACCTGCCAGTGTTTTGTACCCCAGATGGTTTTTGTTTCAATGTTGTTTTTCCAAAATTCAAAACCAAATGTAGACATTTTTTCATAACATTTTTCAGAATAAATCAATTTAGTATTTGTCAACATGTTTTTCAATCCTGTCTTATTTAACATTTTGAAATAAAATGTTTCTGGATCAGTTGTGTTAAACCCTGAGAAGTATGGGAATTTCTCATAAAATGTTTTCGAGCTGCCTTTTGGCGGTGTTGTACAATGTTCCCATTGATTATAAGTAAAAACATTTCTAGGATTAGCAGATTTATGCAAATAGTGATGATCATAATGATTATAGCAATACATTTCTTCATAATTTGATGAACCCTGCAAATAATCATGTGTGTTGAATTGTGCTGACATTTCTAAATCTGACATCATAATATTTATATTTTCAAAGTCCCAATCATCAGAGAAAGTACTTGGTTTTACAAAGTCACTTAATGAAACCTTGAACTGGTGTGGATATTTCAAGAGCTCAATCGGGCCATAGATTTCGTAATCCGTTTTGTCCCATGCTATACCTCCAGGTATTGGAATGGCTGTGATGTTCACTGATGACAGTTCTCTTTTCTCGATGTGAGATGATCTGTGTGGCTTTAGGACCAAGTTGATGTTCTGGCTTGCTGTTTCCATTGTACTAAATTTTCCATCAATAAATCTACCCAAACATAAAATCATGATGAGCCAAAGTAGGAGGGAAAGTACACCTAACACAATCCATAATTCAATCCATGGTGAAATCAGATATGTTTCTTTGAGTTGATGAAAGAGTTCAGTCATTTTTTCTTTGAAAGTTTTGTTTGCTGGCGTTTCTTGATGTTCACTTGGATCATCAGAAAAGTCATCGAAATTGATGAAGTAGCCAGATGCAGTTCTGTCAATTGTTGGAATTGCTTCCGGATTTTCTTTATTATTTGAATCTTCTTTCGTCACATTAGTATAGTCTGAAGCTATATCATTGTAGACAGGTGTTTCTCGACGAACTGTTGCAATTTGAGTTTCAAGAGGCACAAGTTCCATGGCTTTGTTGCATAGTCCTTTTTTATTTACTGCAGGTTTATCAAAAGTGATTAGTCTCTCAGTTTGAACCTCTTAGATTGTAGCATGGTTTGGTCTTCTGCTACTTCTTGGGAGTCCACTGGGCCTACTACTTATTATTGGCCACATGATTGTGGTTTTACCAGGTCCATTGATACAACTCTGTTCTCCTTTTTACCAGCAAGGGGCGGTATTACTACTGATCTTGTTCCGCTGACAGCTAAGACAGGTACTGCTTTTCTGTAAGAAGGCGCAAATTCCTTCTTCACCGCGATCTTTTCTCTGACTAGATCCCCAATCTTTGGAATTCAGACAGGTCTTGCTGGGACAGGTGGTTTTTCATCAGTGGCTGTTGGATTTAACTTTGTGTTACTTAGAATTCTTCTTGTTTCATTTAAGTCCTGTAAAACAGCCAAACGATCTTTGATATCAAAGGATTTGAAGTCTGACAATCTAAGTCCTGGATTATCATTCTAGTACCGAACAATAGTTCGTATGGAGTGATACCTTTTAGAGAATTTCTTGGCAGATTGTTAAGACTACATTGGACACTTGTTAGATGTTTGACCCACCCATCACCCGAACCTAATACCCTCGACATTATAGATTGCTTTATGTCACGTTTTTTCTCTCCACTACCGCATTTCCCTCGGGAAGGAATGGACTAGAGTACCGCTATGCAATGCCCATGCTGGTCATGGCCTCCTTGTAAGCCAGAGAGCTAAACGCAGGACCCTGGTCAGAGTGTAGCATGCCAATTGCGTATGTGCCGATAAAGACTCGCAAATCTTTTATAACAGTTCTGGCGTCAGCCGAGCGCTCGGGTCTACATCCAAGTGAATCTTGTCTTAATAATTATGGGATCGCATTTCTCCGGCTGGATTTCTGCGTATAGATAGCCTGATGCTTTCTAATACTGGTGTCCTGGCAATTGTCTGGTCTGGTTCACAACTGTGATTTCTATTGCAGTTCTGACAATTCATTGCAAAGTTATAAATTTGCACGCTCATCCCCGGCCACCAGTATTGTGATTGTAATTTTATGAGAGATTTCAAGATCTCTTGGTGCCTCAGACCCATTCCCATGTGTGCTTCTTGTATCAAGTAAGCTCTCCGGTTTGTGTTTGGAATTACTCTATCCCCCACTCCAGGGATTTGAGCAAAAGGAACGGAGTTGGCATCAATTATGTATTTATTTCCGAGTGGATAATTTAGAGGTAACGCCGCATAGTTGCCTTTCATTGAGATTTTTACTGCTAGTAGCGTTTCACCGTCTATTTGTTTTTTAGTACGCTTTTTTGTAGCTACTGAAGATGGTTGAACAGCTGCCGCCGTGGCTCTGTTAGCCAATGAATTCCCTGCAACGTGAAAGCCATCACATTGATGACTCAGTGTATGTATCACGTGAGTCTTTCGTTCCCAAAGCTTTTTATGCTTTATTGTGGCACCTGTCTCATCTTTGTAACCGTTTTTGATCCATGTCTGCATGTCATTATTGTAAGATTTGACGCAAGAAATGCGAATCGCACACTATTAGTGTGGGGAACTCGCGATCGGCATTTTCAAGCGCCATCTTTAAAGATCTTATTTCAGCTCGCTGAGCTGTACAGTTTCTGAGTGATTCAGTTTTGGTGATTATCGGTCTGAATTTACCTAAGTGCCAGCGACCTTTAACAATCGCTCACGCTGCATTGTAAGATTTTTTATCCACAACGTAGTTTTGTGCAAATCTGTCTGTGTAGATTACACAGGTGTACTGTTCTAGAGGCAGAATTTCTATTGGCAAAGGATATTCATGTTCGTATTCCAGATTTTCTAATTTTTTCATTTTCGGATCAAATCCGTGTTTCACGTTTTCTGCAGCAAGAGAATTGTCCCATTGTATCCATTTGGATCTAATGCCACAGCATTCGGAATGCGTGGTCTTGTTACTGCCTCAAGGGCTGATACTGATGTTAATACAGATATGCTCTTGCCTTGGGCTAGGGCTCTTTCTTTTGCTACAGCAGTTTGAACCGAAGTTAGAATTTTTTCAGTTACACTGAATTTCATTTCAGCTTGTGTGTACAAGTGTGATTTATAAGCTATTGGTACCGTTTCTCCCTCATTAGAGGTCAGGTACGTGAATCCGCATCTTCCTGGGATCACTCGGATTACAAGGTTGCGTTCGTTTGCGCGTGTTTGCAGTTTTGTTTTAGTTAACATGTCTTTTTGTAATGATCTTAAAATTTCTGTGTGTTTCTGAGTTCAATTGATTGGTTTGAAATCAGGTTTTATTAATTCATAGAGAGGTTTAACCCTTTCTGCATAATTTAGAATGTATGTTCTTCCGAAATTCAGGAAACCTAGTATTGATTGTAAGCTCTTTAGCGTTTTTGGTGCTTGGAGTACTGCACACTTCTCTAAGAAGTTGTCTGCTAGTCTTTTGCCTTCACTTGATAATTCATATCCTAAAAACAGGACAGTTAGGTGAGCAATTTGTGACTTTTTAAAGTTGAATTTGTACCCTTCAGCTGCGAACCCAAGTATTATGGTGTTCAGTCTTATCAAGTGTGTCTCCAGGTCGTCGTCTGTAAGATAGATGTCATCGCCATATGATAATGCCTCAACATCATACATTTGTAGTAACTCTGTTACCCTTGCTGGGAATAATCCTGGGCTATTCTTGAATCCCTGTGGGAGACGGCAAAATTGTTTTTGTGCCCCCATACAGGAGAAAGCGGTCAAATATCTGCTTTCTGGTGCTATGTTTTGACAGAAGAAACCATTTGAGGTATCTAATGTTGTTTTATATTTTTTGCGCACAATTTTATTCATTAGTGCTGCACTGTGTGAGTTTTGTACTGCAAATGTTTTGCAGCAAGAATTTAGGTGTCTGTAGTCCAAAACTAGACGATATGAATCGTCTGGCTTGGAGACAGGAAACAAAGGATTGTTCATTTGTGAGGTGCATGTTTCAATCACCCCCTGATATTCAAGTTGATCTAAGATCTCCCTGACTTGTTTTTTAGCTTCTTGCTTAACAGGATACATCCTTTGTGCAGTTGGCTGATTTTTTAACTGAATTTTTTGGTGAGGAGAATCCTCATCCCATCCTACATGATTTTTATATAATGCAGGGGCTTGGGCCACTGCCCATTTTCTTGCAAATGTGTATTTTTTATGAATTGGAATGTGATTTGAGAAGGCAGGCATAATCATTTCTTCGCCATGAGGGCACTCCCTGACAAACTCTGGTGGCCAGTCTTTCTCAGCTAACAGTATATCATAGCCTTTAGATCCCAAAAGAGACCTCTTATTTTCCTAGTTTTGTCCCCCTCTAGACGCAATGTTATTTCATATAATTTCTGGGGTTTGCTAACTCTGGTGTCTGCAGTTTCCACCTGAATGTATTCATTCGTGTCCACTGTCTCCAGAAGATTCATCAGGATCTTGCGAGCTATGGTCACTTCTGCTGCGCTGTCTAGCATTGTCTGGGCCCACTCTCCGTTTTTCAGTTGTGTCCTCAGAATCCTCGGCATGTTTTATTTTAATACTAGCTACCTTCTTTTTTGTAAATTGTATTTTTTTACTTTGATGAGAAGGTTCCTTGTTTTTGGACTTCGCGTGCTCTTCTTTGTGTTCTGACCGTCCTCTTCTTTCCGATTTCTGTGAGGAATTCTGAAAAGATCGAGAGGGACGAGTATCAATATCTTGATATTTGTCAGGTTTTCTCAATTTATTCCTATCTCTAAGGTTGTATCTTTTTTCAGAGGGCTCCCGGTGGGGAGACTTGCTTCCTCGTTCTAGAGATCTATCTCTCCGTTGAGGAGACCTTCCTCTGGACTGAAACTGTTTTTCTCTGGGAGTAGTTTGTTTGTTACCCTCCCACCTCTTTTTTGGAGTATTCCGATTATTTTTAATAAAAGTTTTTTCAGGATTTTCAATTAGTTGTGGTTTTAGTGGTTTCCCACCCAAACTATCTCTACCTAGTTCTTCATAGGATTTTTCTATGATTCTGGCAAGTTCAAAAGGTTGTTCTGCTATATCTGTATCTTTCAATTTCTGGCGGATCCCCACAAATGCTGCTTCTCCTTTTATGTTGGCTAATAATATAGCCGAGACCTGCTTGAAGTCTTTCAGTAATTTCATACCTAGAGTTAAAGCAGGTTCTGGACCGTATTCATTTTGAATCTGTCTTAGTACGTCTGGTATAACCGCCATGGACGGAACACCACGTGTTTTTGTGTAAATTGAAGCATAGACTGTGCCCCAAGTGTCACAGTCCTTCATATGTGGTGCGATCCCCATTGGAAGGCAGATAGTCAGAATCCTGTGTTTCTCATGAGGTGTGGTATCTGGAAATACTGCCTCTATTTGAGTGATTTTTTGAGCTAACCAGAATGGAATTTGTTCCCGTTTTGCTGGTATTTTGCCAATGGCTGATTGTATATTCTGTGGTGTAATTTTATTTGTGTTCCCCTGTTGAGGGGTGTCTTGTGGAATTCTTATTGCTGGTTGGACTGTTGAACTCCTCATGACATATTGGACCAATTGTCTATGTATTTTAATTAGTTGTTTTAGCTGAGCTAAAAGTTCCCGGTCTGACATTTTTTCAATGTCTGGATGTGGTGTGTAGCTGGCTAGAACCGGCCATGTGCCTCCTGGTCTACCTAGTGGACCGAGCCTGGTAATGTGATTTTGATGTTTTAGGGCGCCATTAAACCAGAGCAGGTGCTCTTGGTATGTTAGTGGAATTTCAACGTCCTCGAAAGGAGCGTATTCATCCCGAGGTTCCTCTATTTTGTAATAGTCGAAATCTTGTGTTACAGCGTGTGCTGCTGGAAAATGTATTCATGAATAGAATACCTCTGTCTGCCGATATTCATGGGCCTCTACCACACATATGACTGTACCACCTCTTCATGATAGTCCATTTTCTATAAGTTTAAGAGTTATAGTTCTTCTTACATTTACCGGAATGATTATAGCATTCGGGTCTTCTTCTTGGAGACTTGTGTCATCCGCTAAAAGTTGAGTTGCCAAAGCATCTCTCTCTTCGTCACCTTCCGGCATTCTACTGAGGGAATTCTTTTTGTTGCAGAGCAAGTTTCAAGGAAACAAAGATTAGGTGCACAATATTTTGGAACACTGTATCCTGCAACGTTGACTAAACCAAAAACTAATACATAGGATTCTCATACTACTAAGTTCTGGCGGATACTAACCTTTTACTCACTCCAGACGTCTATTGGAGTTTTTACGGGAAAAAGGGGTCTGTGTGAAAAAGCACGACTGAGTTACTCTAGTGTCTAGCGTTAGATTATCGCCTTACCAAACGTTGGGTGCCAAGTAGTGTAGTTCCTATATTCCCAATAGGCTCTGCGCACTGGAATAACATAAACAATAGTTTAGACATAGGACTGAGGTCGACTAGGTCTCTACTGAATATGTTAGACTTAATTATGAATGCCAGCTAGCTCAGAGGTCACTAGAAACTTTCTCGAATGAACAGCAAGGAGTTAACTTTCCTGATTAGACAAGAAGGGATTAGTTTCTGACAACCGCATAAACATGACAACTTTGCTCCCTCCAGAACAAGGAGAATATCTCCAGAGTCGTGTGAAAACAATAGACAGCTATTTCACTCAGTCAATCGTGCATACTTAGTTTCACCAGGAGTGCAGAGAAATAGAGAGACGGGCGTTTTCAATAAAAGGTGTTATTTATTGAGCAGTCCTCTTTCTCATGCAAGAGAAGTGAATTGCCACAATTGCAATACTTATCATGAAGTAAAGTGCGTACAGTGAAAGGAGTATTATGAAATAATACTGTAAAAGCATTTATATGGTTTCTCAGCCATATGATACTTAAAACGGATAAAATATATACATACATAAAATCATTGACTAAACGTACTCAACTGGTGCTTCTAAGATACGCCTACCCCGGTGTACCTAACCTAAGCCTAGTACGTGGGAAGGAGTAAGTGAGCTGCATTTTAAGTTAAGTTAGTTTTTGCCAAGAATCTGAGTCAAGAATTCTATAAAGATCTAATCAGCTCCGTACCTTGGTTATAGAATGAAGGAGGTCTTGTATCTCTTTCTCAGGACTCGATCTCCCAGCAACCCGCAAGGGTGACTGGAAACACTGGAGCTGGAATTTCTCGGCAGGAGAAAAGACAGCGTCTCTCTCAGTGCGTCAATGGGAGGGTCGGTTTCCTTCGGCTCTCATTACAGCTGGGCTTTGGGTAAGTAGACAGCCGATCTGCTCCAAACCACTGTGTGTTTGCTTAAGGCAAACGTTGGTATATTTATACCTGGAAGGGGCAGAGTCACTAAGAACTTACAGTTCTTTCTGGACTCCAGGAGTTCTTGTACAAATCAAAACAAAAGCAGGGGGAATTCCCGGGCTGCTGGAGGCTTGGTTTGTTTAAAGAACGCGTTGTACTTTCTAGGAGTCTATGGGAGTAGCCTTGCCGTATTTGGACTGCATTGGCTATGACTAAATATGGATGAGATTCTTATGCCTTTATAAGGATATGATGTGTTATAACCACATAAGGGCATGAATCGGGAATATTTAAATAGGGTCCTAGATACATTCACAACACCCACTCCACGTATAATGTCCATCATTTCTAAATACTAAGCAATACTAAACATATAACGATGCATGTGTTTTCCAACCCACCCCAAAATACATCAATTGCATTTGAAATGGTATATGGTATATACACGAAAATGAGTATTTATACTGTACGTTTTTCAAGCAGTGGTATCATTCAAGTAATGCATATATGGTACGTTTGTCTGAATGATTTGCGAAAATTACATTTATTAAATGGCTCTTAATACAGAAAAGAAGGTCGAGACCATTTCATCACATATTTATACAATACTGTACATGTGCTAGAGGCTAAGTCAAAATATTGTCTCTAGAGTCTCTAAAAACAGAAGTTCTGTTCTCTAAGAATAGTTCTACTTTAAGCAGAGTACCATGTGCCAGAAAAAAGGTAAATATTTTGAGAAATGGAAAAAATAATTTCGCTTTCAGGGTAAAAATTAGTTCCAATTGTTTTCAGTAGTGTTGTCTATTAAAACTGAAGGCCGAATTCAGAGTTCAGGGAACGAGCATTCAGGGTTCTGTATGCTCGTTGTTTTAAAAGTTATTCTTGTTTTTGGGAGAGAACATCAGATCAAACAGGCTTGCGAAAAATTGGTCTACAACAGTAGGTGAGTGTTCGACCAAGTTCGAAAAAGATGAAATATTGCAAATGTGAGAATCATTGCCATCATCAGTGTCTGGATCAGCAATGCTCACAGAAGGTTGTACCTGTGTGGTGCTGCTTTCATCTCGTACTTCACCGCCACCTAATCGTAATGGTGAAGTCTCAACGAATGCCGTCATCAGAATAGGTAGCCGCTGGGGACAACACGTTGCATGAGCGGTTACCGAACCAAGCAAAGTATCAATATCCATTGGTACTGCTGATGGTAGTGTAAGACAGACGTCCAACACGCATTCTTCTCCGCATAGCAGGCATCGGAGCACAGGTAAGATGCAATCTTGCCAGATTGGTCTGAATGAGAGAAACCAGGTAGTACTCAGATCTCTGAGCCGGGCAAAGCCGAGGACATTAGTGATCCGTTCTCGGTATCGTATAGCTAGGATCATTTCTTCCATTGTTGCCTGAGTTTTCTCTGTGGCTTGACTTGTCATATCGGAGCAGAAGGAACAAAAATAAAATTCCTGCTACGAGTCCCAAAAGAAGAGGCAGTCCGCCGAATACTGAATGCACAAAATTCGGGAAAATGCCAAGAACTGTCTCAAAGGGTGCTAACAGTCCCGAAAAAATTGTCTTAAATACATGTGCAATGCCACTGGTATCTGACATGTTTAAGATTTGGCTTAACATTTTTACGAAATGCACGGGGCAATTTGTCGATAATAGGGAATGTATCTCTGCCGCTGTCCTTGCAACTTGCAGATCATACGTCTCTTTGGACGAGGTTAAAGGCACAGTTGTCTGTAAAAGAATAGACTTCATTCTGCTTAAAGTATCAATTCGAATAGAAGAAATATTCAAAGAAGGCCATATTGCCGCCTCCATGTCTGGATTGCTGTTTGGATACAGTACTTGCATACAACAAGTGACCATGGAAGTAACGCTCACGAGGCTTTTCCTGGCACTATGCCACAACAGCTGCGATCACTTATTATAACATAGCTGCCGTTGGAAAGCTGTCTGAAAAAAGGCTCTATCTGTGTTGCAGGAGTGCCATGCAGGTGACATGAAAGGTTGTTTGATGAACCTTCGCAGGCTCCATGCAAGTTAATACCTTGACACAGAAGTGTACCGCTTAGTGATTTTTTACAATTGTTACCACTAAGAAATACCTCTTTTTTCCCTTCACTATAACATTTATGTGTATAAGGTAAATTCCATGTTGACTTGATGTATCCTTTACCTAACCTTTCATACAGGCCTGCTGGTATATATTCTTGGCAATACTGAAACTGAAAAGTTGTTATCGGAATTGTAATTGTACCATGTATTATCCATTCAATGACAGGTCTCTCTGACATTGTCAATGGTAATCTCTCAAGTTTTTCAATGCTCAGAATCATATAGTCTGCTCCTTTTTGTGCCAAACTGATTTGTTTATCAGTAAGGTTAAAGATAGAAAATAATGACGTTATGTTGAGTAGACGCCATGGCACGTAGCCTGAACGCAGATTTTGTAACGTCCAGCCTAGCTGTACCATAGAACGCAATTGGGACTGGCCATGTTGTAACATTAGCAAGTCCTGCTCTATTATATCAATAGCAGAGGATACAATGCTGTCCAGTGAATAAATTCTGGAGGACAGAGTCGTTAACCCATTGTCCACTGCAGAAAGTGATTTTTCCAAATTAATACGATCAATTTCTCGTATTTTTTCAGCAGTTTCAATTTGCATCACTTTCCAAGTTTCGTTGTAAGCAGCGTATATACCGGCGTTTATGAAATGTTTTTGACGCTGTTTTGCGTGGTCCCAGTATAAAATCTCGCAAGTCATCACCTTTTTTAAGTAAAGTCAAGTGTTGCTTAATTTCAGCCAGTGTGGATTTCTGTAGCCATTCGAGACATAGCTTTCCTACACTGTATGTTGTAACTATCCCTGGATGTTGTCTCTGGGAGTATCTTGGGTCTGGCCTGGTCTGTTTGAACCCCTGTGTTTTGTTCAGGAATCTATCTTGACATTTATTTGTGTCTGTGGGCCAGATCAACCATTTTTTCCAATCAGGATTTGTTCTGTTTTGTTGTAAAATACGGGATACGTCTATCTCCACATCTGTAGTGCTATTACTATCAGGTATGGGCTTTGGAATAGACGGTTTGTTTAAGTCATTTATCTTGTCTAGGCCGAGACAGGTTGTTTGTTTAATGGTGTCATTCAGGAATATTATCTGTTCTGGGATCATGTAGGCTCTGAATAGTGATTCTAAACCTTGTACCTGCCAGTCTTTTGTACCCCAGATGGTTTTTGTTTCAATGTTGTTTTTCCAAAATTCAAAACCAAATGTAGACATTTTTTCATAACATTTTTCAGAATAAATCAATTTAGTATTTGTCAACATGTTTTTCAATCCTGTCTTATTTAACATTTTGAAATAAAATGTTTCTGGATCAGTTGTGTTAAACCCTGAGAAGTATGGGAATTTCTCATAAAATGTTTTCGAGCTGCCTTTTGGCAGTGTTGTACAATGTTCCCATTGATTATAAGTAAAAACATTTCTAGGATTAGCAGATTTATGCAAATAGTGATGATCATAATGATTATAGCAATACATTTCTTCATAATTTGATGAACCCTGCAAATAATCATGTGTGTTGAATTGTGCTGACATTTCTAAATCTGACATCATAATATTTATATTTTCAAAGTCCCAATCATCAGAGAAAGTACTTGGTTTTACAAAGTCACTTAATGAAACCTTGAACTGGTGTGGATATTTCAAGAGCTCAATCGGGCCATAGATTTCGTAATCCGTTTTGTCCCATGCTATACCTCCAGGTATTGGAATGGCTGTGATGTTCACTGATGACAGTTCTCTTTTCTCGATGTGAGATGATCTGTGTGGCTTTAGGACCAAGTTGATGTTCTGGCTTGCTGTGTCCATTGTACTAAATTTTCCATCAATAAATCTACCCAAACATAAAATCATGATGAGCCAAAGTAGGAGGGAAAGTACACCTAACACAATCCATAATTCAATCCATGGTGAAATCAGATATGTTTCTTTGAGTTGATGAAAGAGTTCAGTCATTTTTTCTTTGAAAGTTTTGTTTGCTGGCGTTTCTTGATGTTCACTTGGATCATCAGAAAAGTCATCGAAATTGATGAAGTAGCCAGATGCAGTTCTGTCAATTGTTGGAATTGCTTCCGGATTTTCTTTATTATTTGAATCTTCTTTCGTCACATTAGTATAGTCTGAAGCTATATCATTGTAGACAGGTGTTTCTCGACGAACTGTTGCAATTTGAGTTTCAAGAGGCACAAGTTCCATGGCTTTGTTGCATAGTCCTTTTTTATTTACTGCAGGTTTATCAAAAGTGATTAGTCTCTCAGTTTGAACCTCTTAGATTGTAGCATGGTTTGGTCTTCTGCTACTTCTTGGGAGTCCACTGGGCCTACTACTTATTATTGGCCACATGATTGTGGTTTTACCAGGTCCATTGATACAACTCTGTTTTCCTTTTTACCAGCAAGGGGCGGTATTACTACTGATCTTGTTCCGCTGACAGCTAAGACAGGTACTGCTTTTCTGTAAGAAGGCGCAAATTCCTTCTTCACCGCGATCTTTTCTCTGACTAGATCCCCAATCTTTGGAATTCAGACAGGTCTTGCTGGGACAGGTGGTTTTTCATCAGTGGCTGTTGGATTTAACTTTGTGTTACTTAGAATTCTTCTTGTTTCATTTAAGTCCTGTAAAACAGCCAAACGATCTTTGATATCAAAGGATTTGAAGTCTGACAATCTAAGTCCTGGATTATCATTCTAGTACCGAACAATAGTTCGTATGGAGTGATACCTTTTAGAGAATTTCTTGGCAGAAGGTAATTGTGATGAACAAATAGGGTCTGCTTAGTGTTGTAAATGTTTTGCACTTAAAATGAAAAACTTTACATATCATATGTTTTTACTATTGGCCAAACACAACCTAAAGTATGCCCAACTTCATTTTGTATTTCTATGTGTCCATGGGCCGTTGTATGAACATTAGGACTCTTGATGAGCTTATTGTGATTTTCTGCAAATCGCAATTAGGTAATCGCTATTCTTAATGTTTGAAACTCCAAGAGTTCATTTAGCGATTCTAGGGGGTCGCAAATTGACCTGCCTCATTCATAAAAATGAGGTGGGTTGCAATTTGTGACCTGCTAGGAATCACTAAAATCACGGAGTCGGTGGCCTGCTGCGGTCAGCAGACCACCATGTCCGTGATTGCTTTTCAATAAAGCGATATATATATTTTTTAATGCAGCACGTTTTCTTTAAAGAAAAACGGGTTGTGTTTAAAAGAAAAAAAATGAAAAGTTTTCTTTTCCCTTTTTTAAGAGCAGGCAGTGGTCCGTGGGACCACTGCCTGCTCTTAAGAACTGTTTTTGCCACCATTCCCAAAGGGGAAGGGGTTCCTGAATTGAAGTTGGTGGTAAAATGCGAACATTTATACATACCACTACGATTTGGTATTTGGAAGCAACGCCGTAAACACTCCCCTTCCAAATACCAAATCACAAACCCATTTTGCGATTCGGTAACAGGTTTCCGAATCGCAAAATAGGGTTTGATAGATAGGAAAAGCCATTGTTGCATTCGCAAACGGGCCGATTCTGCAAATTGCCCTGTTTGTGTACGTAAAATAGGTTAATACATGTGGCCCCATGTTTTCAGTTCTCTCATCTCACGTAGCAAAATGTGCACTAATGAAATGCTTTGAGTTGACATAATGTTCTCAATGCACTCTGGAGGAAGCTTTCCTTCCAAATGTAACTTTTCACTGTCTTTTCTGTCTGTCTTTCAGTAGTCCTATTCAATATATGAGCCATGGTTTGTGTGTAACCAGATTTGTACTGTCACATCCAATGATATTAGCTCAAGACAGAACTAACAATGATGTATTTCAGATCTTATCAGATCATCAAAGATAGTGTCAACATCTACAACAATGGGCTTAGAGTAGGCATGGCGTAAGACATGCTGTGTGTCACGTTGGACACTTTACACTACATGTGCAATCTTTGCACACTTGTTACCGTGTACTCACCTATGGTTAAATATGGCAGTACGTGTTTCCCATGCTGTGGCCATATTTTAAGGGTGAAAAATGCAAAAAGAACAATTGATGGACAGAATACAGAACAATGTCATACATTCACCCCAGTACAGGCTATAAATCCATCTTTTTTTTGCTCACCATGCCCTTCCAGTTTGGAATCAGCCATATGCAAATGTTATGTTATGTTATGTTAAGCGTTTTTCTATAGTGTACAGCTGCCCCAGCAAAGGGGCGTCCCGGCGCTGCAAGGATCGAAATAGCACACACAGCTGCGAAGGTCGTCACAGACGTCACGAAACCAATAGACTACACTGAGGGGAAGAGGAAAGTTTTAATGGCTTTCCTGAAAGCGAGCAGGCCGTCCATACCACGAATACATACAGGCAGCGAATTCCATAATTTGGCGGCCAGACAGCGAAACAAACGCCCTCCTGCCCAGCAAAGTTTGACCCGCGGGACAATCACCAGGTGCTGCCCCAGTGAACGCAGCTGTCGGGGGGGACATACGGGGTCAAAAGGTCTCCCACAAGTGCCGGGCTAGCAGTTTTTAAGATCTTAAAGGATATTCATAGAGCTTTAAACTGGATCCGCTTCTCCATCGGAAGCCAGTGCAGCCCTTGAATAGTGGCCCCCACATGGCAAGAGCGGGGAAGACTCACCAGTAATCTAGCTGCGGAGTTTTGTACTCGTTGCAGCCGAAGTACCTCTGCTTTATTAGCCCCTAAGAGCAGGGAGCTGGCATAGTCCAAGCGAGATAGTATAGTTGTCTGCACAATTAATTGTCGTACTACTGGGTCAAAACATTTCAGGAGAGGTTTGAGTCCCTTTAGCAGTCCTACACAGGTAGCAGCAACCCTCTTTGTGTTGGTCTGGAAACTACGAGTCGAGCTCATCCAGACCCCGAGATTCTTTACCACAGTCTTAGGCATGGGCATAACTCCTAGGAGCGATGGCCACCAGTGTTCATTCCATAGAGCAGCATTTTTCCCCACCAGTAGAACCTCTGCTTTGCTTGCATTTAATTGCAGACAGTTATTGGCCATCCACTGAGCCACCGCCTTCATCCCGTCCCTGGATCTAGTAGCCGTTGTAGATGACCCCTCAGCAAAGGTATTGATGAAGCAAGATTTCGCACATTACGCGACTTGCTGAAATCAAGAACCTCGATTCACATTATAATCCTATAATTCAATTTGTATGTCTTACTAATTTCCTTTATTTTTGATATACATGTATCTTAGTGATGCTTGCCTATGTGTTTATTAATACGAATAATTCTTGTCTTAAAATGGCCGTCGCTTGGGAATTTACTACTGCGCATTCGTTAGTCGCACTCACGTGACGTGACGTAGTTGTAGTTCTGGTGGGAAACTGTGCGCATGCGTATTTGCCTCTAATATGGCTGTCTGGAAACTCACATGGTGAAGCTTGCGCAGATGCTCTCGTGTTATTGTTTGTTGCACTAATCCATAATGGCATAGTATATTTTTATGGTAAGAAATATAAAGTAGCTACTCAAATGTAGTAAAAACATTTATTTCTATGTTTTAATTTGTTTTCGCTTACTTTTCATGTACCGCGGTAGGGAGGGTTGATGGGATGTACAAGAGTCCATACTGGAGTACCGTACCACGCATGTCAGAAACCCGGCAAGTGGCATTGAATGACTGCCAACCAGAAGTGGCAGCCAAGACGTGCCTGGGAAGATGCACCTTCACCCAGCCGGAGAAACTAAAATGTTCTGTGTTGGATACATTTGTATAATTTCCTATTGTATTCTGTAGAATAGGTCATGGGAACCCCAAATCTGCTAGGTGGTTCCATAACATGCAAATACGAGCTTGTAGAAGTTTGTTCTGATTGGTGTGTTGACCTTTCCTACTTGGGGACCAATCGAAATTGGGGATTCTGACACTTTGCAACATTGGGGGGTGGTACACTGACCCGAAAACAGTATATCTAGCCTAGGTTCAGCTAGGGAAATTGTCCGACTTGTGTGAATAGCTGACCTGTCACTGACCCAACGCACTCAATAGGTGACTGAATACAGAGCGCTGCGGAGCACTCTGTCCGAATTTGACCATAGACTTTAAAGCTTTTACTAAACCTTAAGTGCTGGCGGAGCACTTTGCTGGGGAGTTCGCTAACCCAATCGGGGTTCTGCCTGATAGCTGCAGAGAGGGTGGAGCGCAGGCGTTACTTCCAAACTGCGGGTGCTGGTCGTGCCTTGGTGGTCCTGTCCTGATCCTAATCTGGTTTTCCTGTCCTGTCCTGGGGTGTCCAATCTGCACCTGCTGTCCCATAGATGACTGTCCTTCCTTGGGGTATTTCCTGTCCTTGACTGATCCGTGGCCAGGGTTGGTCTGCACACCTTTCTAGGTAAATATAGTGTGAAAAAACTCTCCACTGCATCTTCTATTTTTCTGTCTTTGCTTAAATAAAGACATTTCTTTGCATATGTCAATTTCCATGCTTTCCGCAACCTATTATAAAGGTCATTCAGTATATTTTCCTTAGCATGTTCCTATGTTCCCCTACCTTTTAGAAACATTCTCTCCATTCTGTTTATGAAACATAACTGTGGTATATAAATTCTCCTGAAATCTGATTATACGTAAAGATGCTAGAACTATAGCGTGTTCCAATTTTTCCCCCTCCTATAGATGTATAGGATTTCCAATCCTTACCTTGCAGTATTTTTCCCAACAGTAAAGTCTAGTTCGTGATTCAAGTTTCTAAAATCCGTTTAGTAGACCACATTGTTATAAGTTTCTTAGAGACTCATAAATGGTTGCCCTGATATTGTTCCTCTATGGCTATATTCTTTTCGTTATCTTGATTATTGATTGCCTTCTAACTGTGAACTTGATTATTTCCGAATCTGATTCCTAGATAAACTTTTAAAACTTCCCAGTTGTCTGTGATCATTTAATGCTAAATAGAAATAAGTTGGGTTTTGTATTTTGCCTGCTTTTCTTTTACAGCTAGCTCCCTGATCCATTGTGAATCTTAGGTACCTGTAACGGTGGATTGGTAAGTCAGGTACAATAGAAATAAATAGGAAGGAACTAGGGTTGCTGGTAGACGAAATCGTTAGGTCACCCGATTAATGTATATGATGAATTGGAAGAATATGGGCCTGGTACGTGTATGGTGAAAAAATTATTGGCCTGGTGACCTGCGATCTCTATCAGTAATTTTCTGGTAGCAGAGGTGATGGTTAGGGACTAGTTAAAGTTAGGTAGGACTAGTTAAGCTAGATAAGTTGGATGCTGCTAAAAAAAATAAAATGTTTTATTGCTGCTACAGGGGTAAACAATTTGTGTGATTTGATCACTCACTTGAAATGTTTGCTTTGAAAATTTATGAAAGGTGTTAAATTGTTTTTCTTATTAGTGTATTGATAAATGTACTAATCCATTCGTTAAGTTAAGTGTTATATTTTTGTTGGGAATCCCCGGGGAATTGAATAGCGAGTGGTGAAGAGAATCCACTTGCTTTGAGGTCACTGGCTCCAGGAAAGTTGGTGCAGGTTAGGCAGAACTGGAAGCACTAACTAGGGTTTTTTCTGAATGTATGTTTGAATAAAAGATAGCAACGAGATCACTGGCAAAACTTCTATCGTGATATAACCTAGTAAGGATCACATCGAAGGAGTAGCAGATTCATCGGGGCTTGAGTGATAGCAAAACTTTGGGCTTAGAATATATCCCGAAAAGAAGTGGATGAGTCAAAGAAGTAGCAGGTTCCCTAATGCTTGAGTAACGGGTAGGCAGAAGAGATCTATCCGTAGCGTGTGAAAAGTAGACAGAAGGAGTTTATTCGCAGTGAAACAAATCTTTCCTGTCTAGACACTTGAGTACAGTGGCGAATGTGTATTCGTTGTTAAATAACCAAGCACAAGCACTTTATAGAGAAATTAAGTTTCCGTTACCTTGTGAAGGAGGGAGTCAGTCGCGAAGCTGCTCTGACGTCACTCCGTGCCGCGCTGGGATTGGTAGACGCAGCGGGTGTGTAGCGGAGCTGGAATTGTAAAAAGGAGGGGTGAGTGCCGAAGCGTGAGAACCTGTCTCGCGAAAGGCCGCGCACCCATTGGTCGAGATTATTTGAATTCGTGCATTTCATTGGTAGCACGAAAATAAAAGACGCATTGGGATTGGAAGTGAGTTTGTAAACAAAGTCATTCACAGAAATCGTATGTGGCACTCGTATAGACCGCATACTAGACCTGATCCTCGACACTTAGGGTTTGAGAACGATCAGTGGAAAGGGCATAAAACCGACATTATGTACGGAAATAAGAGAAAATGATCCCTTGTAAATAAGGTGAAGAATTATTTCAAAAAGGACAAGCCGATTAAAACCAGAGAAGGTGTTGTCATTCCGCCACCTAATACTCCCCCATCTTTCATGATGTTTGATAAAGGGTACCACTCGTGTGTATGGTTGGAAAACTGGGCGGAATACACCAAGGATGACGGAATTTTGGCTTTTCCGTTACAGGGTACATTCAATGGCAGAATTCTATTTTATTTGAGAACCCGAATGAATGACTTACATCCCAGACCTGGATTAACGCAGTACGAAGCTTTAGAAGAATGGGAGATCGAAGCTTTCGAGAGAGACAAGCCCCGAATGGATAAAGGGTTAACAAAATTTTATCCGAAATTGAAGCAGGAGACCCGAGACAAAAAGATGAAACAGTGGAGACAGAATATGATTGTAGAAGGGTTGTTTCCAATGATGTCAATGGGTGGTCCTCCCGCAGGAGAGAAGAGAACAGAAAAATGCAAACATTGGGTGCCCATGGGGGAGTCGGATGATGAATTATTAGATGACATGTTTATGAGAAGTCCGCCTCCTTATAATGAAGGACACCGACCCTCTAGTGAAGGGGATAATTTACGGAGACCTCCTCCCCAGGAAGAGGCCAGATCAGTAAGTGTAGGAGAGAGTCGTCAAATACCTCCATATAATGAGGGTTTGGGACCTCTAGGTGCTAGAGATAGCTGTCAAAGAGCACCATTTTGTGGGGAGTCAAGATATTCGATAGAAAGAGACTTCTGCTCTAGACTTCCCTTCGAGGGTGAGGCAAGGCCTTCCACGTCAGGAATTCCGTTCTCAAGACCCCCGTCTGAGGAAGAACCAAGATCCCTAGGTACAGGAAGTCTGTTCCCAAAACCTAATTACGGTGAAGGACCAAGTGAGACACATCCCACTGCCCCGAGTTATGCCCCAACTTTGACCCCGCAGGTATTACATGACAATTCTTTAGACAGGATACTGGAGGACAGGGAACGAGAGGCTTTAGCTAAGCAGAGAGCCGAGATAATTCAGAAGATTTCCCAGTTAAATACAAGTCCTGAAGCCTTGACAATCCCGGAAACTATTGGACCAGTGGTTCCGCTGTATGGGGATAGACAGGGAAGTCCGAAGACTCCAGTTATTACTCCAGTTGTAGCACAGCCAAGACCGGAGCCCTTAATTGTGGATGACCAGACCAGTGAATGTGAGTCCGAGGTCTCACTAATGGACCTGCCCATTAGGGGTGCAGGGAAAAGATTACAGAAAAGACACAATCCTTTTAACACGAGGGAGATTCAAATGGAATCGACTTCGGGTACCAAGAGTGTCACCCTGGTGACTCCTGAAGAAATTGAAAGGTGGAGTCGAGAATTAGAAAAACAAACTCCTCAGTCGAAACCTTTAGATATTTTCAAGCTTAGAATAGAAATGGAAGAACTAATGGCAGGAAATGTAGGTTTAGACAGATTAAATACCTATTCGGAAGAAGAGTTGCTGTTTATCGGCAAGAGTTTTACCCGAAACACCAGAGTGCTCCATGAAAAATTAACAGACACTGCAGCTAGTATGGGAATCGATATTTCAAAATCAAAGCCACTGCAGAAACACTATAGAGCTGATTTTTCAGACAAAGATCTGGAAAATATGAATGTGTCAGGGATAAAGGCGCAGGTCAAAGAATTATTGACTGTGTTGCAAAAATGGGGAGACGTAGAAAAGTGGAAAGCCAGATGGGCAAAGAAGAAAGATGAGGCCAGATCTAAACAGACGACTTCTGAGTTCGTTCTAAAAGAAGCTGACAAACCTGAGCAGTTATACCCTATGCGTGAAGTGCCAGGTGGGAAATACATGCATGTTCCATGGTCCAGACAGGATATTGTGTCCTTTACCAATGACTTTCCAAAATTACGAGAAAAGCCTGTGGACTGGTGCAGGCAGGTGGAAAGGTTTGTAAAGGTGCAAAAGTGCTTGTGGAAGGACCTGGATGGGTTTTTCGACATTGTGGTTCCTGTGGATTTATGGACCGAATGCAAGGTTGCCATTGATTGGCCGAACAAAGAGTATGATAGGGACCCTGTAACTGGTGCTCCCTCTGATGAGGTAATGAGAAAATATGACCAGGTCATGTTACATCTGAAAATGAAGGTGCCTGCAAAGGAAACTGATTGGACTAAGATAGATAGAACTACGCAGGAAAGGGATGAGACAGTGCACTCCTTTTATGAAAGACTGTTACAGGTGTTCAAAACTTACAGTGGAATAGATAACATCGAGATGAAGGACATGACCCACTTCATTTACAGGTTTGTAAATGGTTTAAGACCCGAAATCTGCCAGTGGATCAAAGACAATAAGATTTGTTGGCAGTCTAAGAAAATGGATGAGGTCCTACGGTATGCAAAATACTGTGAGGACGAGATGGCAGATAAGAAAAAGGCACTCAAGGAGAAGGTCATGTGGGCACAAGTGAAGTTAGCAGAACAACAGGAAAAACAGTTGAATAAGATGAATAAGAATACCCAAAATCAAGGCTCTGGGCGTGGAGGGAAGCCCAAGGTAAAAATGAGCAGAGAAGAAGCTAAAAAGAAATTTCCCTGCCACCAGTGCGGAGAAATCGGGCACTGGAGAGACGAGTGTCCATATTTACAGCATGATAATACCCAAACCCCTGATTTAACTCCACAGACGCAGAATGAAAAAACAAGAAAGACTCAGCATCAGGTAAAGGCAAGTCAATTGCCCCGAGCGCCAAAACCGAGTTGTAAGGGAAAATCACCACAGGGTGATGACATAGAGATCTGGGGAGGCAATGAGAATAGAAATGCAGCAACTTCGCAGTTTTTGTTGAATGATACCTTTTTCTGTGACGACCAATACTGACGAGGCCTGAGAGGGGAGGACAAGGAGTGTGTTCTTGGCGCCTCCTTGCCGGTAGACCAGTCAGGGCCATACATTGAAGGAAAGGTTGATGGAAATGATGTCACCTTTCTATTGGACACTGGTGCTACCCGTTCTACTGTGAGAACAGCGGACGTTCCAAACCTACCCCTCTCGGGAGAAGCAATCCAAGTAGTGGGTGTATCTAATCAATTGATTAGTACCCCAGTTACCGAGCCCATGGAGATCACAATAGGGAATTTTAAAGAAATGCATAGATTTGTAGTGTGTGATACCAGTCCAGTAAACTTACTGGGACGTGATTTGTTGTGCAAAATGAACTGCACCATCTTTTCCACACCAAAAGGCGTCGAAATTCAAACCCCAGACGAGGATGGCATATACAAGTTGATGTTAATTAGACCAGACTCAGAAATTAAACAAATGACTATACAGGACTTACCGGAAGAACTCCAAAAGACAGTGAAACCAAAAGTATGGGACTTTACAGGAAAGGTTGTAGGATTAATGGCAAATGTAGACCCAATACAAATAGCCATGAAAGAAAATGCAGTTTATCCTAATACCAAACCATACAAAATGAGTGCCGAAGTGAAAGCAGGAGTTGCCATTGAAATAAAAAGACTGCTAGAAGCAAACATCATACAAGAAGTGATGAGTAGCCCATGCAACTCACCCATAATTGGAATCAAGAAACCTAGTGGAAAGTACAGGGTAGTGCAGGACCTGAGAAAGGTAAACAAAATAGTGGTTCCTTGTTGTCCTATTGTTCCAAACCCAGCAGTGATCCTATATCAGATTCCCTGGGATGCCGAGTGGTTTACCGTGATAGACCTATGTCATGCATTCTTTTCGATCCCATTGCATCCAGATAGCAAATTTCTTTTCTCATTTGCTTTCGACAGTCACGTGTACGTTTGGAATAGGGTCCCCCAAGGGTACATCGAAAGTCCCTCTATTTTTAATCAAATTTTGAAAAGGTATCTTGAATCTTTAGTGTTACCTGGAAATTCTGTCTTGGTGCAATATATAGATGACCTTTTGGTGGCATCTAAAAGTCATAGAGATTGTGTTGTTGACACCATTGCCTTACTGAATCACCTAGGTAAAAAAGGACGTAAAGTGTCCCCTGACAAATTGCAGTTCTGTACAAAATCCGTGACATATCTGGGGCACCAGATAGAAAAAGGCATCAGAAAAGTCACTTCTGAGAGAGTCAGAATAATTCGGAACATGCAGTTACCACGTACCCAGAAAGAAATCCGAATGTTCCTTGGAGTGGTAGGTTACTGCAGGCAATGGATTGTGGGATTTGCAGTCCTGGCAAAACCTTTGATAAAAATGACAAAGAAAGGAGCAAAGGACCCAGTGGAATGGGATGATGAAGGCATGACAGCATTCACTAAATTACGAGAATGTCTGTGTACAGCACCTGCTTTAGGGATGCCTGATTATTCTAAAGAATTTGCACTATTTTGTGACACCCGAGATAATTGTGCACTGTCAGGAGCATGGTTTAACTAGACGTCCAGTGGCCTATTTTTCTGCCACTTTGGACCCAGTGGCTGCTGGATTACCCGGATGTCTGAAAGCAGTAGCTGCAACGTGCACGAGTCTAGAACAGAGTGAATCTATTGTCATGGGACATCCTGTAACTGTGTATGTTCCACATGCAGTTGTAATTTTACTGACCCGAACTAAGACCCAGTATCTCACCCCTAGTCGGCTGACTAAATACGAGAGGATTCTCGTGGGTGCTGCAAATGTGGTTATTTCTCGGTGTAATATCCTGAACGCAGCTACCCTGCTCCCTGACTCAAAGATTATGGAAGCCGAGGGAGAGGATGAACATGACTGCATAGATCTGACAGAATTCAGTACCAAACCACACCCAGACATTAAAGAAGTACCTTTGCCTGTAGAAGATGAGGAGCTGTTCGTGGATGGCTCATGTATGAGACACGAACTTGTAGGCCTAAGGGCTGCTTATGCTGTAGTCACTATTGACGCCATTAAAGAAGCTTCCTGTTTATATGGTGTAAAGTCTGCACAAGTAGCCGAATTGATTGCATTGATAAGAGCCTGTAAAATTGGGAAAAACAAAAGAATAACAGTATATACTGACAGTCAGTACTGTTACGGAGTTGTGCATGACTTCGGCCAATTGTGGCTACAGAGGGAGTTTCTGACTTCTTCAGGTACTCCCATCAGAAATGGGAAAGTTGTACAAGATTTACTGGAAGCAATCCAATTACCAAAAGAATTGGCACTGGCCAAATGCGCTGCTCATAAATCTGGCATTGACCATGTAACTTTGGGAAATAACTTTGCTGATGAAGTGGCCAAACATTGTGCCAGAAATCGCATGTCTGTAAATGTTAAACTGGGGGGACCTGGAAACAGCTGCCAACTTATGGTGTTTGAAGAGGTGCCTACCTGGGAAGAGGTGAGAGATTGGCAGCATGCTGTGCCATCGAAAGAAAAGGAAAGGTGGAGGAAACTTGGTTGTCGACCGAGAAGTGAGGATGGTGTCATTGTGGGCCCAAAGGGTATGCCTGTGTTGCCTAGACATCTGCTTGCTTCTATGGCCAGACTGATACATGGAAATTCACACACTGGTAGGGACGCCATGGTTCTGGTTTTCCAACAAACATGGTCCAATCCGAAGTTCAGGAAGGTAGCAGAGTCACTCTGCCAGAGGTGCTTGACATGTCAGCAGTTCAACGCTGGCAAAAGAACAGTAGTTGAATTAGGAAAGATTGGGAAATCAGGGGGTCCCTTTGTGAGAATACAGATTGACTTCATCACCATGCCTCGTTGTGAGGGAAAAAGATATGTCCTTGTCATTGTCTGTACTACAACAAAGACCTAGTCCTCTGGGCAACATTTCTTCAAGACCATTAAACACACATGGATTGTCGGGAGAATCATTCCAAATACACCTCTAATTATAGAGATTGTTGCTGTGTCACAGTCTGTTGCCATGATAAAAAATAGCCATACTCTGATTAATATATTACACAACAACACAGGACGTACATTCACTAGAGGGACAACAAAAAATTGTGAAGAAGCTGGAAGTCACCTCACGGGCGCACAACCAATGGGACCCCTGGTTGGTACTCACCAGGATGGCCCTGTTCTCATCATTGGTGACTACCAGCTTAACGTAAACGTGTCCGACACCCAAAGTAACAGTGAATGGTGCAGTGTACATACAACTTATATGTGAACAGGACTAACAACATTCAACATATACCACAAACAATACTGTGAATACAAGATACAAAAAACCTTTTTATTCGCACTTTTCTTGTTGCAAACAGTATACACTTATACGTAAAAAAGAGAGTAGCGAATACTACCTATCGACTCGCACTCTACTTACAGCCGACATGTTTCATTGCCTTGGTTTATATCAGGCAATTTCTTCAAGGCAACCACTATTAAACTGCCACTGCCACTGTGTTTTTTTGTGCTAATTGGCCGGTTTGTCTTTCATGCCTTGGAAGAGAAACCTCTATCCCAAAAACGAACTACAACTCCCAACCGGTGAGTATGTTCGTATCTCCCTTCAAACTTTTGATCCATGGAGAATACTCGGTCGGCATCTTCTCAGCACCGGAGCCAAGGTATGAAAGACAAACCGGCCAATTAGCACAAAAAAACACAGTGGCAGTGGCAGTGGCAGTTTAATAGTGGTTGCCTTGAAGAAATTGCCTGATATAAACCAAGGCAATGAAACATGTCGGCTGTAAGTAGAGTGCGAGTCGATAGGTAGTATTCGCTACTTTCTTTTTTACGTATAAGTGTATACTGTTTGCAACAAGAAAAGTGCGAATAAAAAGGTTTTTTGTATCTTGTATGCACAGTATTGTTCGTGGTATATGTTGAATGTTGTTAGTCCTGTTCACATATAAGTTGTATGTGCACTGCACCATTCACTGTTACTTTGGGTGTCAGACACGTTTACGTTAAGCTGGTAGTCACCAATGATGAGAACAGGGCCATCCTGGTGAGTACCAACCAGGGGTCCCATTGGTGGTGCGCCCGTGAGGTGACTTCCAGCTTCTTCACAATTTTTTGTTGTCCCTCTAGTGAATGTACGTCCTGTGTTGTTGTGTAATATATTAATCAGAGTATGGCTATTTTTTATCATGGCAACAGACTGTGACACAGCAACAATCTCTATAATTAGAGGTGTATTTGGAATGATTCTCCCGACAATCCATGTGTGTTTAATGGTCTTGAAGAAATGTTGCCCAGAGGACTAGGTCTTTGTTGTAGTACTTGAATTGAGTGGAGGGCGACCTAGCCCGGTATTTTCCCTCTTGACTCCTATTTTTCTGGATACCTTGTCATTGTCTGCCTGTTTTCAAAATGGGTGGAAGCCAACCCTGCCAAGAAGAGTGACGCCATAACAGTGGCCAAATTGTTACTAAGAGAATTGATACCTAGGTTCGGGGTGCCAGTCACAATTGAATCAGATAGAGGAAAACATTTTCAGAATGAGATAATCGATCAGCTCTGTAAAGCATTCAAGATCACACAAAAGCTGCACTGTGCATATCGTCCAAAGGATTCTGGAGTAGTAGAGCAAATAAATGGCACTATAAAATCGAGATTAGGAAAGATGTGTGATTCTACTGGCATGAACTGGATAAATGCTTTACCTCTTGTTCTGATGGGACTCAGAAGTATTCCAGACCGAAAAGCAGGCCTAAGCGCTCATGAAATACTGATGGGAAGAGTGATGAGACAAGCATGGGTACCAGGATACAAATTGTTAAACATTTCTGATGATTTGGTACTTGAGTACTGCAAGCAACTGGGTGACCAAGTGCGTTCTATCTCTCGCCAGATTGGGGAAGACGCCGTCGCCAATCCAACAACCCCAGTCCACAAATTGGTTCCTGGCGACTGGGTTAGAATCAAGAAACATACTCGTTCGAGTTGCCTTGCACCGAGGTGGGGAGAAAAACACCAAATAATACTGGTGACCACGACAGCGGTGAAGTGTGCCGGCGTTCCAAAGTGGATCCATGCCAGCCATACACAGAAGGTGATTCCAGACGAGAAGACTGACGCTGAAGGTTGTCCAGCTGAGGGGTCTGCAGAAGTTGGTCCTGAAGTAGCTGATGACGAACAACCGAGCACCAGTCAAGAGGATTGGATACCCATAATCGACCTGACTGAGGACCCAATCAGAACAAGAAGCCAAATCTATGAAGATAGAGAGTGGAATAGAGAGGAAGAGATAGGCACAGGCGAAGATCCTCAGATTATTGAGATTCACGTCAAGTCTGAGGAAGAAGAAGGTCAGACAGGGACAGAACAAGTGATCGACACACCTCCACAAACTCCTGAAGTCGAAAAGGGACAGACAAGAGATAGTGAAAAGGTTCAAGCAGAAGAAAATCAAGGGATCGAAGTGCTTGAACAGGATCAGATAGAAATAGAAGAACGTGTTCAGGACACAGAAACAGAGAAGCTCGAAAGTCAAAATAAGAATACATACACCTGAACAAGGCCAGCTTAGTACCCAGGCAGAAGAAATAGAGACAAGAGGACCTGGAACTAGTCAGACAGGAAAGGAAGAATCAGAAGTGCCACAAACATATGAAAATAAAAGAGCATTAGAAGAAAGCCAAATCACAGTGCCAACTAAAAGACTCAAGAAAAAGAAACATATCGAACCAAGATATATTCTGAGACTGAGAATAAAAACAGTAGAGGAGAAACTTGCAGAAAGAAGGAAAAGTTCTCGTATTGCAGAACAAGTTGGAGAAAGTTCACAAAGGAGGAGTGACCGAATAAAAAGACTGAACGAAAAATACCAAGATCCTGAATGGACCTATTTAGTGTTAGAAGAATTCGAAGATCTTGATATTACTGACGAAAGTGACGAAGAACAGACAGCTGATTATTCTGCCGAGGAAGACGAACCAACCTGAAGTTGTGCAGGGTAAGCTACCTGTGCAGAGTTACAAAGAGGGGTTGAGAAATCTTCTTCTGAAACGAAAATGTCTGATTCAAATGTGAATGGAAGGCCTAGACGCAGTTGTTGCAAAACATGCTGCAGAGTATGTATATGTAGCATAGCTATAGTGTTAATAATTTGGATAGGAAGAACAGTTTTCATTCCTTATATGGTGAGCAAAAATACTAATATTGACCCTACTCAGACTGTGACCACTGACACTGAAGAACTGACAACACGAAGTGTAGAAAGACGTGAAAAGGCACTCAGACAAACAAAACGAGATTTAGAAGCATCAGATGAGGAAGGACTACATTATCATGGAGTTAAAAACCAGACACAGTTAAATGTTTTCGCTAATCTTTTAGTGCACTATGTAGAAACTATGGAAATAGAAGACTGCTATGTCTGCATGAAGCTTCCTACTTCTGTAGCTGAAGGCGTGACTTATCATCACCTACCTTTGACCTATGGAATTTCCTGTAGCATTTTAGCTAGTTTATTTTACAAAAGAGGACCGTTACAGTACTACTATTCTAACTCAGACGTGATATTTTCTGAACTTCCCAAACGTGGAAATTTGAATCCTGTACATAATAAAAGTGACGTTACACGTTATATGGGAGAATACTTTCTGACAATAGGTACTATAGACTTAAATGAAGCACACAGAGATAACTTGACCTGTTCATTACATGAACAAGAAAAAATGTTTTTAAACATGGCAGAGAAAAGAAGGGAGAGTTTCCAAAGAAAGGCAAATGATAAAAGACAGAAAACTCCTAAATGGGCTGAAAACATGGAAAGCACCTCAAATGGTGGGAGTGGTCCTGCTTTGTTGCTGGATTTCGAAAGAAAAGGGAAACTCTGTCTTCATCGCGAGAAGACTAGTTATTATAATAACATATTCATTGGTTCCAGTCAATGTGAGCATAATTACAAGGTAATTGGAGGTTGGGGTTTCAAAAATGGGTCAGAACCTGTGTTTCCCGGAATTTATTATATATGTGGAAACAAGGCTTATTTCAAATTGCCGGATCACTGGTATGGAAGCTGCTACTTTGGCATTGTCTTCCTGAAAATATACCATGTGAAGGAAATTGCTGGAAGCAATGAAAACACTAATGGTTTAGTGCGTAGTAAAAGAGAAAGTGTAGGTGAAATAATGGGTAGTATTTTTAGTGCACTGATACCTGGAGTGGGAGTGGTTCTGAACACACACAGAATTTGCAAATTATCCACCATAGTGGATGTGCTGTCTACTGACACAGCTCATGGATTTCTATTGGTCAACACCGAAATGGTTGCGATCAGATCAATGGTTTTGCAGAACAGACTTGCACTTGATACCTTATTAGCAAAAGAGGGCGGAGTCTGCCGGATGCTGAAGGCGCAACATTGTTGCACTTACATACCGGATAAAAGTATACAGATCAAAAGATATGTGAAAAACATTACTAATTTGGAAAAGGAACTCAAACCACTGGAGGTTGACAGTGCCTGGAAGAGACTTGTCGATGGTCTCTCCAATGTAGGTCATTGGTTTGCTAATTTAGGTAAAAGTTTATTGTTTAAGGTACTGATGCCAATAGGAATGATAGGTTTCATCATTTTCCTCATATTTGTCTGCTGCAAATGTCGCAAACACACAAAGAAATACGCTGTGAATAAGAGAGGTGTGAAACGGAGTGTGGATGAACTTGAATTGGAAGACTTGAATAATCAAATTTACAAAAGGGTGAAAAATGTTCACCCTAACAAAGATGTGAAGGAGAAATTGAATAGGATGTTGGAAGAAATCGAAATGCACAAAGTGTGAGAAAAGTTGGCATCTGGTTCCATTAGTTTGTGATGATAGTAAATATCATCAAAGAGGGGATTGATGAAGCAAGATTTCGCACATTACGCGACTTGCTGAAATCAAGAACCTCGATTCACATTATAATCCTATAATTCAATTTGTATGTTTTACTAATTTCATTTCTTTTTGATATACATGTATCTTAGTGATGCTTGCCTATGTGTTTATTATTAATACGAATAATCCTTGTCTTAAAATGACGTGACGTAGTTGTAGTTCTGGTGGGAAACTGTGCGCATGCGTATTTGCCTCTAATATGGCTGTCTGGAAACTCACATGGTGAAGCTTGCGCAGATGCTCTTGTGTTATTGTTTGTTGCACTAATCCATAATGGCATAGTATATTTTTATGGTAAGAAATATAAAGTAAATATAAAGTAGCTACTCATGATATGTAGTAAAAACATTTATTTCTATGTTTTAATTTGTTTTCGCTTACTTTTCATGTACCGCGGTACAAGAGTCCATACTGGAGTACCGTACCACGCATGTCAGAAACCCGGCCAGTGGCATTGAATGACTGCCAACCAGAAGTGGCAGGCAAGACGTGCCTGGGAGATGCACCTTCACCCAGCCGGAGAAACTAAAATGTTCTGTGTTGGATACATTTGTATAATTTTCTATTGTATTCTGTAGAATAGGTCATGGGAACCCCAAATCTGCTAGGCGGTTCCATAACATGCAAATACGAGCTTGTAGAAGTTTGTTCTGATTGGTGTGTTGACCTTTCCTACTTGGAGACCAATCGAAATTGGGGATTCTGACACTTTGCAACATTGGGGGGTGGTACACTGACCCGAAAACAGTATATCTAGCCTAGGTTCAGCTAGGGAAATTGTCCGACTTGTCTGAATAGCTGACCTGTCACTGACCCAACGCACTCAATAGGTGACTGAATACAGAGCGCTGCGGAGCACTCTGTCCGAATTTGACCATAGACTTTAAAGGTTTTACTAAACCTTAAGTGCTGGCGTAGCACTTTGCTGGGGAGTTCGCTAACCCAATCGGGGTTCTGACTGATAGCTGCAGAGAGGGTGGAGCGCAGGCGTTGCTTCCAAACTGCGGGTGCTGGTCGTGCCTTGGTGGTCCTGTCCTGATCCTAATCTGGTTTCCTGTCCTGTCCTGGGGTGTCCAATCTGCACTTGCTGTCCCATAGATGACTGTCCTTTCTTGGGGTATTTCCTGTCCTTGACTGATCCGTGGCCAGGGTTGTTCTGCACACCTTTCTAGGTAAATATAGTGTGAAAAAACTCTCCACTGCATCTTCTATTTTTCTGTCTTTGCTTAAATAAAGACATTTCTTTGCATATGTTAATTTCCATGCTTTCCGCAACCTATTATAAAGGTCATTCAGTATATTTTCCTTAGCATGTTCCTATGTTCCCCTACCTTTTAGAAACATTCTCTCCATTCTGTTTATGAAACATAACTGTGGTATATAAATTCTCCTGAAATCTGATTATACGTAAAGATGCTAGAACTATAGCGTGTTCCAATTTTTCCCCCTCCTATAGATGTATAGGATTTCCAATCCTTACCTTGCAGTATTTTTCCCAACAGTAAAGTCTAGTTCGTGATTCAAGTTTCTAAAATCCATTTAGTAGACCGCATTGTTATAACTTTCTTATAGACTCATAAATGGTTGCCCTGACACTGTTCCTCTATGGCTATGTTCTTTTCGTTATCTTGATTATTGATTGCCTTCTAACTGTAAACTTGATTATTTCCGAATCTGATTCCTAGATAAACTTTTAAAACTTTCCAGTTGTCTGTGATCATTTAATGCGAAATAGAAATAAGTTGGGTTTTGTATTTTGCCTGCCTTTCTTTTACAGCTAGCTCATTGATCCATTGTGGATCTTAGGTACCTGTAACGGTGGATTGGTAAGTCAGGTACAATAGAAATAAATAGGAAGGAACTAGGGTTGCTGGTAGAAGAAATTGTTAGGTCACCCGATTAATGTATATGATGAATTGGAAGAATATGGGCCTGGTACGTGTATGGTGAAAAAATTATTGGCCGGGTGACCTGCGATCTCTATCAGTGACAACAAGCTGCGTGTCGTCAGCATAGGAGACCATCATAAGGTCCCACTGTTTAGCGACAGCAGCTAGAGGCTGGACATATAGATTAAACAGCGAAGGGCTCAGTGCTGAGCCCTGTGGGACCCCCTGTCCAATGGAGTGGGACTGGGAGAGGAACGGGGGGCGGACACGCGGAAAGATCTCCCTGTCAAGAATGACCTAACCCATTCTAGGGCTGGTCCGGTACCCCCTGCTACCTCTAATCGGTGGAGAAGGATTCCATGTGACACCGTATCAAAGGCAACACTAAGATCAAACAGAATCAGCGCTGCACTTTGACCGGCATCAAGGATTGACCGGAGGTGTTTAGTGGTAGCTAACAGAGCTGTTTCCGTGCTATGACCTGGTCGAAATCCATTCTGCGATGGTTCCAGAATATTATTGGAGCACAGAAATTGAGATAAGACGTTATTAACATGGGCTTCTGCAATCTTGGCCACCCAAGGGAGAAGAGATATGGGTCTGAAATTCTCTGGTTTTAAGGGGTCTAGCGTGGGCTTCTTCATGATAGGTGACACCTAGGCCTGTTTCCAGGCACCGGGAACGGTAGCCGTGGAGAAGGAAGAGTTAAGTATTTGACACAGCGGCTGCCGAAAAATCGGAAGCGACTCAATGAATTGGGAAGGTCTCAGAGGATCAGAGGGTGAGCCAGATTTAATTCTACCACTCAGTCTGGTAAATTCATCCTTGTAGATCTCCGGGATTGCCGCTAAGGTAGGACAAGTCTCATCGCTGGTGGACGAGAGGATGGAATCAGGAGACGTGTGTGGAAATGATTGATAGATCTTTTGGACTTTTTCCACAAAGAAGGTCGCAAGCTCTTCACATTGCTGTGTGGATACTATACTAGGCATAGCCCCTTTTTTACTTCTGAGATCTTTAAAGATTTTAAAAATGCATTTCGTCGGATTAGCACTTAACTTTATTTCCTTAGCATAGAAGGCCGCACGAGCAGAGCAGATAGATTTATGATAGAGCTTGATTTGAGAGAGATAATTTATTTTTTTCTCACACGTATAGTCCCTTCTCCAATCACGCTCCGCTTTCTTACAAGCTTTCCTGAGAGTTCTCAGCGAGTCATTATACCAGGGACTGGAGTTGGATGTGCGCCCCTTGATCCATTTTGCAGGAATAAAGGTATCCAGGCCCTTTAAGATCCAGTCGTAAAATGCCTTGAAGGCGACCTCGGGATCCACCATGTCTTGCAGGGGGTTAGCCATAAGGAAGGCATGGAGGTCTTCTAATCTGAGTTTATGCCATGGACGTTTAAAGACCGGGTTGTCTGTATCTAATTTATAAGGTTCTATGACCGGTAACGACATTTCTATCAAGGAATGATCGGTCCATGCCATGGGTTTGGGCATTTCGATGTTGAAGGATTGTATGTTAGAAAAAACAGGGTCTAATAAATGCCCGGCAATGTGCGTGGGGTCAGACACTGGTTGCTCCAACTGTAGAGCATCCAGGTCAGCTAATAGACTGCAAATAGCGCTGTCCTGAGTCAGATCCAGGTGGAGATTAAGATCTCCCAAGAAAGTTAAAATTTTCGGATCCTACAACAAGTGCGCTGACAATCTCCAGCAAAGCTTCTATGAACTTAGAGGCCGGCCCTGGAGGGCGATAAATAAAAAGTCCAGAGAGGGTCATATGCGGGCCAATAGAAACCCTAAAGCGGGTGCATTCACATTCAGTAATGTCTTCCTTAATAAATGTGCAAGAATACTGAGATTTATAAATTATAGCAATGCCCCCACCCCTTGATTCCCTGTTTATGGTACAGATCGAATAGCCTGAGGGGAGGGTGAGATTGGATACTGCTGTCATATCGTCCTTCAGCCAGGTTTTGCATAGAAAAAAAATGTCCGGGCAGTCCTCTGAAATGAGGTCGTAGATTTCCATATAATGTTTGACCAGTGACCTCACATTCAGTTGGAGTACTTTAAGCTGGACTTGATGATACCTATCCGCTACTGCCAGAGAGAGGCCAGGGGCGGGTGTGCTAAAACTGCACGTTGAGCATTTCAGATTTATGTCCCCCACGATGAAAGTTGGCTTACCGCATACCCCGGTTCCTGGGTTCAGTGCCAGGAGGTCCTCCCTACCATAGCATAGTGGCCCAATCTGTTTCTGCCCAGGGGTCTTGGCGAGAGGCGACGTACAGACGTGGACGGGTGCAGACGGGCTTGCCTTTGGTGCACCTTCGGCGCGCCGCCGGCGTGCCCGCTGCGCGCGTCCTTTCTAAGGGCAGCATATTAAGCCTCACTGTGTCTAACAACTGGAACGCTACCCGCTCCGCTACCTCTAAAATGGCGGCGGTGGACCCGGGTGTTCTCAGCGTCTCTGCCCAGTCCTGATCGACTGAGAAGGTAAGTGTGTCTGCCCCAAAAGAGATACACTATGTGCAGAGTAAAAAGCAATTCCTGCGAAAAACACACAATTAAAAATAAGCTCCCAGCTTTCCGCCTCAGGAGTCTTGAACTGGTGAGCAAAGGCAGGAGCAATACACAGAGGGGAGTCTTTTAAGCCTCCCTGTGTCTAACAACTGGAACGCTACCCGCTCCGCTACCTCTAAAATGGCGGTGTTGGACCCGGGTGTTCTCAGCGTCCCTGCCCAGTCCTGATCGACTGAGAAGATAAGTGGTGTCTTCCCCAAAAGAGATACACTATGTCCAGAGTAAAAAGCAATTCCTGCGAAAAACACACAATTAAAAATAAGCTCCCGGCTTTCCGCCTCAGGAGTCTCAAACTGGTGAGCAAAGGCAGGAGCAACACACAGAGGGGCGTCTTTTAAGCCTCTCTGTGTCTAACAACTGGAACGCTACCCGCCCCGCTACCGCTAAAATGGCGGGGGTGGACCCGGGTGTATTCAGCGTCCCTGCCCAGTCCTGATCGACTGAGAAGGTAAGTGGTGTCCGCCCCAAAAGAGATACACTATGTGCAGAGTAAAAAGGAATTCCTGCGAAAAACACACAATTAAAAAAAAGCTCCCGGCTTTCCGCCTCAGGAGTCTCGAACTGGTGAGCAAAGGCAGGAGCAACACACAGAGGGGCGTCTTTTAAGCCTCCCTGTGTCTAACAACTGGAACCCTACCCGCTCCACCACCTCTAAAATGGCGGCGGTGGACCCGGGTGTTCTCAGCGTCTCTGCCCAGTCCTGATCGACTGAGAAGGTAAGTGTTGTGTCCTGCTGGACACATTCTAGTTGATCACAGGATGTGATCTCACACTTTACACCCACCCACTTCTGTGTCAAGAGTCACGTGACACAGTCAATAAAGGGACGCGGGGCGCACGTGCTCGAGGCTCATTAACCCAGCAACCAGTGTGTGTCTGCGTCCAGTCATTACCATAATGCGGGCCTAGGGCCCTGATACAACAATGGTGACGAGGAGTGGTGGCTGTGCCCAGCGTGCCACAGCCATTTTCATTGTGGGTGAAGGGGGGAGAGAGAAGCAGGGCGACATCGTGCCCCCTCCACTCCCCCAGGATCGGCGCCGGCCTCCGAGAAGCCCGCAGGGCGAGTGATAAGCCCCGGGCCTGACGTTAATGAGAAAGTGACCGGGAGCCCACTCCGCACCTCTCTAGCCATGCTGAGTGCTGCCGTGCTGTAGGAGTGCCCACGGAGATAAGCGGACCGGCCAGAGCCCACCTGCACCGGCCGCAAGTGAGCCCGTGTGTGAGCGGACTGACCGGAGCCCACCCGCGACGGCCCCAACTGTGAGGCGACCTCCGCGGAGCCCACCCGCATCAGACCGCAATGGAGATGATTCCGAAGGTGAGGAGTGCCATGTCCCGGGAGCAATGGGAACACCGGATGCTCACCCCGCTCCGTTAGCCCCGCAGCCCCAAACAAAAGTGAACTGAAGCGGAGCCCACCCGCATGACCATGGCGCCTTGCCGGACGCTAATGCGTCCGAAAATGGACACCCAGCGAAGCAAGGCCAGCGGAGCCCACCCCCGGCCTTCTACCAGCGACCCCCACCGCACAGCGCGTGTCTGAGGCTGCTGCGGTGACGTAGAAATGAGGCCCGCAGGCCAGAGGTGAGCCTGTGTGAGGGCAGCGGCCCCAAACAAAGTAAAGCCGGTGCGGAGCCCACCCGTGGCTGGTCTGAACAGCGCCGACGAAGCTATGCCCTAGCCCCCCCTGCCCGTTCGAGGACTGTGAGGCTGGCGGACAGGGAGGGTGGAAAACAAAAAAAAAACACAGTGTATGGCTGCCGCAAATCTGCCCCCACCCCCTGGGTCCCCAGCAGAAGAATGAGGGGTCTGCAAGCAGCCAGCGCGAAAAATAAAAATAAAAAAAGGGACTCACCGGCAATCAGGAGGAGTCCCCCGGTGGTGCCTACATCCGGGTTCCCTGAGGAGTGGCCTGGGTGCGTCCGGAGCAACAGGCATCGGGAGAAGTGCCTCATTCATGAGGAGTGGAAACAAACAGCGGGAAAATGTTAGGAAGCTGCCAGAATAGAAGAGCTCCCCTGCCATCTAGTGGACTGTACCAGGTACTGCAGGAGGGGATACAAACAAGCCTGTGACAAGCCAAGGAATCACAGCAAAAGCACAGCAGGGACCGCCACGTGCAGGAAGTAAGTGCGCAGCAGCGCAGGACAGACGACAACCACCACAGCAAGGAGTCTGCAGCTGCCACATCCAGCGCGACGTGTAAAAAAATAAATAAATAAATAAACACTTTGTGGTACTGCGCCAAAAGAAATAAACAAGCACAAGACAAGCCAAGGGAAAGCCTACAGAGGGAAAGCAAGCCTGCAGCGACGCGGACGAAGACTGAGACCCATCATCACTGTTGAGGTGACGCCTAGTGGCCACAGGTGATCACCGCAACCGCAGAAGAAGACAGGATTACCCTGGACAGTAAGGGAGAGTCAAAAGTCTACTGCAAGCAGCAAGATTCAAAGGCAACCGATGGAGGAGCGCAAGGGTACCCCGGACGCGGACGGTACAGGACAGCGCCTGACAGTAAGGAAGCCACACCTCAAGTACTAGAAGAAGTACGCAGCAAGTACCCAAAGTACTGGAAGAAGCAGAAGTGCAGCATGCATGTGGAATAGAGCGAAGGCGCCAGAGAAGATGAAGAAACGCAAGGAACAACGCTACACTGAAGATGTACCACGGACGGTACGAAGTGAAGCATGAACTTGCAACCGCCACGCACAAAGACAAGGCAAAGCAACAAGACAAGGTTGACGCCCCAAGAAGCAAAAGAGCCTCACCGGCAGCGAGCACGAGAGTGTGCCCACGGGAGAAGGTCCAAGGAGCGGTGAAATAACCCTCCGGAAACAGCAGAGCACAAGAAGAGCGCAGACGAAAGTGCGCCGACGCAAAAGCCCTTCAGCAGAAGAAATGGCGATCACAACGATCGCGGACAGCAAGAAGACTCACGAAGAGGAAGCTGTCTACCCAGTTCAAGTCACAAGGAAGGTGAAGTCGTATGGCAGACAAAGCCAGATTGTCGCCAGCGATGAGAGACCTGTCAGGAGGTCTGCTCAAAAGAAAGAAGATGTCCGTGACCTGAGAGATCAGGATAATGTTCGGAAGAAGACCCGGAGAGACGGATGCAACACCTACAAGAATTGGAAGCAAAAGGAGGCAATAGAAAAGATCGTAACGACCGGTCCAGTCACAGAAGAGTGGAGAGAAGACAGTGTCCTAAAGCCAGGACAAGACCAGAGGGAAACAGGCGGAGTGCACACTGCTTGAAGAAGCCTGGTCAGAAAGACTAAGATAGAAAGGTGACCGCACCGTGTCGTGAAAAGAAAGAATGAAGAAAGAAGTCATGTGGCACGACGCCAAGAACAACATCTGGAAAAGGTGAGGAGAGGTGTGATAAGTCTACACACTTACAAGAAGAAGAGGTGACACACACCACAACATCGTGTACAGTGACCCACACGTCCAGGAGAACACTTATGGCACCAGGAACAGAACAGGCACCTATTCACAAGACCCCGACGACCAGTCGACTACAGGAGAGCACAGGCCGGACCATTGGCAACACCCACCTTTGCGATTGAACGGAAGTCTGGAAGCGGAGGGAGCTCAGATGTCCTGAAGAAGGAGAACTGACCAATCCACACCAGCCCGTGGAGATCCAAGGGGCAAAGGCCTCAGGGACACCGGTGGCAGAGGGTCCCGACAAGAGAGATGGATCCGTCGCGGTCTACCCTGCACGTCCCAGGATGAAGAGGAACTTGTGCGCGAAGGCAGGAGTCAACAAGAACCCTTCGGTGGAGCTACGGACTCTGTGAGGTAGTACTCTCATCAACTCCTCCATTCATATGCAGACTGTGGAGTTGGAGCAACGCTGTGGAGAACACCCGGCCCAGTAGAAACCTGATGAAATGGGCCTCCGGGACATCTCGTGGCAGGAGAACACCCGCGAGAGGGACGTCCTAGTGAGAAGGATATCTTTCAATCACTCCCTCCTTTGCAATGTAAAGCCAAGCTGTCTACAGTGACGAAACCAGACGGACCAGTAGTAGACAACATCCATCAAGTCTACCACCTGGTCATCCTGTTCGGCGTCACCTCAAAAGGAAGATCTCTGTGGACTGACCAACACACTTCCAGGCCGCAAGTCCAGAAGAGCACGCCCACCGAGAACCAGGACGTCGAGCCCAAGAGAACTAACGTTTCAGCAGCAATTTACACCATCGTCATCAAGCAAGCGGCTGAAGAGACTCATTGTAAATTTGTAATTATTGTATATTTATGTATTTCCTCCCACAGGTTCGGACTTTTGTCTTTCCTTAATTTTTATAAAATTTTGGGAGGAATGTTGTGTCCTGCTGGACACATTCTAGTTGATCACTGGATGTGATCTCACACTTTACACCCACCAACCACTGTGTCACGAGTCACGTGACACAGTCAATAAAAGGAGCCGAGCGCACATGCTCGAGGCTCATTAACCCAGCAACCAGTGTGTGTCTGCGTCCAGTCATTACCATAATGCGGGCCTAGGGCCCCGATACAACAGTAAGTGGTGTCCGCCCCAAAAAAGATACACTATGTGCAGAGTAAAAAGCAATACCTGCGAAAAACACACAATTAAAAATAAGCTCCCGGCTTTCCCCCTCAGGAGTCTCGAATAAGCATGAGCGCTAAATCCGCTCCTCTCGCGGATTTTACGAATTTTCGGTAAATTCGCGATCCGCGAACTCTCGCGAATTTACCGAAAATTCGCAATCCGCGAGCGGGGGATTCCTAGGTCAAAAGTTCAAGCCTTGCTGGCCTGTTGTTGTAACTATTTTACGATGGCGCCGGCAAGCTGCAGCGCCATCGTAAAATAGTTACTAAATTAGCTTCAACAGGAAGCACTAATAGATAAAATCAAGTAGGCGCTCGTGCATCTGCTTTATTTTATCTATTCGAGCTTCCTGTTGAAGCTAATGTAGTAACTATTTTAGGATTGCGCTGGCAGCTTGCCGGCGCCATCGTAAAATAGTTAACAGGCCAGGCAGCTGTGCCCTCTTCCCAAAACGGTGGCGTCTTCTTGAATAAATATGAAGGGCAGGGTTCATTCTGGCACGATGGTCCTGGCACAAAATTAAACCTCAACCGGAAGCACTTACAGATATCATGTAAGCATGTGCCCTAGTTGAAGCTTAAATTCAGTGACTCATTTATCGGCCCAAAAAACAATCGTGAGCGTTGTCAAGGCTGGCCAGCTGTCTCTGATCGGTATCTGACCTTTTATACACACAAGAGGCATGTGCACTCGCATGGAATTGAGACCAGTTTATTGCGGAATTAGAGTTTCATGAGGAACCACCGTTCCATGCATACCTTTGGGGAAAGTCAAGGTGGCGGGCGTCTCCGTCAAACGCTGTTTTATTCTGAAGCCACTCGAAAATTCTATCAAAGAGAATTCGAGCGTGTATTAAAGAGACATGCTTACAACCATATGTGCATCACTATTCACAAGGTGACTGCGACAGCCATAACCCTAGTGGTGTGACACAAAGTAGCACCATGGGAGTTGGCAGACCTGCACATTATTTTTCTCCGCATATGATCGTAATATCTCTTGATCTCAGATGACATGCCCAGTTTATTTTAATGCGCAACTCGAGCTGCCTTTGCTGGTGATTTCATCGTCACAGTCATCAGCACACGAGCACAGCGCCATGCCCTTTCACTCAGCACGCTCTGTTCATTAGTCTGCAGGAATGCACTGTAAACTGTCTCACATGGTGCATTTGATGGCAGGCAGCAGTTTCCATCGCTTTAAAAGCTTGAATTTTGGAATAGCAACACACGCCGAACTTTGCACATAATGTGTTACCACAGCATAAAATAAAATAAAACAGCCATTGGATAAATATTTGCTCTGCTAAACAGAAAATAAACTCCCAGAGTTCGGTTAAAGAACAAATTTAATTATACAATCCAAACTTTTTCAGGGTCTTGAGCTACTTTCACAGCTTAGCACGCAATCATTTTATGTTTTATGATTTGCGTGTGTGTTCTGTCAAGGCTGGGCAGCTGTCTCTGATCGGTATCTGACCTTTTATACACACAAGAGGCATGTGCACTCGCATGGAAGCCCCGGCCCAAATACGCAAATATGCAAATCCGCAAATATGCGGATTTTGCGGATCCACGATCCGTGAATACGCAAATCCGTGAATCGTGGATCCGCAAAATCCGCCCATGCTTAGTCTCGAACTGGTGAGCAGAGCTGAGCAAAATCAGTCTTGACCCTGCGCCCAATGGGAACAGTCCAGCCCGAACTTCCAGGCCAGGTCCTCCCTGGACTGGAAACAAGCGTCCTAGGACCGGTGGAGTGAGCTAAAGAATGATGATGGATTAAAGCCAGATCCGTTGACTAGGGGTGAGTGGTTGATTTGCTCAAACGTCCCGTCCATCATCCCCTTTGGTATCGCCATACTTTAAGGGGGCAATGACATCCCTAGCCAAAGGTGCAAAAATGTAAGCCATTCATCAATTGAAAACAAATATTAAAGAGCATGAGAAGAAGAATTCCTACATTCATGATATATTATCTGTGTTTATCAATAACAAACAATGCTGAAGAGCGTGAATATTAATTACATTTATGTGCATTTATATCTAAAGTGAAAATATGAACAAGAATACACAATTTACACATTTGAAAAGTCGTTGACATGCGAGCGGGTGTTATCTTCCTCCATGTGAGCCTGGATCAAAGCTTCCTTTTAAAATTAATGAAACATAATTCTCTGTGAACTAGTCCTGCTCTGAGAGTTGTTTGGTTTCATATCTCTGTGTTCAGAGCAGCCCAGGCATCTTTAATTAGATGCAATATTGGGACACGTCCATTCCCGGGAATGAGGAAGATATTATTTTACATTATTGCTGAACGCTTGAAGCAAGTGCAACTCTAGGAAAGTAATAAAGCTTTAAATTCATAATCCAGGAAACTTCACATTTAAATCCCACAGGGGAAGTGTGGGCGTCAAAGTCTGGAGATTCGTTTGAGAAATCCAGGTACACAATATCCCTATTCATAGAAAGGTCAGGGCTGTCGAAAATGCTTAATTTGTTTTCAAAAGAAACAACAGGTACCGGTTGCAAAAACTCTTGGGAGCCTGAAGTGGGTAAATGCCAGTGAGGAAGAGTTTTCCCTCTTTCCTGCAGCTGGAGCTGCACTTCCGGTGGTGCATGCACCCATCACCTCTGATGCTGCCTGACTTCCTGTTCAGCCTGGCCCGGAGCAGCATGCTTGCCTGACCATGGAGGCCACCGACCCACATCTTGCAGGTTTATCTTGCAATTATGGCTCCTTGCCTGCTGGCCTCAGGGTGGGGCTGGGTGATGACTCCTGTCACACATGTATGTTTCCTGCACCTTTAACACTCTCACAGGACAGGCAGTACCCACACCTTCAGCCCATTATGAGCTGTAAAAGTCGCCCCTGTCAGTGGATGGAGGGAGGAGCCTCAGCACAGGAGGGGTCCTGCACGAGGCAGCTCCAGGAGCAGGTCAGCTTTTGAGATGCAAATCCAGACAGCTGTGAACGAACAGCCTTGAATATGCAAACAGAAGCCCTGCTGGCCACCTGTGCTGCGCGCGTGCCCGTGGGGTTCATTCCTTCAAATAAGCCTGTTTCAAAGTGCTGACATATTGACAGGTGAGTGGACGGAGGCACAGGGACAGTACGATTCGCCCAGGATTACACAGTTTGTTAAAGTAGTAGACCCAAGACTGCAGCACACAACTACTTCCTGCAAAACTCATGTGATGCCCAGTCCATATGCTATTAGCAGCTTTCACATTTATTCTTAAAAGTCCAGATCTTGGCAAAAAGGAAGTAGAGGAAAAAGCGATTGCCCAGGAGTACACGTGTGGCTGGATTAAAAACTATGGGTCCGATTTAGAGTTTGCCAACTGGGTTGTTCCATCACAAACTTGACATATATCCCACCCACCTAATTTCAAATATATCTATATTATACTCTGAGGGGCAGATTTACGAGAAAGTGACTCAGTGCATTCCGCAAGCCATTTGGCTGCGCCACGCTGAGTCACTTCAAGGCAAAGGAATGCGACATATTTACAATGATATGTCGCATTCCTGTGCTCACACCTCCCTGCATGAAAACTAATACTACAGGCATTTTCCTCTTTCAATGCATGCTGTAGAATGCAGGGCGCATTGAAAGAGGAAAAAACGAGAAGAAATGAATACATTCCTCCTTGTTGCAAATCCGGAAATGTGTCATGTTCCATGGGTGATGCGTGGGAACACCCATAGCAACACCCATGGAACGCCCCTTTTACACAAAGTGCTGTGTGTAAAGGGGCCGTATTTACAAGGACAGGAAAAGCCACACAGGGTGGCTTTTCCTGTCCTTGTAAATACAGAGCAGTGAAATACGCCACTAGTACATCACAAAAAGTGACATACTGATGGCGCAGGGGGCTGTAAATCTGCCCCAGAGACTCTACATGTGTAACAGGATTAAAAAGCGTTTCCGACTATCTTCTAGACCATAACTGATTCTGACTCGGTCCGCCTGCTGTGCTGTGGAAGAGCATTCCAGAGTCTAGGGAACAGGAAGGCGAACGACCGCCCTGCGCTCCTGGCTCCTATTATCCTGGGGACTACAAACAGTTGATGGTGGCTCGGCCGCAGTAATCGGTGGGGCTGTAAGGGTATACACCCGTTACAACGCATCTTTTACTCCGCACTACCATTACAACGCGACTTTTACTCCGCATACCATTACAACGCATTGCGCTGGGGGGCGCTCTAGGATAGGGAATAAGTATAATTTACTATCCAACACCTTCCCTAGGGTCCACGGGGACTGGAGTTAGAATAGTAAATTATACTTACCACTATCCAGCGCCCCAAGGCGCTATGCGTTGTAACGGTATGCGGAGTAAAAGTCGCGTTGTAATGGTCTGCGGAGTAATAGTATGCGTTATAACATCATACATCCGGCTGTAAGGAGTAAGCAGCCATTGGATCAGTTTAGGGCCCTTTCTATGCATCGCTTAATGGGTGAGGCAAAGTGCTTTGAATGGTTTCCGTTTTATTTTTTATGAATCTTTTTATTGAACAATACAACAAAATGAATGGTATTCTTTAAACCGCATGCGCGCTAGCGGTATTCCCGCTGTGCGCGGCACTTTTAAAAAACCCGCGTTACATGACGAGCTCAGCTCGTCATGAGCGTACGAGAGGCGTAACTCATGACGAGCTGAGCTCGTCATGAGCGTCGAAGGGGTTAAGCACTGGCAGCCAGTGTAGGCTAGCCAGCACCCCGGTTGCTGAGTGGCGTTTGGGCTGTGGCATTCTGGATAAACTGGAGTCTTTTTATGACCGCTTTGAGACTTCCCAAGTGAAAGGAACTCTCATAGTCTAGCCAAGATATGACTAGGGGCCCGATGTAGGTGGATAAATACGGGTTGGAAATCGTGAAATTCCGTAAGATTCACCGTCTCCGACCGGCATTTAGCCATGTGTGATGTAGGTAAGGAATCGGTAAATAAGGAATCGGTAAATACCGTTTCCTTAATACCGAATCCTAATAGCTCTTGCATTTAAGGAATCGGTAATACCGATTCCTTAAATGCAATGTAGGAAGCACTTTAAAGAGTGCTTTTGGGCCTTAAGAATTCGATAATTACCACCAACTTCAAGTTGGAGGTAATTACCGAATTCCTTTAAAAAAGCACTTTTTTGCTTTTTTAAAAGTGCCATGTGGCGCACATACATGCCCTTAGGGCATGTATGTGCGCCACATGTGCACACATGCACATTTCAGGGGTGCAACAGGGTGTCCTTTGGACACCCTGGCACCCTTGAAATACCTCCCGGTATTACGGATTCGGTAATACCGAATCGGTAATACTGAATGACTTCACATTCATTCCTATGTGCCTCCAAGCCCATAGAAATGAATGGGTAGGTATTCATTATTACCGAATCTCAATTACCGATTTGGTAATAAGGAATATTACTGATTCAGTATTTTTTACCAAATATTTACCTACATCAGAAATACCGATTTCTTAATACCGAATCGGTAAAATTCGGTATTAAGAAATCGGTATTTCACATTTACCAACATCGGGCCCTAGGTCTTGTGGCCTGCGTGATGGTTCGGGTAGCCATCTCAAAAGCCTTCTCGGGGTTCACCAAGGTGACTTGCTGCGCTGCCCTAAGCCAAAATAATGTAAATGAGGGCCTATGTGCATTGCATTTCTTCATGCATTTAAAGCCACTCAGACATTTTGGCACCTGTGGTGTGGCATGGGTGGGGAGTGGCCTGCAAGGCTGCCTCATCCATGCATCCCCACCAGAAGAAGCACCATCATGGATACCTCATCCATGCATCCCAGAGGAAGTAGCACCATCATGGCTACCTCATCCATGCATCCCAGAGGAAGTAGCACCATCATGGCTACCTCATCCATGCACCCCACAGAACCTAGCACCATCATGGCTACCTCATCCATGCATCCCAGAGGAAGTAGCACCATCATGGCTACCTCATCCATGCACCCCACAGGAAGTAGCACCATCATTGCTACCTCATCCATGCATCCCAGAGGAAGTAGCACCATCATGGCTACCTCATCCATGCATCCCACAGGAAGTAGCACCATCATGGCTACCTCATCCATGCACCCCACAGGAAGTAGCACCATCATGGCTGCCTCATCCATGCATCCCCACCAGAAGCAGCACCATCATGGCTACCTCATCCATGCACCCCACAGAAACTAGCACCATCATGGCTACCTCGTCCATGCATCCCAGAGGAAGTAGCACCATCATGGCTACCTCATCCATGCATCCCAGAGGAAGTAGCACCATCATGGCTACCTCATCCATGCACCCCACAGGAAGTAGCACCATCATGGCTGCCTCATCCATGCATCCCCACCAGAAGCAGCACCATCATGGCTACCTCATCCATGCACCCCACATAAACTAGCACCATCATGGCTACCTCATCCATGCATCCCAGAGGAAGTAGCACCATCATGGATACCTCATCTATGCACCCCACAGGAAGTAGCACCATCATGGCTACCTCATCCATGCATCCCAGAGAAAGTAGCACCATAATGGCTACCTCATCCATGCACCCCACAGGAAGTAGCACCATCATGGCTGCCTCATCCATGCATCCCCACCAGAAGCAGCACCATCATGGCTACCTCATCCATGCACCCCACAGAAACTAGCACCATCATGGCTACCTCATCCATGCATCCCAGAGGAAGTAGCACCATCATGGCTACCTCATCCATGCATCCCAGAGGAAGTAGCACCATCATGGCTACCTCATCCATGCACCCCACAGGAAGTAGCACCATCATGGCTACCTCATCCATGCACCCCACAGGAAGTAGCACCATCATGGCTACCTCATCCATGCATCCCCACCAGAAGTAGGACCATCATGGCTACCTCATCCATGCATCCCCACCAGAAGCAGCACCATCATGGCTACCTCATCCATGCACCCCACAAAAACTAGCACCATCATGGCTATCTCATCCATGTATCCCAGAGGAAGTAGCACCATCAAGGCTACCTCATCCATGCATCCCAGAGGTAGTAGCACCATCATGGCTACCTTATCCGTGCACCCCACAGGAAGTAGCACCATCATGGCTACCTCATCCACGCATCCCAGAGGAAGTAGCACCATCATGGCTACCTCATCCATGCACCCCACAGGAAGTAGCACCATCATGGCTACCTCATCCATGCACCCCACAGGAAGTAGCACCATCATGGCTACCTCATCCATGCACCCCACAGGAAGTAGCACCATCATGGCTACCTCATCCATGCACCCCACAGGAAGTATCACCATCATGGCTACCTCATCCATGCACCCCACAGGAAGTAGCACCATCATGGCTACCTCATCCATGCACCCCACAGGAAGTAGCATCATCATGGCTACCTCATCCATGCACCCCAGAGGAAGTAGGACCATCATGGCTACCTCATCCATGCACCCTAGAGGAAGTAGCACCATCATGGCTACCTCATCCATGCACCCCACAGGAAGTAGGACCATCATGGCTACCTCATCCATGCACCCTACAGGAAGTAGCACCATCATGGCTACCTCATCCATGCACCCCACAGGAAGTAGGACCATCATGGCTACCTCATCCATGCACCCCAGAGGAAGCAGCACCATCATGGCTACCTCATCCATGCACCCTGCAGGAAGTAGCACCATCATGGCTTCCTCATCCATGCACCCCCACAGAAATTAGCACCATCATAGCTACTTCATCCATGTACCCCCATAGGATGTAGCACCGTCATGGCTACCTCATCCATGCACCCCACAGGAAGTATCACCATCATGGCTACCTCACCCATGCATCCCAGAGGAAGTAGCATCATCATGGCTACCTCATCCATGCACCCCAGAGGAAGTAGGACCATCATGGCTACCTCATCCATGCACCCTAGAGGAAGTAGCACCATCATGGCTACCTCATCCATGCACCCCACAGGAAGTAGGACCATCATGGCTACCTCATCCATGCACCCTACAGGAAGTAGCACCATCATGGCTACCTCATCCATGCACCCCACAGGAAGTAGGACCATCATGGCTACCTCATCCATGCACCCCAGAGGAAGCAGCACCATCATGGCTACCTCATCCATGCACCCTGCAGGAAGTAGCACCATCATGGCTTCCTCATCCATGCACCCCCACAGAAATTAGCACCATCATAGCTATTTCATCCATGTACCCCCATAGGATGTAGCACCGTCATGGCTACCTCATCCATGCACCCCACAGGAAGTAGCACAATCATGGCTACCTCATCCATGCACCCCACAGGAAGTATCACCATCATGGCTACCTCACCCATGCATCCCAGAGGAAGTAGCATCATCATGGCTACCTCATCCATGCACCCCAGAGGAAGTAGGACCATCATGGCTACCTCATCCATGCACCCTAGAGGAAGTAGCACCATCATGGCTACCTCATCCATGCACCCCACAGGAAGTAGGACCATCATGGCTACCTCATCCATGCACCCTACAGGAAGTAGCACCATCATGGCTACCTCATCCATGCACCCCACAGGAAGTAGGACCATCATGGCTACCTCATCCATGCACCCCAGAGGAAGCAGCACCATCATGGCTACCTCATCCATGCACCCTGCAGGAAGTAGCACCATCATGGCTTCCTCATCCATGCACCCCCACAGAAATTAGCACCATCATAGCTACTTCATCCATGTACCCCCATAGGATGTAGCACCGTCATGGCTACCTCATCCATGCACCCCACAGGAAGTAGCACAATCATGGCTACCTCATCCATGCACCCCCACAGGAAGTAGCACAATCATGGCTTCCTCATCCATGCATCCCCACAGAAATTAGCACCATCATAGCTACTTCATCCATGTGTGGAAAAGTAAATTTTGCCATGTTCTGTGTCCCTACGCCTCATCCATCATATGTTATGTGTGCATGACCAATATGCATATGTTATTCCCCATGTCCGATTAATGACGCAATTATAGTTGTGTCCCCCTCTAGTATGCCAGTTTCCAGTCCTCGTGAATACTACGAATATCAGGCCTATGTAAAGTTATGTTGCCACGTTTCTCAGTGTGCACGTTATTCCATTATAAAGTCCCCGTTTCTAGGCCTCAAAAGGGCCCGGACATCAGACTCAGCTCCTGTCTCCTGAAAAGCCTCGCTAAGGAGCGATACAGCCCCCACCTGTATCCTCGACCCTTCACTTACTTCCTGCCTCGCAGTGCCCGGTGCAGCTTGGCTCTGCCTCTGAGTCTGCCAAAAGTATGTTATAGTTCCAGCTATCAGTTCAGTCCTCCTTCTCTGCATTCCTAAGCTACTGAACTGCATCAATAGTTTCCGTCATTGTCTAGCCTTCTCGTCTCCACGTTAGAGAAATACTGCATTTACTGGTCATTTAATATTCCTCATCACGCACTACATGTAGAATAATGCATGGTCCAGTCTTAGAATCAAGTTAGCTTTTTCCCTCATGACTTCTAGTTTATATCAACATGTTCCCTAAACATCAGATACCAGATAGGGTTTAGGTACATGTCGCTCCGACCCTCCAGACTCTAGTCTCTGCTCCTAGCACAGAGTTCATAGCCCCCAGCTTCTCCTAGTAACACGTCATTGCCAGTTTTCGCGCACCACCAGGTTAGAGGTCCCGGCTCCTTAGGTAGCCCCCTCCAATGTTTCCGCCCCATTCATGACATATTCTGTTACGTTTGCACCACATGTCTATGTATACGCCCAGTTACACCTACTTTCACTGTTATCTTTCGCGACTGCTACGCGTCACGCCTTCTGCTCCACCCACTGCTACGCCTACTGCAATGTAATGCTATGTGTTTGCGCTATGTATATAAGTTGATGTATTGTTATTAAAAGTTAGCGCGCTCATCCCAGACCTAGCCCCAGCAGCTGCTGGGCCCCTGTTCCTATGCAGGTTGTCCTGATCCTGTCCTTATGCTGTAATAAACCTGCAAAAGCTCCTACTACCTCGAATCTTGACTCTTATTTATTGAGCTATCTGTTATGCTATATGCCTAGTCAAAAATAGGGTATTATTTATTTATTTACCACATAATGGCGCCCGATTAGGGACTTGCCCTTTCCCCACGCGTCGGTGAAGCCACGCCGACCCCCTGACCCTCTGCAGCCGTGACGGAACCATACCGGCCACGTGCAGATATTTCTGCTTCAAGTATCCCTCAGGCCCACGGAGGAGACGGAGGAGGCGGTCCAGCATCCGAACGAGACGGTGGAGGAACGCGGCGAGTCCCGACCAGAGCCCAAGCCAAGAGTCCAAGGTCCGAGGTATCCGGAGGCCCACCCGTAACTGAAGTCCGAAGTTCGTCGTCCGTCGTTGTAGCAGTCCAGTCCAGTCCGAGGCCTTCCGCTCTTGCTGCCCGGTGAGTACCGTTGCTGGGGTAGTATCTAGACAGGGTCACTTTAATTGACTCTGGTCTGTGGGTTGGTGGTACACAGTCCCACAAACGAAGTGTCCACTTCGGTGGATGCGGGTTCTGACGTGTCTCTTTATGAGACCGGTAAATGTCGTACTGTTACAGCAGTGCATCCAGTAATTCTAGTCTGTTCCGTTCTCGAGAAATTCTGTTCTGTTTCTGTTTTCAGTATTCCAGGTAATATTCTGTTCGAACTGTTATTTATAATGTTTTTCATGTATTTTAATGTTGTGGTATGAGTGCGACGTGAATTCGTGTTTTCATTGTGTATCGTATTATGTCTAGAATACAGTTCAGTCATGCCTATATTTTCCAAATTACGTCAGTTAAAAACTAGAAAGGGTTTATTGGAAGAAGCAGTTCCTGTCCCGCCCAGGGACAGTCCAGGTCATTTTATGTATCAGAAGCATGGCATAAGCGCCATATTATATCTAGATTTATGGGTAGAGTATACCAAACAGTTAGAAGAAAAGTATAGATGGCCCGTATCGGGTACATGGGATGCCGAATGTATCATGCGAGTAGAAGAAGCATTATGGAAAAAGAAAGCCAGACAGTCACAGAAAGATGCCATCGAGTTATGGCGTAAAGAAGCTCATAAAAGAACCGAAAAGGAAGTCAGAAAGTCAGAGTTAAGTAGAGAATCCCAAGAACGAGCCCAAGAAAGAGAATTAATCGAGATAGGTGAACGAGTCAAAGCCGAACAGTCAGACAGACAGAGGCATGCCCTCATTAAGGGTATGTATCCTCTTCTTGCCGAAGGCTTGCCAGGAGCGACCCCGGAGGCATCCAGTAATTTCCCGCCACCATTAGTTCCGACCAAGCTACGTCACAAACCGACCGCAGCTGATATTTTTATTTCGTCCTATTTGGACGACACAGTCCCTGAATATGCAAATCCTGTTCGCGCTCCGCCAGTCCCTGTAAATCAGGTAGTTCCTGCTCCTCCAGCCACCGGGGTGCCCTTAACAGCACCCCCGGTTCAGCCCGCCATACAAGTCCAGCCCACGTTACAATTACCGACCCTGACAGCACGAAAAGCATCAGTTGATGATTCTGGTTTAGGGGCCGCGGGAGGAGGTCTTCCTCAAACCCCGCCGCCACACAAGCGTTTAACATTACTCGAATTACATGCTCAAGCGTTACAGCGTACGCCCAAACATCAGTCTGTTACAGAGATCAGGCAAACCCTTACCGAATGTGTCTATGATCCAGTTCCAGGCGAATATAATATGGTTTTATATTCCTTACGTGTAAGGAGAGTGACCGAGTATCTAGTCACCTTGCCGAATATGAAAGAAGATCTAGACAGAATATATCGTTTCATCCGTACAGGGGATGATCCAGAAAGTATTAGTGATGCCATGTCTCAAAGGAAAGCTGAGATTCAGCGTATGATATTAAAGTTCTTAATTAATTGTCTAATAAGAGAACAAGATTACCCGTCTACAGATCCAGTCGAAATGAAAACTCTAACAAAGTGGAGTGATAATATAGCCGAAGGAAAGCACAATACCATTGGTGCCATGGAAAGTATGTACAAGAAAATCCGTAAAGAAATAATAAAGATACACGAACAGCGTAAAGCAGCACAAGTAAGCGAGAAAGAAAGTACCTCTGATATTGAAGAGGAAGAGGACGAGAATCCCGTCAGAATAGCGTATGTAGGAAAATCTAGATTTCCAGATCGCCATTTACGCCTAGAACGCAAGTCTATTTTTCATCATTCAGCACCAGAACAAGGTTCCCTAGAACAAGTATTTCAAGCTACCGATCACATTCTGAAATCACGAATCGGTTATAGTGAGTTAAGTACTATGCATGAACAAGAACTAGCCCGATCAGCAGTCCGATGGACTACTGATTCTACCACTTTTCCAGACGAAATAGTGGCACAAATGTTTCTGAAATTGCCCCCAGCCGAGCAGCGACTGGTGGGTATGTATATGATCCAGCACCTCATTACTCTGTATGAGGGTCAACATTCTGATCCAGGCCCGTTACACGATGTCCTGAACGAGTTACTCCAGTATAGATGGAGAGGTCTAGGTACCGATTTAATTAGTGTCATTTTAGAACAGCGCCACAAATATAGAACGTTCTTGAACCCGCATTTTGTTCATGTCTCACCCCCAGAAAGTAAATCATTCTACATAGACAGACAGAATCCGTTACGAGAAGTCCACCCAGTCCAAGGGGCGGGTGGCGAAATGCAACGAGTGTTTGTATACACTCCGATTTCAAAGATGGAACTCCTTGAAATGAAGAAATTAATTCCCTGTCATGACAAAGATCCAGCGGGGTTCCATAGAGAATTAAAAGACATGCTCCGTATGGGAGAATACACTTACCCAGATATCATTAAAATGTTAAAGGTCCTGTTACCCGCAGGGGTGTATGAAAAGCTAAAGGAAAAGGAATGGGAGGTGGGAGAGAAAAAGATCGATTGGGCAGTTCTAGAAGCTGAAGACAAGGCACGAGTACCAGGTACCGGTCTTGGAGATAAATGTAAAGAATTACCAGAATTATTGATTCAAGTTTTACCCAGATTATTGACAACGAGAAAAGAAGACTGGGATGCAATCTCAGCCTGTAAACAGAAACAAGATGAAGATATTAGTGATTTTTATTCTAGATTTGAAAAATGTTTCAGTATCAACAGTGGTCTCAAGAAAAGTAGTGAGTCATATCCTCACCTTTTTGTTACTAAATTAGTCGAGAATTCAAGTCCACAAATTAAAAATCGAGTTTTAAAAGTCGAAAGCACCTGGCAAGCAAATACTCCGTCCCAGATGCTCCAGATGCTCCAGTACCACCAGAATAGAATCAGGGAAGAGCAAGAACATGAGAGAAAACGTATGAAAGACACGAAAATGAAAGTGCTAGTTGCACAATCTGTTCCTCAAGACAGTCAGAAGAGGGGTCCAAATCAAGCCAATCAAGCCAGTCATTCTGCAGCTCCCGTTAGAGGGAACTGCAATTATTGTAAACAGCCAGGTCATTTTATAAATGAGTGTGCAGTTCTGAAACACAACATAGCTACTGGTAAGACTAAAGAAAGACCACGTCCGCCTAGACAAGAACAAGTTTCACAGATTCCTCAGTCACAGAATGCACAACAGACAGTTACAGTACCGCAGCCTATTGCTGCAACACAGCATGTCACATCGCAGATGTACCAGTATGCTCAGACAGAGTATCCAGAGTACCAGCCATATTCATGAAACAGCCTAGAGAGGGAGGTAGGCTTGCCTCTCATCGAGATACCTGTAGATCAAGAAGGTCCCTATGTTCACAGTCAAGTATTAGGGAAAGACAGAAAGTTTTTGATCGATACAGGGGCAAGTAGGACCACAATTAGTCATGCCGAAGTTCCAGGGGCTCCGCTCTCAGGCTCAAGAAATGTTTCCCTTGGATTTTCAGGAAAGCCAATAGTTAACGAGATTTCCAAGCCAGTTACTCTAGAAGTAGGTCCATTGTCCCGCACTACTGATCTGTTACTTACTAAATCATGTCCAGAAAATCTATTAGGCATTAAGACACTAAAAGAATTAGGTGCAGTTATTTGCTGTTCCCCAGAGGGAATACGTCTGTTCCTACGTGACTTTAAGGGTCACTATGTATTACGAGATTTTGATTCAAGATTGTCTAACGTTCCGCAGCATTTATGGGCGCAAGGTCCAACTGATGTAGGTTACATGCAAATCACACCCTATCGTGTGACTCTCAAACCAGGTGTAGTGTTACCACGAATCAGACAGTACAGATTGCCACCCGAGGCTGTAGCCGCCTTATCCAAAATTATCGACGAGCTCATCGCTCAAGGAGTAGTTGTAGAAACTGACTCCAATGTATGTAATTCCCCGATCATTCCAGTCATGAAACGTACTGATCCAAATGCACCCCCAGTTTATCGATTAGTGATTGATTTACGAGAGCTTAATAAATGTATTATTCCGCAGTACCCAGTTGTCCCAGACATCTCTTCCCTATTAACAGCCATTGATTCCGAAGCCATGTTCTTCACTGTCATTGACCTCAAGAATGCATTTTTTAGTGTTCCAATTCATCCAGACAGCCAGTTTCTTTTCGGATTTTGTTTAAATGGAAGGAGCTATATGTTCACACGCGCTCCTCAAGGTTTCACAGAAAGTCCTAGTATTTACAGTCAAGCACTTAAGAGACAACTAGACAATATTCACATGCCAACTGACACTGCCCTGCTCCAGTATGTCGATGATCTACTGATCACAGCCCGTTCTGAACGTGATTGCGAGCGGGCATCCCTTACAGTCCTGTATTTTTTAGCCGAGATGGGGCACAAGGTGTCACCTTCGAAGCTTCAATTCTGTGTCCAGCAAGTGGTATACTTAGGACACTTGCTGTCCAAGAGGGGTAGGCAGTTGACACCAGACCGTATCCAGTTAATAGCGAGTCTTCCCCAGCCCAGAACCCAGAAGGAGGTACGTGCCTTTATCGGCCTTACTTCTTATTGTAGACAATGGATTCCCCAGTATGCATTTCTAGCCAAGCCACTGATACAGTTAACGACACAGGAGGCAGCCGTATCGACTGTTCTCCCTTGGACATCTGAACATACACTTAGTTTCAATGAGTTAAAGAAAGCCTTATGTCAAGCTCCAGTTCTAGCTACACCGAACTACAGTAAGCCTTTTACACTTTTCGTTACTGAACGTGAAGGTACAGCATTATCTGTTCTCACACAAGATCAAGCAGGACAATACAAGCCCTGTGCTTATTTTTCGAGCACACTAGATCCAGTCGCCCAGGCGTTGCCTGCGTGCCTCAAGTCAGTTGCAGCCACAGCACTAGCTATCAGACAAAGTGATTCCATAGTTTTAGGACATTCCCTGACAGTACAAGTTCCACATTCAGTAGAAGTTCTTTTAAACCGAACACAAACTCAGCACTTAACAATTGCACGTTTAACAGGTTATGAATTGACACTGTTCCAGCCACACATAGAAATCAGACGCTGCAACGTCCTGAATCCTGCTACACTGTTACCATCAGTTAGTTCAAATCCTGACCCACATGACTGTGTGGAAGTAGTTAATATTACGACAAAGCCAAGACAAGACCTGACAGACATTCCGTTACCAGATCCTGACCTGACACTTTATGTGGATGGTTCATGTATGAGAACTAGTACAGGAGAACTAGTCGCCGCGTATGCAGTGACTACTGACACCGACGTTATTGAAACCCACCGTATTGATACCCTGTCCGCTCAAGCAGCAGAGCTAGTCGCTCTGACACAAGCCTGTATACATGCCAAGAACCTGAAAGTCAATGTTTACACAGATTCACGTTACGCATTCGGAGTTGTACACGACTTCGGAGTGCTCTGGCAGGAGAGAGGTTTTATGACTTCTCATGGAACCAAGATTCAGCATGGTCTCCTTATTTCAAGCTCTGTTAGATGCAATACATTTACCGACATCCATTGCTATTATGAAATGCAAAGCACATACGAAAGTCACTGACATTATTTCCCAAGGTAATGATCTAGCAGACCGCACAGCCAAGCTTACAGCACAGACTCCAGACATTCCAGTTAACCTGACACATACTCCAGATCCGACTACATGCATGACAGTTAAGGACCCTACACAAGATGTCATAGATATCCAGTTACATGCTACTCCCGATGAAATCAAGAAATGGTCTGAACAAGGAGGGGTCCAGACAGATCAAGGATGGTTAACGAAGGGTAGAGCCACATGGTTTCTCCCCGACTCTATGGTTCAAGTCATTATCAATACCGCACATAGTCCAGCACATTTAGGAGAAAAAGCTATGTTAGACAGTATCCAGAACATTTGGTTCAACAAGCATTTACGAGCTGCAGCCAAGCAGAAAGTTCGTACCTGTATGATATGTTGTCAGTTCAACCCAGGTAAAAGTGTTCCGGTGGAACGAGGTGGTTTCCAGCCTCCTGACCACCCTTTTGAGGTCCTCCAGATGGATTATATTCAGATGGAGCGATGTCGAGGTTTCAAGTATGTCCTTGTAGTTGTATGCGCTTTGTCCAGATGGACAGAAGCATATCCAGTCCCAGATTACACAGCCGCGACCACTGCCAAGCAGTTGGTTCGTGAGTTTTTCCCTAGATACGGACTCCCTAGAGTCGTATATTCTGATAACGGTCAGCCATTCTCATCTGAACTCATGAAGCACGTTTCCCTGTTGTTAGGGTACCAGTGGAAGTTCCATTGTGTACGCCATCCTGAAGCAGCCGGTCTGGTCGAGAGACATAATCAGACTCTGAAAATCCGCATTGCAAAAGTCTGTAAAGAAAAAGGTGTGGACTGGCTAGTAGCTCTGCCAGTCGCTTTGTTTTATATGCGCATGGTTGCACATTCCAGATCAGGTCTGTCCCCGTACGAGGTCGTATTCGGCCGCCCCCCTAACATGTGGGGTACTCCTAGACCCCGAAGTATTACCGATGTTTCATGTAATATGCTGACAGATTACCTAGCTTCCTTGATGTCTGCCCTCAACTCATGTCGTTCACAGGTTGCCGCCGCATTTCCAGACAATACCGAGGTGGCACCACATGAAATCGTTCCAGGTTCCCTTGTGATGGTCCGGAATTTTGACAGATCAAGTCCGCTGGAGCCCCGATGGAAGGAGCCCCGTCAGGTCCTCCTCACCACCCGTACAGCCGTGAAGTTGGAAGGCAGGAAAGGATGGATCCACCTGTCTCATGTTAAACTTTTTAAAGGACTGAAATCAGTTTCTAAAAACATTTCCCAGGATTCGAAGGACTACCAAAATATTGCTCTTAAGGACTGTCCCGCAAAAGACATTGTTACAACCCCTCCCTTGGTAGAGAAAACTCCGCAGCAGGAGTATAAGCAAAAACTACGGTCTAGTAAAATAAGTCAGTCAGTTTGATTGTATAAGTCCTCCCCTAGGTGAAACGGTTAGACTGTTTCTGACATGTATAAAATAGACCCCCATAGTGAGAGAGTCAGTCTGAACGCAAACCGATGTATCGTTTTTCTGAGTTTCATATTATTCATCAGCATAATGATTTCTTGCACCAGCTATGCATTCTATCTGTATTTTCCAGTTCCTCATGTAAATATGTCTGCTAATGCTACAGTAGAGCACACGTTTAGTGATCTGCCTCCTCACGAATATTCATACCGCCTCGCTATGCGCAACAATTCATTCATCCGTATGTTACATTACTCACACCAGACCAGCAATGCCACTAATTGTTGGGTGTGTGGTCGACTCCCCCCTTTCCAGACACCGAAGGGAGTTCTGCCACTCTTTCCTTATCCATTCTCACATAATGGTTCGTGTGGAGCATGGTCCACGTTAACGTCATCCTCAACAGATATGTCTTTTCTTAACAGTACATGTTTCCCAGACAAGCAAGGTCTCCCCCACAGAACAGGTTTAGATCTAGAAAATGAAGTATATAATTTAGGTAATTATTCATCGAATTTCATGGTCCTGAATGTTCAGTCTGATACTACTCCAGACTTACCTGCTATTTCAGTACTACCAGTCAAAGGTGAATTATGTGTCCGTAATTATGGTTCCGTACACGTAGGACATAGTGATTGTACTACTATTGTCAAGTATAGTGACAGTGGGAAATCTATTTTTAAAGCTTCACGTCATTCCTATTTTATTTGTGGTCAAACTGCCTATGTTCGTCTGCCCCTCGATTGGGAGGGAACCTGTTACATTGCCTTCCTACTGCCACCTGTTTTTCTAGCCCCATCTGATTATCACAGAAACACACATCTAGTACACATTAGACATAGAAAGGAGTCCCCAATTGTCGATTATACTGAAACTACTCTAGAACAGTATACAGATTTCAATAAAGGTTTCTTCTTCTTCGTAGGACCTGTCCAGAATAGTAAACTGATCCGTAGGTTAACAAGAACCCTTGAAGCTGTAGTTAATGAGACTGCCTCTGCTCTAGGTAACTTAACCGAAGAACAATCTGCTATGAGATTTGTCGTTTTGCAAAATCGTCTCGTCCTTGACGTCATACTGGCCGATAGGGGCGGGGCCTGTAGAGTCATCGGATCTAGTTGCTGCATTTTCATTCCAAATAACGCGCCGTCTGTTTATTCAGCTATAACCAGACTCCATAAAATTGCCCATCTGTTACACCAAGATCCAGGCACCTGGACATGGTCCGGTTGGTTCTGGAACATAATTTCCGCATGGGGATGGAAAGTCCTGTCCTTTCTAGGTATTGCAGTAGCGATCATATTTAGCTGCTGCCTCTGTATACAATGTGGCCCTGCGATTTGCGGCATTTGTGCTACCTCTTGTATTCCTAGTCCCAAGCCCCGTTCTAAATCCCGTTCCAGGATAATTCGAGACGAGCAAATGATACTGTATGAAATGATAGATGGTATCATGAATATTGATGTTTCCTGATGGAAACGTAGTGACAAGGAGGGAATGTGGAAAAGTAAATTTTGCCATGTTCTGTGTCCCTACGCCTCATCCATCATATGTTATGTGTGCATGACCAATATGCATATGTTATTCCCCATGTCCGATTAATGACGCAATTATAGTTGTGTCCCCCTCTAGTATGCCAGTTTCCAGTCCTCGTGAATACTACGAATATCAGGCCTATGTAAAGTTATGTTGCCACGTTTCTCAGTGTGCACGTTATTCCATTATAAAGTCCCCGTTTCTAGGCCTCAAAAGGGCCCGGACATCAGACTCAGCTCCTGTCTCCTGAAAAGCCTCGCTAAGGAGCGATACAGCCCCCACCTGTATCCTCGACCCTTCACTTACTTCCTGCCTCGCAGTGGCCGGTGCAGCTTGGCTCTGCCTCTGAGTCTGCCAAAAGTATGTTATAGTTCCAGCTATCAGTTCAGTCCTCCTTCTCTGCATTCCTAAGCTACTGAACTGCATCAATAGTTTCCGTCATTGTCTAGCCTTCTCGTCTCCACGTTAGAGAAATACTGCATTTACTGGTCATTTAATATTCCTCATCACGCACTACATGTAGAATAATGCATGGTCCAGTCTTAGAATCAAGTTAGCTTTTTCCCTCATGACTTCTAGTTTATATCAACATGTTCCCTAAACATCAGATACCAGATAGGGTTTAGGTACATGTCGCTCCGACCCTCCAGACTCTAGTCTCTGCTCCTAGCACAGAGTTCATAGCCCCCAGCTTCTCCTAGTAACACGTCATTGCCAGTTTTCGCGCACCACCAGGTTAGAGGTCCCGGCTCCTTAGGTAGCCCCCTCCAATGTTTCCGCCCCATTCATGACATATTCTGTTACGTTTGCACCACATGTCTATGTATACGCCCAGTTACACCTACTTTCACTGTTATCTTTCGCGACTGCTACGCGTCACGCCTTCTGCTCCACCCACTGCTACGCCTACTGCAATGTAATGCTATGTGTTTGCGCTATGTATATAAGTTGATGTATTGTTATTAAAAGTTAGCGCGCTCATCCCAGACCTAGCCCCAGCAGCTGCTGGGCCCCTGTTCCTATGCAGGTTGTCCTGATCCTGTCCTTATGCTGTAATAAACCTGCAAAAGCTCCTACTACCTCGAATCTTGACTCTTATTTATTGAGCTATCTGTTATGCTATATGCCTAGTCAAAAATAGGGTATTATTTATTTATTTACCACACATGTACCCCCATAGGATGTAGCACCGTCATGGCTACCTCATCCATGCACCCCACAGAAACTAGCACCATCATGGCTACCTCATCCATGCACCCCAGAGGAAGTAGCACCATCGTGGCTACCTCATTCATGCACCCCACAGGAAGCAGCACCATCATGGCTACCTCATCCATGCACCCAACAGGAAGTAACACCATCATGGCTACCTCATCCATGCACCCTACAGAAAGTAGCACCATCATGGCTGCCTCATCCATGCACCCCACAGGAAGTAACACCATCAAGGCTACCTCATCCATGCACCCCACAGGAAGTAGCACCATCACGGCTACCTCATCCATGCACCCCACAGGATGTAGCACCATCACGGCTACCTCATCCATGCACCCCACAGGATGTAGCACCATCATGGCTACCTCATCCATGCACCCCACAGGAAGTAGCACCATCACGGCTACCTCATCCATGCACCCCACAGGATGTAGCACCATCATGGCTACCTCATCCATGCACCCCACAGGAAGTAGCACCATCATGGCTACCTCATCCATGCATCCCCACCAGAAGCAGCACCATCATGGCTACCTCATCCATGCACCCCACATAAACTAGCACCATCATGGCTACCTCATCCATGCATCCCAGAGGAAGTAGCACCATCATGGATACCTCATCCATGCACCCTACAGAAAGTAGCACCATCATGGCTGCCTCATCCATGCACCCCACAGGAAGTAACACCATCAAGGCTACCTCATCCATGCACCCCACAGGAAGTAGCACCATCACAGCTACCTCATCCATGCACCCCACAGGATGTAGCACCATCACGGCTACCTCATCCATGCACCCCACAGGATGTAGCACCATCATGGCTACCTCATCCATGCACCCCACAGGAAGTAGCACCATCACGGCTACCTCATCCATGCACCCCACAGGATGTAGCACCATCATGGCTACCTCATCCATGCACCCCACAGGAAGTAGCACCATCATGGCTACCTCATCCATGCATCCCCACCAGAAGCAGCACCATCATGGCTACCTCATCCATGCACCCCACATAAACTAGCACCATCATGGCTACCTCATCCATGCACCCCACAGGAAGTAGCACCATCACGGCTACCTCATCCATGCACCCCACAGGATGTAGCACCATCATGGCTACCTCATCCATGCACCCCACAGGAAGTAGCACCATCATGGCTTCCTCATCCATGCACCCCACAGGATGTAGCACCATCATGGCTTCCTCATCCATGCACCCCACAGGATGTAGCACCATCATGGCTACCTCATCCATGCACCCCAGAGGAAGCAGCACCATCATGGCTACCTCATCCATGCACCCCAGAGGAAGCAGCACCATCATGGCTACCTCATCCATGCACCCCACAGGATGTAGCACCATCATGGCTACCTCATCCATGCACCCCACAGGAAGTAGCACCATCATGGCTACCTCATCCATGCACCCCACAGGAAGTAGCACCATCATGGCTTCCTCATCCATGCACCCCACAGGATGTAGCACCATCATGGCTTCCTCATCCATGCACCCCACAGGATGTAGCACCATCATGGCTACCTCATCCATGCACCCCACAGGAAGTAGCACCATCATGGCTACCTCATCCATGCACCCCAGAGGAAGCAGCACCATCATGGCTACCTCATCCATGCACTCCACAGGAAGTAACACCATCAAGGCTACCTCATCCATGCACCCCACAGGAAGTAGCACCATCACGGCTACCTCATCCATGCACCCCACAGGAAGTAGCACCATCATGGCTACCTCATCCTAACTTTACTCCTAAACTGAGAAAAATCCTAACTTTAAGACTTTCGGTATTCACAGAAGGCATTTAGGAGTCCTAAAGTTAGGACTCCTAACTTCTGTGAATACCGAAATGAGTAAGTGCCTTCTGTGAATACCAAAATGGTAGTAAGTTTAGAATTTTGTCTTAAGTTAGTTCTGTGAATCGGGCACATAATGTCTGTCCAAGTCCATAAATCTCCTAAATCAACTCGACTGCTTGAAACGTAAATGTTTGCATGTATCACAGACTACAGATTAAAACACTAAAAATAAATTTTGATCAACCACGTTCATTGTAGATCTATCAGCAAATAAAGTTAATACAGTACATAAGGCTCATAACTTTGTGCATGTGCAAGTAAAGTTACAGCTGGGCCCTAATGTTAAATGAATAGCAACCATTTGGGAAATTTTGTGAGAACGTGCAAAAATGTACCATTGACTGTAAACGGATGTATGACGTTACAACGCATACTTTTACCACGCATACCTTTACAACGCGGTTTTTACATCGCAAACCTTTACAACGCATAGCGCTTAGAGGTGCTGGATAGTGGTAAGTATAATTATCTATTTCAACTCCAGTCCCCGTGGACACTAGGGAAGGTGTTGGATAGAAAATTAAACTTATTCCCTATCCTAGAGCGCCCCCCAGCGCAATGCGTTGTAATGATTTGCGTTGTAATGCCTGCGTTGTAATGGTAGTGCGTGGTAAAAGTTTTGTTGTAAACGTTGTTTACCACTGCAAACATTGACCTACACCCATGCTAGCCGAGTTGTCATATACTGGGCAACAAAAAATCAACGTGTAGGCTAACCTGCACATCCTTATGCTGTACAACCTTATAATAAACTGTACTGCTCATTAAAATGTGACCATTAATAATCACAATGCAGTGGGGGACATCTTAAATAAACTCTTTGTGTGCACCACATGGAAAGCAAGAAACCTGCGACCAAAGAAACTATATGTACGCTGGCATTGTAATTCAAAATCCTGTAAGCCTCTACGCAATGCCTGATCCCCAGGTGTCTGCAGATCTGTATAAGCCATCATTTTCTAGCTTTCTTATATCCAGGGCAAGGGTGGACTATTTTCAGTAAAAAGGTGAGTTGCATGGGCACCCTCTCAGCCTATGAAATAATTCAACAAATGAATTTCTGTGGAGACAAATGACAGAAGTACTGTGTAAACCTAAATCCTGCTGGTACCATGCTTAGAAAAGTCCTACCCATTACAGAAATGATCTTTAGGCTTCTGACCAAGAACATACCAATGTTTTTCAATCCAAAAGGGATGTTGCTTTACAGTGGTTTCCTGAGGCCACTGAAGACCAAACTCGCAAGGACGTTCTGAGCATTGTGAAGCCTTTTTATCAACCAAGAAGTCAAAAAAGGAACACGAGAAAGACAGCAGTCCAGAAGATTAAGAATTGTCACGTGCACCGCTAGTGAGCGCACCCAGGGTGGTACAAATGTTAATGTTATTGGCATTTATAGAGCGCACTGTTACCCAATGGGTGTCCTGGCGCTTAAAGATTAGTGTCCAAACCAAGGCATGACCAAGCGGGAGATAACCATGTTCACAAGGATTGGAAAAGCCAGGTTTTTACTGTTTTCCTGAATTCCAGATGGTTCGAGATGTGTCTAATAGGCAGTGGTAACTCATTCCGTGCCTTAGATGCTCCAAGCATACAACGGTTGCCTCCCCAGTTAGCTCTTCTAACCCGGGGAACCTGGACCAATTTCGCTTCTGATGAACGCAGCGCTCTCCTCGGCACATACCAGTGAAGGTTTTGTCTAAGATATTTAGGGCTCAGCCCATAAAGAGATTTATGAATCATGCATAGAGCCTTAAAGCGGACCCGCTTTTTGACGGGCAGCCAGTGAAGCTTCTTTAGCTCTGCTGATGCTGCAAATGGAAGAATTTTGTGCAATGAGTGCAAAAGAAAAGAAAAAGGTGGCAGATATTTGGAGGGCCTGGCTACTCAACAACTCTGTCGCTAAAACAAAACCTACATCTTGAACACTGCTTGGATGAGTGGTGAAGCTCATAATAGGACTGGCCATACTCTGATATGACGGGCAGAGGGAGAACTGAAGTCAGGGAAGAACAGCACCTCAGTCTTGATCAATCTAAACTTTAAGAAGTTGTCTAAAACCCAAGAGGCAACAGCAGCCTCGAGCTGGGTCGAGCACCGTCTTATCAATGGAGATAAAAAACTGAACATCATCAGCTCCATTCATGACATTGACCCCAAACCATCGCTTCAGCTGGGCCAGAGGTTCATATAAATATTAAAAAAGGGTAGGGCTCAATGATGACCCAAGACCTTACGCCCAGAGCAGAGGGTGGGCAAATAACGAGCCGGGTACCCGGGCTCCAAACAGGAGCTAATCCATTAAAGAGCTGGTTCTTGAATGCCAACCTCTGCCATCCAATGGAGCAGCTTATCATGGGACACTGTGTCAAAGGCAGCAGACAAGTCTAACAACACCAGGGCCACAGAGTCTCCTTTAACTTCCATCACTTGACGATCATCAGAAACGGACATCAACACGTTTCGGTCCCATGAGCTGGGGGGAAGCCTATTTGTACTGTGTTCAATGTGTAAAGCAATGTTGAAAATTGTGGATGCCGGCTAATAGTTGCACAGGATGCCAGGGTCTGTACTAGGATTCTTCATCAACCATGTTTTGTTTCCAGATACCTATCACACAAGCTTGTATGATGGATTTATTACAAATGTTTACAAGGGGTTCATCTAGACAAAGAGCTGTCATCTTTCAAATAGTTGGAGGAGTAAGATCCAGTGGAGAACCTGACAGTATTGGAAAAATCCCTAAAGTTATCCAGTTTTAACTCCAAATCATTAACACACACAATCGCTGCAGCAGGTGCCACTTCATGTGCCAAGGTTGCCAAAATGGTGGTAGTCCCTGGGCCAGTTACCAAGGCTCCCTGGTAATTTTGACTCAACACATTTGGAGAGGTCATCTCAGGATTTCTGTAACGCTCAAAACTTTGCATGGAGCAAGAAGGAGCAGCTACTGAAAAACCCTCCTGGGAGGGGCTCCAAGTTTAAACTTATGAACACAAAATTGCCCTTAGCTCATTGTCCCCATTTTTATTTGACTTCACTGCTGCTTTTACCTAAATATTTGCTTTGGAGCTTGGTCTACTCTTTACAAACTTTTTATCTTATTGCATCCAATTTTTACTTCTCACAAAGGAGCATCGCTGGGTATTGCAAAATTGTTTCCTCTCAGAGTATTCCTAAATTTCTCATCTGATAATTTGGCCCGGGAAACATCCTTTACAATGCAACTTTTACCACGCAGTGCCTTTACGACGCAACTTTTACAACGCAAACCATTACAACACATTGCGCTGGGGGGCGCTCTAGGATAGGGAATAGGTTTAATTTACTATCCAACACCTTCCCTACTATCCATGGGGACTGGAGTTGGAATAGTAAATTAAACTATTCACTATCCAGCACCCAAAAGCGCTATGCGTTGTAAAGGCATGTGTTGTAAAAACCGCGTTGTAAAGGCATGCGTGGTAAAAGCATGCGTTGTAATTTTCATACATCCATTTGGCCCTTCAGCAATCGTTCTTTTTTTGTCACAGTACCGCACACTTCAGTATCACCTTAAATGATCTTAATATAAATTTAACAAAATGCTCAGATCACACCAAGAGAACAACCCACCAGCATGCCAGGAACAAAGATTAGATCAAGCGTATTTCCATTTTGATGCTTACTTGTAACATTTTGTAAAAGATCTAACGTGAGCAGTGTACAGATGAAAGTCACAACTTGTGAATTATTGGGAATCTTTGCCCAAGTATTTAATCCACACAAAATTAAAAAAGCATTGCGGGTAACTAACAATGGAGCTAGAATATTCACAAAATTAGAAGAATTTCCAGGAAGACGATATGGAAAATAGCATAAAATACCTCTGAAGAATGAGGTAAAAGTGTGGTTGTGACCCTGTCACTTCTGCCAAGGACAAGGGTATCAGCTGTAAGGCCCTGACGTCAGGTCTTCTTTAAAAGCTAAAGCCACTCCACCACCTCTTCTATCCTGGTGGGGGGAGGGGAAAGATTGTATAGCCTTCAGGACAGGCGGCAGCGGAAATAAATGATATAGTTTAGTCGGGGCGTGGACGGGCACAGACGAGCTTGCCTTTGGTACACATTTGTTGAACCTGCTGCACACTCCCACTGTCCAGATGTGCTGCAGGAAACCTTGTCCACCAAAATGGCTAATGGTCGCGCCTACATTGAGCAGAGGAAACATGGTGGTCATGCTGACGAGTACCCCACGTCTGTCTGTCAATGAGAAACGTGTCTCAGACAGACCTTGACAGTATATGTCTTGGGCGTATGCCTACATAACCTAACGTGTGTATTTGTAAAGCGCACGTGCACCCAAGGGGTATCTAAGCACTGAATAACAGATGTTTATTGTTACCTAACGGTACCCACTTTATCAACCTCAGAAGGATGAAAGGCTTAGTGGACATGCCATGATTTGAAACTATGGCCATGAGATTGAACACAGGGTCCTAGGGGTAGACGCATTAGTCCACTGAGCCACCAGACCCAGACGATTACCTCACTATTTCTGAGTATTGCCTGGGTGAAAAGAGCTGAGACAAAATTACTAAATAATCCCTCGCTTACCATCTGTCTGTCTCCACTGGCCCTCTTCTCTCACCCCCAGGCCCTCAATTTAGGTCTGTCATAGCCCACTGAGCCCCACTCTTTGTTTCTCGCCACATCCTCCAATATAACTGTTGTAAATATAATCATCACAGGAACACAAGATGTGGGAACATCTATCAGGTTTATTCGTAGTACAGGAACAGCAAGTGACAACAACGCTGACCAGTCACCAACTGACCAGCATTGGAATCATAGCAAGGAAAGAACACATTACTAGAACATTGGTAATGTTCTAGGGTGGTACACTTAGCAAACAATATAAACGATAGACTACACTAAAGTAAAGAGTTAGAAACCTATTTACAACACATCTCCTTCCCTTGGGACATGTAACAAACAAAACAAAGAATAAATGCTCAACAGATATAGTCATTCAAATATACTTGTGGATGACGAGACCTTGAACTTCTAAAAGAATTGCTAACTTGATTAATGTTGGCTTGTACTACATTTGGTATTCCAGAATCAAATGGTCTATTCACATTGAGACTATGTGAAGCATCACCATCACCTTCCTCCCTTCTACTCTCTGATTGTACATTGAAGTTTTCTTGTGTTGTAAACATATAACCATTGCTGCACAATTCTTCATCACATGTCTTGTTATACGCATCTGAACCAGGATTTTTTTGATACAATGCAACCCTGCGATTATTCCACTTCTCCCCATTTTTCAAGACAACGTAATGAGGAAAAACTTTCCTAACAACAAATGGTCCTCTAAATTTTGTGAGACCTTTTCGAAAATCTACCCGGTTTTACTTTCACAAGATCCCCCACTGAAATGGTAGAACACGGTTCTGTTCTATTCCGAGAAGAAACTACCACATCTAAATTCTTTAACCAAGAAGGAATTAATTTTGTGCTTGGTGGTCTCCCTCGCATCAATTCAAGAGGAGATTTCATATCTTTCTTGTGAGGTGTTGAACGATAGGCCATACCATCTCTTTAACCTTATCACATGAAAAGCATCCCAGAGCAGTATACATTTGAATTTTACCTTTTACTAGCCTGTTTACCCTCTCACAAATTCCATTTACCTGAGGATTATACAGACAAGTACGATGATGTGTGACTCCACAATTCTCTAAAAATACTTTCATTTTGTTTGATGTCAACTGAGTTCCATTATCAGTTATCAAAACCGAAGGGAACCCTTCATCCAAGAAAACCCTCCTAAGAAACTCAATGGCACAATCTGTAGTTATTTATCTGACAAATGAAACGGACAACCATTTTGAGAAAACATCGATGACAACAATAGCAAACCTCTTGTCATAAGGTAATTCAGCAATAGGTCCTATAAAATCTAAGCATATACTATGCCATGGTTTATCTATGACATCCAATGTCCCAATTTCCTTGCTAGGCACAATCTTCAACCTTTTCTCACCTTCTCTACAACTTAAACAACGCTCAACACAAGACACAGCATCTGAATCTATTGAAGGCCACCAAAAATTCATCTTGACTCTGCGCTGAGTAAGAGACTGGCCTACGTGTCCTTCATGCGCTAAATTCAACGCCTTCTTCCTTAGGGAAAATGGAGGAACAAACCTATCACCCACTCATTAAAACAACTCAACTCGAGATTGACAACTCATCCAGAACTTTTATGTACGGTCTCACTGAGGGATGAACTGTACTCTCACGCCTACTTCCCTTCCTAACAAGGTCCATAACATTCGACAAAGTCACATCTTCTTCCATGCCAGTGACCCACTCCAACTTGGAAAATGTGCCTTCACCCAAAGAAACAACATCTTGGAGAAAAGCAATTGCATTATCCTCTTGCCTGTCAACACTGTCATCTCCATCAACCTTTACCGGAAGCCTCGATAAACAATCTGCTTGAACATTGCGCCATCCATGCACAAACTGTATATCATACTGAAAATCTTGTAACTTTGACGTTAACCTCGCTAACCTTGGAGATCCTTTGCCTGCTCCACCAGGAGCCAATACATTCAATAAGGGCTTATGGTCCGACCTCAAAATAAATTTTGTACCCCATAAATAATTTCGAAAATATTGCATACCCCAAGCTGCAGCAAGTGCCTCTCTCTCTATCACGGAGTAATTTCGCTCAGATGAACTCAAAGGGCGAGACGCAAAAGCTATGGTCTTGTCCTCATTACCTTGCCTTTGGAATAAAACTGCCCCCAAACCAATGCTACTAGCATCAACCATTAAAATGGAAGTGCGTCTGATATCAAACGGTGTCAACACTTTAGAATTGCACAACTCTTTTTTAATGTCATCAAAACACTTGGTATGTTCATCACTCCAAATGAACCTAACTCCTTTCTTCAGTAAACTCCTTAAAACTGCAGTCTTACATGAAAAATCTTTGACAAACTTTGCATAAAATTCGATTAGGCCCATGAAAGACGTTGGTCCTTATCCCCCGGGTAGGGAGCTGATTCAATGGCCAATAACAATTTTTTTTTTGGTTTGATACCAAGCGCACTAATGGAATAACCCAGATACTCTATCTCTTGTACCATAAATGAGCATTTCTCCTTCCTTAACTTTAAACCTGCCATATCTATCCTAGATAAAACAGCTCTCAACACATTGTTATGTTCATCCACAGTGTCTCCAAAAATCAGTATGTCATCTTGAAAAAATAACACTTTGTCAATGCCTTTCAGAATTTCTGTGACCATCCTCCGAAAGACACTGGCTGCAGAAATTAGCCCAAATGGTAGCCTTGTGAATTGAAATGTTCCTTCACCAGTTATAAAAGCAGTCAGATGTTTCGAATCCTTGTGTAGATTAATCTGGTGATATGCACTCTTAAGGTCCAGTTTACTGAAGAACTTTGCACCACTTAATGTTGAGACAAGCTCACCTATATTAGGCAAGGGCAATACATCTGCTATCACACTCTTGTTCAATGATCTGAGATCCACACAGAATCTGATCTTATTATCCGCCTTTTGGGTGATAACGACCGGAGAAATCTACATTGAAGATTCAACCGGCTCAATTATCCCCCCTTGAAGCATTTCTTCTAAACCGCCTTTGACTTCATCCCTCACTGCTATTGGGACTCTTCTCGCTTTATGCTGAACTGGAAGTGAATTCTGCTTCAACATAATCTTGTGTTCATACCCTTTTAACTCACCCAGTTCATTTCTAAAGACATTCTTAGCACCCATTAAGATGTCATTTATATTTAGGTCATCTATGACCATCACTTGTTCATCCGCTCTTGGATTAACTATAATGTAGAGATCATACTGATGAAACCAACCTAGAATAGGCAGTCCATCAGCTGATGCATACATTTTCCCAACAATTGATCTATTTTTAAAACAGAGATCAATTCTTTCTCCCTGGAAGCCTGTGGGGAAAAAGGACTTATCACCCCACACCTCTTTCAACATTGATTGTGGAATAATAGTCCACTTTGATCCAGAGTCAACCATTAGGCTAACCATTTTCTTATCAATTACAAAGTCTGCTTTAGGTCTTTTTTCCCTTCTCTCCTGACATGTATTGACATCTGAATCTTGCACTACTAACAACTTACTGAACTCTCTCTTCAACTCTGACGCATCCTCCACTATAGCTACTTTTGATTTTCCTTTCGACTTACACATCTTTGCAAAATGTCCCAATTTTCCACATTTCAAACACTCCTTATTGTTCGCAAAGCAGAACTTTGCATCTGAGGAGTGTGCAGAGCTACCACACTTACTTCAGCATTTCTACTGACTCTTATAAACAGTGTTCTTCTTTTGCAAAGTATAGCCTTTTTTTTAACAAAAGCTATGGCAGCACTCTCATCTTCGCTACCATCACTCATAACATTTTTCTTTTCAGAAATCTCAGCTACTTTCTGATCTAACCCACTTTTCTGTAACTCCATCATACATTTTTCGGATTCTTCCACTACTTTTGCTAGATCTATAGCAACCTTTAATGTGGGTTTTTTCGCCTCCCATAGTCTTTCTTGGATTTTGCGATTGTTGCACTGAACAATCAATTGATCTCGTATCAATTCATCATTCATTTGCCCAAAGTAACTGACAACTCCCTCAGTCTAGCTACAAAATCATCAATTGATTCCTCATCTCTTTGTTTGCTAACACTTGCGGAAGGTATTTGAATACTCTCTGACCTTCTTTTCCTATTGTGGTCATAAGCAAGGCTTTTTTCCTTTTAGCAGAAAACACTTCCCCATCAATTGCTTCAATATAGTTATAGAACATTACAATCCAATCTTCCCATGAAATAAGGGGATTGCCGGGTTCACTTAAAAATTGTGGTGGCAAAGCTACATTTATCTGTTGTGCCGTTGTTGAAAAATGTAATGTAGTCAAATATGTATATATATATCTTCTTTTTAGAAACTGTATGTTCTAAAACAAATAAATTAAACACTAAGGGCCCGATGTAGGTAAATCTTTTTTACCACTTCTTAAATACCGATTCATACCGAATCGGTATTTAAGAAGTGGTAAAAAAGAGGAGGGGAGATGTAGGTATTTCAGATTCGGTAAATACCGAATTGTTAAGATTCGGTATTTACCGATTCTGTAAATACCGAATCGGTAATGCCCATTGATTCCTACGGGCATTGAAGCCCATAGGAATCAATGGGCATTACCGAATCGGTATTTACAGATTCGGTAAATACCGATTTCAGCAAGGGTGCAGGGGGTGTCACTTTGACACCCTCTGGCACCCCAAAAATAGGCATGTGTGCCATGTGGCACACAGACATGCCCTAAGGGCATGTCTGTGTGTCACATGGCAGAGGTGTGCATGCACACATGTGCATGCACACCTGGATTCGGTATTTTACCACCCAATTGGATTGGGTGGTAAAATACCGATTCTTAAACCCCTGTGGCACTCTGACATGTGCCAGCTATATCTGCATTTACAGAATCGGTATTTTACCGAGTCTGTATTTACCAATTCGGTAATTTTACCGAATCGGTAAATACAGAATCGGTAAAATACCGATTCTGTAAATGCATGCCCTACATCTGAAAACCCTAATACCGGTCGGAAACGGCCAAAATCGGCCGTTTCCGACCGGTATTAGGGCTCCTACATCTGGTCCTTAATGTTAGTACCAGAAGATTTTTTTCTTAAAATTATATATATAATAACAACTACACTATATTGTATTATATCTCATATTTATAATATAATGCCTTGTATATGAGATCTTTCTTGTTGGTCATATATATGTATCCTCTTGCAATCGTTCGTGTCGAGATGAATCCTGCAACTGAAATGGAAATAAAAATGAAGAGATCGCTGTAATAATAAATACAGCAAGTCAAAGTACCGTTTAAAGTAAAGTATCCTTCCTCCCAGTTGTCTGTGGGTGAGCGTATCACCGTGTGAAGTGACGCTCCTTTCTCTTCAACAGACAGTGTCTTTACAAGGGTTCACACTTCTACACTTCAATAAGATGGCCGCTAGCGTGATAAACGTAATCACGTCAAAATGAACCTTTTGATAAGAGACCGACTCACAATTCCGCAAATAAATTCCAGTGAGCTTTCAAATCATTGGTGTTCCCTTTATATGACGCGCTCGCTTTCAGATGATTGGTGTTCTTTTCCAATGACGTGCTTGCTTGCACATTCAGCATGACGCGCTCACCAACAGCATCATTAACTTCATCGCGCTGCATTCAAGAATAAACAGAGCACGATCTGAAACAGTTGACATGCGACGTCAGAACACACTCCAGTGTCACGCTCACTCTTTGCCCACAAAATAAGCGGTTAATTCACTTTTTTTTCAATTCTTGATCAATGATGGAATTACATACCACAGATTTCCTTCGCACGCTGTGAGTCCTTTTTCGTTTTGTCACTGCTTCTTGGTCCTGAGAATTATCAGTAAAAATATATTCTTCTACTACTGATAGAGCGCGCAGGTCACCCGGCCAACAAATTTTACTACATACGTATCGGGCCCATATAATTTCAATTTACCATATTTATTAATCGGGTAACCTTACACTCTACTATCAGTATCCCAGTTCCTTCCTATTTTATTTTCAGCGTACCCGACTTACCAATCCACCGTCACGGGTACCTATGACCACAATGGATCAGGAGCTAGCTGTGAAAGAAAGGCAGACACAAAAATACAACAATACTATTTACTCTATTTGCATTCATATAATAACCATAGACACGGGAAGTTTTAAAACCTTTATCTAATATTCTTCAGATTCCATAAGCATAAGATTTACAATGAGTAAGCAATCAATGATCAAGATTACAAAGAGCACGTATCCAAGAAAAAGGAAGTAAATGAGACCAACCATTTATAAGTCTAAAGGAAGGTAAAACAGGGAACATACTAATATAGGTTTCAGAGTTTGGACTCAGTATGTTGTCTAAAAGACGGGAAAAATAAGGAACATACTAGAATTTCACAGTGAAATATTTCCCCATGAAGAGGAACTATAGGTAAAGTAAGAATGAACCATACTAATAAAAAGGTGCAATTACTTGAATCGGCTAAAGGATGGGTAAAGAAAAGGAACATCTATATATCATCAACTTAAAATAAGAATGTACTTAAAGAATGGGTAAGAAATGGAACATGCTAGAATAACAACGATAAGGTATGACCTGTTCTTTTAGTGGTGCGAAAAGCATGGAAAATCAAATATGCAAGAGTATGACTTTATTAAAGCAAAGAACAGAAAAATAGAAGGTGCAGTATAGAGTTTCAGCACTATATTTACCTAGTATGGTGTGTAGACCAACCCTGACCATAGGTCAGTCAAGAACGGGAGGGACCCCAAAGAAAAACCGTCATCAGTAGGACAGCAGGTGCAGAATGGACAACCCAGGACAGGACAGGGAAACCAGATTAGGATCAGGACAGGACCACCAAGGTAAGACCAGAACCCGCAGTTCGGAAGCAACGCCTGCACTCCACCCTCTCTGCAGCTATCAGTCAGAACCCCGATTGGGTTATCGAACTCCCCAGCAAAGTGCTCCGCCAGCACTTAAGGTTTCCAAAAACCCCGCTTCAGTCTATGGAAATTACGGACAGAGTGCTCCGCAGCAGTCTGTATCAGTCACCTATTGAGTGCGTTGGGTCAGTGACAGGTCAGCTATTCGGACAAGTCGGACAATTTCTCTAGCTAAACCTAGGCTAGTTATACTGTTTTTGGGTCAGTGTACCACCCCCCAAATGTTGCAAGTGTCAGAATCCCCAATTTCGATTGGTCCCCAAGTAGGATAGGTCAACACACCAATCATATTTCATTTCTACAAGCCTGCATTTACATGATCTGGGACCACCTATTGAATTTGGGGTTCCCATGACCTACTCTACAGAATACAATGAATAAAATACAATTGTTGCAGTTGCAGGACAGTTCATCTTCTTCTGCTAGGTGAGGGTGCATCTTCCCAGGCACATCTTGGCTGGGACCTCTGGTTGGCAGGGATTCAATGCCACTGGCAGAAGACTGTCATGCGCAGAAAGGCTGTTCAAGATGGATTCACGAGTGTACCTCAGACCCCTAAGACCGCAGTACATGAAAAGTAAGCGAAAACAAATTAAAACACAGAAAAAAATGAATACACTGTATACCATGAATAGCTACTCTATACCCCTTACTTTATAATATCTATAGCGTTAGGGTTAATGCAGAACAAACAACTTTGCAAAAGCAGCTTTGCAAGCACAGAGCATATGAGAAGACAAAGCGGCCATTTTAGCTGTATTGCGCATGAGCAAACATTTCCCACCAGAACTGCGAGTACGTCACGTCACGTGAGTGTGACCAACGCATGCGCAGAAGAAAATCCCGCCAAGCAGCGGCCATTTTTAATGACAAGCGTTGTTAAGGTTAATACACACATAAGCAAGCATCTCTCGGATACCTCAAATGTCAGAATAAAAGGGAAATTAGTAAGACGAACAGGTTGAGTTAATGTATTATAATTATTCGAGGTTCATGAATACGAGCAAGTCGCGTAACGTGCGAATCCCCTCTTTGATGATATTTACTATCATCACAAAACAATAGAATCAGATGCCAACTTTCTCACATTTCGCCCAATTCCATCTCTTCCAACATTCAATTCAATTTCTCTTTATTTTCTTTGTTAGGGTGAGAATTCTTCACCCTTTTATAAATTTGAATATTCAGTTCTTCTAATTCAAGTTCATCCACACTCCGTTTCACACCTCTTTTGTTCACAGTATATTTCTTTTGATGCTTGCGACATTTGCAACAGACAAATATGAGGAGTATAATAAAACCTATTACTGCAATTGGCATCAGTACCTTAAACAATAAACCTCTACCTAAATTTGCAAACCAATGACCTACAGCGGAGAGACCATCAGTAAGCCTCTTCCAGGCACTATCAACCTCCAGTGGTTTAAGTTCTTTTTCCAAATTTGTAATGTTCCTTACTGACCGGTCGTCTCGAGTTAACACTTATTTCACCTTGCATGTTTAAAAATAGATTCCAAATGAACCGAAGGTATTTTAATTTTAATGCAATTCCGAAGGTGAAAAGTGGAGCAGTGAATCTGTTTTCTTGAGAGTTTTTGTGGACGCAACTAAAACAAACACGACGAGTCCTTGGGTGTATCTTTCAACTCGTGTGTCGGACACTTGTATATAAAGCCATTAATAAAGTACTAAAAGGTTTTCAGCTGCACTGTAGTTTTATATAAGTTGTAAGGGAAATGTATTTGCTTATTAAAAGTGGGAAAATATATGAGGTGCTAAAGGGAGTTTTTTTTTTTTTTTAGAACCTGTATACTCGCATTTTCCTGGGGGTCAAAAAGTATGGTCTGTTTTGTGATGGCGGGCCGCACCAATGCTATGGGAGGGAGGGCGCATGGGGGTGGAAGGTGAAGGCAAGGGAATCGAAGCATGTATATAGTGTGCACAGCGAGTTGTACAGTTATTTTGAGGGTTATGTTCTAAATTTGCCTTTAAATTAAGCCCATAGTATCAAGAAAAATTATAAATTTGACAAAACTGTGTTGCATCTCAGCTGCTATCCCTCTACAGGACCCCAGGGTGAGCCTTTGATAGCGTTAAAAACCAGGATCAATACTGTTTCCGTACTTGACCAATTTGTGTGCTTCTAGGCCATTAATTTATTTCATTTTCTCCTTCCCCCTCCCCCTATTATCGCTAAAGTGAGCACCCTGAAATGAGTTCAGGATTTGTGCTGTACAAAACCTATTGTGTTTGATATAATAAACTGTTAAGTGTAAAAAGGTAAGCTAGGCCACATCGAGGGTGCACATGACAACCAACTTGCCTCTTGGCTCACAAATGGCATTGTTGTCAGGGTGGGGAAAGCATGAATGCTTCCACTCACTTAACAAAAGCCTTTAAATGTAGTGAGCGTTTGAGCGAGGTGGTGGCAGCGCCTTGCGATAGCGCTTGGAAAAATTAAGGCGAGCAGACTGCGAGTGAATCTCTTCTGCCCTCCTTGTCTGCACAGTACTAGCGCAGCAGGCGCTCTTAACCATTTTAATCCTTTTTAATAACGAGTTCGTTTTCACTCACTCAATTGATTTGATAATTGTGTAGTGTTGCTATAACTTGTGTGTTTTTTAAACTTACCTAACTGTTGCTTGCTGGTCCCCCTGCTCCCCGGTCCACCGCGGCTTGCCAGTGCCGATTGTGTAGAGGGACAGGTCGGGCGCCATCTTGGGAGTCCCGGACCCCTACTGGAACGGAGTTAGCGCTCCAGCTCGGGGAGGGGCTTGTGCATTAAATAGGATTAGTTCTGGCAGTCCTGGGCGTTTGAGCGAGGTGGTGGCAGCGCCTTGCGATAGCGCTTGGAAAAATTAAGGCGAGCAGACTGCGAGTGAATCTCTTCTGCCCTCCTTGTCTGCACAGTACTAGCGCAGCAGGCGCTCTTAACCATTTTAATCCTTTTTAATAACGAGTTTGTTTTCACTCACTCAATTGATTTGATAATTGTGTAGTGTTGCTATAACTTGTGTGTTTTTTAAACTTACCTAACTGTTGCTTGCTGGTCCCCCTGCTCCCCGGTCCACCGCGGCTTGCCAGTGCCGATTGTGTGGAGGGACAGGTCGGGCGCCATCTTGGGAGTCCCGGACCCCTACTGGAACGGAGTTAGCGCTCCAGCTCGGGGAGGGGCTTGTGCATTAAATAGGATTAGTTCTGGCAGTCCTGGGCGTTTGAGCGAGGTGGTGGCAGCGCCTTGCGATAGCGCTTGGAAAAATTAAGGCGAGCAGACTGCGAGTGAATCTCTTCTGCCCTCCTTGTCTGCACAGTACTAGCGCAGCAGGCGCTCTTAACCATTTTAATCCTTTTTAATAACGAGTTCGTTTTCACTCACTCAATTGATTTGATAATTGTGTAGTGTTGCTATAACTTGTGTGTTTTTTAAACTTACCTACCTGTTGCTTGCTGGTCCCCCTGCTCCCCGGTCCACCGCGGCTTGCCAGTGCCGATTGTGTGGAGGGACAGGTCGGGCGCCATCTTGGGAGTCCCGGACCCCTACTGGAACGGAGTTAGCGCTCCAGCTCGGGGAGGGGCTTGTGCATTAAATAGGATTAGTTCTGGCAGTCCTGGGCGTTTGAGCGAGGTGGTGGCAGCGCCTTGCGATAGCGCTTGGAAAAATTAAGGCGAGCAGACTGCGAGTGAATCTCTTCTGCCCTCCTTGTCTGCACAGTACTAGCGCTGCAGGCCCATAACCATTTTAATCCTTTTTAATAACGAGTTCGTTTTCACTCACTCAATTGATTTGATAATTGTGTAGTGTTGCTATAACTTGTGTGTTTTTTAAACTTACCTAACTGTTGCTTGCTGGTCCCCCTGCTCCCCGGTCCACCGCGGCTTGCCAGTGCCGATTGTGTGGAGGGACAGGTCGGGCGCCATCTTGGGAGTCCCGGACCCCTACTGGAACGGAGTTAGCGCTCCAGCTCGGGGAGGGGCTTGTGCATTAAATAGGATTAGTTCTGGCAGTCCTGGGCGTTTGAGCGAGGTGGTGGCAGCGCCTTGCGATAGCGCTTGGAAAAATTAAGGCGAGCAGACTGCGAGTGAATCTCTTCTGCCCTCCTTGTCTGCACAGTACTAGTGCAGCAGGCGCTCTTAACCATTTTAATCCTTTTTAATAACGAGTTCGTTTTCACTCACTCAATTGATTTGATAATTGTGTAGTGTTGCTATAACTTGTGTGTTTTTTAAACTTACCTAACTGTTGCTTGCTGGTCCCCCTGCTCCCCGGTCCACCGCGGCTTGCCAGTGCCGATTGTGTGGAGGGACAGGTCGGGCGCCATCTTGGGAGTCCCGGACCCCTACTGGAACGGAGTTAGCGCTCCAGCTCGGGGAGGGGCTTGTGCATTAAATTGGGATGCCTCCTAGGACGCGCAGCGGTCGCGCGCAGCGGGCGCGCCGAAGGAGCGCCAAAGGAGGGCCCGTCTGTGCCCGTCCGTGCCTCGGACGGGCCCAGGGCCAGCCACTCTGCTCGGCGATCTCTGGGGATGGCCATATCAGAGACACGCAAGTACTCACGCCATGACCTCTGGAAACTTGCTCCCCCAGCCAATAGTGTGCCTTGCACACGTGCGGATTTGAACTGTGATATGCTCAAATGCCCCACCTGTGGTTTTCTCCCCCAACCCTCCCCCCTCCCCCGCTCTGTTACTAACGCCTCTGTTACTAACATTCGGGCGGGACTGATCAACGCTAGATCTGCGGTTAGGCATGCCGCTGAGATCTTTGAACTACTGGTGGACGGCCAGCTGGAGGTGTTGTTCCTCACGGAGACATGGATGACCAGCACCTCCGCACCTAGCGTAGAACTTGCTGTCCCCAGGGGGTTTAAGATCGTTAGGGTGGACCGACCCCTGGGTAGAGGGGGTGGATTAGCAGTTGTTTTCAAGGAAGAGTGGAGCTTTGCTTCTGAGCCTCCGATTGCGGATGTAGGGGGTGAGATTCTCCACTTTTCTATCAAAACTTCTCCCCATTTTACCTTAGGGGGAACTTTGATCTACAGACCCCCGGGTCTGGCTACCCACTTTCTGGACTCCCTAGAAGAATATTTAGTCCCGAGGGCCCTAGGTTTTCCTAAGTTTCTTTTGGTCGGGGACCTAAATATTCACATGGATGTTCCTGACTCCCCTGAAGCCTACAGGCTTGGTGAAATCCTGGAGCTCGCTCAGCTCAAGCAATGGGTGACTGCCCGACACATACGGGTGGCCATCTGCTTGATCTGGTATGCTCTAATTTCCTCATCCAGTCCGTGGCTGTTGAAAAAACGACCTGGTCCGACCATGCTCTGGTCAGATTTAAGTGGGAGATTGCGGAGCTTTGTCCCCCGCCACCTATTTGTCACTCTCAAAAGATCAATTTACCTGCGTTTAGACAGGCTCTGGCTAAAACTCGCCCTAAATCTAAGTTGCCTCTGGTCGATGTGGTCTGCGAATTTAATGTGTGGGTACAGCAGGCGGCTACCGCCTCCACTAAGCAGACCACGCTGACCAGATCCAGACGCTCCCCTTCCCAACCTTGGTTTTCCCCAGAATTGAGGGAACTGAAACTGGGGTGTAAAAAGCATGAACGTGCGTGGAGACGTGATTATAGCCCTGAGGCTAAATCCACTTTACGGCTTGCCCAAAAAGATTATTATACAGCCATTAAGGTTGCTAAGGGGAACTACTATGCTGGGCGCATCGCCAAGGCAGACAATAACAGCAGAGAGATCTTTGCTATTGTTAAAAGCTTTGTGGCACCCGTCGCTGAGGCCGTCTCCCACCCATCCTCGATGCAATGGTGCGAGGAGTTGTCCTCCTTTTTTATTACCAAAATAACGAGGATCCAGCAAGACCTCTCAGCGGCTCTTCCCGCCGACTGCTTAACAGCTGGCCCATGTCCCTCCCTATGCCCTAGTTCCGAACAGCAGTTCACGAACTTTGAGCAAATTGCGGAGGATATTACTCTCCCTCTACTCCAGTCCCTGAAATCTGGCTCTCCAGCCGATCCGTGCCCAGCCCGGGTGCTTTCGGAGGTAGCAGAAATAGTCTGCACTGCGATCACGCAGATAGTGAACCTCTCTCTGGCTACGGGCGAGGTTCCTCCTGTTTGGAAGCAGGCTAAGCTTCTGCCGCTTCTGAAGAAACCAGGACTGGACTGGACGGCTCCTGGGAATTATCGACCCATTTCCCTTTTACCGGCACTCACGAAAATCTGTGAGAAGGTGGCATTTCAACAATTAGAGAGCTTTGTTGAAACCTCTAACGCCCTCCACCCTGCTCAATCGGGCTTTAGGGCTGCTTACAGCACCGAGACGGCCCTGTTAGAGATGAGCGAGGCCATTCGGGACTGCTTAGACGGAGGTGGCAGAGCGGTCCTAATCCTATTGGACCTCTCTGCCGCGTTCGATACCGTCCCTCATGAGCTTCTCCTTGGCCGGCTGGCTGACATAGGCATTGGGGGGATTGTGCTAGACTGGCTGTCCTCCTTCCTTTCTGATAGGACTCAGCAGGTCTGGTTGCCTCCCCATGCCTCCGAGCCCAAACCTCTGCTTACAGGTGTCCCGCAGGGATCAACTCTTAGCCCCTTACTGTTCAATGTTTACATCACCCCCCTGGTTTATCTAGCGGAACAGTTCGGGGCTAAGATCATAGGGTATGCAGATGATACCCAACTGCTGTTCACCTGGCCAGATGATAACCTTGACACATCTATAGTCCATTTGTGTTTGTCCTCTGTATTTCGCTGGCTGGCGAAGGCACAGTTGAAGTGCAATGAGGACAAATCTGAAGTGCTTTTTTATGGTTCCTTTCCCCCCTCGTTCATGAGCACTTTATGGCCTCCTGACATTCCCAGCCCGAAAGAGATGGGGAGACCTGCCAAAAATCTTGGCATTTGGTTCGCAGAGGATTTAAGATTCGAACATCACATTAAAAAACTTACTGGCACCTGTTTTGCTACTTTAAAAATGCTCCGCAAATTCTTTCCCCTGCTCCCAAGAGAGGCCAGGGAGTCTGTTGCTCGAGCGCTCATACTGGCCAGGCTGGACTATGCAAATGCATTGTTCAGTGGTATACCTTCTTACTTGGTAAAACGCCTGCAAATTATCCAGAACGCGGCTGTCCGTCTATTATTTAATATCCCTAGATGGAAGAGCGTTCGCGCTGAGATGCGCACACTCCACTGGCTCCCTGTTGCACAGCGCATCTTGTTTAAATCTCTGGTTCTGGCGTTTCGTGCTACCCATAATCAGGGTCCCCAGTATTTGAGGAAAAGATTTACTAGCTATGCCCCTGCACGCACCCTGAGATCCTCCACTTCGTTTAAACTGTCCCTTCCCCGCTTTAAATGTGCCAGACTTGGCGGCCAGTCGATCTCGGTGGTTGTGGCTCGCGCCTGGAACGCTCTTCCTTTTCATCTGCGCTCCACACCTACAGTAGCTGCCTTCAAAAAACATTTGAAAACATATCTGTTTAATAGTGCAATCTAAGATTCTTTCCCATGTTCTGCTGTCTGCTTTTCTTCTTCCCGCGCCAGGATACTCTCCAGTAACGGAGCGCGCTATAAAATGGTTTATACATACATACATACATACATACATACCTTTTGATTTCCACACTTTTGTCCGGTATGTAAGTGCAACAATGTTGCGCTTTCAACATTCGGCAGGCTCCTCCCTCTTTTGCTAATAAGGTGTCAAGAGCAAGTCTGTTCTGCAAAACCATAGATCTGATCGCAACCATTTCGGTATTGATCATCAGAAATCCACTAGCAGTGTCAGTAGACAACCGATCCACTATAGTTGACAATTTGCAAATTCTGTGTGTGTTCAGAACCACTCCCACTGCGGGTATCAATGCACTAAATATAGTAAGCATGGGCGTAAAATCCGTTCCGCTCGCGGAATTTGCGGATTTTTGGCAAATTTGCAATCTGCGAACTCTCGCGAATTTGCCTAAAATTCGTAAATTTGCGGATTTTTTTTGCTTGGTGATACAATTTTGCGGCGCGCGGCATTCACTTACCGTCATTCAGCGTTTGCAGAGTTTTTTTTCTCCATATTTTGCGTGTGCTGCGCCATTTTGGATCTTGCTGCGGGATCCCGCGGGAGTTTGGCGACCGCGATTACGTCATCGCGGCTTGCCACCTTGCACAGCACGCATCGCGAGAGTTCGCATTTGCGAACACGTAGATGCGGCGGGCAGCAACAATTTCGCACTTGCGAAATTGCTAAATTTGCAATTCTGTACAAGAAATCCACCAGCAAGCAGCAAAAACCTTCTGGAAATGATGATTTTTATCAGATTAACTCCTCAGGTTGACATTTGCCTGCACTTTTCTTTGCAAGGAGTCCACTTTGGGGGGGGGAGGAAGGAAGTGCCCCACAGTCTCCAACTTCCTGTTCCTGTCCAGCAAGCTCCTCCCAGTGCTTTCTTCATGTGCTGGTCACTTTCATTTGGATCTTGACCTGGAAGGATTACTTTTTGTGGATGCTGCTGGATATTTGGATTTGAGGCCTTTTTGACTTTCTTTGGATCACTTTTGGATTAGAAATCAACTTTCACAAGTTAGTTTGTCTGGGGCATTACAGTTGCTGCAACTACAATTTTGGAACTTTTTCAGAACATTAAATAAAATATATTGTGGGTATCCACAGTATCCAGTAGGACCAGGGTTAGTTATGGGTGCATGATACAACTGTTTTGTTGAATTTAAACATCATTGAGGGCATGGATGGCCTGGGATTGTGCTGAATTTTGTGGGGTTTTTAGATTTTTTTGGGCTGCTGTTGGGGCCTTTTGTCCAGGGGTAGTGAGTGGTGCATGGACTGATTCTGCCTGTGGGGTCTCTTTAATGTAAACATCCTGGATGGCATTGGATTGTGGTGATTTTTGTGTGTTTTTCGTTTTTTTGGGGTGTACTGTTGATGTGGACTGGCCATGTGGGTGGTGGTGGCCATCTTGAGTGCTGGTACAGGCAGGCCCTGCAAATGTGCTTGGGGTGCAAGGGGCCATTTTGAAGACAGGCAGTGTCTGAGGCCTGTACCCATTTTGCCTAGCTTTCATCCATTATGCCCAGGGGTAGTGAGTGGTGCATGGGCCTAGTCTTTCTGTGGGGTGTCTTCTTGAATTTAAACATCATTGAGGGCATGGATGGCCTGGGATTGTGCTGATTTTTGTGTGTTTTTCGACTTTTTGGGGTGTGTAACTGATGTTCCTCTGTCTTCCATTGCTTTTAGGTGCACAAGAGAACCACCAGTGCCAGGAAGAAGTCCTGCTGCGGTGTGTGCAGCACAACGTCACGTGTGGCCACAGACAACTCTGCAACTTGTGCAACTGCGGCCTGCTGTTCTGAGTGACATCTGAAGAAGATGGCCCCAAAAAAAGTTGCCCGTAGCTCCTCTAGCAAGAAAGTTGCCAGTAAGGAGCAGAAGAAGCAAGTGGCGCCACTTACCAAGGAGACTGGTGTGACGACCGCCACATTTTTTGGGATAAAAAAAAGTACGCCTGCAGCAGCAGCGGGGTCTGCTGGGGACCAAGCTGGGAGCAGCACCTCCGCTCCATTGGGCTCAGTGCCACCACCACCACGCCAACTTAGGTCCAAGCCCTTGAGTGCTGCAGAGGCAGCCAGTATAGTTGTTCAATCACCATCGACCAGTGATGTTGGCTCATCGCAAGAAAGTAGCAGCATCCCTTAATCAACACAGGTTGTTGTAACTCATCAGACGAGTGTTGAACAACCACAGCCGCAACAACAACCACATGTGCAAGTACAAGCCCAAGTACATGTGGAAGGAGAGGCGGTGCAAGGAGAGGAGCAAGCAGAGGTGCATGGAGCGGCACAAGTTCCCACAATAGTTGTTCCTCCCGAAGTAGGGGCACATCAGGAAATCGACATTCAGGCCGAGGTATCACATGAGGAAGCCACTCCTCCTGATGATTCATTGTCTTCCAGATCCCCTGCAAGGAAAAGATCAAGGATGGTGTCTACTTCTTCTTCAAGCCCCCTTCCTTCTGATGATACGGATCTAACTTGGGAACCACCACGGCCGTCTGAGAGTGAGGCACACCATGATCTGACAAAGGTAGCTAAGCGTAAAAGGAAGGTCCCCGAAAGTCTCAGAGTCATGGAGTGTGATGATGACGCTGAACAAGAAGGGGCGTATACTGCTCCTGCTGATGAAGACTCTCACGACGACGACGCAGTCATCATAGGCGTCACTCCAGCCTCAGCGGACATGCAGCACACAGACATTTTCACCCTAGCCCGAAATGCTGCTGAGCGTGATGATGATAATGGCGACGTGGGAATGGGACCACCAGGAATGCAGTTAACTAGTACACCAACACCACCACCACCACCTACAGCTTGCATATTTTCTCGCCGGAAGGGACCTCCATCCACCTCGACCTCCATGTCCTCAATTAGTGGTGCTGTAAGTGCACAACGTACTAAATTTCGGCAACACACATCCTCCAGTTCATCTGGCATTAGCAGCATTCCCAGTATCGCCTCCTCCACTTCCCACAGACATTTGAAGTCCGCAGTTTGGGGCTTCTTTAGTGTTAGCCCAACAAGGGAAAACATAGCCATTTGTACCATTTGTAAGGTTCGAGTTAGTCGTGGTAAGCTTGGTACCAACTATGGTACCGGAGGCCAGAGAGGTCATCTTGAGAGAAAGTACACTGTCAAATGGCTGGCGCACCTAAGGGAGATCAAGGATGCCCGAATTGCAAGTCAACAAATAGTATCCGTTGATGTTTCATCTGCTGATGACGAGGAGGAAGAAGAAGCGTCAGACATTTCTTCACTTTCACCTAGTACCCCTGTCAGCAGCAGATCTATGAGCCACACTAAGAGTGTGGGAGAGAGTGAGATACCAACGCGAAAAAGTTCATCACGGAGCGTAACTGGGTCGCAGAAGTCATCATCAACCCGTAAATTGGTCCAGCCCACCATTAGAAGCATGTTGGTTTCAGAAGCGCCATATGAACGCAACCACCCAATGGCGCGTCTGTATAACAGTAAGCTGGCTAAAATGCTAGCGCTGGACCTTCTCCCTTTTTCTTTTGTGGAAGGGGTGGGTTTTCTTGAAATGTTGGCAACGCTCTGCCCTAAATGGAAGGTTCCTAGCCGGTTCTATTTTGCCAGAGTTGCGATTCCAGCACTACATGAAGATGTGCTCGAGGTGATTGGGGCAGCTTTGCAGAAGATTGCTGTTCACACTATACATCTGACAACAGACATGTGGAGCAGTTGTGCAGCTACTGATTACATGTGCATCACTGCACACTGGGTCTCTTTTTCAGGTGTTAAAGGCAAGATAAACGCAGGCGATGAGGAGGACAAAGTTTATAAAGCTGCTTGGAAACATGCAACAATAGCCATGTTTGCCATGGAGAAAAGTCATACAGCAGAAAACATTTTTTCATGAGTTTAACACAAAGGTCTTTCAATGGTTGTCCCCAAGAAAACGCATGATTGGTTATGTTTCCACGGATAATGGCGCCAATGTAGTTAAGGCCATGGATATGGGTAACTATTTCAGAGTGCCGTGTCTGGCGCACTGTATAAACCTGGTTGTTAAAAAATTCTTGAGTGAAGAAAGTCCAGTCTCCGAGTTACTGACCACCTGCCGAAGAATGTGCACACATTTCAACCATTCTTTTAAGGCCCGGAAGCATCTGAGGTGCCTGCAATATGAACGTAAATTGCCAGTGAAAGCACTCATCCAGGAGGTGGCAACACGTTGGAACTCAACCTTCTACATGCTTGAGCGTCTGTATGAGAAGTATGCGGTAGTCGATCAGTATTTCTTTAAACTGGGTACAGCTATGAAGGACATGAGGATACAGGTGGAGCAATGGCACCTAGTTAAAAGCCTGACAGACATGCTTTGTCCTTTTGAGGTCTTCACGCGTGCAGTCAGCAGGGAGGACTGTAATTTGGGAAAAGCTATCCCATTGTTGAGCATGCTAGAGCACCGACTGAAGGCGGTGTGTTCTAAGTTTGAAAAAGATGGAAAGGAAGAAGCATTAGAGTTGGCAGAGAAGTTATTACACCGCCTACTTGGCGATGATCGTCTTGAAATGATCAAGACAGAACAGCATTACATTTGTGCTACTTTTCTGGATCCACGGTACAAAAAGGCAGTGGCAGGCAGAGTATTCTTTCCTTTTGATGACGCAGATGTTACAAAGTACAAACATTGGCTAGCTGTGTTAGCCACTCGGTTTGAAAGAGAACGGCAGGAAATTGAAAGAAAAGGCAGTACATCAGCATCAGCAGGCCGTCCGCAGTCAAAAAAATCCCTTTCTGCATTTGTGGCTGTGGCAGAAGTGAGTGATTTTCCCTCTGAGCCGCTAACGACACCAGCAACCGTATCATCTGCACCAGACACAACAGTAATATCGGGTGATGAAGAGGATTGGCTAAGTGAGCTTGGGTTTGCTTCTGAAATGGTCCCAGAAAAAAGTAAGCAAAGTGGAGGAACCCGGGAGAACCTTGAGTTGATGGTGCAGGCCTATCTGAATGACTCAACAGAGGTCCATCTTTCTCATGACCCATTGCCGTATTGGCATGGGAAAACAGTTGCTTGGCCAGAGATCACCAACCTGGCTATAAATTACTTGTCTTGCCCACTTGCAAGCGTGTCTTCTGAACGTGTTTTCAGTGCTGCTGGTGGCATTGTAACTTCCCAAAGGACCCGCCTCTCGCCCAAAAATGTTGTGAGGTTAACAATGATCAAGATGAATCAGCACCGGTATACAACCATTACCACGCAACTTTTACAACGACCTACCATTACCACGCATTTTTTACAACGCAGATCCATTACAACGAAATACCATTACAACGCATGTATTTACAACGCAGGTACCTTTACAACGCATACCATTACAACGTAAGTATTGGTAAGTATATAATTTTATTAAAAATATTATAAGTTTGGGTTTTTGGGTAATGGTATATTTTTAGGGTTCAGGGTCAGTTTTGGGTTTTTGGGTGAAGGGGTATTTTTAGGGTTCAGGGTCAGTTTTGGGTTTTTGGGTAAAGGGGTATTTTTAGGGTTTAGGGTCAGTTTTGGGTTTTTGGGTAAAGGGGTATTTTTATGGTTCAGGGTCAGTTTTGGGTTTTTGGGTAAAGGGGTATTTTTAGGGTTCAGGGTCAGTTTTGGGTTTTTGGGTAAAGGGGTATTTTTAGGGTTTAGGGTCAGTTTTGGGTTTTTGGGTAAAGGGTATTTTTAGGGTTTAGGGTCAGTTTTGGGTTTTTGGGTAAAGGGGTATTTTTAGGGTTTAGGGTCAGTTTTGGGTTTTTGGGTAAAGGGGTATTTTTAGGGTTTAGGGTCAGTTTTGGGTTTTTGGGTAAAGGGGTATTTTTAGGGTTCAGGGTCAGTTTTTAGTTTTTGGGTAAAGGGGTATTTTTAGGGTTCAGGGTCAGTTTTTAGTTTTTGGTTAAAGGGGTATTTTTAGGGTTCAGGGTCTAGTTTTTAGTTTTTGGGTAAAAGGCTATTTTTAGGGTTCAGGGTCAGTTTTTAGTTTTTGGGTAAAGGGGTATTTTTAGGGTTTAGGGTCAGTCTTGGGTTTTTGGGTAAAGGGGTATTTTTAAGATTAAGGGTCAGTTTTGGGTTTTTGGGTAAAGGAGTACAGGGTAAAAATTAAATACAATTAAATTTAAATTACATTAAAATAAAGTAATTACATTAAATTAAATTTAATTAATTAAATTAAAAAACAATTAATTAAATTAAATTAAATTATATTAATTTTAATTAATTTACATTAAAAAAAATATTTTAAACTTACCAATACTTACGATGTAATTGTATGCGTTGTAAAGGTACCAGCGCTGTAAATACATGCGTTGTAATGGTACTGCGTTATAATGGATCCCACGTAAAAATTGCGTGGTAATGGTAGTCGTGGTAAAAGTATGCGTTGTAACGTCATACATCCATCAGCACCTCATACCACCAGATTACAAAATACGAGAATGCACGCCGGAAGAAGTCGAGGAGGACACCAACTTAGATGAGGGAAGTTCTTCTCTGTTACGTCACCTACTCCCGTCTAAATTCGCAGAGTTTGAGGACGAGCTCTTCTTCCCTGACACCGAGCCTTGAAAATAAATGAGTCAATGAATCACTAACTTTCTGTTTCGTCCTTATTCACTTTTATTCCTGTGTGTCTCTTTCTTTGTTTTGCAAAATCTATATAACAAAAACTTGAATCACCTAATCACAAAAAACAAGCCCATCAGCAGAACTGTCTTCACTTATTTGCTTATTGATTTGAAGGTGCCGCAGTCTGCATTCCTCAGGTTCACAAGTTCACAAGAACATGCTCCTCTATCCTCCTCCTCCAGACTCCTATTTCCCTCAAAGCAGATGGCTGGATTAGGCCCAATGACGAAAGACTCTGCACTTGTGGGGGTGTTCTACTTCTTTGCGGGTGAGTAGACGGCTCTGGGGCCATTGCTGGGAAGGTCTAGTACCGGATAAAAGTGTTTTGGAGAAAATCGGAGCAAAAAAAGTTTTTGCCTTTTTGCTCACTTTCATGTTTTCGGAGGCCTGTTTGGGGGGGTTCCTGGTGTTTGTGGGTGGGTTTTGGGGTCTGGGAGCAACGCTGGCACAGTCTAATTTTGATTGCATTTGTTTTCCAGGACATCCATGGTGGAAAAGTAGAGTTATGACCTGGCTGCACAGCGCGTTTGGACAGAATTGAAAGAAGGCCGGAAAATATGAGATTTTCCATTTTTGCTTTTTGACTGTTTGGGGGTGTTGTGCTTTTTTGCGGGTGGGTTGGCGGGTCTTGGGGCATTGCTGGGAAGGTGTAATACCGGATAAAAGTGTTTTGTAGAAAATCCATGAGGAAAAGCGTTTTTGCATTTTCTGACATTTCGCTCACTACAGCGTTTATGGGGGCCTGTTTGGGGGACTTCCTGGTGTTTGTGGGTGGGTTTCGGGGTCTGGGAGCACTGCTGGGTATGAATAGTTTTGATAGCAAGAGGTTTGAAGAAAATCCATGGAGGCAGAGGGGAGTTAGGGCCTAGCTGCAGAGCGTGCGCGGAGTGATTTTGGAAATTTCCCCAAAAGTGACAAAGTCCCCATTTTTGTACTTTTGCTTTTTGGCTGTTTGGGGGTCTTCTACTTGTTTCCGCCTGTGTTGACGGCTCTGGGGCCATTGCTGGGAAGGTCTAGTACCGGATAAAAGTGTTTTGGAGACAATCGGAGCAAAAAAAGTTTTTGCCTTTTTGCTCACTATCATGTTTTCGGTGGCCTGTTTGGGGGGGTTCCTGGTGTTTGTGGGTGGGTTTTGGGGTCTGGGAGCAACGCTGGCCCAGTCTAATTTTGATTGCATTTGTTTTCCAGGACATCCATGGTGGAAAAGTAGAATTATGACCTGGCTGCACAGCGCGTTTGGACAGAATTGAAAGAAGGCCGAAAAATATTCTAAGTATGAGATTTTCCATTTTTGCTTTTTGCCTGTTTGGGGGTGTTGTGCTTTTTTGCGGGTGGGTTGGCGGGTCTTGGGGCATTGCTGGGAAGGTGTAATACCGGATAAAAGTGTTTTGTAGAAAATCCATGAGGAAAAGCGTTTTTGCATTTTCTGACATTTCCCTCACTACAGCGTTTTTGGGGGCCTGTTTGGGGGGCTTCCTGGTGTTTGTGGCCTAGCTGCAGAGCGCGCGCTGAGTGATTTTGGAAATTTCCCCAAAAGTGACAAAGTCCCCATTTTTGTACTTTTGCTTTTTGGCTGTTTGGGGGTCTTCTACTTGTTTTCGCCTGGGTTGACAGCTCTGGGGCCATTGCTGGGAAGCTCTAATACCGGATAAAACTGGTTTGGACAAAATCCATGAGGAAAAAGTTTTTGCTTTTTCTGACATTTCGCTAAATGTAGCGTTTTCGGGGGCCTGTTTGGGGGGCGTCCTGGTGTTTGTGGGTGGGTTTCGGGGTCTGGGAGCACTGCTGGGTATGGATAGTTTTGATAGCAAGAGGTTTGAAGAAAATCCATGCAGGCAGGGGGGAGTTAGGGCCTAGCTGCAGAGCGAGCGCGGAGTGATTTTGGAAATTTCCCCAAAAGTCCCCATTTTTGTACTTTTGCTTTTTGGCTGTTTGGGGGTCTTCTACTAGTTTTCTCCTGGGTTGACGGCTCTGGGGCCATTGCTGGGAAGCTCTACTACCGGATAAAAGGGGTTTGGACCAAATCGGAGGCGAAATATTTTTTTGTGCTTTTGCTGACTTGCTTGTCTTTGAGGTGCTCTTTGGGGGGGTTCCGGGTGTTTGTGGGTGGGTTTAGGGGTCTGGGAGCACTGCTGGCACAGTCTAGTTTTGATTGCATTTGCTTTTCAGGAAATCCATGGTGGAAAACGGGAGTTATGACCTAGCTACACAGCGCGTTTGGACACAAGGCAGAAAAATATTGTAAGTAATATGAGATTTTCCATTTTGGCTTTTTGGCTGTTTGGGGGTGTTGTGCTTTTTTGCGGGTGGGTTGGCAGGTCTTGGGGCATTGCTGGGAAGGTCTAATACCGGATAAAACTGGTTTGGAGAAAATCCATGCGGAAAAGCCTTTTGGCACTTTTTGTAACTTAGGGTTCGTTAGGGTTAGCCCTAGCAGCAGGATTGCATGTGTTTCGGGGTGTTCTAGATTTTTGCAACTGAGTTCTGGGGTCTTAGAGCACTCGTGGGAATGTGTAATTTTGGTTGCAAGTGATTTGAAGAAAATCCATGGTGGGAAAGGGGGAATTTGGCATAGTTAAAGAAAGCGTTTGCCACTATTCTTAACTTAGGGCTCGTTAGGGTTAGCAGTATTTAAATTGCATGTGTTTGGGCGGGGGGCTGTTTGTGGGGGGGGGGGTTTGCGAGTCTTGAAGCGATGCTGGGTATGGATACTTTTGCTTGCTTGCAAGTGCTTTGAATACAATCCACGGTGGATCTTTGTAGTCCCCTTTACCTTATGTAACATTTTATATACACACTGATTTACACGTATGATTCAATGTCTCTATATGTGTGTGATGTAAAGTGCTCTGACATCCTACAATGGTATGAGAGATGCTATAAAACAAATGAAATCCATGTGACAGAGGGTTCCTTCAATATAAAATACTAAGGGCCAGATGTACGATCCGTTTTTATATGCGCGAATGGGTTCGTGAACCCATTTGCGCATGCAAAAACCTATTGGGCCATGTAAATAGCCTATTTCATGAGTCGCAATTTGTGACTCGCTAATTAGGTTTTGCAACTTGCTATTTGGAAGGGGCATTCCCTCCAAATAGCGAGCCCAAAACCATGTACAAATGTTTTTTGGTCGCAAAACACTTGCAATTACCACGTACTTCAAGTAGATAGTAATGCATTTGCAAATAGGAAGGGGACCCCAGGGGACCCCTTCCCCTTTGCAAATGCATGCAAAATTATTTTTTAAGGGCAGGCAGAGGTCCCAGGGACCCCTGCCTGCCCTTAAAAAATGAAACTAAAATGTTTCATTTTCTTTTTTTTTCAAATCCATGGTAAACGGGCTGCATTTTTTTAAAAAACTACTTTTTTTAAAAGCAGTCCCAGACATGGTGGCCTGCTGAGCCCAGCAGGCCACCATCCCTGGGAGGGCGGGAATTTCCAATGGGCTCGCAAATTGCGAGAGGCTCATTAATATTAATGAGCCCGCAATTTGCGACCCCATTGGGAATCCCAAACAGTGTTAACACACTGTTGTACATTTCATTTAGCGACTCGCAATTTGCCACTTGCATTGTGTCGCCAATTGCGAGGCGCTAAGTGAAATGGTCGTACATATGGCCCCAAAATCCTTAGTACTTTGAGTATTTGTTTTGTGTGAACACGTGTGTTTTTTTTTTTAAATTACTGTTTTAATATTTGAAATTTAACTCATACAAATTGCTTGATGGTCCCCGGCTTCCAGTGATGACTCAATGGGGGTCCTCAGGAGTCAAAAGTTTGGGAACCACTGGTTTACAGTACACCTAGCTTGAGGGGAAAGATCTGCTAAATTAATTTGCCCATACCTATTTATCCTTCAAAAGGAGACTCAGACAGAGTACGCACTTTCAAAAATATTGTACTGTCTATTAGGAAACTAAAAGTGTGACTTTTTGCACTACACAGCTTACATACCTTATATTTATTTGTCAGTGGTGTTCTAATATCACTTCCTGTTTTTCCATCAATAATTACAGGCCGGGTTTCAGTCTGTGCAATGGGAAAAAAAGGATGAAGTCAGGCTTCACATTAGCGAGCCGCAATTCAGCATCCGCCAGGCAGGCAGTGGACAGGGTGTCTTCTGGTCACCAACATTGATGGATGGAGCGTCAGCTGGAATGGAGGAGTCCCGCTAATAAGAGGAATGGTTTGATGCATGCAACTTACCAAATTCAACAGGACAACTACAACAACATACAGATACAGTTATTGCTGTGAACTTCTATGAGTGTGACTCTGCATTTCTTGGATCTCCATTCTCTGCTTCTAAATTCATCCATACAGCCATTCTATAGGTTTTACTTCTGCTATTTTTTAAACCTAATTTAATATAAGAAGTGTTTCTCTGAGTGCAGAGATAGGCAAGTGAAAACGCTGCAGCCCTGTACTGTCGCATTCTGTCATTCACGGTTGTCGAAAATAGTACTTACTTTTCAGTAACGATGCATGCAGTCATGCATGCACTTCCTTTATGTCACTTAAAAGATTTATGGTTAGCTTTGTACCCAAAGATTTCTTTATCTTCAATTATTGTTTGTCCATGCTGTGCTTTTTTTTTCTTCTCTCAACAAAACTTACCCAAAAAAAAAAACCCATTCCCATCCATTTTCCAAACCCTAACCCTCTTCCCCCAGGCTGTGTGGTTTTGATTGATGTGTGACTAAATGACAGCAATAATTCCACACACTTGCTGGCGAGGATAAGGTCATAGCAACAGGCTGGTGAAGGAATCCGAGGATATATATTCTATTCTTACTCAGCTTGACACTCAGTCACTATTGGCAAATGAAAGCAGATTTTCATGTGCGCCATCAACTTGATAGGTCATCAAGATTAGAACATCCTCCTCCTAGACGTGGCAAATTATTACACTGCTGTGTCCTTCACCTTCGGTACTATTTCTTGTAGTAGTAGCCAATGTCAAATAAATTCAACGCAAGTACTAGTTATACTTTCAATACGTTACCATTTGTTAGGCTACATTGTGGCACTGTTCTAGTGTACTGTCACCTGCTATATTCTCTATCGTACCGTTCTAATGCTATGGTAAGGACAAACAAGGTTTAATTTTCTTTTTTTTTTCAGATACTGCAACTGCCACTGTGTAACACCACTAGTACCAACGCAATGATGACATTTCATCCGCCCAGGATTGCCAACCTTAATCTCCATTTGCCGTGCAGCCAGCCCTGTGCCTAGCCCTATTTCAAAACACAAATTACAGGTAAGATAAGCGTTTGGGGGGAGGAAGTATAATGGAGTATTAGGAGAGACGAGAGACTGACGGTAGTACTAGTAAAGTCCTAGGACTATTGAATTCACTTACTCTGTGAGAGGCACTTAGTTTTGAAAACATTTGGGCAATTAATTACACAACTTGAATCAAGATGCCACTTCAGTTTCACAAAATCAAAGTTACTGTTAAACCCCCACCCACCAGCCTCAAAAGCAGTAAAAAAAAACACGTATGCTAAGATAAAGTTTAAAGTATATTTATATCCCTGACAAAAATAATCTCCCACAAGACCCAACCCAACCCACCCCCACTCCCTAACCCCAACAAATGTCCTTGAAAAGTCCAAAAAAGTGAAAAAAAACAACTCCCACTTCCCACCCCCCAGAAGTCTTTAAAAAAGGGGCAAGGGACAGTCTCTCCTCCTACTGCTGGCTACTGCTGTTGACTTTTCGGGCCAGGTCGGAATGCTCCTTGCGGAGGGTCTCAAGCAGGGTTTTCGTGTTGAGCAGCTCCTGCTCGAGGTAGGAAACCCTCAGGGAAAGGCGGTGCATACGTTTTTTGCAACTGCTGTGGGGGGCAGCTGATTTCTTTGCTGCCCGGCGGTGGCGGGTGGCTGCGGCAGCGGTACCCCGGCTCCGTACCGCTGGAGACCTTCTGCGCTGACTGGGTGACCCAGGGAGCGCGGAGGAGGATGCAGCTGTGCCGGTAGATGTTGTTGTAGACTGCATGTCCCCCTCCTCCTGGGCCACCAGCCGCCGATATTCAGCGACAGTGGCCGCCAGCCTCCGTTGCCGGGCCCGTAAAGCGAGCTCCTTCCGGGTTGGTTTGGAAGGAGCATCTATATGAAGAAAGAAAGACATAGTCTGTAACCAATGCTCTTTAAGATTAACACAAAATGATTCAGCAGAAAGTTGTGTCACAGTAGAAGTCGTAACTTGCAAGCGCAGTACATAACTGGAGAAGCGTGGCTCAGTGGTTAGAGGCGGCAGACCCGGAAGCTGAGATCGACCGTGGACCAGGGTGCGATTCCCCGCCTCGGCGGGTCTCGGGCTCAAAAATTCCACGGACTCGACAATTCTCGCTCCGGTGCCTACTCGAATCACGGGGTCACACTCTGCAACTCTGGGCAATAGCTTGCTTAATCTCCACTACGGCCCCTCGCGGCGGGATGCCTGGCTTTCACCTTGTGGACACCCTGCCGGGGTTTCTCACAGGGGAATACCAGGACGGGTTCCCTAAGCAAGCGCCAGGATGCCCTTTGGGTGACAGGTTTGCGCTATATAAGTACACCTACATTTACATTTACATAACTATTGTGTCCTGTATCTATCTAACCTCCCACTTCTTCATCCTTGCTCTAACATTAGTGGGAGTTTAAGGAATCAATTCTACAAGCACTATGGACTCACTCCATTAGAGTCGACTATGACAGTACACCAGTCTTATTCTTCTTCTTCTCTCTTGTTTAGCAAAATTGGTACGTTAACTTCTGCAAGCCGGCATAATGCCAGCGCAGTCAACTTGCACCCAAGAAAAACAGACGCCCGCCATGATGAGTGAGACAGACTTGCGTTACTGTACCAGTCCACTACATGCAGGTGGTGATGCTCTTACTTTTCTATTACGGGTGGCACTGAGAATACTCTGTTACAAGGGCTACTGCTTAATTAATTTAACTTTCAACTTTCAACCTACAGTGCCAATGAATAGATACTAAAAAAGGAAAATGAAGAAGATAAATAATCTGATTATCTATCACTGCACATGGTATGTATTTCCTTACATATGGGATGACTTTAGGTGCTTTGCTTTTTATTGAGTTAACAGTGATAAATCCACACAAGAATGACCAAGTTCTACTAAACTTATTAACAGAGGTAGTGAGTGGCCATCGTAATAGCCGGATATATGCTGTGCTTGCAATACAAACTACTGCTGCTATTCATGGTAGTATTCTGACAAAATTACAACTTCTTTTCCTTGCCTTTCCTACACTGGGACGGACGTGCGGGTGCAGTGTTACATGCTCTTCAAAGTAACACTTAGTTCATCCAGTGACCGTGTACTCTCTCGAGATACACATATGCTATCTAAGAGTCAGATAGTACCATGTTTCAGGCATCCATCCATTCAAACTATATGTCAATCATTCTTCTTCATGTCTCTCATATGGACAAACCTTACATTTTCTCACGGGGAGCACACTATGCAGTCTGAAATCTCAATAAGTAAGGAATATAAGAGCTTACCACTGCCTTCCACTACCGTGGCAACCCGCACAGCAGTTTGGTCCGGCACTTGCACCGCCTCCTCCCCAGAACTTTCCCCCTCCACCTCCGCGCTGGGCCCAGCACCAGATGTTCCACCTACAAAGTACATTTAAGAATGTTAGATGTCATAGACATACACCAATCACTAGTATTTTGTCTAGGAATGAAGAAATGTGAATACAGAAAACAATCTAATAATTTGTGACTGTCTACTCTAAAGTAAAAATGTCCCTTTTTCCACGGAAGGGTGTTGTTTTGCTGCACTTTTTGGCACAACTGATGAATGCTTGCTTTTTAACACGCACCATTTGTCTCATAACAGACAGAAGCTTCACTTCTAAGAACAAATCATCATCACTAGGACGGAGGGACCAACGATTCAGCACCAAAAAGAAAATTAAAGTTCAAACCAGGTGAGGGCTTGGCTCGCCCACAATAAATGTATGAAATAAATCACTATAAGCACTTTTCCATTTTTAATCAACCGTTTATGTTTTATGACAAGCTTGATTTTAATAAATATTTTTACTTTTAATAAAGCTTTAAAACTTAAATAGACTCTGTGGTTTTTGGTCATGAGTGAATGAGCAAAAGGTTTTGCAATTTGCAATGCATGAGCCCGTGCCTCTGACACTTCTGGACTCTGACTCCGTACTCTTGTCCTGCGTTGGATAATCATCATTGGGGATCAATCATCGATGAATACAGGAGCTAAATTACTCTGCCACACTATCTAGTCAGTAAGGAGATTGGGGGTTCTTCAAAGTCTGATATCACTGAGGTATGTGGAAAGTCTACCTGCGCCTATTATAATTGATAAACAATGCACTATTTAGTGTCCATAGTTCTGTTTGTACAGATTTGTCCCTGCAACAGTAGTAGTATGGATTGTCCTCCTATCCAAACCAAAAGTAAAGTATATCTTATTCTTTCTTGGTGGTCATTCACCTTTTTGTTGTTGGTAATTGTCAAAGCATAAACATTTAGAAGACTTGAAAAGACATTATGGACAATCCCAGAGGACTGCACTCAGTGCATAGAGCTATTGCTGACTAGAATGGGAGTTTGGTTTTACACCTTTTGCCAAATGTTCAATCTTAGTTAGCTACACAGACAGACTAATAAGAATAATCTAGTAATACCACAGGGAGTCATAGTCGAGGCAGGATAAGAATTTAGATAAGTCTACAAGAAGATCAAAGACGATTTAGAAAAAAGCGAATGAGGAACGCTAGGAAAAAATAGGTACTGTATATTAAAATTAAAACTTACCGGGGCCAGCAAAGGAGCCCTCGCCAGACCGATCCTGACCTTGTTTAGCAGCAGCAGCAGCCTCCTCCAATGCCCTCTTGCCCCTGGGGGGAGCTGATGTACAACATGAAAGAAAGAAAGACCAGAAAACATGGATGATATTTGTCAACCAAATCAAACATTTGAAAAGAACAATAACAAAATATTTTGGCAAAATAGCAAATGGACAAGTATTCCACGGGAAATATTGACCTATCTCATGTGGTCTACTACGATATTAGTATTGCTTGATTTGCGGACCGTCGACTTGGAAAGTTATGTAACTCACTAAACAAACTACTAAAAAGGTTCACCTAGGACTGGCAGGCAGCAGTCCGCAGCACGCGAAGTGACAGACAAAGTCCATCGTGATTGCAGATCAGCGACAACACTAAAAAGTTTCCTACTACATTAACCAGTCATTAAAATACTCAAACTTACTATCAATCCACCACCACTATTTCTTCTTATTGCCAGGTGTACAAAGGAAGGAGTGGACTTGAGTCTGTAGGGGCTGATTTAGAAGCCCCTTGCGGCTCTTTTGCTCCATTGTTGCGTGACTTTTGTGATGCAGCGGCAGTACAAAAGAGGTGCCATGGTGCGGCGTGTATTAACAACGTGACGCATATGGGAGATGCATCACGTTGTAAAGCCCTGCGCCATCAGGGGGCGTTCCGGCGCAAGGGAGGGCGTTCCTGCGTAGGAACGCACCCTAAAAGTGGCTGAGGGAAATCTACAAGATTTCAATCAGTCACTTTGAGGACAATGATGCGTGACTCAAACCCTGTGCCTGCTTGAAGCAGACGTACGGCTTGACGCAGCATTGGGGAGATAGGGCACCCCAGAGCATTGCTGGAGCTGCGCCATCGTTGCGACGCAACTCCAGCAATGCGCCGCCTTTACGGCACAGATGCGTAACGCTTCGGTGACGTTTTGGGCCATGGTGCGCCACATTGTAAATACGGCGCACCATGGGTGGTGGTGGCGTGGCGCACAATTACTGGCGCATCCCTGCTACTTTGCAGGGATGCGCCGGTAATGAAAAATCTGACCCTTAGTGTCTAGCATTACGCAGTTATTTAAACTACACTCATACATAATTTCACAGACCAATGAAATTAACACAAAATCGAAAACAAATAAGCATAGTAGCAACGCTACTGAGAAGGAGAGCAGTGCACCTGAAATGCACAGAAGATTTTGAAATATAATTTACCTACAATGTAAGCAGCAGCATTATTGCTCTTGGTAAAAAACAAAAATTTGCAATATAAACACAGAGCAGGAGAAAACAGAGTTGTAAAGAAATAGCTACTACTACTCACCAAGCCCGGGGATCTCAAGGCCGAGCAGGTCCAGCAGATCGCGTTCCCGGTCCAGGAGATCCGTCCAACGGTGGGTGGCCTGGTTGTAGGTGCGCCGGACCCGAGAGTGTTGGTACATGGCCCGGCACACCTTCTCCCACCGCTTCTGGCGCTCCCGGATCCCGTACCCGCTAGCGATCTTGCCGCCTGCCATGATGGTCATGGGGAGGCGGCGCTGAACATAAAAAACTAGTGCGGCCACCTCCTCCGCGCTGAAGATCTCCCGGGCTGTGACATTCTCCCCCCTCAAACGCCCGCACGGGAGCCGGGCACGGGGTGCGGGACCCTTCCCCTTCTCAGGATGCTTCCCGGCTCCCTTTACCATGGTCTGGGCAGAAAGGAAGCTAAATAATAAAGAAGAAATAGAATAGGGAAGAAGAAAAGAAAAGAGTTTAAAAAAGTAGTTTAAAATTAACCAAAAGTAGCAGAAAACACAAAAATATAGAGCTAGAAAAATAGAGAGATAGATAATAAGTAAAATAGATCAAAAAAACTTCAAACAAGCAAAGGATGGCAGAGATTCAGAGAGGATACAGAAAGCATGCCCAGAACCATAGCAATGAATGAGAAACAAGATGGCCCGTTCACGACCGCGTGGGTAAGTTCGCGCGAGATTTTCCTCGCGATCACATGCGAAATTGTACTAGCGAGCCGCACACTTTGCGAGATTACACATAGCGCCCGGAAACTGAAATACGTCACACAAACAAGATGGCCGCGCCCATGTACGACCGCTAGGGTAACTTTGCAAACGTTGCGCTACAAGCGGCTTGCGAGCACGCACAAAATCACGCGAACAAACACGCCGCAAAAAAAACTAATCGTGTATTCGCACAAATTCGTGGCTTCCGAAATCGATCTCGGACGAATTCGCGAATCGCGCGAAATTGCAGAAAAATGATTTTTGCAAAACTGAAAGCACTCAGCAGGTGCAAAAGTTCAATCTTAACATTAGTAACCATTCACTCTAGTGCTTCCTGAGGGGCCCCTCCAGAGTTCATTTGTCTATTTGCAACTATTCTATGACCCTGCTCTGACCCTCACAGCAGGCTCATAGAATAGCTACAAGTAGGCCACAAAGGTCCTGTGAAAAAAAATTGCACTGCAACAGAAAGCAAATTACAGATAAGGAAGCAGGTGCCAGCCAGACTGGAAGTTTAAATTCAGTGACACATTAATCAACCCCAAATTAATTCATGTCAGTTGAAGCAGGGCAGGTGTGCTTGCTTTTTTTCACCCCCATAATCTACAGTGATAAACCAACCAGAGGGTGGCAGTGATGTACCAGAGGGTGGCATGGGTGTACCAGAGGGTGGCAGTGGTGAAACAGAGGGTGCTGTGAACCTGTGATGATGAACCAGACGTAGAAACAACATAGTCGCGGCCGTTGCGAGCCGACAAGTAAGTTCGCAATTGCGAACTGGTACACAACCCTCGCGAACTGGCAGAAACCCTTGCGAACACAAAAAAAATCTGCAAATTCGCGAGAGTTCGCGGATTTTGCGGATTGCGAATCCGTAAATACGCAAGTTCGCGGATTGCCAATTCGCAAAATCCTCCCATGCTTAAAATATACTACCCATTATTTCACCTACACTTTCTCTTTTACTACGCACTAAACTGTTAGTGTTTTCATTGCTTCCAGCAATTTCATTCACATAGTATATTTTCGGGAACACAATTCCAAAATAGCAGCTTCCATACCAGTGATCCGGCAATTTGAAATAAGCCTTGCTTCCACCTATGTAATAAATTCCGGGAAACACAGGTTCTGACCCATTTTTGAAACCCCAACCTCCAATTACTTTGTAATTGTGTTCACATTGACTGGAACCAATGAAAATGTTATTATAATAACTAGTCTTTTCTCGGTGAAGACAGAGCTTCCCTTTTCTTTCGAAATCCAGCAACATAGCAGGATTAGCCCCACCATTTGAGGTGCTTCCCATGTTTTCAGCCCACTTAGGAGTTTTCTGTCTTTTATCATTCGCCTTTCTTTGGAAACTTTCTCTTCTTTTCTCTGCCACGTTTAGAAACATTTTCTCTTGTTCATGTAATGAACAGGTCAAGTTATCTCTATGTGCTTCACCTAAATCTATAGTACCTATAGTCAGAAAATATTCTCCCATATAACGTGTTATATCACTTTTTGTATGTACAGGGTTCAGATTTCCACGTATAGGAAGTTCAGAAAATATCACCTCTGAGTTAGAGTAATAGTACTGTAACGGTCCTCTTTTGTAAAATAAGCTAGCTAGTATACTACAAGAAATTCCATATGTTAGTGGTAAGTGATGGTAGGTCACTCCCTCAGCTACAGAAGTAGGTAGCTTCATGCAAACGTAACAGTCTTCTATTTCCATGGTTTCTACATAATGCACTAAAAGGTTAGCGAATACGTTTAAATGAGTCTGGTTCTTGATTCCGTGATAATGTAGTCCTTCCTCATCTGGTGCTTCTAAGTCCAATTTAGTTTGTCTAATGCTAAGTGCTTTCTCATGTCCTTCTACACTTTGTGATGTCACTTCTTCTTTATTTTTCGTCACAGTCTCTGTAGGGTCAGTATTAGTACTTTTGCTCATCATATAAGGAATAGTAATGGTTAGTCCTATCCATAATATTAACACTAAGGCTACACTACATATACATACTTTACAGCATGTTTTACAGCAATTACGTCTAGGTCTTCCATTCACACTTGAATCAGACATTTCTGCTTAAAAGAAGCTTTTCTCAACCCCTCTTTGTAACTTTGCACAGGTTGCTTACACTGAGCAACTTTCAGGTTGGTTCTTCTTCTTCGGCAGACTGATCAGCCGTCACTTCTTCGTCACTTTCGTCAGTTATCTCAAGTTCCTCAAATTCTTCCAATACCAAGTAAGTCCATTCAGGATCCTGATATTTTTCGTTCAATCTTTTTATTCGATCACTTCTTGGTTTGGAGTTTTCTCCAGTTTGCTCTGTTTTACTGGAACCTTGCTTTCTTTGCTCAAGCTTTTCTTCTACTGTTTTTAGTCTTAGTCTCATTCTTTTGATGTACCTTAGTTCTCTATTCTTTTTCTTGAATCTTTTAACTGGCACTGTGGTTTGGCTTTCTTCTAATGTTCTTTTATTTTCGTTTTGTTGTGGAACTTCTGCTTCGGCTTCCTCCCTTTCTATCTGACTAGTTCCAGGTCTTATTTCAGTTTCTTCTGCCTGGTTGCTAAGCTGGCCTTGTTCAGGTGTAGTCTGGATTTGACTTTTGGATTTTTCACTTTCTGTCTCCTGAACACGTTTGTCTACTTCTATCCGATCCTGTTCAAGCACTTCGAACCTTTGATTTTCTTCCGCTTGAACTTTCGCCCTTGTTTCTGTCTGTCCCTTTTCGATTTCAGGAGTTCTTGGAGGTGTGTCAATCACCTGTTCTGTCCCTATCTGATCTTCTTCTTCATCAGATTTGACATGGATTTCGATAATCTGATTGTCTCCTCCTATTCCTGTCTCTTCCTCACTATTCCACTCTCTGTCTGAATAGGTTTGACTTATTGTTCTTATGGGATCATCTGTCAGGTCGATTATAGGTATCCATTCATCTTGGCTGGTGCTCGGTTGTTCGTCATCAGCTGTTTGAGGACCAACGTCTGGAGACCCCTCAGCTGGACAACCTTCAGCGTCAGTTTCTCCTTCTTCTGTTACCCTCTTGGTATGGCTGGCATGGATCCACTTTGGCACACCGGCCCACTTCACCGCTGTTGTGGTCACCAGAATCACTTGTCTTGGTTTTCCCCACTTCGGTGCAAGGCAACTTGAACAAGTGTGTTTCTTGAGTACCACCCAATCACCTGGTTTCAATTTATGGACTGGAGTTGCTGGACTGGCGACGGCGTCTTCCCCAATCTGGTGAGAGAGAGAACGCACTTGGTCACCCAGTTGCTTGCAGTACTCAAGTACCAAATCATCAGAAATGCTTATCAGTTTGTGTCCTGGTACCCACGCTTGTCTCATCACTCTTCCCATCAGGATTTCATGGGGACTCAGGCCTGTATTTCGGTCTGGAATACTTTGGATTCCCATCAGAACAAGAGGTAAAGCCTCTATCCAATTCATATTAGTAGACTCACACATCTTCACTAGTTTCGACTTGATAGTGCCATTCATCTGTTCCACCACTCCAGAAGCCTCTGTACGATATGCACAGTGCAGCTTTTGTGTAATCTTGAATGCTTCACAGAGCTGACCAATTATTTCATTTTGAAAATGCCGACCTCCATCTGATTCAATTGTGACTGGAACCCCTTACCTAGGTATTAGTTCTCGCAGTAACAATTTGGCTACGGTGATGGCATCATTCTTCTTGGCCGGGTAAGCTTCTACCCATTTTGAAAATAGGCAGACAATAACAAGGACATATCTCATTCCTTTACAAAGAGGCAACTGAATGAAGTCAATCTGCAATCTTGTAAAAGGACCTCCTGCTTTCCCAATTTTACCTATTTCAACAACTGTTTTCTTCCCGGCGTTGAATTGCTGACATGTCAAGCACCTCTGGCAGAGTGACTCTGCTACTTTCCTGAACTTCGAACTGAACCATGTTTGTTTGAAAACACGAACCATGGCATCCCTACCAGTGTGTGTATTTCCATGTATTAACCTGGCCATAGACGCAAGCAAGCTGTCAGGCAACAAAGGCATACCATCAGGGCCAACCATGACACTATCCTTGTTTCTCTGTTGACAACCAAACTTTCTCCACCTTTCCTTTTCCTTTGGTGTCGCTGCATTCTGTAAATCTATCAATTCTTCCCATGTAGGCACATTCTCAAACACCATAAGTTGGCAGCTGTTTCCATATCCCCCCAATTTGATATTGACAGACATTCGATGTCTGGCACAATGTTGGGCTACTTGGTCAGCATATCGATTACCTACTGTCACATTATCGTCACCAGATTTGTGAGCAGTACACTTGACCACTGCCAATTCTTTTGGTAACTGGATTGCGTCCAGTAATTCCTGTACCACCTTTCCATTTCTGATAGGAGTACCTGAAGAAGTCAGAAACTCTCTTTGCAGCCACAATTGGCCGAAGTCATGCACAACCCCGTATCCATATTGACTGTCAGTATATACGGTTACTCTTTTATTTTTCCCAATTTTACAGGCTCTTGCCAGTGCAATCAGTTCAGCTACTTGTGCAGACTTTATTCCAAATAGATAGGATGCTTCTATAGCGCGTGATACTGTGACTACAGCATAGGCAGAACTTAGGCCTCCATTCTCGTGTCTCAAACATGAGCCATCTACAAACAGCTCATAATCTTCTACAGGCAGGGGCATCTCTTTGATATCTGGACGTGGTTTGGTACTAAACTCAGTCAGGTCAATGCAGTCATGCTCGACCTCTCCTTTTGCTTCTGCAATCAGTGACTCGGGTAATAAGGTTGCTGGATTCAGTATGTTACACCGAGTAATGACTACATTTGCAGCACCTACAAGAATCCTCTCATACCTAGTCAGCCGACTAGGTGTGAGATACTGGGTCTTAGTTCTGGTCAGTAAGATTACAACTGCATGTGGAACATACACAGTTACTGGATGTCCCATAACGATGGATTCACTCTGTTCAAGACTCATGCAAGTTGCAGCTACCGCTTTCAGACATCCAGGCAATCCAGCAGCCACTGGATCCAAAGTAGCAGAAAAGTATGCTACTGGACGTCTAGTCAAACCATGCTCTTGGGTTAGGACTGGCAGTGCACAATTATCTCGTGTATCACAAAACAGTGCAAATTCTTTTGAAAAATCAGGCATTCCCAATGCTGGAGCTGTACACAGACATTCTCGTAATTTTGTAAAGGCTGTCATGCTTTCTTCATCCCATTCTACTGGGTCTTTTGCTCCTTTCCTTGTCATCTTTATCAAGGGCTTTGCTAGGACTGCAAATCCCACAATCCATTGCCTGCAGTAACTTACGACTCCAAGGAACATTCTGACTTCTTTCTGAGTATTGGGTAATTGCATGTTTCGAATTATTCTGATTCTTTCCGAAGTAACTTTCCTGACTCCCTTTTCTATCTGGTGCCCCAGATATTTTACTGAATTGGTACAGAACTGTAGTTTGTCAGGGGATACTTTATGTCCTCCTTCACCTAAATGGTTCAGTAAGGCAATGGTGTCAGTCACACAGTCTTTCTGACTTTTAGACGCCACCAAGAGGTCGTCTATATATTGCACCAAAACTGATTCTCCTGGTAAGACCAAAGATTCAAGGCATTTTTTCAGAATCTGATTAAAGATTGAGGGGCTTTCTGTATACCCCTGAGGGACGCGATTCCAAACGAACACGTGACTGTCGAATTCAAATGAGAAAAGAAATTTGCTGTCTGGATGCAATGGAATTGAAAAGAATGCGTGACATAAATCAATTACGGTGAACCACTCAGCATTCCAGGGAATCTGGTACAGGATCACTGCTGGGTTCGGAACAATAGGACAGCAAGGAACAACGATTTTGGTTACCTCTCTTAGGTCCTGCACTACTCTGTACTTACCACTAGGTTTCTTGATTCCAATTATGGGTGAGTTACATGGACTACTCAACACTTCTTGTATGATGTTTGCTTCTAGCAATCTTTTTATTTCAATGGCAACTCCTGCTTTCACTTCTGCACTCATTTTGTACTGTTTAGTATTTGGGTAAACTGCATCTTCTTTTATGGCTATTTTAATTGGGTCTACATTTGCCATGAATCCTACATCTTTTCCAGTAAAATCCCATACTTCTGGCTTCACTGTTTGTTGGAGTTCTTCAGGTAAATCTTGTATTGTCAATCTTTTGATTTCTGAGTCGGGTCTTATTAACATTAATTAGTATATTCCATCTTCGTCTGGGGTTTGAATTTCGACGCCCTTTGGTGAGCAAAAGATGGTACAATTCATTTTGCACAACAAATCACGTCCTAATAGGTTTACAGGACTGGTATCACAAACAACAAATCTATGCATTTCTTTGAAATTCCCTATTGTAATCTCCATGGGCTCAGTAACTGGGGTACTAATCAATTGATTAGATACACCCACTACTTGGATTGCTTCTCCCGAGAGGGGTAGGTTTGGAACGTCTGCTGTTCTTACAGTAGACCGGGTAGCTCCAGTGTCCAACCAAAAGGTGACATCATTGCCTTCAACCTTTCCTTCAATGTATGGCCCTGACTAGTCTACCGGCAAGGAGGCGCCAAGTACGCACTCCTCGTCCTCCCCCCTCAGGCCCCGTCAGTATTGATCATCACAGAGGAAAGTATCATTCAACAGAAATTGCGAAGTTGCTGCATTTCTATCCTCCTTTCCTCCCCAAATTTCTATGTCGTCACCCTGCGGTGCCTTTCCTTTAGAATTCGGTCTATGTGCACAAGGCAACTGACTCGATTTTACCTGTTGCTGGGTCTTTCTTTGTTTTTCATTCTGCGTCTGTGGATTTAAATCATGAGTTTGGGGGTTATTATTCTGTGCGTATGGACATTCGTCTCTCCAGTGCCCTATCTGTCCGCACCCGTGACAGGGAAACTTCTTTTTGGCTTCCTCTCGGCTTATTTTCACTTTGGGCTTCCCTCCACCCCCCGAACCTTGATTTTGGGAATTAATATTCATTTTACCCAATTGCTTTTCTTGTTGTTCAGCTAGTTTGACTTGTGCCCACATAACCTTTTCCTTTAAAGCCTTTCGCTTATCAGCCATTTCGTCTTCGCAATACTTTGCGTATCGCAAGACTTCATCTATTTTCTTAGACTGCAAATAGATTTTATTGTCTTTGATCCATTGGCAAATTTCAGGTCTTAAACCATTTACAAACCTGTAAATGAAGTGTCATGTCCTTCATTTCAATGTTATCTATACCGCTGTATGTTTTAAAACACCTGTAGCAGTCTTTCATAAAAGGAATGCACAGTCTCATCTCTTTCCTGTGTAGTTCTATCTATTCTGGTCCAATCAGTTTCCTTTGCAGGCACCTTTCCCTTCAGGTGTAACATTACCTGATCGTATTTTCTCATTACCTCATCGGAAGGAGCTCCTGTAGTAGGGTTCCTCGGGTATTCCTCACTAGGCCAACCAATGGCAATTTTACATTCTGTCCACAAATCTACAGGAACTACTATATCGAAAAACCCATCCAGATCTTTCCACAGGCATTTTTGTACTTTCACAAACCTTTCTACCGGTCTGTACCACTCCACGGGTTTTTCTCGTAATTTCGGAAAGTCATTAGTAAAGGACACAATATCTTGTCTGGACCATGGAACGTGCACATACTTTCCACCTGGCACTTCTCGCATAGGATATAACTGTTCGGGCTTGTCAGCTTCCTTTAAAACAAACTCAGAAGTCGTCTGTTTGGACCTAACCTCATCCTTTTTCTTTGCCCACCTGGCTTTCCACTTTTCCAAGTCTCCCTATTTTTGCAACACGTTCAACAATTCCTTGATCTATACCTTCTTTCCTGACACATTCATATTCTCTAGATCTTTGTCTGAGAATTCTGCTCTATAGGGTTTCTGTAATGGCTTTGATTTCCCAATATCTATTCCCATACTGGCGGCAGTGTCTGTTAATTTCTCATGGAACACTCTGGTATTACCGGTAAGACTTTTACAGATAAATAGAAGCTCTTCCTCAGAATAGGTATTTAATCTGTCTAACCCCACGTTTCCGGCCATCAGTTCTTCTATTTTTATTCTCAGTTTGTAAATATCTAAAGGTTTTGACTGAGGAGTTTGTCTCTCTAATTCTCGACTCCATCTCTCAATCTCTTCAGGAGTCACTACTGTGACACTTTTAGCACCTGAAGTTGATTCCATTTGAGTTTCTCCTGTATTAAAAGGATTATCTCTCCTTTGCGAATTCCTTCCTGGGTCCCTTATCGGTAAATCCATCAAAGAAACCTCAGATTCACATTCACTTGTCTGATCATCTACAATTAAGGGCTCTTTTCTTGGCTGCACTACAGTTGGAGTAATGATCGGAGTCTTTGGACTCCCCTGTCTATCCCCATACAAAGGAACAACTGGTCCAATAGTCACTGGGATTGTCAAGGCTTCAGGGCTAGTATTTAACTGGGAGATTTTCTGAAATATTTCGGTTCTTTGTTTGGCTAGAGCCTCTTGCTCCTTTTCCTGCAATATCCTTTCCAAGGAATTCTTTCGCAATTCCTGTGGAGTCAAAGTTGGAGCACAACTCGGGGCAGTGGGATGCGTCATACTTGGTCCTTCACCATAATTAGGTCTTGAGAACGGATTTCCTGTGCTTAAGGGTCTTGCCTCACCCTCGTAAGGAGATCTTGGACAGAAGTTTCTCTCACTTGAGTATCTTGACTCTTCACTGAACAGTGGTCTTAGACAGGTATCTCTGGAACCTATGGGTCCTAGGCCCTCGTTATAGGAAGGTATTTGACAGCCGTCTCCTACATTTACAGATCCAGTCCCTTCCTGATATGGGGGTCTTCGGGAAGCATCCCCTACACTAGAGGATCTGGGTCCTTCGTTATAAGGAGGTGGATTCTTCATGAACAAGTCCTCCAAATAATCGTCATCCAATTCCCCACTAGTTACCCAGTGTTTGGTCTTTTCGGCCTTTTTCTCCCCCACAGGATCACCCATTGCCATCATTGGGTAAAGTCCTTCTACTATCATATTCTGTCTCCATTGTTTCATCTTTTTAGCTTGGGTTTCTTGTTTCAGTTTCGGTTACCATTTTGTTAAACCTTTGTCCATTCGGGGCTTGTCTCTCTCAAAAGCCTCTATCTCCCATTCTTCTAAGGCTTCGTACTGCGTCAATCTAGGTCTGGGATGTAAATCATTCATTCGGGTTCTCAAATTAAATAAAATCCTGCCATTAAATGTACCTTCTAATGGAAAAGCCAAAATTCCGTCTTCTTTCGTGTATTCTGCCCAATTTTCCAACCATACACACGAGTGGTACCCTTTATTAAACATCATAAAAGATGCGAGAGTGTTAGGTGGCGGAATGACAACACCTTCTCTAGTTTTGATAGGTTTGTCCTTCTTGAAATAATTCTTTACTTTGTTTACAAGGGTCAATTTTCTCTTGTTTCCGTACATAATGCTGGTGTTATGACCTTTCCATTGATCGTTTTCAAACCCTAAATATCTTGGATCAGGTCTAGTCTCTGGCCTATACGTATGCCACATATAACTTCCTACAAGCGACTTTGTTTACAAAATCACTCCCAATCCAAACGCGCCTTTTCGTGCAACCAATCAAGTGCACGGTTTCAAATAATCTCGACCAATGGGTGCGCGGCCTTTTCGCGAGACAGGTTCTCACGCTTGGCACTCACCCCTCCTTTACAATTCCAGCTCCGCTACACACCCGCGGTCTCTACCTATACCAGCGCGGCACAGAGTGACATCAGAGCAGCTCCGCAACTGACTCCCTCCTTCACACGGTAACGGAAACTTTATTTCTCTTTTATAGTGCAAGTGCTTTAGTAAATTAACAACGTAAACACATTCGCCACTGTACTCGAGTGTCTAGACAGGAAAGATTTGTTTTACTGCAAGTAAACTACTTCCATTTACTTTTCAAACACTACGGGTAGATCTCTTCTGCCTACTCTTCATTCAAGCATCAGAGAACCTGCTAATTCTTCGACTCATCCACTTCTTTCCGGGATATATACTAAGTCTAAAGTTTCACTAGCGAACTCTTTTGCTATCACTCAAGCTCCAATGAACCTACTACTCCTTTCTCGTGTGACCCTTACTAGGTTATATCACAACTGAAGTTTCATTAGCGAACTCGTTGCTATCACTTATTCAAATATTCATACAGAAACCCTAATTAGCGCTACCAGTTCTGCCTAACCATGCACTAATTTTCCTCGAGCCAATGACCTCACCACGGCGTGGATTCTCCTCACCACCCGCTATTCAATTCCCCGGGGATTCCAGACAAACATATAACAATCACTAACGAGGTTTGTTAATACATATATCAATATAACAGCAAGAAAAACAATTTAAAACATTTCATAATTTTCAAATCAATTTCAAAACATTACGATTGATCAATCTCTGTAGCAGCAAAAAATAAATTTTAGCAGCATATAACCTACCTACCTATCTTAACTAGTCCTACCTAACTTTAACTAGTCCCTAACCATTTCCTCTGCTACCAGAAAAATACTGATAGAGCGCGCAGGTCACCCGGCCAACAAATTTTACCACATACATATCGGGCCCATATAATTTCAATTTACCATATTTATTAATCGGGTAACCTTACACTCTACTATCAGTATCCCAGTTCCTTCCTATTTTATTTTCAGCGTACCCGACTTACCAATCCACCGTCACGGGTACCTATGACCACAATGGATCAGGGAGCTAGCTGTGAAAGAAAGGCAGACACAAATATACAACAATACTATTTACTCTATTTGCACTCATATAATAACCATAGACACGGGAAGTTTTAAAACCTTTATCTAATATTCTTCAGATTCCATAAGCATAAGATTTACAATGAGTAAGCAATCAGTGATCAAGATTACAAAGAGCACGTATCCAAGAAAAAGGAAGTAAATGAGACCAACCATTTATAAGTCTAAAGGAAGGTAAAACAGGGAACATACTAATATAGGTTTCAGAGTTTGGACTCAGTATGTTGTCTAAAAGACGGGAAAAATAAGGAACATACTAGAATTTCACAGTGAAATATTTCCCCATGAAGAGGAACTATAGGTAAAGTAAGAATGGACCATACTAATTAAAAGGTGCAATTACTTGAATCGGCTAAAGGATGGGTAAAGAAAAGGAACATCTATATATCAACAACTGAAAATAAGAATGTACTTAAAGAATGGGTAAGAAATGGAACATGCTAGAATAACAATGATAAGGTATGACCTGTTCTTTTAGTGGTGCGAAAAGCATGGAAAACCAAATATGCAAGAGTATGACTTCATTAAAGCAAAGAACAGAAAAATAGAAGGTGCAGTATAGAGTTTCAGCACTATATTTACCTAGTATGGTGTGTAGACCAACCCTGGCCATAGGTCAGTCAAGAACGGGAGGGACCCCAAAGAAAAACCGTCATCAGTAGGACAGCAGGTGCAGAATGGACAACCCAGGACAGGGCAGGGAAACCAGATTAGGATCAGGACAGGACCACCAAGGTAAGACCAGCACCCGCAGTTCGGAAGCAACGCCTGCGCTCCACCCTCTCTGCAGCTATCAGTCAGAACCCCGATTGGGTTATCGAACTCCCCAGCAAAGTGCTCCGCCAGCACTTAAGGTTTCCAAAAACCCTGCTTCAGTCTATGGAAATTACGGACAGAGTGCTCCGCAGCAGTCTGTATCAGTCAACTATTGAGTGCATTGGGTCAGTGACAGGTCAGCTATTCGGACAAGTCGGACAATTTCTCTAGCTAAACCTAGGCTAGTTATACTGTTTTCGGGTCAGTGTACCACCCCCCAAATGTTGCAAAGTGTCAGAATCCCCAATTTCGATTGGTCCCCAGGTAGGATAGGTCAACACACCAATCATATTTCATTTCTACAAGCCTGCATTTACATGATCTGGGACCGCCTATTGAATTTGGGGTTCCCATGACCTACTCTACAGAATACAATGAATAAAATACAATTGTTGCAGTTGCAGGACAGTTCAGCTTCTTCTGCTAGGTGAGGGTGCATCTTCCCAGGCACATCTTGGCTGGGACCTCTGGTTGGCAGGGATTCAATGCCACTGGCAGAAGACTGTCATGCGCAGAAAGGCTGTTCAAGATGGATTCACGAGTGCACCTCAGACCCCCAGAACCGCAGTACATGAAAAGTAAGCGAAAACAAATTAAAACACAGAAATAAATGAATACACTGTATACCATGAATAGCTACTCTATACCCCTTACTTTATAATATCCATAGCGTTAGGTTTAATGCAGAACAAACAACTTTGCAAAAGCAGCTTTGCAAGCACGGAGCATATGAGAAGACAAAGCGGCCATTTTAGCTGTATTGCGCATGAGCAAACATTTCCCACCATAACTGCGAGTACGTCACGTCATGTGAGTGTGACCAACGCATGCGCAGAAGAAAATCCCGCCAAGCAGCGGCCATTTTTAATGACAAGCGTTGTTAAGGTTAATACACACATAAGCAAGCATCTCTCGGATACCCCAAATGTCAGAATAAAAGGGAAATTAGTAAGACGAACAGGTTGAGTTAATGTATTATAATTATTCGAGGTTCATGAATACGAGCAAGTCGCGTAACGTGCGAAGAGTTCCTTGTTTCTTCTTGACTGGTCAGACTGCAAGCTCTCGCCAAAATGTTGTAAATATAATCATCACAGGAACACAAGATGTGGGAACATATGTCAGGTTTATTCGTAGTACAGGAACAGCAAGTGACAACAACGCTGACCAGTCACCAACTGACCAGCATTGGAATCATAGCAAGGAAAGAACACATTACTAGAACATTGGTAATGTTCTAGGGTGGTACACTTAGCAAACAATATAAACGATAGACTACACTAAAGTAAAGAGTTAGAAACCTATTTACAACAATAACTCTTTACAATTCACAGCGCAGATCTCAACTCTCTCAGCCCGGAGAAGGCAGCTTTCTCCATTCGCTTTGTTTATATTCCGATTTCAGTTTTTCCTAGCTCCATTGTCAAGAGGTAGAGAGCCCCCTCCCCCCGAGCCTCCTCCACTCTTCTGTTTCAATCAATATAAAAAGGCGTGCCAGCGGGCCAGGATGTCTTTACAATGACAACAGATATATTCTGTCAATAAATCCTCCCTGCATTGCTTCTTTCTTCCTGTGATGCTCTCACCTTGTTGGAATGATTCACTGCACTATAAATGCTGTGGCATCTGATGAAGCACATCTGGCAGGGTATATTGCTGCAGGCAGCTTGCACCACAGCTGGGCAGCAAAACACTTCAAGTCACCGCCATTGCAATATGAGGAATGTGGCACAAATGCCTGTGATTGATGCAAATTGCTATCTCTATGTGACTTCTTTTCTATCATTAATGGATAATTCTCTTTTCTATCGATAATGTTAATAAGAAGAGATCAAGAGAATACTCAATAGCTGTGTCTGGGGGCTTAGTGGACTATGTTCAACCTCATAATCATATGTTCAAATACCTGTGGGTCCACTCAGCCTTTCATCCTTCTGAGGTCGATAAAATGAGTACCAATGAGTTGGCTAACAAAGAACATCTGTTATTCAGTGCCAAGGTACCCTAGGGTGTTCCTGCACTTTACAAGTACACGTTATAGTATTAATTACAATGTCTCCATAATGCTGAGATTACTTGAATGTCTAAGATTCCGTCTTTAGTGTCATTTGATTAGATGGTGCTTCTGTTATGAAATAATTGCATTGTGCATAATCTGTACAGTCACTGCCCAGCACTTGACCTCGATATAAGTGGTCAACCTACAACTGGAGGCGTTGGCCAGATGTACAGACCGTCAGGTCACAACGACTTAGTTGAAAGTAGCTGAACAACTTTTTGTCACCTTCCTCTCATTTTGCAATATCACACAAGTATTAATAGATGAAATTGCAAAATACCCTTCTTTGGAAGGGGGTTTCAGAAAGATGTGACTAATTAGAATTAATTAGAGATCCCATCACAGGAAACAAGTTTGCCTCCTGCCTGACCGAAGTCGCTAACTGGATGAAAGGCAACTGTGTCAAGCTCAACACCGACAAGACAGCAGAAGTGATCTTCGGCAAGAAGACCTCACCATAGGACTCCGATTGTTGGCTGGCAGAACTCAGACCCACACCTACACCATCGCCAGGCACCGCAGAATAATCATCAAAAACAAATTGGATACGACTAGAGAGTGAACCATGTCACTTCATCCTGCTTCCACACCCTGCAGATGCCGAGGAACATCGTCAATTGGCTCCCAACTAACACTAGAAAAACTGCCCCATTTACCAGCAAGTTGGAAGACCATCTACACCGGGAGCACAATGCAACTTACTATAAGAGTCCAAACCATCCAAAACATGGCAGCCAGACTCATCCTTAACCTCTCTCGCAGTGCTCACTTCACACCACAATGAAGGGAGAGCCACTGGCTCCCGATACTCCAGCGTGCTCATTTCAAACTCCTCACACACACATTCAAGGCACTACACAACTTAGGCTCCACCTACCTAAAAAGTCACATCACCTTCCACTAACCATCCAGACACCTCCGTTCCTCAGGACTCCTACTTGCACACATCCCACACATATACAGAGCCAGATCATGAGGACGGGCATTCTCTTACATTGCTCCTAAAGTGTGTAATTTCCTCCGTTGTCACAACAGAGCCTCCTCAGCTACTCATGAATTCCACAAGAAGCTGAAGACATGACTTTACAAATACCAGCTGACTATAGGTAGGGCTAGGCTAACACCGGCTCAGCACCTGGACACCTTCACAGGTGGTAGTGGGCTTTACAAATACACATAACATAACAACATAGCAGAGAGGTCGCTATTTGCCACAGCGTGGAATTGGCTAGCAATATAGGAATGGTGGCAAGGGACGTCGATTCTTGAACCCTGTGTTTACATGCCCAAACTGGATTTTTTTTAAAAGCAGCCTATGTTCCTCAAACAAACAGGTGCTGCTTAAAAAAATTGTTTCCTCTTTGGGAAAGCAAAGAGGAGCAGAGGCGGTCTTTTAAGCCACTGATCATGTTTCTAAAGCCACAAAACAGTGCAGAGAACACACACCCCTCTGCCCGCGTTTTACTTAAATTGGTGCAAATATATCACTGATAAAGTGAACTAGATCCAACAAACACACTGTCATCCCATATAGGATACGTACATATAAATTGGAAAAATATATATTTCTTTAGGTGAAATCTCAAAAGGTTAATGTCAATTAATATCATGAATCACACACATTCATTCTGTCTAACCATCACACAACCACATACTCATACATATCTAAACCATTCAACACATACAAAGTCATTAAATAACAATGATAATTATCCAAAATCACCAACAAGTCTTCCCCAAGGTCAATTCAGACCAAATGCAATGCAGTAATAACATAGGCAATTGTATATCTGGAGTGTACAGTTGTTCACTCCTCGTGCAGTTCTGTAACACAATGTTCGAGGCATATGGGCTTCAGACCACACACTATCAATCAATCAATCATTTGTAGAGCGTGCTAATCACCCGTTAGGGTCTCAAGGCGCTGGGGGGGCGGGGCACTGCTATTGTTCGAAGAGCCAGTTCTTGAGGTGCTTCCTGAAGCGGAAATGGTCCTGGGTCAGTCGTAGGTGGGTGGGAACGGAGTTCCAGGTCTTTGCTGCCAGGTAGGAGAATGATCGTCCTCCGGCGGTGGTTCTGCGGATTCGTGGGACGATGGTGAGGGTGAGGTTGGTAGGTCTGAGCTGGCAGGTAGGGGTATAGAACGCGAGTCGGCTGTTGAGGTATTCTGGGACCATGTTGTGGAGTGCTTTGTGTGCGTGGGTGAGGAGTCTGAACGTGATTCTTTTGCTGACGGGGAGCCAGTGAAGGTTTCTCAGGTGGGTTGAGATGTGGCTGCGGCGGGCGATGTTAAGGATGAGTCGTGCGGAGGCGTTTTGTATGCGTTGGAGACGGTTCTGAAGTTTGGCGGTGGTTCCAGCGTAGAGGGCGTTCCCGTAGTCCAGTCGGCTGGTGACGAGGGCCTGGGTGACTGTTCTTCTGGTTTCGGTGGGGATCCATCGGAAAATCTTTCGGAGCATGCGTAGGGTGTTGAAGCATGATGATGAGACGGCGTTGACTTGTTTGGTCATTGTGAGCGAGGAGTCTAGGATGAAGTCCAGGTTGCGTGCGTGGTCCGTGGGTGTCGGTGCGGTGCCCAGCATCGAGCGCCACCAGGAGTTGTCCCATGCAGAGGGGGATTGTCCGAGGATGAGGACCTCCCTCTTGTCCAAGTTGAGCCTGAGACGGCTGTGCTTCATCCAGCCTGCTACCTCTTTCATTCCCTCCTGGAGGTTTGTTGTGGTGGTGGCTGGGTCCTTGGTGAGGGAGAGTATCAGCTGGGTGTCATCGGCGTAGGAGATGATGTTGATGTTGTGTTTTCGTGCGATGGCGGCGAGGGGACTCATGTAGATATTGAAGAGTGTTGGGCTGAGTGATGATCCTTGAGGTACACCACAGATGGTTTCGGTGGCTGAGGAGCGGAAGGGGGGAGGTGGACTCTCTGGGTTCTGCCGGTGAGGAACGAGGTGACCCATTCTAGGGCCTTCCCCTGGATTCCCATGTTGTTGAGGCAGTGTACTAGGGTACGATGGCATACGGTGTCAAAGGCAGCTGAGAGGTCTAGGAGGATGAGGGCCGCTGTTTCTCCGTTGTCCATTAGCGTTCTGATGTCGTCTGTGGCTGCGATGAGGGCGGTCTCGGTGCTGTGATTTTCTCGAAATCCGGACTGAGAAGGGTCGAGCAAGTTGTTGTTCTCGAGGAAGGTAGTCAGTTGTTTGTTGACGGTCTTCTCGATAACTTTAGCTGGGAAGGGGAGAAGTGAGATGGGTCGGAAGTTCTTGAGGTCCCTGGGGTCTGCAGTGGGTTTTTTCAGGAGGGCGTTGATCTCTGCATGCTACCAGCTCTCAGGGAAGGTAGCTGATGTGAAGGAGCTGTTTATGATGGTGGTGATGGCTCTGTTGAAGATGTGATGGGGGCATGGGTCGGAGGGGGATCCGGAGTGGATGGTGCTCATGACTTGGATGGTCTATTCAATGCTGATGGGGTCCAGGCGTTGACGATAATGGTGGGGTTCGCTGGGCTGGTGTCCGGAGGTGGAGTTTGGGGTCCGAAGCTGTAGTGTATGTCTGCGATTTTGCATATAGCATTAGATCACCATCTGGTAGTGGGCCCGGAAGATTATACTTTGTTGTTCTCTTGGAAGAGTCTTTGTCTGTTGGATGACTCCTACCTTAGATCGTAGTGCGCATGGGCATCGACTCCATCCTTAGATTGTTTTTTTTCCCCCATCGGGCTCGGATGTGTTCATCGTTCGGTCAGGTTACTGATCTCTTTTCGAATCCATAAATCAAGCTACAACATCGACACCGTCTTCGACACTGATTCCGGTTACCCGCGTCGGAGAAAGTCTATACTTCTCAATTCCAGCGTTCGTCGGGGCCGTTGGGCCCAACTGCGCCATTGGCTCATGGAAAGAACACCCTTCAAGAAGTGCCCTCAGTGTGGACACAAATTTTCCCACACTGACCTTCATGAGGTTTGCAACCTGTGCTTGTCTACAGAGCACGAGAGTCGAGACTGTGAGACTGCGCTTCATTCCGGTCCAAGAAAACAATCAGGGACCATCGAGCTCGAAGAGCCACGGAGCAGTCATCGTCATCGACACCAGACCTCATCATCAACGAGGCGCCGATCGAGGTAGAAGCCGAAGATCAGCAAGAAGACGTCACTTCTGAAGCAGAGGATTCTGCTTCCGGAGCCGAGGATCGATCCGAAGATGACGATCTTTTTCCAGTTGGTCAACAGGTCGTGAGTAAGAGCTTCGACCCTGTTCACCCCACCATACTGGAACAGGCTTCGGTCCCACCTCCACCTTTGGGTCCCGGTGCACACTGACCAAAACCTTCCGATGCCCCGCCTTCAGGCTATGCAGCGAAGAGTACTAAGTTCTAGTTTCTGTGTTCTGTGATTGAAGCCCGACACGGAGATGAGATGAAGCCCATATTCTTTGTGATGGAACTTATCATGGCTCCACGACTATAAAAAATGAAGATTACCATTAATATTTTATGCGCTTGGACAGATTGGACTATAATCTTGGTGATTTTTGTACCAAGAATCACAAAAAGTGGCAAGCCTTCACTTTAACCACTAAAGTGCTGAATACGTGGTGAATTAGCCTTGAGGAAACCAGCAAAGGGTGAAACATGCGTCGGCTGCGAAGCACTTTGTTTTAAGAAAGAAAAACTGCATTTTCTACACAACGCGACTCTCTTGGATTGAAAAGGAGTGCCTCTGCGAGAATACGAATTGGAGAAAAGTGCTGACTGTGGAAGGATAAAAGTGACTTTATGTGATGTGCGCTGGTGTTTTTGTTCTCTGTTGATGTGCCATTCTGCAACACTTTGGGTGGTCAGATAGTCCTTTTCAAATGCTTGTGGTGGATAAGCATTTAACACCAAGGCTGCACTCAATACTCAATATTTGAATCTCACATATGGATGAATTCTTCTTATAAGAAGGGGACATCTTTTGATGTGCAGATCTGAAATAGCAAATCCACCTTCTTGTGATTTTTGTATGAATGGGTACCATATTTACAAAGCAGCGTTAAGTCACAAAAAGTGGCTTAACGGCACTCTGTAAATATGGAAAAGGGCAGAGCGCCACCAAAACTTCAGTAAAAGTGGCGTTCCAGTGGCGCAATCTCCTTACAAATACGCCCGAGTGTTTTTTTTATGCCTATCTTCAGCTCTCTTTTACAACTTACATCTCCCCTCTTTGCCCTCTCTGCTGCCTCTGCCTGTGCTGCCTGGTATCTGTTCTCTCACACAAATTACTTCCTTCTTGAATATTGTTCCTCCTCCATTCTATGCCCTCTCTTCATCTCATCAGCCTGTGTTGATTTTACAATCAATGCTCTCTTACCATTCTGTGACTTCTGTGCCCTCTCTCCCAGTGTGTACCTTCACTCTGTATATCTGATTGATAGACTGCACTCACTGTCCCACACAGGGACCTCTAACCCATCCCACTTCTGACACCTTCAATTTTCTCCCACATATCTATTTGGTATACCCTAACAACAACATTAGTTTGTCTTCAGTACAGAAATATATTTCCGAGGAAAAAGAAAACACACCCCTGCTGCCTGTAATTTCATAATTCATCATCAGATTCTGGGATCCAACTGAGTCGAATTTCGGAGAGCTCTGCGTTGACATCAGAGGGCAGAGTAAGTGAATACGTGTCTGCAGCCATCCACGTAGCAGGCAAGGTCTTTCTTTCTTGTTAAATCGTTTTGTTAAAGCAAAAGTAGGTATGCCTTGTCAGGCCTCCATTCTCCCACCTCCATCCATCCTTCCTCCAACTATCCCTATCTCCTAGCTCCCATTCCGCACATCACCACCACATCCTATTACATCATTCACTCTCAGCATTCCAGACACCAGCACAGACATGCAGAAAGTAAGAACATATAGGATACTACACTTCTGTAATGATGAACCACACACACATACCAGTGTGCTGGGTGAAGATATGGTCTCAATAGCATGTGCGCCTGTGTCTTTAGAAAGCTGTGGTCCTCCTCCTCCTCACCAGCAGAGGCCTCAGAGTCTACAAGACACCCTTCCACGTTCACCAGTCGAACTGAGGAACTTAAGGCCTAATTTATATGTTTGCAAAGAGGGAAAACCATGGAAACAGCAACATTGTTCCATCTCCAACAACATAGTGGTCTGCCCGCTCAGTTTAAATATGGACGAACCATAGTTTGGCCATCCTCGGTGACAATTTCATCATCACCATCGCCAAACTTTTCTGACGGCCCGAAGGAGTCAGGTCTGACAAAGAATTGGCTTTTTGTCCGTCCACCCAATGAGGATGGGCGGAAAAATAGCAGTTTTTAGGTCTCGCTGAGTCAGCGCACATGCGCTGCTTGGAGAGACTTTAGTAGGGGAGTTTTCAAAGTGCTGCTGGCTCGCGACAAGCTTGCGTTCACGCGAGCGTGCACGTGCGAACCGCCAGCCTTCAGCGCCATCTGTCTTTCCTCTTGCTTGCTCCCTGCCTCCGCCCCTCCCTCCGCCTTCGCGCTTACAAGCGTTCGGGATTCTCCCAGTGGGTGCATCTCCGTCGGGCAATATCACGCCCACCTTAAATTTTTCTTCCATCGCTGTCTCAACGTGCTTTCTCTTTCCACAAACTCGATGTTTGTGTTCCTTTATTTTGAGATGCTTTTAGTATTACTGTTTTGTGACTTAAGGAACATTAAGGAAATGTTACCGTGAAACTGGACAACGTTCACAGTGTTTATTTCTGATCGCAGTGGCTGCTTCATGTCCGTTGCACCATTCAGGGAGTCCTTTTGTTGACGCTTTCATGAGGACATGATGAGGAAGCTGGAAACTTTAGGCACATTCTCTTTAAAAGCACAGCATGTTGGCGACTGGTTAGTCGATTAGACCTATGTTGTGCTTTAGATCTCAAGGCGCTATGGTGGGTGCAGCAGTTATAACTCATGCAACTCACAAGGAGGGGGCAGGTTTGAGTGCACATTGGTTGCAATCGAACTCTTAAGATGATGGTCTGTGTGTATCCATTATCAGCACTCAGTTTTCGCTAAGTGATCTTGTTTTGTTGTTGTGTCAATGCTTTGCTGCGCCTGTTTGACTCACAACCAATGTTCCCTCTAAATATTTTCCTCTGTGTGCGGCAGAGTAAGGTCTCTCTGTGCTGGAGCCAAGGCTATGTGCGCCAAGAACCTGACTGTGCGTGTAGTCCAGGGCTTTGAGTGGGATGAAAATACTCAGGTATCTTTCAAAGGGGCGTAACCAATGCAATTAAGGCCTTAAAATCATTTAAGCTAAACATATATGCATCGCATAGTGTGCCACCCTACTGATATTTCGCTGCTTCTGACATTGCATCCAGATATATAATACAAGTAATATTACACCTACAAGAAGCCAAGACTATTGGCTTCGTCAATGGTTGTTTTTTGTATCAAGTTGTATATAATATTGAAAATGCTTCCGCTCTTGTGTTTGGGTTTGTGGCTTAATACTTGAGCTGTCAATTTAGGAGATGGGTTTTTAGTCTCGGGTCAGCCTATCATCCTGTGATTCTGGGCAAATCACACAGGGTTGCTTATAGAAACTTCTAAAAGGGCGTAATCTCGTCTCTTGTGTACCAGTTCCTGGTTTGAGAAAACAAAGAGTACGAGCTGCAGAGAGCCGAGGCCACTGTAGGGCACGCGGAAAACACGGTGAAGCCCGGCTGCTTCAGCAGCGGTAATGATTGTTTTTTTTTTCTTTTAATATCCTCCAAAGCATGGAAAGGGCTGTATTACTTGTTATCGCTGAGCAAAGGGCAGGCTAGTGTGAAAACTGAGGCAAGTGCGAGGGAGATGTGCCACGAGGACTGTTTGAATGTGTGAGAAAGGAGGGAAACAGACAGGGGCCACGTGTGTGAGACAGACTAGGAATGTTTGAGAGATCAGGACAGTTTATATGTATGAGAGGGGGTTCGGGAAATAATGCACGTGTGAGTGGAAAAACACAGCCAGTGGGAAACTGACAACATGTATGCGTGCAGGAAGCCGAGAGACTTCCGGATGCAAGTTTGTACGAAAAACAGGATAAGAGATGTCGAGTGTTGTGTGTGTAAGATAGTCAAATTGATAGTGTGTGTCTACTGGGCATTAAGTGGGAGGAAAAAAGTGCGGGGTCTCTTAAAAGGGGCATTGCCTATGCAATTTTGCAATTCAGGCCATGGATTAAATGAGAAAGAACAACGATTTTGTTGTAAATAATGAATATTGAAAATGTATTAATTCTGAAATGATTAAACTGTGAAGTAAATCTTATTGAGGCCCGTGGAAGAGGTTGTGATCTTCAGAGCATTTCAATCACTCCTGTTATGTTTGTTCTATGTTGCTCCTGCACACTCTTTTCCTCTCTTTCATGTGTTCACACACACACACACAACCACACACAACCAAACAAACACACACAACCACACACACACAACCACACACACATAAACACACACAACCACACACACACACACCCACACACACAACCACACACACTCACACACAACCACACACACAACCACACACACAACCACACACACAAAACCACACACACACAGCCACACACACAACCACAGCCACACACACAACCACAACCACACCCAACCACACACACACACACCCCGCCCCCCGGCCACGCACTGGCTATCAGCCTCCTCTCAGCCAGGCAGCGCGTTCGCGATCAGTTTCACCTTCACGCGTTCACCATCAGTTTCACTTTCACGGCTGCATCGCTGTGAAAGTGTTCACGTTTCTAGTTTTATTCAGCATTCACTCTTGTTTCCTAGTGCTTGACAAACCAATCTCTACCATATGGGGGCAGGTTTGAGTGCACATTGGTTGCAATTGAACTGGTAAGATGATGGGCTGTGTGTATCCATTATCAGCACTCAGTCTTCGCTAAGTGATCTTGTTTTGTTATTGTGTCAATGCTTTGCTGCGCCTGTTTGACTTACAGCGTGCCTTCTCTTTCTCCAAACTCGATGTTTGTGTTCCTTTATTTTGAGATGCTTTTAGTTTTACTGTCACACACACAACCACACACACAATCACAACCACACAACCACACACACAACCACATACACACACAACCACACACACAACCACACACACAGCCACACATACAACCACACACACATACAACCACAGCCACACCCAACCACACAATCACAAACACACAACCACACACACAACCACACACACACAACCGCACCCACAACCACACACACACACACACACCCACACACACACACAACCAGAAACACACACACAACCACACACACAACCACAACCACACACAACCACACATACAACCACAACCACTCCAAACCACACAACCACAAACACACAACCACACACACACAACCACACACACACACAACCACAACCACACACACACACAACCACACCAAACCACACATCCACACACACAACCACACACACACAACCACACACACAACCACACACACAACCACACACACAACCCCACACAAAACCACACACTCACCCCCAACCACACACACAGCCACACACACCACACACACACAACCACACACACAACCACAAATACAACCATACACACACACAATCACACACAACTACACACACAACCACGCACAAAACCACACACACAACCACACACACACACACACACAACCACACACACAACCACACACACAACCACACATACAACCACACACACAACCCCAGGCACAACCACACACACACAACCACACACACACACAACCACACACACAACCACACACAAACAACCACACAAACAACCACACACACAAACACAACCACACACACAACCAACCACAACCAACCACACAACCACACACACAACCACACACAACCACACACACACACTACCACACACACAACCACAACCATACACACAACCACAACCACACACACAACCACAACCACACACAACCACACACACCCTGCCCCCCAGCCACTCACTGCTAATCAGCCTCCTCTCAGCCAGGTAGCGCGATCAGTTTCTCTTTTGCAAGATCGCGATCAGTTTCAGATTTACGGCCGCGTTCGAAGTGAAAGTGTTTGCATTTCTAGCTTTATTCAGTAGTCACTCTTGTTTCTAAGTGCTTCACAATCCAATCTCTACAATATTTAAGCAGCCTGCACGTCTCCTGTCAACCATACCCCTCCATGCATTTTCTCCGATCCACATAGATATCAGTGGTACAGACAAAGGTAACCAGGTTTCTCATCCTTCCTTCAAGCAATAACCAGAATACTTAGTTTTAAACAGCAAACAGTTATTCTAATCGGTTAGTTTCACAGAGATTGTGTCTTAGGAGAAGGGCAGTGGCACTCGCATGGGACTATACGCTAGTGTGTTCAAAAGAGTTGTTAAAAAAAATATATGAAAAATTTACTCTTTTAAAAATTCTGATTCCACTAGAATCCAAGTCCTCCACAACACCCTGGGGCAGATTTACAATAACAGGCGCATCCCCAGGGATGCGCCAGTTATTGTGCGCCATGCCACCGCCACCATGGATGCGCCGCATTTACAATGCGGTGCACCATGGGGCAAAAACGGCACAGATGCGTCACGCATCTGTGCCGTAAAAGCGTAAAAGCGGCGCATTGCTGGAGCGACGCAACTCCAGCAATGCTCTGGGGGCCCCTATTCTCAAAATCGTGCTTCAAGCAGGCACAGGGGTTTGACGCAGCATGGGCCCAAAAGTGACTAAGTGAAATCTTGTAGATTTCACTCAGCCACTTTTAGGAGGCTTTCCTGAGCTGGAACAACCCCCCCCTTCGCAGGAACGCCTCCTTCTGGCGCAGGGCTTTACAACGTGACTCATTTCCCAGATGCGTCACGTTGTAAATACCCAGCACCATGGCGCATCTTTTGCGCCACTGCTGCGTCACAAAAGTGACGCAAACGACGGCGTAAAAGATGCGCAAGGGGGATGTAAATCTGCCCCCCTGTTTTTTTGGCTGTCAGCTGTGAAAAGGAGATCAATATTGCCCCTATTTTTATTATTCTGTATCCTCGGTTCAATTCTGGGGTGCTTTTTCAACTTGTTGCTAGTTCATTGTGAATCTTACCGTTAATAATTCAAATTGTGTTAGCTTTGGCTTATTTGCAATGCAAACTTTATCTCAATAAGTTGCTGTAACAAGCTGCACGTCTGCTACGTAAGCCCATTATTTGCTAATTATTTTCCACATAAGGTTGCAAAACCATAAAGTGGAGTTTTCAGGATTTTGAATAGTTTCTTGTTTGAAGATGTTACTCTCTCCTGCGCACCCCACTCCTGTACTAAGGTTACGAGTAACTTGGCACCCGGCTTAAAGAGGTTCTTGCATCCACCCAAGTCCTTCTAGACCCCAGCTTACTACTGTTTGCAGTCTGTCACTCACCCCTCACCTCCCTGGCACTTACCCTTCACCCCTTAGGCCTGGCAGCCACTCCTCACCCTTCTCTCTCTCTGGCCCTCAGCATTGACTCTCCGTGACACTCAACTGTAACCTCCCTGACACTCACCCTCGACCCTCCTGTTACTCATACTTCCCCTACCTGGCACATATCCTTCACCTCACTGACACTCACCCATGTCCCTCTTGGCATTCACTACTCGCCCCCTTGGCACTCACCCTTCACCTCCATGGCACTAGCCCTTCATCCCCCTGGCCTGGCAGTTACCCTTCACCCCTTGCACTCACCCTTCCCCTCCCTGGCACTCACCTTTGACCCTCCTGACTCTTACATCTCACCTCCATAGCACTCAACCTTTATCTCCCTGGCACTCACCCTACATCCCTCTGACCTGGCACTCAACCATCACCTCCGTGGCACCAGCCCTTCACCCCCTGGCCTGGCAGCTACCCCTTACCCCTGGCACTCATACTTCCCCTTCTCAACACTCACCCTTCCCCTCCCTGGCACTCACCGTTAACCCTCCTGACTCTTACATCTCATCTCCCTGGCACTCTCTCCTCACCTCTCTGGCACTCACCCTTCACCCCAATGGCCTGACAGTCACCCTTGTCCCTCCTGGCATCTCCTCACCTCGCTGCCACTCACCCTTGACCCTCCTGGCACTAGCCCGGTTTCCCCCAAGAACAAAAAATAACAAGGATTAGCATAGCCAATAGGTCTTGCTTTTGGGACCTTATAAGTGTTTAGCCACGCATTAGTTGATGTTGTTGCACCAAGGATATTGTGCTGCATAACTAAATACTTATAAGGTCACAAATGCGAGAGGGAGAGGGGTTAAGGACACAAATGCGAGAGGGAGAGGGGTTAAGGTCACAAATGCGAGAGGGAGAGGGGTTGGCCTAACGGCTAGGGCGCTCGATCTCGGACCTGGGGATCTGGGTTCGAGTCTCGGTAACGACGCCAAAAACCCCCTGTGATTCTGGGCAAATCACTTAATCTCCCCGTGCCTAAAATGAAAGTGTGTCCTCATGTAACGTAACTGGTGCTATGTAAAGCGCTCTGATAACTGATTCGGTTCGGTTCTAGTTTGCGCTATATAAAACTCTCTAAAAAAAAAAAGATGCGAGACCTATTGGCCATGCCAATGCTTGTTTACTCTCTGTCACTGCCAGGCAAACCCTGGTGGTAAGGACTGTAAGGAACACTGAGTGCCCCCTCCCTACGGGAGATGACTCCCATGGGGTTTTGTGATGGAACTACGTCCATTACCATGCATGCCAGTTTAATGCGTTCTTAACCATGCAAGTCTTAACCACACATAAGCTTTTACTACACAAGCTTTTCACAACAAACTATATGTTGTTAAGACATGTATGGCAAAGACAATTGCGTGGTTAAAACTTACCTACATATCCTGACACCTGCCCCCCGCCATGAGCCCTAAAACAACCCCCCAGGGCAAAAATCTACCTTGACCCCAGCTGCCTCTGCCTCGACCCCCGCACTGAGCCCTAAAATGCCCCTAGGGCAATAATCTACCGCAACCCCAGCCCTCCCTGCCCTGAGCCCTAAAACAGCCCCCCCCCCCCAGCCCAGAACACTAACCCAATTCCTGGCCTCTACCCCAGCCTTAAAACTGCTTTCTGGCCAAAAAACGACGCTTATTCCCTGCCATGAGATCTAAAACGACCTCCCTCCCTCCTGAAAACCAGCCCCTCCTTAAGCCCTAAAAATGTCCCTGAATTCTCCAAGCCCTCAAATCTCCCCCTACTCCCCCTGAGCCCTAAAAGAAACTATTCCGCCACTCACAAGCCCTAAAAAGCACCCCTATCACAAGGCATATGTGTGGTAAAGGTAAGTGTGGTTGCACTTGCTTTGCTCAGGCATGCGTTGATGAAGCCACTTTGTTCAGTTTTTTACCCTTCCCTGGGGAGGAGGGTATTATCTTTTTTATTTTCATAAAGAAAATCCCGCTTTGGGATTTCCTTTTTTTTTTTTTAAAACGATATATTTTGGTGCAGGGCTTCGTTATGTTGGCAGAGCCCTGCACCAAACCGTAAAAAACATTAGAAGGAGCTGCGATTGCGGCAGTCCCTGGCAATGCTTTAATTAATGATCTGCCTTACATGCACTCTTCTTGTTCAGGTCAGGTAGCTAGGAGCTAGACATGCACTAATTGCGCAGGCAACTGGCGGCCCGGGTTGAACTTTACCAGGCTGAGGATTTCACAGACCTGTGGGCATGACCTCCTCAGCCTTACAAAAGTGCCTCAAGGCCCTCCCTCTCATGATGAGGGAGAGCATCACTGATTGCCTCAGACCTGGCCTCTTCAGTCTTAAGCCCTGAAGTGCCCACGGCTGAGTGTCAATCACTGACACCGTGGCACAGAGTGGATTGGGACCAGCAGTCTCACTGACCCTATCACACTCTACAACGAGGTAGGGGCTGCTGCCTCCCCAAGAGGCTGACCTAAGGTCAGCCAATGAGAGAATGATGCACTCTCAAACGTCCTTGGAACTTGGAATATTTCCTCTCCGCGAGCTGCAGGGCAGGAAAGTTTTGTGTTTTATGAATGCTTGGTGCATGCGTGTGTGTGTGTGTGTGTGTGTGTGTGTGCACATATGTATAAATGTATTAATTTGTGTTGTGAATGTGTGTGTGTGCAATCTTGTGAATGCATGGGTGTAAATGAGTGTATGAGAGGTAAGAAGCTAAAGTTTACTAACCAGAAGAGGGTCTATAACTGATCACAATGAACAAGAGAATTACCAGGTTTTAAGATGTTTCCTGAAACTGGATAGGTCAGGCTGACCTCTAAGCTGGTCAGGTAAGCCATGCCAAATTTGAGATGTGGTATGTATAAAGCTCCTACCTCCCCACCCCTTCCTTTGGATTTTGCAGACATTAACTGTCCTAGAATTTGCAGAGAACAGAGCTCTTCTACGAATATACCAGGAGAGATTTATTTGCAAATATACTGGATCATACAGTCTTATGTGCCAAACATAAAGCCTTGAACATCACTCATATCCTCATGGGGAACTTTTCTTTAGAGAAGGTTGGCGAATGCCTAAATATAGGCAGAACTAAGGCAGTGACCACTGATTTCTGAAGTTCATGTGGGATAAAACTGAGCACTTTCCTTAAGGTGCACCACAAAAAAAAGCAGGAATAGGTGAGTTTATTAATGTGTGCATTGAAAGACAAACTGGGATCTAAAATGATTGCCAAATTCCTGACTGATGGTACCAGAGTGGGAGGAGAGCCAAGCATCTGAAGCCACCAGGATTAGCCCCAAGAAGCTGTGTTCTTGCCGAAAAGGAGAACCTCTGTTTTATCCGAGTTCAACATAAGGCTATTGTTACTCATCCATTCTACAATTGCACCCATATAGGCATTAAAGCGGTGTGCAGTCTCATCTACGTTATTCAGAATGGACACTGGATGGACACAATATGCACCCAGAGTGGATAGGAAAAAAAAGCAAGAATCCTTATACTGTACAAGTGGGACTAATAAGATTGTACGCTCGATTAAATAAAATGGAGCCTAAAATGACTCAATAGGAAACAATGGGCCCGATTCCCAGAACTAAGTTAAGACAAAATCCTAAACTTACTACTTTTGGTATTCATAGAAGTTAGGATTTTGTCTTAAGACAGACTTAAGACAAAATCCTAACTTAAGTCTGTCTTAAGTCTGTCTTAAGACAAACAAAGACAAAATCCTAACTTCTGTGAATACCAAAAGTAGTAAGTTTAGGATTTTGTCTTAAGTTAGTTCTGTGAATCGGGCCCCTTGTTCTGGCAAAAGGTCAAGCACACACTGTAATGTGTCTGCCTGTGAGGATTTCGGGGCACAAATACCGCCATAGTGTGCACTAATGTCAGTGAGATATGATGCAGACACATATTTAAGAATTAATAAAGAATCTTTTCGCATATCTATTGCCTTCAATTTGCTGCATTTGAAAGTGTCACTAGTAACCTGCTCGGATATTTACAAGAAAACTTTGCAGCATTATTCTTTGGTCCCAGCCACAGACAGATTTAGCTATGTGTCGGCAGACCTTCATTCTGAAACATAGAATTGGATTAGAGTGGGCTTTGGGTCATATGTTGCTCATGAATGGATGACTTTTGATATCCATTTCAGTTGTCTGCGCTTGATTCAATGGCTTTCCCCTTCTATTCCTTTGTTTGTCAAGTCCTGAAGATATCCGTATCACTGTGTTCTAACTGGATGAGTTGTATCCTTCCACTGATGACTTGAGGGGACTCTTTTCTGTTTTGCAGTGAACAGTCCATGAAAGTGCAGGTCTTTCTTCTCCATGCTTGTTACTCTGCCCTCTCCTAACTCTATCTCTTCTTCCTACCCTTCCCAGCTCCTTAATGCTCTCAATACCTCTCCATGTCCAGGTCCCTGCCCCACACTCCATGATAAATATACCTGTTTTAATTTGTTAATTACCTTTTTATAAGGACCTGACAACTGCAAAGTGCTACCAGACTGCAGCTTTATTTTTTTGTTGGTGTTCACTTATTAGATCCGTAAATAAAAAATGGCCGCCATGCATTACTACGCATACGGGAAACATCCTTTACAACGCAACTGTTACAACGAAGTACCTTTACGACGCAACCATTACAACGCAACTTTTACAACGACTTGCGCTGGGGGGCGCTCTAGGATAGGGAATAGTTTTAATTTACTATCCAACAACTTCCCTACTATCCACGGGGACTGGAGTTGGAATAGTAAATTAAACTATTCACTATCCAGCGCCCCCCAATGCAAGTCGTTGTAACGACTTGCGTTGTAAAACTTGCGTCGTAAAGGCATGCGTTGTAATAGCATGCGCTGTAACGTCATACATCCACGCATACACAAGCAAATAGTATAATACATGTATGTGCATGTGTCACAGTGCACATGGCCATGTTTCATGATGCTCCCTTGCACATCTGCAGCCACCTTACCAGCCATCCATGCGCGTTGGTGCATGCACCTGCATGCAAAAGTTAAAAAGCATTGGCAAAGCTAGCAGCTCAGCCTTGTAAAGCACAGACCTATTGGCTGTGCCAGTGCTTAATATTACGTTGGAGGGACCCAGCTATTCTGATTCTGTGCACTCGGGTCCTTGTCTCTGCGATATTTATCCTAATAAATCTGCAGCCACTGCGTTCAATCCTGATAAAGTGGGAGCCTCCCCCAGGTGCTGTAGATCCAGGATAATAACTCCTGGAGCCTCAGAGAGTGCTTTATTACATTTATATTGTCTGCTGAAAGCACACTCGCCCCAGCCTGTGGGGAACAGCCATAAGCTTTAGAATAACACAGAAACCAATTTTACATTCTGAAAAGCAACTCCAAGCAAGAAAGTGAATGTCTAAATAATACACAGAGGGAGCCAGCTACTGAATATTACTTTTGTAAGAACAAGTGTCGCGGGATTTACTCTCTGGGAATTTAAAAGTGACTTGAAGTATCCAGTATATGCAAATTGATGCAAAGTAGCCCAGAACAGGGACTTGTATGGAAGATAATGTGTCAGGCATTCTTCCTCCAGTGGGATCTCAAGGGCATTTCAACCGAGAACCAAATTTCAGTCCTGTCTGCCCTCACAAAGAATGTTTTTCAACAGATAGAGTGGGTGAGTGAGGAATAAAGCCTTCGAGGGGCTAGGTGAGTGAGTGAGTCAATACATAAGTTAGGAAATGAGCAAGCAAAGGAAGTTAGTAAGAGAACTAGGGGGCACGTGAGTGAGTAGGTGATAGAGTATGTGACTGTGTGAGTGAGTAAGGCGGTGCGTTAGTGAGTGAGGATGCAAGTGAGCTATCAAGCAAACTGGTGAGTGAGTGAATGTGCAAGTGAGCAGATAAAGGAGTGAGGTACTAAGTTATTAAAAGAATTAGGGAATGAGTGAGTGATTAGGTGAGCATGAGTGAGTACAGAAGTGAGTAAATGGTTGGGAGAGGGAGTGAATGTGCAAGTGACTGAGTGATGCACTGAGCTAGTGAGTAAGGGGCAAGTGAGTGAGCAAGGGAAAGGGTGAGTGAGTGTGTAAATGAGTGAGTGAATGAGTAAGTGAATTAGTGAGTGATGGAGCAAGTGAGTGAGTTATTAAATATGTGAGTGAATGAGCATGGCATGAGTCAGTACGTAATAAGTGAGGAAGCAAGTGAATGCATGAGTGAGTGAATAAGCGAGTAAGTGTTTGAAGGATTTTAGTTTCCATCAAAGCCAACTAGTTATGAGCAGCCATTGCTCCAACCCATGGTGTAACTCATGGACTATATTTTGGCCCTGGCATGGATTGAGCCCACTGGTAGGCACAGGACAGATTTTGGTCCGAGGGATGCTGACATTAAAGATGTGTGTCAACCAGCAGACGCTGCTGAATCCACATTTACCCTGATCCCCCTTCAGCTCGCTGCTGCAGCTTCTCCTCTTCACAAGAACATTGCCAATGTAGACGGATGGGGGTCCTTCGGGGGTTGCTGCACACGGTGCCCTCCTATGGAGTAACAGTTTATGGGTCTAGTTTAAGGATGGTGAGATGAGGTCTGTGGTTGGTCCTGATGAATAATGCGAGAGCTGATGTTGTATCAAGAGAGAGAGCTAAAGAGCAGTATCTAAGGGCTGGGCTGCTGGTCACAGGCTACCCATACAGCTGGATACTGACCACTGTGCTGCTGGCGACCCGATCGCCCTCTCAGAAACCAAATGTAAGGTGATCACCAGGGATTCCCTTCCAGGTAAACATCCATGGATTGGCACTCTTCCCCCATCACAACAGAATCTGCCAAAGGTATTTGTAGTTGCCCAGGGAAGTCCTTAGGGGCTTTAGGAACTGAGATTGAAAAGATGGAAAGGAGGTTAAGATGCTGACTGGGAGGAGACTCATTTACAGTGTGGAAGAAGCTGAAAGGAGGAGCTTTGAGCATCGGAGGCAGCTGTTCTCTGTGGGTAAGAGGAGACATTTGAAACTGTGCTGAGTGGAACACAGAGAGGAGAGGTTGGGCTCTTTGGTGAACTTTACACTGGGGACAGACACCATGGAGCAAAGACTGGTCACTGCATGAGTTAGACCCATGTAGAATAAGCCCCACTCCGATGACAGCCGATGTTTGAGGGGAAGCGGCAATCTGTTGTGATGAGAGTTGATAGGGCAAAGCTCGTCCCTGAAAAAGTAATTATTGTATATTACACGGGTAACCTGCCACCAGATAAAACAAACCACAACTAATAGGCTCACTCTGCTCCATGATAATGTTAAAGCTGTGCCCGCAAGTTCTCCATTCCGTCCATCAATTGTGTGTCTTTTGCTTTCTTGCCCTAAGTGCGCCAGGCATGCCCAGACGTGGGTCCTGGGCTCACTGTGCCACTGGAATCAAGCTATCCGGGCTGATGAGGGGTGAAACCCCAAAACAGGTCCTAGGATGCTTGTTTCTGGTCCAAAGAGTACCTGGGTTGGCAGTTTGGCTGGACTTTTCCCATGAGGCACAGGGTCAAGACTGATTTGCATATGGCCAGGTCTAAACGGCGGTGGCACGGTGAGCAAAAGAATGACGGATTTAACCCAGATCTCTTGACTGGGGGCGAATGTTTTGATTTGTTCTGCATTCCGTCCATCAATTGTGTGTCTTTTACTTTCGTACCCCCAGGACCTGGCTCTTCAGGCTAACAGACCAGGGGATTCCCCCCCCCCCCTCAGCGCCTTGAGACCCTAGTGGGTCAGTAGTGCGCTTACAAACCTCCTGATTGATTGATTGATTGATTGATTGATTGATTGAAAGCCAGTGTGTTAACGTCCAGAGCTGCACTGACACCCACAACATGCCTGGAACTACAGCAGTGTTTGCCATCAGAACTATTATTGGCACCACATCACTCCTTGAACCTATAGGCTTTGAGGTAGGTCTGACCTGAGAAGAGGTGAGACTATAGATAACCCTAGTGGGAGGCACAATTGCTGCACCGTAGACTTGAGTGATGGAGCTGCTGACGTCAAGTCATGTGGGTGGTGCAAAGTGGTGAACAAAAAAAGAAAAACTGCAAAAAAGAAAGCAGAATTTGAGAATTTGTGTGGATTACTTAGGGGGTAACAGTACATAATTTTACCATCTTACATCAAGTGAATAATAATAAATGATGGTTTTCATTTGAATATTGTTGACGACGTTTTAGCCTTCAATGATTCAACAGGTCATCATCAGGACGGAGGAATGAGTGAGAAGGAAGGGGAAAGATTTCTGCATTAAAAGACGGGGGTGAGTTATTAACCAAGGTTACCGACTCTGCCAAAAATATTGGAAAAACAAGGGGCCATATTATCAAGAAAGGGCAATACATTATCGCCGCTTTTATCAGCAGGAAACTGCGGCTAAAGCGGCGATAATGGGCTTGATAATATGCCCTTGTGAATTCCCATTGAAAAACAGAGAGATTGCTGGCCCTTACAATCATTATTCTCTCAAATTGTTGAGAATACAAACAAAGAGAAATCTTCTGTTTGTTAGGGTTACTTTATTTCAACCCATTTGTAATTTTGAATCATTTTTATATATTTTTTTCATGAGCGAGAAAAAACACTTTACACAAAAACATTTACAATATTTACAACTATCATACAACTGACATATATACAAATAAATCCACATTTATATACAAACTTCTTTTACATGAAAAAATGGCGATTGTATATCCACAAATAATTATTCTTTGTGAAAACTCAAACCACTATAGTGCCCAAAAAGGTCAAAAACAAGCAAGGCAACAAAAATTGGTTTTTACTCTTTCCAATTAGTTTAAAGTGATGAATAATCAACTAATTCAACTAAAAAACTAGTGTATTATGGTGCCTGTTTGCCGTCAGGCACCATAATACACTAGTTTTTTAGTTGATTATTCATCACTTTAAACTAATTGGAAAGAGTAAAAACCAATTTTTGTTGCCTTGCTTGTTTTTGACCTTTTTGGGCACTATAGTGGTTTGAGTTTTCACAAAGAATAATTATTTGTGGATATACAATCGCCATTTTTTCATGTCAAAGAAGTTTGTATATAAATGTGGATTTATTTGTATATATGTCAGTTGTATGATAGTTGTAAATATTGTAAATGTTTTTGTGTAAAGTGTTTTTTCTCGCTCATGAAAAAAATATATAAAAATGATTCAAAATTACAAATGGGTTGAAATAAAGTAACCCTAACAAACAGAAGATTTCTCTTTGTTTGTATTCTCAACAATTTGAGAGAATAATTATTGTAAGGGCCAGCAATCTCTCTGTTTTTCAGTTATATTAGGTCCAGCTGCCCCTTAGACCCAGGACCAGACTCCGTTGTTTTGCAAACTTGTGAATTCCCATAGCAGCCCAGGTTAACACCAGAACCTGGGCTTCTTTGGAAATTCACAATGGCATATTATCAAGCCCATTATCGCCGCTTTAGCGGCAGTTTCCTGCCGATAAAAGCGACGATAATGTATCGCCCTTTCTTGATAATATGACCCAAAATTAAGCCATATTAGGGGCGCCTGTGAGGTGAGTTCCACTTCCAGGGCAATCTAAAAGGAAGAGTTGATTAAATAAGGATTAACACATAAGGAAAATGGCTTAATAAGGATGTGAGGTCTTGTCAAAGGAGTGTACGCAGTGACACGAATGAGCAAGGAAGGAAGCAGAGAAACTCATGAAAGAATCTTGTAAACGCCTGCTCGTGCAGAATGAAGAAGGAGTATTGACTGGCTGTACATATATACACATACATACACATACATATATATGAACATGAGGGAGGAGAGAGGATGCCTCTGCTCACAGCGGTGATTAACGTCCAGCCTGGGCAAAGGAGACAGGGGGCAGGGCTGGAGAGTCAGTGCACACTTCGGGAAGACCTGGATGCAAAAGACAAGGAGGGAAATATGAAATGAGTCAATAACACACCATAATAAGAGGGAAATAAAAACAAGGCGAAAAGCATTATCTGTAGGGGTAGTATTCCTCCTTCAGAGCAACGGTGACGAGGTCTGGTATGCAAATACATCTATTCTAAAGGAGGGTGCATAAAGTGAAAGTAAATAGGAGGGTGCAGGACCATTCCATGGGGGGTGCATCACATGTATGTAGGTAAAGGAGAGAAACACTAGAATGCCCACACAGAGGGTGGTGCAGGAGCAAAGAATGCTGGGAGAAGGGATGGAACCCTGTGTGTGACACTTGGGGCATAGCACAAAATGCAAGTTAATTCAGGGAGGAGCACAATATGTGTCCAGCGGGGCATGTGGTGGTGAAAGGGGAGGCAGTATTTCCACCTCGTAAATTCCTCCCACAATGGAGGGTGTAAATGAAACGGAGTCACTGCTGTTGTTCACAAGGAGAGGACTAGTGGGGGCACCCATAGGTGGGGAATCTACTAGAATAAACAAGTCCACCTGTTTGGATCACAAGAAACTGAGAAGAAAGTGAATCCAATAAAAAGACCCTATTAAAAAGTGGTCTGATCACAAATAATCACCTTAAATATGTTCCCCCTATATGGGGATTGTCTTCCAGAGGTATGCCAATTGAACCTGTGGTAACCATATAGTTATATCCATGCACAGAATTAGGTACAAAAATTGTTTGGAACATAAATAAAAATGTGGTGCAGAGCACAGCATGTCAGATAGACTGGTAAAATATTACTCAAAGACAGAAGTAGAGGTAGATGGATAACTTGCATCAGTAAAATCTCACACAATACGGGTATAGATTCTGGAAGTTATTGAATACAACAACTATTAACTCATAGTGCCAATGCAAAGGGCCAAGTGGAGGAGCGAACAGGACGGCTTACAGTTTAGGGTGGTGTCAATGGTTTGAGTTGTAGATGAGATTGACTACCACAGCTATAGCAAGCTAGAATACCATTGCTTTTCCTTCCTTCCTATATATTGATTTTTGCTTTTCATGTTTTATTTGGTATTGGATTGATCTGTTCTTTATGATCACGTCTACTTTGCTGTATGAACCATTCACAATGTTCTACCCCTTTAGCTAACTTTATTGCTGCATTCAATGTTATATCAGCATTATCCCATAATGTTCTGTTTGTTTTCATTAATATCTAGTCATTCGTTACCTGTTGATAAATATTGTGTTCAAAGTCACATGTGGATAAGGCTATTAGCACAGATAAATGGTCTTCAAAGGACTCCCCTTGCTTCCTAGAGTAAAATGTAAACCTTTCCATTAGGATATTGGCTTTCCTCCCATAGTATATAAACATTTGCTTTGAAGTCTACCTATATACATCAATTTCACCAGGTCCTTCTAGTCTTGATACATTTATCCGTTTTAAAAATTGCATGACCCATATCAACAACTGGATGTGCACCAATCACTTACAGCTTAATGGAAGCAAGACGGAGATCATTCTTTTTGGGAAAGCCGATGAGTACTGGTCCAGTAACTAATGGCCCCATAATCTAGGCCCATGTCCATCTCCCAAACAAGTAGTGCGGAACCTCAGAATAATGATTGACAATCAGTTGTCAATGAAAAATCATATAAACCATGTAATAGGTGTCTGTTATAGCATCTTGCGTAATTTTACGCAAAATCTTTCAATTGATTCCTATTGAATCCGGAAAACTGCTGGTGCAGGAGCTTATTATAAGCTGTATGGACTATGGCAATGCCCTAATAGCTTCCGTAAATGAGGAGCTCCAATCTCAACTTTAAGTCTTGCAGAACACCGCTGCTAGACTGATTTTAGACCTCCCATCAATAGCTCCATCAGGACCTAGCTTGAGGACTCTTCACTGGCTCCCTGTTAAGAAGCGAGGTTGTTTCAAAATCCTGTGTCTCTCTCACAAGAGCTTGTATGGAACCGGGTCAAGCTATTTAGCTAAGAAACTTAGTTGGTATCATCCAAGTAGACCACTTAGATCTAGTACTAAATATCTCCTCAACCCGTGACAAATTCGCACTGCAAGGAATGGCGGTCAATCCTTTTCTTTTCTTGCACCTGCCCTCTGGAACAAGCTTTCGTCTCCTATTCTCTCCATCTCTGATCACAAGCTCTTCCACAAGGAATTAAAAACCTGGCTATTTGACCATCAATAATGCCGTCATATCAGATTGTCAGTTTGCACGGAGTCTTCGCAGGCACCATGAGACCTTTTGGTGATTTGTGAGCTTAATAAATTCCTTTGACTGAACGAGGGAGGATTAATTGCAAATCATCTTAATGCCGATTACCTGTTCAGTAGTGATGCTTCACATCCAGATACATTGAGTAATTAGAAGACAAATTGGCAGTTTCATAAGGGAGCAGGACAGCGAGTCATTGATCAAACCGGAAAGTGAAATTACAAATGTGAGACAGTATTCCAGGAAAATTGAGAAAGCTCACCTTCCAGTGTGTAAGAAAACAGAGAATGAAAGACTAATTGTACTTTGGAGCTATATTCAGCCTCTTTCCTCATAATTACAGACTATTGATGACTGATGCCGCACACCTGGCTAGGATTCTGCAAAGAACAAACTTCAGTTTCAAGAATACCAGTTTTTGGCAGATTAGCATATTGCCCTCTTCAGAGCTATCCAGTGAATAGTATGGTTACAAAATACATCATAGTTGATTCACTGAGCAGATATTCCAGTGAGCTCCATGATTTCACTCTAGGAACAGCAGGATATATAGCATATCGTATTCAAGAGGAAATCCATGCTTTCTCTGGCATAAAAGATATACTTAAACATAAATTGTGTCTGTTGTTTTTTTAATTAAAATATTTTGTGAACCCATTGTACCATCAATTAAAAAAAAAAAATCCTTTGCATAAATGAAGTAGTCACCATAGTCCAACAATGTATTACAGAAGAGCAAATTAAGTAAAGTGGCCACTGTTGTCCACAAGACAAGGTACAACTAAATAGAACAAAAACATTCTCACTACAAATCCATGACAGTATTGACTACAGGCCCGATTCACAGAATGAACTTAAGACTCAATCCTAAACTTACTACTATTTTGGTATTCACAGAATGCACTTACTACTTTTGGCATTCACAGAATGCACTTACTACTTTTGGTATTCACAGAACGAATTTACTACTTTTGGTATTCACGGAAGTTAGGAAACTTAAGACAGACTTAAGACAAACTTAAGACAGACTTAAGACAGACTTAAGTTAGGATTTTGTCTTAAGTCTGTCTTAAGTCTGTCTTAAGTCTTTCTTAAGTCTATCTTAAGTTTGTCTTAAGACAAACCTAAGACAAAATCCTAACTTCTGTGAATTCCAAAAGTAGTAAGTTCATTCTGTGAATGCCAAAAGTAGTAAGTGCATTCTGTGAATACCAAAATAGTAGTAAGTTTAGGATTGAGTCTTAAGTTCATTCTGTGAATCGGGCCCTATGTCTTCTATAGCTCTTCTCAAGTTTATAAATGATGAGAGAAAAATAAAAAAGAATATGGCTGCTATGTGTGTTTGCCCAAATCAAATGACCTTAAATCAGAAACATTTTGTTGGCTACAATTTTGTTGAATAAAATATAGCAGCACACGGTGGACAGCAGGATGTTAGCAATGGTCTTCAAAATGCACATATAGCCATTATAGCAGGAAAATAGGGGCTGATTCACAGAACTAACTTAAGACAAACTCCTAAACTTACTACTTTTGGTATTCACAGAAGTTAAGATTTTGTCTTAAGTTTGTCTTAAGACAAACTTAAGACAGACTTAAGACAAAATCCTAACTTAAGTCTGTCTTAAGTCTGTCTTAAGACAAACTTAAGACAAAATCCTAACTTTTGTGAATACCAAAAGTAGTAAGTTTAGGATTTTGTCTTAAGTTAGTTCTGTGAATCGGGCTCATAGTGTGCACTGGCGTAAGATCATTGGCGATAGTGGGTGAATCCAACGCTTTTCCCTAAGATATCACAGTAGCAATTTCCTGTTTCAAGGTTTCTGCAACGTCCAGGGAAATGATTTAGACACAGATGATGCATACACTAGGCTCTCAGGCTGAGCAGTTGGGCGTGAGGAGTAAGAGGTTATGTGAGCAAAATGACTGCAAAAACCACAAAAGTACATCCCAAAAGTAAGATTTGGGGTAAAGCAAGCGAATGGTACTTCTGAGGTCCCCAAGCAGTTTCATCCTCCAGCAGCATTTAGTGGATAGCAGAAGCTCCATTTGTATTCTTTCATTTCTCCATTCATTGCCAGAGCTACATCATGAAAAGAAGACATCAGGAGGTAGCCACACAGGAGGTAACAGGAAGGCCAAAGTGTATTCCAACAGGAAGAGTACATGGTGGGAAACAAAAGAAGCCACTGCCAGGCTCCGGTCTTCGTTGCTCCTTGCCTGCTCCCCCTTACTCATAAGATACCCACAATCATTTCAGACAGGATGGCACAGTACACATCAGGGTGCCCAGAAGAATGCCACATTCATGAGCCCTATCATTGCTGGTTGAGGATGAGGTTCTTTGAACAGAGTTTGGCAAAGCCAAGGTGGAAATCCTGTTCATCTACAGCTTACTCAGTACTTAGAAGATGACAAGATGATACAGCCAGGACACATTATTTCATGCATTGATATTCCAAAAGCCCTGCGATGGTAGTAGGGTGTACTGCTACACAGCCCGGATACTTTACACAGCTCAGTACTGCCCTCTGCTGGCTTAAACTCTTAGGACACTTTGGACCAGAAGGAAGCCTGACATCTGGGGAGTGAATAAGCTCCGGGTAAAATTGGTTACAGTTATCTTCCCCTGATTGTCCCAGTAATAGTTACTAATTGGACTTGCAAGTGTTTCCAGGTGACCGATGGCGTGCCATCCTTTGGTATGTCTATTTGGGATAGTGCTGACAAAGGGAGATGATAACAGTGAGTTGAGTGGTGCTGGAGGCAACAACTTGCCAGAACGTGGCTGGAAAATAACAGGCCTGATGCTTCTACATTGAAATAAGGAACTAAAACATATTAGAGGGTGGAGGTGGCACTGTCCTGAAAAGAGGAAAAAAGAGGCTAAAAGAAGGTGAAGTCCTTTGCTTGGGAGAAACTTTAATAACACTGTCAACAGTTCTGAATTTGCTGCATTTGCAGACCTGTAAAAAACATTGTAAACGCCTAGAGAGGAAATAGCAAAAAAAACTATAATATGGCAAACAAAGATATCTAGAGAGGAGCATTAAAAGACTATTATTCTCGGTTCAGGCTGAAGAAAAATAATTCCTTGAGAAGAAAATTGAAAAAACAAACAAAAAATCAAAAGAAGTTTTCAAAATTGTGAACACATTTCTGAATCCAGAGGTTTTACCAAATGGAAACACTCTTCTGCCGAATGGTGTAAACAGTTGGCAGGGTATTTTCATGATAAAATAACTAAGATCCAAGCAAGCCTGTTGAGAGTTTCTCAGGTGGCAGACCTTTTTTGTGAGGTGTCTTGTTCTAGAAGAAGAACTTTAGAGTCACTCCCTTTTTCTATCCTCCCAAATATCTCTTTGGATGAATCCTTGATGGCCATCAAGGGTCTTCAGTCAGGGTCCCAGTCTGATCCCTGTCTGCCCAGCCTACTTGCCAGAGTGGCTCAGACTATTAATCCTGTTGTAAACAGAGTTTTGAGTGATTCATTGTGTTTTGGATTGGTGCCCACCCGATGGAAACAGCCAAAATCCTACCCTTACTTAAAAAGCCAACAGCATATGCAAAGGGATATTTGTCAGATTGATAATTGCTGGGTAGATGAGTGCTGATAGCTGGGTGGACATGGACGCTGATGTCTGGGCTGACATGAGTGCTAATTGTGTGACTAGGAGGGGGAAGTTGATAACAGAATGGCCATATGTGCTGAAGGATGCTGTTGCCTAAGTAACCATGGGGCCTCTGAGTTTGGATAACATGTTCATGGCTGGATAACAACCAGTCCTCCTGTGCCCCGTCCTCTGAAAGGTGTTGCTCTCCATACTGTGCTGTCATCCCATGGATGGTCCTCTCTCCAGACTGATCTTCATCTACCCAGGCAGTACACACACAACTGGTTAGTCCTCAGATAATGCTGTTCTACCCCATGTGGCAAAACATGGGTCTGTATCTGAACTGCTGTTCTTTTTCTTACAAACCTGCTGAGATTTAGCTAATCCCCAGCACAGGTAGGTTGGTGCAGTTTGAAACATTTGCACTTGAGCAGCTTGTAGCAAGCCGTGGCGGTCATTCTGCTAGCCTCCTATTTATTGGGGAGTTTCTTTTCTTCCACCTGGCAATATTAAAATATTCTTAACAGGAATGGTTACCTCAGTAGTAGTGGGGTCATATAGAACAAGAATTTGGTGGCCAACCGGTGGTGAACAAGCCAGCAGGCAATGTGCATCGCCTCTGCATTCCACTCTTCAGCTCCAGTGGGCAACCACCATTGACACAGGAGAGCATAAACATAATAAGTCACGATGGAGCACTGTTAGACCTGGCATCCTTGGCATGGTTCTCCCTTATCGTTTTGCCTTCAACCCTCCTATTTTGCTGACTTTGCTTTCGCTGGCTTTAAGACTCTACACACTTTACCACTGCTAACAAGTGCCAAACTGCTTGTGCTCTCTCCTTACAGCATTGTGATGTGGCTTACACCCACTTGGCCTATTTAATTTGCTTGTATGTCCCTAGTGAGGAGGTACCACATGTGCCCAGGGCCTATAAGTGTAATGCTGCTAGTGGGCCTGCAGCACTGATTGCGCCACCCACTTAACTAGTCCTTTAAACATGTCTCAGGCCTGCCACTGCAGCCCGTGTGTGCAGTTTTAAACTGTATTTTTAACCTGGCAAAATAAACTTTTTACCAGGTCCAAACCTTCCTTTTTAAAATATTAGTCACCCCTATGGTAGGCCTTGAATAGCCCAGAAGGCAGGCTTTGAGTATTTAAAAAGTGGGACATGTACTTTAACTTTTACTTATCATGGTAGTGAAAAACGAAATTCATTTTTCACTACTGCAAGACTTACCTCCCCCATAGGATGACATTAGAGTTACCTTAATACATTTAATAAGCAGCACCAGCGAGAATAACATCAGGGACAGTGGACACCCTGACGCGTCCCCCTGTGTAACACTAAGGCTCTGGATATGACCCTGTTAACCCTAACGCGTGCCGTCAGAGCAGTGTATAACAACCTGATCCAATTTTGCAACTGCGGATCAATGCTGACCTTCTCCAGCACAGCAAAAAGGTAGGACCATTCAATGCGGTCGAATGCCAGCTCCCGTCCAATGAAAGGAGAGAGGCTGGGACATCTGGCTACATTTGAGTCATGTGCATGACTCCATACAAGTGTCTCAGATTGAGCCTTGTGCTTCTATGAGCCATAGAGCCAAATTGGTCTGGGTGGGTCACGGATTGTATGACAGGGCCCACACGGTTTGCGACAATCTTGGCTAGAATCTTGGACTCAAAGTTTAAAAGGGAGATAGCCCGTAGGAACTACAGAGTTCATGGGGTTTGCCCTTCTTGAGGAGTACTACTATAGTCGCCATTCTTGTGTCCTCAGGGAGTTGGCCTACTTCGAATGCTTCCCTAAACATGCAAATCTTGTAGGAGGCTAGCTTGCCCACCACACATTTCAACAGCTCGGTTGGGAGCCTATTCAGGCCCCCCTGCTTTCCCTGATTGCAAGTCCCTAATGGCGTTTTCTACTTCCTCCACATGGAAGTCAGAATCTAACGCTTCCCTGTCCTCAGACCCAAGAGTCGGAAGAGAAATGTCACATAGGAATTCAGTACAATCTGACTCCACCCACGTGGATTGGGACTGGCAAATTTTTTCGTAGTACTTGGCAATGATTTCTGTCAAGGCCACCCCTGTACTACCCTGTATTCCTTCTTCGTACTGAATCTCGAAATCCCAATTATGACCCCTGTCCCTCCTTTCCAGCCACACAATCAGTTTGTTGGCTTTATCGCCCAGATCATACACTCTTCGCTGTGTGGCAATCGCTTGAGCCTGCGCCGCATTTTCCTCTAAGTCCCGAAGGGATTTTATTATTAGGGAACATACACAGAGCATATATTTACCACCTGTCCCTCCCAAGTACCTGAAAGGGCCGCATAACATGGCCGGTGGTCACAACATGTGCGTTGTATCACCAGAGGTATCACATTTTCAATGAGTATGGCCGCGCCCCTGGACCCCAGCGTGAAACCAGCATGAGCCTGTAGTCTATAGCCGTATCTATTAAGGACTAAGTAATCGTTACTCTTGAGGTGCATCTCTTGAAGTAAGACAATGTCTGGAGAGTATCTGTGCGGATATTGTAGAACTATAATGCATATAATTTTTATCCCCCAGGCCCTTCACATTCCAAGAAAGGATTGTCAGCGTTTTAGTAAGTCATGTGACCATGCTGTTAGCCTATGCCATCACCCCCCCTTCGAGCAAGTAGAGACCCACCCCTTACGCGCCGCACAGCCCAGCCCATAGAAACATGTCTCATGCCACAATTGTTGATTTACCTCTTTATTTTACCGCTTCTTGCTGCCGCCCAAATGGCCAGTTCTCTTCCTCATGTCCTCGTCCCAATTCTCCTATTCACTCCTTTTTCTTCCCCACACCCCATCACTGTGCTTTCATGCGTGTTTTTTACTCTTCGTAGCATACGGTAAAGCAGCATATGGGCTATTGCTTTATTTTTCTTAAATATGTATGTCTCATTATTGTCTGTAAGGTGCCTTTATGAACATTTGGAGATAATAGTGTTAGATAAAACAGTTAGTTAAGTAAATACATACACAAAACAACTACAACACTATATTAAATGCAGTGGCAGCTGTACCGCTATGGCAGATGAGCGTCACCCTCCACGCCAGCCTCAAAACTTGAATAATAAAACAAATAAAATTGGCTTGTTATCATTTTATTTTATACGTTTTACGTGCTGGGCCGAGTCTTGGGGCGCGGGGCTATCACGTATGGGGGGCAGTCACGAGAGGGAGTGGTGGGCACGGATGTACGACATTACAACACATGCTTTTACATCGCATGCTTTTACAACGCGGTTTTTACAACGCATACCATTACAACGCATAGTGCTTTTGGGCGCTGGATAGTGAATAGTTTAATTTACTATTCCAACTCCAGTCCCCGTGGACACTAGGGAAGGTTATTGGATAGTAAATTAACCTATTCCCTATCCTAGAGCGCCTCCCAGCGCAATGAGTTGTAATGGTTTGCGTTGTAAAAGTTATGATTTAAAGGCACTGCGTGGTAAAAGTTGCGTTGTAAGTGATGTTTCCCGGTGGGCACTGCTATGAGTGTGCATGTTGGTTTGGCCGGCTGTCTCATGACATCCAAACCGACATGCGCACTGAGCTGACTTCAACCCTAGCTGAGTTGCCAGGTTGCAGACAGCAAGCCCAGGCTCCCAATCTCTCTGGGAGTGCAAATTCATGGTGCTCAGGCCACTCCTGGAGCAGCATCAGGATTGGCCGCAGCGGAGTCTGGGAGCCTGTGCTGCAGCGAGGACTCGGAGCAGAAGAGAGACAGTCACCAGATAAGTTCTTTTTTCCCTTTTCTGTCTGTTTCCTTCATTGTACCCTGAACCCTGCCATTCCACCCACACACCAGCCACTACTGACTAAATGACAGCACATTGACAACATGAACACGGTACAACTAAATAAATCACTGTTGAACTACAAAAGCGCACAAAAAACAACACAGTGTACAACCAACAACACAACAACACAAATGCAATAGAATCACAACACAACAAACAATAGAATGACAGCACAAAGAAAATACAACAAAAACATAAACAACGCTACACCTAATGACATCACAACTATAAAAGCAGAATACATTCAAACTCTACAACTTATAACATGACACAATGGCTTTTATGTATGGTTTTGGTGGTATCTTGTTGTTTGTTTTGTGCTTTGCATATTTAATATTGCCCTGTGGTTATGCTGTTGTATTATCATGTTGTGTTGGTTTGTTGTTGTTCTGTCCTATTGCTCCTAAGTTATTGTGTTGTAGGTTTTCTGTGTTTTTCTAATGTGTTGTGTTGGTTTTTTCATTGCATCTCAACTCTTTTCTGCTTACTTTTCATGTGACATATCACAACACCCACAAATCCATGTCAGTGATACAGTGAGAACGGTGTCATTTTCACTTTTCCGTGGAGGTCCTAGTCTGAAGCCACTCCCAGTTTGTGTCACTGACGTGTGAGCGTCTTGTGATATTACACTGGAGGCTGGTTTGGACATGGTGAATGGACACAAAGACTTCTTTGTAAGAGACAGGACAGCTGTGGGTTTTATGAATGAAATGCTTTGTTCTTCTGATGACAGCAGATCATGGGCTAAGCCACATTTTCTGGTTTCTAGAGAATGAGGCATGGGATTGAGAGATGTATGCTAGGTTGAAAGCACAATTTGAGATTTGAATTTTGGTATCCTGAAGTAATCGAACCGGATTTAGAAAGTTAAAGCAACACGCCACAGTACACATAGAATTGGGTGTTCTTATTCATATGCTTTCAGTGGAAGGCAGAAGTGTTTATGTTCCATTTAAAGAATAAATGCACAATTCTTGCACCATTAAAGTTCACACACCCACTTACTCTGATTTGGCACACACCTACCCAGGTATATGTCAGCTTTCCATCCCCTGGGCCTCCAAGGCCAATGTAAAACTTCAAAATATGTCATCATTTCTTATAACATACAATCAAAAGTCACATTATTTACAAACTGTTTTCAATATGTTGAGAAAGGACTCTGTTACTTTAATCATATCCACGTGTGACTGTCCACACGAAGTCTATTGTGGAATGTGATCGGTCTTACACTATTTGTGCCTGTCACTGCCTAAAAAAACAAAACCCCTCAGCCACCATCGGGGGGGGGGGACTTTGGCAGTGTTAGATCCATGGGGGGCTTGCTGTACGTACTTTGCACTGTATCCCCGGCAGCTCTGCACCGTTTCCCAAGTCGCTCTGTGGCGCAGAAGGCTGTGATCAGGGCTTTAAGTGGCCCGGGTCCTGGTGGTGCTCAGCGCTGCAAGTTCTTAAAAGCAGGTGCTGAGATGGGTCCCTATCAGGCTCTCCATTTTTGGGCCCAGGATGAAAAAATAAATCTCAACTCTGCAGCAGAACCTCTGCTCAAAGCCTTTGATGCAACTTCGAAAAAACTTGTTTTGGTTCTTTCACAGTTTCATCATTTCAGAACTAAAGCATTTTCAATATTATAAACAAGGAAGCCATAGTTTTTGCTTATTTATCTTATGCAACTAACAACCATTGACAAGGCCAATAGTCCGGGCTTGTTGTAGGTGTAATGTTGCTTGTTGTATATCTGTGTGCAATGACAGAAGCAGCAAAATACCAGTCGGGCGGGACACTACGTTAAGCCCATGTGTTTGAAAGCCCCCCTGGTTTTTTCATGCCACTTAAAGCCCTGGCTGTGATGCACTGCACACAGCAGTGAGATGGATACAGGGTACCAGAGATGCTGCTGCAGATTCACAGCCCAGTTACCACGCATGAGGACCCAACATTTAGGGGACCACGGTGGCGTCCCCAGCCCCACTGCCTGCACCTCATGACACTATTTACAACAAGGGGTGGTGATGGACAGAGTCTCTGAATTAAGCAGAGTACTCTCACCCAGTCAAGAGATCAGGGCTAGATCCAACACCGTTTTTTAGCTCATTGCACCATCCCAGTTTCAGAACCTGGCTGTATGCAAATTAGTCTGTCCCTGGCCCAGTGCATCATGGGAACAGGGCAGACCAGACTACAAAAGCCAATTCTTACACTGGGAAGGAAACAAGCTTCCGGGGACCGGTTTCTGGCATTTCAGCCGTCTTCGGCCCGGCTTGCTTGAATCCTGATGGTGCAATGAGCAAGGGACTCACATCTGAGTATACCCTTCCACGCTTAGGGTGGACAAAATTATTTACAACAAGGGGTGGTGATGGACAGAGTCTCTGAATTAAGCAGAGTACTCTCACCCAGTCAAGAGATCAGGGCTAGATCCAACACCGTTTTTTAGCTCATTGCACCATCCCAGTTTCAGAACCTGGCTGTATGCAAATTAGTCTGTCCCTGGCCCAGTGCATCATGGGAACAGGGCAGACCAGACTACAAAAGCCAATTCTTACACTGGGAAGGAAACAAGCTTCCGGGGACCGGTTTCTAGCATTTCAGACGTCTTCGGCCCGGCTTGCTTGAATCCTGATGGTGCAATGAGCAAGGGACTCACATCTGAGTATACCCTTCCACGCTTAGGGTGAACAAAATTATTTACAACAAGGGGTGGTGATGGACAGAGTCTCTGAATTAAGCAGAGTACTCTCACCCAGTCAAGAGATCAGGGCTAGATCCAACACCGTTTTTTAGCTCATTGCACCATCCCAGTTTCAGAACCTGGCTGTATGCAAATTAGTCTGTCCCTGGCCCAGTGCATCATGGGAACAGGGCAGACCAGACTACAAAAGCCAATTCTTACACTGGGAAGGAAACAAGCTTCCGGGGACCGGTTTCTGGCATTTCAGACGTCTTCGGCCCGGCTTGCTTGAATCTTGATGGTGCAATGAGCAAGGGACTCACATCTGAGTATACCCTTCCACGCTTAGGGTGGACAAAATTATTTACAACAAGGGGTAGTGATGGACATTGTCTCTGAATTAAGCAGAGTACTCTCACCCAGTCAAGAGATCAGGGCTAGATCCAACACCGTTTTTTAGCTTTTGTAACTTTAAAGCTCCCTTGAGCAGCGGGCTGACGAGCCTGGGATCCCGCACCTACGCGCCTGAGTGGTACTATACCTGGCAGATATTGGCAGCCATCGGCAACCCCAGTACACGGCCTATCCCTGCTGATGAGGGGTAATACCCCGAAACACGTGTCCAGGGATGGCGAAGACAGCGAAGATAGCAGAAGATCGAAAGATGATGCATCGCGAACACTTTACTACATTGACCAGAGTCCTTAGGGGCGACACCGCCGGTGTGTGAGTAGTGTGCGACCCCACCCCCATTTGTAACTTTAAAGCTCCCTTGAGCAGCGGGCTGACGAGCCTGGGATCCCGCACCTACGCGCCTGAGTGGTACTATACCTGGCAGATATTGGCAGCCATCGGCAACCCCAGTACACGGCCTATCCCTGCTGATGAGGGGTAATACCCCGAAACACGTGTCCAGGGATGGCGAAGACAGCGAAGATAGCAGAAGATCGAAAGATGATGCATCGCGAACACTTTACTACATTGACCAGAGTCCTTAGGGGCGACACCGCCGGTGTGTGAGTAGTGTGCGACCCCACCCCCATTTGTAGCATCATGGGAACAGGGCAGACCAGACTACAAAAGCCAATTCTTACACTGGGAAGGAAACAAGCTTCCGGGGACCGGTTTCTGGCATTTCAGACGTCTTCGGCCCGGCTTGCTTGAATCCTGATGGTGCAATGAGCAAGGGACTCACATCTGAGTATACCCTTCCACGCTTAGGGTGGACAAAATTATTTACAACAAGGGGTGGTGATGGACAGAGTCTCTGAATTAAGCAGAGTACTCTCACCCAGTCAAGAGATCAGGGCTAGATCCAACACCGTTTTTTAGCTCATTGCACCATCCCAGTTTCAGAACCTGGCTGTATGCAAATTAGTCTGTCCCTGGCCCAGTGCATAATGGGAACAGGGCAGACCAGACTACAAAAGCCAATTCTTACACTGGGAAGGAAACAAGCTTCCGGGGACCGGTTTCTGGCATTTCAGCCGTCTTCGGCCCGGCTTGCTTGAATCCTGATGGTGCAATGAGCAAGGGACTCACATCTGAGTATACCCTTCCACGCTTAGGGTGGACACAATTATTTACAACAAGGGGTGGTGATGGACAGAGTCTCTGAATTAAGCAGAGTACTCTCACCCAGTCAAGAGATCAGGGCTAGATCCAACACCGTTTTTTAGCTCATTGCACCATCCCAGTTTCAGAACCTGGCTGTATGCAAATTAGTCTGTCCCTGGCCCAGTGCATCATGGGAACAGGGCAGACCAGACTACAAAAGCCAATTCTTACACTGGGAAGGAAACAAGCTTCCGGGGACCGGTTTCTGGCATTTCAGCCGTCTTTGGCCCGGCTTGCTTGAATCCTGATGGTGCAATGAGCAAGGGACTCACATCTGAGTATACCCTTCCACGCTTAGGGTGGACAAAATTATTTAGGGGTGGTGATGGACAGAGTCTCTGAATTAAGCAGAGTACTCTCACCCAGTCAAGAGATCAGGGCTAGATCCAACACCGTTTTTTAGCTCATTGCACCATACCAGTTTCAGAACCTGGCTGTATGCAAATTAGTCTGTCCCTGGCCCAGTGCATCATGGGAACAGGGCAGACCAGACTACAAAAGCCAATTCTTACACTGGGAAGGAAACAAGCTTCTGGGGACCGGTTTCTGGCATTTCAGCCGTCTTCGGCCCGGCTTGCTTGAATCCTGATGGTGCAATGAGCAAGGGACTCACATCTGAGTATACCCTTCCACGCTTAGGGTGGACAAAATTATTTACAACAAGGGGTGGTGATGGACAGAGTCTCTGAATTAAGCAGAGTACTCTCACCCAGTCAAGAGATCAGGGCTAGATCCAACACCGTTTTTTAGCTCATTGCACCATCCCAGTTTCAGAACCTGGCTGTATGCAAATTAGTCTGTCCCTGGCCCAGTGCATCATGGGAACAGGGCGGACCAGACTACAAAAGCCAACTGTTCATCACTGTTGGACAGGCCCCATGAAGGGCTCGCTCCCTCCCGCAGGACAGGGCCCGGGTCCCGGCGTTCCAGGTACTACCCACAGAACAAACCCGCAACCCGTCCCCCATGGGACCCCTGCTCCCGGATGTCCCTGTGTCACGGGCCCGGGCCACCGTCAGCACCATTGCCCGGCCCAGCCGCCATCTTGGACACGGCACCACGCGGCCGCGCGGCCTCAGCCCGACCCCGACCCTGGGCCTGGCCAGGCCCCTCATCCCGGCACCACCATCCACCCAGGAGGTGAACGGACCACTTGGCAGGTCAATGGGAGTAAGAAGTGTCGATGGCTCTCCCCCGCCAGGTGCCGATCACCCCAGCCTCCTCGGGCGCTGGCTCCACCCCCCTGCTGGGTGTCTGGACTCCCTCATCCCAGACCTCCCGACCTCCAAGAGCGAGGGTCCGGACATCAAAGGGCGCCAGACCTATAACTGAGGCAGCCCCAGGACAGGAAGGCAGTTGTATCCTGGAGTCGAGAGACACCGCGACGAACTCATCCTTGACGGACTGCTGGCGCTGCCACAGCCCTGCCTTGTGAACTATTGTCCTGCCTGCTGGTGCTGCCGCGGCCCTCTGCAACCTTCATCCTCGTGGGACCTGCTGGCGCTGCCGCGGCCCTCTGCAACCTTCATCCTCGTGGGACCTGCTGGCGCTGCCGCGGTCTGACCCGTCTGAACACCGAGCTCGAGGATTGTGAGCTACCACCATTACACCTCAGTACCTGTGGGTACCAAGACTGTCCCGCTACCCCCTTCCCCTACTAGAGACTAGAATTGAGAGGATCATCGTGTCCTGATCTCCTTGTATCGTACCACCCTACTCCAAGAATTGCCTATAAAAGGTGTTACCCTGATCTTCGCGTGGTGTCCATCTGTGGGGGGGAAGTTACCTGTCTGTGCGATCGCTAGAGACGGTCCTCACTGGAGGCCTCTCCCTTGTGCTCGGCCGACCCTCCAGGTCCCCGTCTAACATTGGTGGCCAGCGGCGCGATCCGAACCAACGCGTACCGTACAGACAGTAACTCACCCTACGACTAAAACCACAATGACGACCAAAGAGAGCGGATCGGCAGAGAAGTTCCAGATGGAAAGGCTGGAAGAATACAACCACCGAGAGCTCAAACAATTTTGCATGGACTTAGGCATTGCTACCACCGGGCTAAGCACAAAAGAAGACTTCAAAAACGCCCTAGAGGCCTGGACAGAGACGAATACCGCAACCCCCCGGGACCCCGTAGCCCCGGAAGTCAACACCACCCTGACGGAAGAACGGAGAACAGGCCCCTCCCGAGAAGAGATCCAGGAGCGGGAAAAAAATAGATTACACGAGTTAGACTTGGCACGACTCAAATTAGACGGAGAATTGAAGCTGGCGGAACAAAAAATAAACTTAGAACACTTACGGCTCAGAGAAGAGCGAGAGGAAAAACAGAGACAGAGGGATCTCGAAGAAAAAAGACTGGCATACGAGCACGAGTGCAAACTAGCGGAGATAGAAATACGCAAACTGAACAAAAACCTAGGGGTGCCCGAGCCACCGCACTCCCCGGGTACTACCGAGCAGAAGGTCCACATCCCCAAGGATGTGGTCCGAGAATATCACCGAAACGACGACATACAGCAGTGGTTCAAGGCCTATGAGATCGCCATGACTGCCCACCGGGTCGCTCGAAGTGACTGGGGAGCCGGTCTATGGGGGAGATTCGTCAATGAGGGCCGTGATGCCCTGCTGCAGCTTCCGGACCATCAAATGACGTCCTATGACCACATGAAGGCCGCCCTCCTCAGTCGATATGGGCTTACGCCCGAAATGTACCGCCAGAGGTTCCGCAACTGCACCCGGATCCCAGGTACAACGTGGTTGGAATACGTGAACTATTTCAGCCGGGCCTTCGAGGGATGGATCAAGGGTAACAACGTAACCACCTACGAACAACTCTTCAATCTCATTGTGTGGGAGCACCTCTCCAACAACTGATTCGTCGAGCTCAGGCAGCACCTCCTCGACAGTAAATTGACTGACCCACGGCAGCTCGCCACCGAGGCTGACCGGTGGGAGAGCACCCGAGTGGCCCGGAGTGGGCCGAACGAGCAGAACAGAACCAACCCAGGTCATCATCGCCCCCGGGGAGGAGGTGGAGGACAGGGCCGGGGCAGAGACGCGGTCCCAGCCACTCCCGCTAACGCCACCCCGCCCCCAGCAGGCCGGGGAAACCCCCCGATGCGCCCGGGGTTCCGAGCCAACGTGACATGTCATCGATGCCAGCGAGTTGGCCACTATGCCAGTGACCCGACCTGCCCGAAGAACCAGGTTCCCGGGCCCCGCCAGGTGGCGGCCGCCGCCCTAGGAGAAGAACAAGTCTCCGAAGGCTCTGAGGCCTACGAGTCGGAGCAGTTCGAGTGGGAAACCGCCGCCATGACCCTGGCATGCCTAGGAGGAAGAGACATGGTCCCGCGGACTCCCCTGCCCGCCAACACTCGGAAGTACAGCCAATGGGTGAGCATAAATGGGCGCAAGGCCGAGGCCCTGCGTGACACCGGGGCCAGTGTGACGGCCGTCCGTTGTCACCTGGTGACCCCAGAACAAATCCTGCCAAACGTGCTTTGCCCCGTCCGATCGGCAGATAACTCAGAGAGCCTGTGTCGGATGGCCTGCGTCCCCTTCGAATGGGGAGGAGTGTCCGGCATGCTGAAAGTAACTGTCCGCGACGATGCCCCCGTGGACTGCCTCCTGGGGAACGATCTCGAGAGCTCCCCGTGGGCCGCTGTTGAAAGAAAAGAGCATCTGGGGATGTTGGGTCTCCCGGACTGGGCGTGCGTGACCACCCGGTCCATGGCCACCCGCACCATCCCGAGACCAGAAGAACCCGAATGGGCAGCACCTCCGCCCTCGATCGCTCCAGAAGAAGACTTCCTCCAGACCGACCATCCGGACCCCACCACAGAGGGGTCCACACAGCCCCCCGAGCTTCCCGACCTGGCTCAGTGGCATCAAGAAGGGGGGCCCACCCAAGAACAATTCCGGCAGGAGCAAAAGACCTGCCCCTCCCTCGAGGGATTGCGACAGCAAGCGCTCGCCCAGGGCCAAGGAGACACCACCGGGGCCCACTGGGTTTATTGGGACAATGATCTCTTGTACAGCGAGCAGAGAATCGCAGAACTGGGGGCCGGGCGAGTGCTGGTGGTGCCCCTCCACTTCAGAGACTTCCTGTTGAACCTGGCCCATGATGTCCCCCTGGCTGGGCACCTGGGGCAAGACAAGACCTACCACCGCCTGGTGACTCACTTTTTCTGTCCCAAAATGAGAAATGACGTCTCCAACCACTGCCGGTCCTGCCCGACCTGCCAGGCCAGCGGGAAGAGCGGCCGCAAACTCAAGGCACCCCTGCAACCCTTCCCTGTGGTGACCACCCCGTTCGAAAGGGTGGGAATAGACATTGTGGGGCCCCTGGACCCCCGAACAGCACAGGGGCATCGCTTCATCCTGGTCCTGGTGGACCACGCTACCCGCTATCCTGAGGCGGTCCCCCTTCGTACTATAACAGCCCCAGTAGTGGGTCGAGCCTTAATGGGGATCTTCTCTCGAGTGGGCTTCCCCCGGGAAGTCGTCAGCGACAGGGGTACGAACTTTATTTCAAAGTATATGAAATCCCTCTGGCAGCAGTGCGGGGTCACTTACCGATTCACAACACCCTATCACCCCCAGGGGAACGGACTGGTCGAGCGGTTCAACCGCACCCTCAAGGGAATGATCATGGGGCTGGAAGAACCCCTACGCCGCCAGTGGGACGTACTACTACCTTGCCTCCTCTTCGCCTACCGAGAAGTCCCCCAGAAGTCCCTCGGCTTCAGCCCCTTCGAACTCCTGTACGGACACCCCGTTCGCGGGCCTCTCAGCCTAGTGAAGGAGGAATGGGAAATGGCCCCCCTAAAAACCCCTCCAGACGTCTACAAATACCTCCTGACCCTCCGCAATCAGACCCGGAAATTCAGGGAGATCGCTAAAGCCAATCTGGAGGCCAGTCAAGAGGACATGAAGAAGTGGTACGACCAACATGCCTCCTCCATCGAGTTTGAACCGGGTCAGCAGGTATGGGTGATGTCCCCCGTCGAACCTTGTGCCTTGCAGGACAAATGGACGGGACCCTTCAAGGTGATCGAGCGCAAGAGTCCCGTCACCTATCTCATCGACCTGGAGTCCCCCCGGAACCCCCTCCGGGTCCTCCACGCCAACAGACTCAAACCCCACTTCGTGTGCTCAGAGCTCAGCCTGCTGATGGCTACCGACAGTGGCACAGAAGGAGACTCCGAGCCCCTCCCTGACCTACTGAGGACCCGGGAAGGAGATGGTTCGGTGGACGGGGTCCGACTCTCCGAGGCCCTGACCCCAGAGCAGCGTCAAGATTGCCGGGCCCTCCTGCTGCCGTTCGCAAACCTGTTCTCCCTCGCACCCGGAGTCACCTCCTGGTGCCTGCACGACGTGGACACGGGGGACAGTCCTCCTGTCCGACACCGGGCGTACCGAGTACCGGATCGGGTACGTACATGCATCCAAGAAGAAGTCTCCAAGATGCTCGCCCTCGGGGTCATCGAACCTTCGGACAGTCGCTGGGCCAGCCCGGTCGTCCTGGTCCCCAAGGCCGCGGCCCCGGGCACTACACCGGAGCTCCGATTCTGCATCGACTATCGGGGTCTGAACGCGGTCACCCGAACCGACGCTCACCCTATCCCCCGAGCAGATGAACTAGTCGACCGCATGGGGGCAGCCCGCTACCTAAGCATCTTCGACCTGACAGCGGGCTACTGGCAGATCGGCCTCACCCCCAGGGCCCAAGAACGTTCCGATTTCTCCACCCCGGACGGGCACTACCATTTCAGAGTGATGCCCTTCGGCATGAAGAACGCTCCAGCTACTTTTCAAAGACTGGTGAACCAGGTATTGGCGGGCCTCGAAGAATTCAGCGCCGCCTACCTGGACGACATCGCGGTATACAGCCGCCACTGGACAGACCACCTCCACCACCTCAGAGAGGTCCTGCAGGCCCTCCAGCAGGCCGGCCTCACCATAAAGGCCAGCAAGTGCCAAATCGGCCAGGGGTCCGTGACCTACCTCGGACACCAAGTGGGGAGCGGTCTGGTGGCCCCCCTCCAACTCAAGGTAGCTGCCATCCAGTCCTGGCAACCCCCCGAAACACAAACCGAGGTCCGAGCCTTCCTGGGGCTCACCGGATACTACCGGCGGTTTGTGAGGGACTATGGCAGCATTGTGGGGCCCCTCACGGAACTCACGTCTAAGAACCACCCAAAAAGAGTCAACTGGACTCCCGACTGTCAAGCGGCCTTCGAGACACTGAAGGCCGCCATGTGCACCGCTCCTGTGCTCCAGGCCCCCGACTACAGCCGCGAGTTCATCATGCAGACCGATGCCTCCGACCATGGTATTGGGGCCGTCCTCTCCCAACTGAACCCCGAAGGAGTGGACCAACCAGTGGCCTTCATCAGCAGACGCCTACTGCCCCGAGAACAGCGCTGGAGCACCATTGAGCGAGAGGCCTTCACAGTGGTATGGGCCCTCAAGAAGCTCCGGCGGCCGTACCTCTTCGGAACCCATTTCCGGGTACAGACAGATCATCGGCCCCTGCAATGGCTCATGCAGATGCGGGGGGAGAACCCCAAACTATTGCGATGGTCCATCTCCCTGCAGGGGATGGACTTCACTGTGGAGCAGCGCCCTGGTCAAGACCACGCCAACGCGGACGGCCTGTCCCGCTTTTTCCGCCTCGACGAGGAAAGTCCCCAAGAAGATGGGTGACTCTCCCCGCCTTCAGCTGGGGGGGACGCATGTTGGACAGGCCCCATGAAGGGCTCGCTCCCTCCCCGCAGGACAGGGCCCGGGTCCCGGCCTTCCAGGTACTACCCACAGAACAAACCCGCAAACCGTCCCCCATGGGACCCCTGCTCCCGGATGTCCCTGTGTCACGGGCCCGGGCCACCGTCAGCACCATTGCCCGGCCCAGCCGCCATCTTGGACACGGCACCACGCGGCCGCGCGGCCTCAGCCCGACCACGACCCTGGGCCTGGCCAGGCCCCGACATCCCGGCACCACCATCCACCCAGGAGGTGAACGGACCACTTGGCAGGTCAATGGGAGTAAGAAGTGTCGATGGCTCTCCCCCGCCAGGTGCCGATCACCCCAGCCTCCTCGGGCGCTGGCTCCACCCCCCTGCTGGGTGTCTGGACTCCCTCATCCCAGACCTCCCGACCTCCAAGAGCGAGGGTCCGGACATCAAAGGGCGCCAGACCTATAACTGAGGCAGCCCCAGGACAGGAAGGCAGTTGTATCCTGGAGTCGAGAGACACCGCGACGAACTCATCCTTGACGGACTGCTGGCGCTGCCACAGCCCTGCCTTGTGAACTATTGTCCTGCCTGCTGGCGCAGCCGCGGCCCTCTGCAACCTTCATCCTCGTGGGACCTGCTGGCGCTGCCGCGGCCCTCTGCAACCTTCATCCTCGTGGGACCTGCTGGCGCTGCCGCGGCCCTCTGCAACCTTCATCCTCGTGGGACCTGCTGGCGCTGCCGCGGCCCGTTGTAACCCTCATCCTCGTGGGACCTGCTGGCGCTGCCGCGGCCTGTCGTGACCTTCATCCTCGTTGGGACCTGCTGGCGCTGCCGCGGCCCGTTGCCACCTACGACCTCTTCGGGACCTGCTGGTGCTGCCGCGGTCTGACCCGTCCGAACACCGAGCTCGAGGATTGTGAGCTACCACCATTACACCTCAGTACCTGTGGGTACCAAGACTGTCCCGCTACCCCCTTCCCCTACTAGAGACTAGAATTGAGAGGATCATCGTGTCCTGATCTCCTTGTATCGTACCACCCTACTCCAAGAATTGCCTATAAAAGGTGTTACCCTGATCTTCGTGTGGTGTCCATCTGTGGGGGGGAAGTTACCTGTCTGTGCGATCGCTAGAGACGGTCCTCACTGGAGGCCTCTCCCTTGTGCTCGGCCGACCCTCCAGGTCCCCGTCTAACATTCATGTTGGACAGGCCCCATGAAGGGCTCGCTCCCTCCCCGCAGGACAGGGCCCGGGTCCCGGGCTTCCAGGTACTACCCACAGAACAAACCCGCAACCCGTCCCCCATGGGACCCCTGCTCCCGGATGTCCCTGTGTCACGGGCCCGGGCCACCGTCAGCACCATTGCCCGGCCCAGCCGCCATCTTGGACACGGCACCACGCGGCCGCGCGGCCTCAGCCCGACCCCGACCCTGGGCCTGGCCGACGAGGCTGAAATGCCAGAAACCGGTCCCCGGTAGCTTGTCTCCTTTCTGGTGAAGAATTGGCTTGGTAGTTTGGTCTGCCCTGTTCCCATGATGCATTGGGCCAGGGACAGACTAATTTGCATATAGCCATGTTCTGAGCTGGGATGGGGCAGTGAGCTAAATAACGGTGATGGATCAAGCCCTGATCTTTGGACTGGGTAAGAGTGGTCTGCTTAATTCAGACACTCTGTTCATCACCACCCCCTTTTCTGAATCATTTTTGGCCACTATATGTGTGGCAGGGTATACTCAGACATGAGTCCCTTGCTCACTGCTCCATCAGGATTCAAGCAAGCCGGGCCGACGAGGCTGAAATGCCAGAAACCGGTCCCCGGTAGCTTGACTCCTTTCTGGTGAAAAATTGGCTTGGTAGTTTGGTCTGCCCTGTTCCCATGATGCATTGGGCCAGGGACAGACTAATTTGCATATAGCCAGGTTCTGAGCTGGGATGGGGCAGTGAGCTAAATAACGGTGATGGATCAAGCCCTGATCTTTGGACTGGGTAAGAGTGGTCTGCTTAATTCAGACACTCTGTTCATCACCACCCCCTTTTCTGAATCATTTTTGGCCACTATAGGTGTGGCAGGGTATACTCAGACATGAGTCCCTTGCTCACTGCTCCATCAGGATTCAAGCAAGCCGGGCCGACGAGGCTGAAATGCCAGAAACCGGTCCCCGGTAGCTTGTCTCCTTTCTGGTGAAGAATTGGCTTGGTAGTTTGGTCTGCCCTGTTCCCATGATGCATTGGGCCAGGGACAGACTAATTTGCATATAGCCAGGTTCTGAGCTGGGATGGGGCAGTTAGCTAAATAACGGTGATGGATCAAGCCCTGATCTTTGGACTGGGTAAGAGTGGTCTGCTTAATTCAGACACTCTGTTCATCACCACCCCCTTTTCTGAATCATTTTTGGCCACTATAGGTGTGGCAGGGTATACTCAGACATGAGTCCCTTGCTCACTGCTCCATCAGGATTCAAGCAAGCCGGGCCGACGAGGCTGAAATGCCAGAAACCGGTCCCCGGTAGCTTGTCTCCTTTCTGGTGAAGAATTGGCTTGGTAGTTTGGTCTGCCCTGTTCCCATGATGCATTGGGCCAGGGACAGACTAATTTGCATATATCCAGGTTCTGAGCTGGGATGGGGCAGTGAGCTAAATAACGGTGATGGATCAAGCCCTGATCTTTGGACTGGGTAAGAGTGGTCTGCTTAATTCAGACACTCTGTTCATCACCACCCCCTTTTCTGAATCATTTTTGGCCACTATAGGTGTGGCAGGGTATACTCAGACATGAGTCCCTTGCTCACTGCTCCATCAGGATTCAAGCAAGCCGGGCCGACGAGGCTGAAATGCCAGAAACCGGTCCCCGGTAGCTTGTCTCCTTTCTGGTGAAGAATTGGCTTGGTAGTTTGGTCTGTCCTGTTCCCATGATGCATTGGGCCAGGGACAGACTAATTTGCATATAGCCAGGTTCTGAGCTGGGATGGGGCACTGAGCTAAATAACGGTGATGGATCAAGCCCTGATCTTTGGACTGGGTAAGAGTGGTCTGCTTAATTCAGACACTCTGTTCAACACCACCCCCTTTTCTGAATCATTTTTGGCCACTATAGGTGTGGCAGGGTATACTCAGACATGAGTCCCTTGCTCACTGCTCCATCAGGATTCAAGCAAGCCGGGCCGAAGAGGCTGAAATGCCAGAAACCGGTCCCCGGTAGCTTGTCTCCTTTCTGGTGAAGAATTGGCTTGGTAGTTTGGTCTGCCCTGTTCCCATGATGCATTGGGCCAGGGACAGACTAATTTGCATATAGCCAGGTTCTGAGCTGGGATGGGGCAGTGAGCTAAATAACGGTGATGGATCAAGCCCTGATCTTTGGACTGGGTAAGAGTGGTCTGCTTAATTCAGACACTCTGTTCATCACCACCCCCTTTTCTGAATCATTTTTGGCCACTATAGGTGTGGCGGGTATACTCAGACATGAGTCCCTTGCTCACTGCTCCATCAGGATTCAAGCAAGCCGGGCCGACGAGGCTGAAATGCCAGAAACCGGTCCCCGGTAGCTTGTCTCCTTTCTGGTGAAGAATTGGCCTGGTAGTTTGGTCTGTCCTGTTCCCATGATGCATTGGGCCAGGGACAGACTAATTTGCATATAGCCAGGTTCTGAGCTGGGATGGGGCAGTGAGCTAAATAACGGTGATGGATCAAGCCCTGATCTTTGGACTGGGTAAGAGTGGTCTGCTTAATTCAGACACTCTGTTCATCACCACCCCCTTTTCTGAATCATTTTTGGCCACTATAGGTGTGGCAGGGTATACTCAGACATGAGTCCCTTGCTCACTGCTCCATCAGGATTCAAGCAAGCCGGGCCGACGAGGCTGAAATGCCAGAAACCGGTCCCCGGTAGCTTGTCTCCTTTCTGGTGAAGAATTGGCTTGGTAGTTTGGTCTGTCCTGTTCCCATGATGCATTGGGCCAGGGACAGACTAATTTGCATATAGCCAGGTTCTGAGCTGGGATGGGGCAGTGAGCTAAATAACGGTGATGGATCAAGCCCTGATCTTTGGACTGGGTAAGAGTGGTCTGCTTAATTCAGACACTCTGTTCATCACCACCCCCTTTTCTGAATCATTTTTGGCCACTATAGGTGTGGCAGGGTATACTCAGACATGAGTCCCCTGCTCACTGCTCCATCAGGATTCAAGCAAGCCGGGCCGAAGAGGCTGAAATGCCAGAAACCGGTCCCCGGTAGCTTGTCTCCTTTCTGGTGAAGAATTGGCTTGGTAGTTTGGTCTGCCCTGTTCCCATGATGCATTGGGCCAGGGACAGACTAATTTGCATATAGCCAGGTTCTGAGCTGGGATGGGGCAGTGAGCTAAATAACGGTGATGGATCAAGCCCTGATCTTTGGACTGGGTAAGAGTGGTCTGCTTAATTCAGACACTCTGTTCATCACCACCCCCTTTTCTGAATCATTTTTGGCCACTATAGGTGTGGCGGGTATACTCAGACATGAGTCCCTTGCTCACTGCTCCATCAGGATTCAAGCAAGCCGGGCCGACGAGGCTGAAATGCCAGAAACCGGTCCCCGGTAGCTTGTCTCCTTTCTGGTGAAGAATTGGCTTGGTAGTTTGGTCTGTCCTGTTCCCATGATGCATTGGGCCAGGGACAGACTAATTTGCATATAGCCAGGTTCTGAGCTGGGATGGGGCAGTGAGCTAAATAACGGTGATGGATCAAGCCCTGATCTTTGGACTGGGTAAGAGTGGTCTGCTTAATTCAGACACTCTGTTCATCACCACCCCCTTTTCCGAATCCTTTTTGGCCACTATAGGTGTGGCAGGGTATACTCAGACATGAGTCCCTTGCTCACTGCTCCATCAGGATTCAAGCAAGCCGGGCCGACGAGGCTGAAATGCCAGAAACCGGTCCCCGGTAGCTTGTCTCCTTTCTGGTGAAGAATTGGCTTGGTAGTTTGGTCTGCCCTGTTCCCATGATGCATTGGGCCAGGGACAGACTAATTTGCATATAGCCAGGTTCTGAGCTGGGATGGGGCAGTGAGCTAAATAACGGTGATGGATCAAGCCCTGATCTTTGGACTGGGTAAGAGTGGTCTGCTTAATTCAGACACTCTGTTCATCACCACCCCCTTTTCTGAATCATTTTTGGCCACTATAGGTGTGGCAGGGTATACTCAGACATGAGTCCCTTGCTCACTGCTCCATCAGGATTCAAGCAAGCCGGGCCGACGAGGCTGAAATGCCAGAAACCGGTCCCCGGTAGCTTGTCTCCTTTCTGGTGAAGAATTGGCTTGGTAGTTTGGTCTGCCCTGTTCCCATGATGCATTGGGCCAGGGACAGACTAATTTGCATATAGCCAGGTTCTGAGCTGGGATGGGGCAGTGAGCTAAATAACGGTGATGGATCAAGCCCTGATCTTTGGACTGGGTAAGAGTGGTCTGCTTAATTCAGACACTCTGTTCATCACCACTCCCTTTTCTGAATCATTTTTGGCCACTATAGGTGTGGCAGGGTATACTCAGACATGAGTCCCTTGCTCACTGCTCCATCAGGATTCAAGCAAGCCGGGCCGACGAGGCTGAAATGCCAGAAACCGGTCCCCGGTAGCTTGTCTCCTTTCTGGTGAAGAATTGGCTTGGTAGTTTGGTCTGCCCTGTTCCCATGATGCATTGGGCCAGGGACAGACTAATTTGCATATAGCCATGTTCTGAGCTGGGATGGGGCAGTGAGCTAAATAACGGTGATGGATCAAGCCCTGATCTTTGGACTGGGTAAGAGTGGTCTGCTTAATTCAGACCCTCTGTTCATCACCACCCCCTTTTCTGAATCATTTTTGGCCACTATAGGTGTGGCAGGGTATACTCAGACATGAGTCCCTTGCTCACTGCTCCATCAGGATTCAAGCAAGCCGGGCCGACGAGGCTGAAATGCCAGAAACCGGTCCCCGGTAGCTTGTCTCCTTTCTGGTGAAGAATTGGCTTGGTAGTTTGGTCTGCCCTGTTCCCATGATGCATTGGGCCAGGGACAGACTCATTTGCATATAGCCAGGTTCTGAGCTGGGATGGGGCAGTGAGCTAAATAACGGTGATGGATCAAGCCCTGATCTTTGGACTGGGTAAGAGTGGTCTGCTTAATTCAGACACTCTGTTCATCACCACCCCCTTTTCTGAATCATTTTTGGCCACTATAGGTGTGGCAGGGTATACTCAGACATGAGTCCCTTGCTCACTGCTCCATCAGGATTCAAGCAAGCCGGGCCGACGGGGATGAAATGCCAGAAACCGGTCCCCGGTAGCTTGTCTCCTTTCTGGTGAAGAATTGGCTTGGTAGTTTGGTCTGCCCTGTTCCCATGATGCATTGGGCCAGGGACAGACTAATTTGCATATAGCCAGGTTCTGAGCTGGGATGGGGCAGTGAGCTAAATAACGGTGATGGATCAAGCCCTGATCTTTGGACTGGGTAAGAGTGGTCTGCTTAATTCAGACACTCTGTTCATCACCACCCCCTTTTCTGAATCATTTTTGGCCACTATAGGTGTGGCAGGGTATACTCAGACATGAGTCCCTTGCTCACTGCTCCATCAGGATTCAAGCAAGCCGGGCCGACGAGGCTGAAATGCCAGAAACCGGTCCCCGGTAGCTTGTCTCCTTTCTGGTGAAGAATTGGCTTGGTAGTTTGGTCTGCCCTGTTCCCATGATGCATTGGGCCAGGGACAGACTAATTTGCATATAGCCAGGTTCTGAGCTGGGATGGGGCAGTGAGCTAAATAACGGTGATGGATCAAGCCCTGATCTTTGGACTGGGTAAGAGTGGTCTGCTTAATTCAGACACTCTGTTCATCACCACCCCCTTTTCTGAATCATTTTTGGCCACTATAGGTGTGGCAGGGTATACTCAGACATGAGTCCCTTGCTCACTGCTCCATCAGGATTCAAGCAAGCCGGGCCGACGAGGCTGAAATGCCAGAAACCGGTCCCCGGTAGCTTGTCTCCTTTCTGGTGAAGAATTGGCTTGGTAGTTTGGTCTGCCCTGTTCCCATGATGCATTGGGCCAGGGACAGACTAATTTGCATATAGCCAGGTTCTGAGCTGGGATGGGGCAGTGAGCTAAATAACGGTGATGGATCAAGCCCTGATCTTTGGACTGGGTAAGAGTGGTCTGCTTAATTCAGACACTCTGTTCATCACCAGCCCCTTTTCTGAATCATTTTTGGCCACTATAGGTGTGGCAGGGTATACTCAGACATGAGTCCCTTGCTCACTGCTCCATCAGGATTCAAGCAAGCCGGGCCGACGAGGCTGAAATGCCAGAAACCGGTCCCCGGTAGCTTGTCTCCTTTCTGGTGAAGAATTGGCTTGGTAGTTTGGTCTGCCCTGTTCCCATGATGCATTGGGCCAGGGACAGACTAATTTGCATATAGCCAGGTTCTGAGCTGGGATGGAGCAGTGAGCTAAATAACGGTGATGGATCAAGCCCTGATCTTTGGACTGGGTAAGAGTGGTCTGCTTAATTCAGACACTCTGTTCATCACCACCCCCTTTTCTGAATCATTTTTGGCCACTATAGGTGTGGCAGGGTATTCTCAGACATGAGTCCCTTGCTCATTGCTCCATCAGGATTCAAGCAAGCCGGGCCGACGAGGCTGAAATGCCAGAAACCGGTCCCCGGTAGCTTGTCTCCTTTCTGGTGAAGAATTGGCTTGGTAGGTTGGTCTGCCCTGTTCCCATGATGCATTGGGCCAGGGACAGTCTAATTTGCATATAGCCAGGTTCTGAGCTGGGATGGGGCAGTGAGCTAAATAACGGTGATGGATCAAGCCCTGATCTTTGGACTGGGTAAGAGTGGTCTGCTTAATTCAGACACTCTGTTCATCACCACCCCCTTTTCTGAATCATTTTTGGCCACTATAGGTGTGGCAGGGTATACTCAGACATGAGTCCCTTGCTCACTGCTCCATCAGGATTCAAGCAAGCCGGGCCGACGAGGCTGAAATGCCAGAAACCGGTCCCCGGTAGCTTGTCTCCTTTCTGGTGAAGAATTGGCTTGGTAGTTTGGTCTGCCCTGTTCCCATGATGCATTTGGCCAGGGACAGACTAATTTGCATATAGCCAGGTTCTGAGCTGGGATGGGGCAGTGAGCTAAATAACGGTGATGGATCAAGCCCTGATCTTTGGACTGGGTAAGAGTGGTCTGCTTAATTCAGACACTCTGTTCATCACCACCCCCTTTTTTGACTCATTTTTGGCCACTATAGGTGTGGCAGGGTATACTCAGACATGAGTCCCTTGCTCACTGCTCCATCAGGATTCAAGCAAGCCGGGCCGACGAGGCTGAAATGCCAGAAACCGGTCCCCGGTAGCTTGTCTCCTTTCTGGTGAAGAATTGGCTTGGTAGTTTGGTCTGCCCTGTTCCCATGATGCATTGGGCCAGGGACAGACTAATTTGCATATAGCCAGGTTCTGAGCTGGGATGGGGCAGTGAGCTAAATAACGGTGATGGATCAAGCCCTGATCTTTGGACTGGGTAAGAGTGGTCTGCTTAATTCAGACACTCTGTTCATCACCACCCCCTTTTCTGAATCATTTTTGGCCACTATAGGTGTGGCAGGGTATACTCAGACATGAGTCCCTTGCTCACTGCTCCATCAGGATTCAAGCAAGCCGGGCCGACGAGGCTGAAATGCCAGAAACCTGTCCCCGGTAGCTTGTCTCCTTTCTGGTGAAGAATTGGCTTGGTAGTTTGGTCTGCCCTGTTCCCATGATGCATTTGGCCAGGGACAGACTAATTTGCATATAGCCAGGTTCTGAGCTGGGATGGGGCAGTGAGCTAAATAACGGTGATGGATCAAGCCCTGATCTTTGGACTGGGTAAGAGTGGTCTGCTTAATTCAGACACTCTGTTCATCACCACCCCCTTTCCTGACTCATTTTTGGCCACTATAGGTGTGGCAGGGTATACTCAGACATGAGTCCCTTGCTCACTGCTCCATCAGGATTCAAGCAAGCCGGGCCGACGAGGCTGAAATGCCAGAAACCGGTCCCCGGTAGCTTGTCTCCTTTCTGGTGAAGAATTGGCTTGGTAGTTTGGTCTGCCCTGTCCCCATGATGCATTGGGCCAGGGAAAGACTAATTTGCATATAGCCAGGTTCTGAGCTGGGATGGGGCAGTGAGCTAAATAACGGTGATGGATCAAGCCCTGATCTTTGGACTGGGTAAGAGTGGTCTGCTTAATTCAGACACTCTGTTCATCACCACCCCCTTTTCTGAATCATTTTTGGCCACTATAGGTGTGGCAGGGTATACTCAGACATGAGTCCCTTGCTCACTGCTCCATCAGGATTCAAGCAAGCCAGGCCGACGAGGCTGAAATGCCAGAAACCGGTCCCCGGTAGCTTGTCTCCTTTCTGGTGAAGAATTGGCTTGGTAGTTTGGTCTGCCCTGTTCCCATGATGCATTGGGCCAGGGACAGACTAATTTGCATATAGCCAGGTTCTGAGCTGGGATGGGGCAGTGAGCTAAATAACGGTGATGGATCAAGCCCTGATCTTTGGACTGGGTAAGAGTGGTCTGCTTAATTCAGACACTCTGTTCATCACCACCCCCTTTTCTGAATCATTTTTGGCCACTATAGGTGTGGCAGGGTATACTCAGACATGAGTCCCTTGCTCACTGCTCCATCAGGATTCAAGCAAGCCGGGCCGATGAGGCTGAAATGCCAGAAACCGGTCCCCGGTAGCTTGTCTCCTTTCTGGTGAAGAATTGGCTTGGTAGTTTGGTCTGCCCTGTTCCCATGATGCATTGGGCCAGGGACAGACTAATTTGCATATAGCCATGTTCTGAGCTGGGATGGGGCAGTGAGCTAAATAACGGTGATGGATCAAGCCCTGATCTTTGGACTGGGTAAGAGTGGTCTGCTTAATTCAGACACTCTGTTCATCACCACCCCCTTTTTTGACTCATTTTTGGCCACTATAGGTGTGGCAGGGTATACTCAGACATGAGTCCCTTGCTCACTGCTCCATCAGGATTCAAGCAAGCCGGGCCGACGAGGCTGAAATGCCAGAAACCGGTCCCCGGTAGCTTGTCTCCTTTCTGGTGAAGAATTGGCTTGGTAGTTTGGTCTGCCCTGTTCCCATGATGCATTGGGCCAGGGACAGACTAATTTGCATATAGCCAGGTTCTGAGCTGGGATGGGGCAGTGAGCTAAATAACGGTGATGGATCAAGCCCTGATCTTTGGACTGGGTAAGAGTGGTCTGCTTAATTCAGACACTCTGTTCATCACCACCCCCTTTTCTGAATCATTTTTGGCCACTATAGGTGTGGCAGGGTATACTCAGACATGAGTCCCTTGCTCATTGCTCCATCAGGATTCAAGCAAGCCGGGCCGACGAGGCTGAAATGCCAGAAACCTGTCCCCGGTAGCTTGTCTCCTTTCTGGTGAAGAATTGGCTTGGTAGGTTGGTCTGCCCTGTTCCCATGATGCATTGGGCCAGGGACAGACTAATTTGCATATAGCCAGGTTCTGAGCTGGGATGGGGCAGTGAGCTAAATAACGGTGATGGATCAAGCCCTGATCTTTGGACTGGGTAAGAGTGGTCTGCTTAATTCAGACAGTCTGTTCATCACCACCCCCTTTTCTGAATCATTTTTGGCCACTATAGGTGTGGCAGGGTATACTCAGACATGAGTCCCTTGCTCACTGCTCCATCAGGATTCAAGCAAGCCGGGCCGACGAGGCTGAAATGCCAGAAACCGGTCCCCGGTAGCTTGTCTCCTTTCTGGTGAAGAATTGGCTTGGTAGTTTGGTCTGCCCTGTTCCCATGATGCATTGGGCCAGGGACAGACTAATTTGCATATAGCCAGGTTCTGAGCTGGGATGGGGCAGTGAGCTAAATAACGGTGATGGATCAAGCCCTGATCTTTGGACTGGGTAAGAGTGGTCTGCTTAATTCAGACACTCTGTTCATCACCACCCCCTTTTCTGAATCATTTTTGGCCACTATAGGTGTGGCAGGGTATACTCAGACATGAGTCCCTTGCTCACTGCTCCATCAGGATTCAAGCAAGCCGGGCCGATGAGGCTGAAATGCCAGAAACCGGTCCCCGGTAGCTTGTCTCCTTTCTGGTGAAGAATTGGCTTGGTAGTTTGGTCTGCCCTGTTCCCATGATGCATTGGGCCAGGGACAGACTAATTTGCATATAGCCATGTTCTGAGCTGGGATGGGGCAGTGAGCTAAATAACGGTGATGGATCAAGCCCTGATCTTTGGACTGGGTAAGAGTGGTCTGCTTAATTCAGACACTCTGTTCATCACCACCCCCTTTTTTGACTCATTTTTGGCCACTATAGGTGTGGCAGGGTATCCTCAGACATGAGTCCCTTGCTCACTGCTCCATCAGGATTCAAGCAAGCCGGGCCGACGAGGCTGAAATGCCAGAAACCGGTCCCCGGTAGCTTGTCTCCTTTCTGGTGAAGAATTGGCTTGGTAGTTTGGTCTGCCCTGTTCCCATGATGCATTGGGCCAGGGACAGACTAATTTGCATATAGCCAGGTTCTGAGCTGGGATGGGGCAGTGAGCTAAATAACGGTGATGGATCAAGCCCTGATCTTTGGACTGGGTAAGAGTGGTCTGCTTAATTCAGACACTCTGTTCATCACCACCCCCTTTTCTGAATCATTTTTGGCCACTATAGGTGTGGCAGGGTATACTCAGACATGAGTCCCTTGCTCACTGCTCCATCAGGATTCAAGCAAGCCGGGCCTACGAGGCTGAAATGCCAGAAACCTGTCCCCGGTAGCTTGTCTCCTTTCTGGTGAAGAATTGGCTTGGTAGTTTGGTCTGCCCTGTTCCCATGATGCATTTGGCCAGGGACAGACTAATTTGCATATAGCCAGGTTCTGAGCTGGGATGGGGCAGTGAGCTAAATAACGGTGATGGATCAAGCCCTGATCTTTGGACTGGGTAAGAGTGGTCTGCTTAATTCAGACACTCTGTTCATCACCACCCCCTTTCCTGACTCATTTTTGGCCACTATAGGTGTGGCAGGGTATACTCAGACATGAGTCCCTTGCTCACTGCTCCATCAGGATTCAAGCAAGCCGGGCCGACGAGGCTGAAATGCCAGAAACCGGTCCCCGGTAGCTTGTCTCCTTTCTGGTGAAGAATTGGCTTGGTAGTTTGGTCTGCCCTGTCCCCATGATGCATTGGGCCAGGGAAAGACTAATTTGCATATAGCCAGGTTCTGAGCTGGGATGGGGCAGTGAGCTAAATAACGGTGATGGATCAAGCCCTGATCTTTGGACTGGGTAAGAGTGGTCTGCTTAATTCAGACACTCTGTTCATCACCACCCCCTTTTCTGAATCATTTTTGGCCACTATAGGTGTGGCAGGGTATACTCAGACATGAGTCCCTTGCTCACTGCTCCATCAGGATTCAAGCAAGCCAGGCCGACGAGGCTGAAATGCCAGAAACCGGTCCCCGGTAGCTTGTCTCCTTTCTGGTGAAGAATTGGCTTGGTAGTTTGGTCTGCCCTGTTCCCATGATGCATTGGGCCAGGGACAGACTAATTTGCATATAGCCAGGTTCTGAGCTGGGATGGGGCAGTGAGCTAAATAACGGTGATGGATCAAGCCCTGATCTTTGGACTGGGTAAGAGTGGTCTGCTTAATTCAGACACTCTGTTCATCACCACCCCCTTTTCTGAATCATTTTTGGCCACTATAGGTGTGGCAGGGTATACTCAGACATGAGTCCCTTGCTCACTGCTCCATCAGGATTCAAGCAAGCCGGGCCGACGAGGCTGAAATGCCAGAAACCGGTCCCCGGTAGCTTGTCTCCTTTCTGGTGAAGAATTGGCTTGGTAGTTTGGTCTGCCCTGTTCCCATGATGCATTGGGCCAGGGACAGACTAATTTGCATATAACCAGGTTCTGAGCTGGGATGGGGCAGTGAGCTAAATAACAGTGATGGCTCAAGCCCTGATCTTTGGACTGGGTAAGAGTGGTCTGCTTAATTCAGACACTCTGTTCATCACCACCCCCTTTTCTGAATCATTTTTGGCCACTATAGGTGTGGCAGGGTATACTCAGACATGAGTCCCTTGCTCACTGCTCCATCAGGATTCAAGCAAGCCGGGCCGACGAGGCTGAAATGCCAGAAACCGGTCCCCGGTAGCTTGTCTCCTTTCTGGTGAAGAATTGGCTTGGTAGTTTGGTCTGCCCTGTTCCCATGATGCATTGGGCCAGGGACAGACTAATTTGCATATAGCCAGGTTCTGAGCTGGGATGGGGCAGTGAGCTAAATAACGGTGATGGATCAAGCCCTGATCTTTGGACTGGGTAAGAGTGGTCTGCTTAATTCAGACACTCTGTTCATCACCACCCCCTTTTCTGAATCATTTTTGGCCACTATAGGTGTGGCAGGGTATACTCAGACATGAGTCCCTTGCTCACTGCTCCATCAGGATTCAAGCAAGCCGGGCCGATGAGGCTGAAATGCCAGAAACCGGTCCCCGGTAGCTTGTCTCCTTTCTGGTGAAGAATTGGCTTGGTAGTTTGGTCTGCCCTGTTCCCATGATGCATTGGGCCAGGGACAGACTAATTTGCATATAGCCATGTTCTGAGCTGGGATGGGGCAGTCAGCTAAATAACGGTGATGGATCAAGCCCTGATCTTTGGACTGGGTAAGAGTGGTCTGCTTAATTCAGACACTCTGTTCATCACCACCCCCTTTTCTGAATCATTTTTGGCCACTATAGGTGTGGCAGGGTATACTCAGACATGAGTCCCTTGCTCACTGCTCCATCAGGATTCAAGCAAGCCGGGCCGACGAGGCTGAAATGCCAGAAACCGGTCCCCGGTAGCTTGTCTCCTTTCTGGTGAAGAATTGGCTTGGTAGTTTGGTCTGCCCTGTTCCCATGATGCATTGGGCCAGGGACAGACTAATTTGCATATAGCCAGGTTCTGAGCTGGGATGGGGCAGGGAGCTAAATAACGGTGATGGATCAAGCCCTAATCTTTGGACTGGGTAAGAGTGGTCTGCTTAATTCAGACACTCTGTTCATCACCACCCCCTTTTCTGAATCATTTTTGGCCACTATAGGTGTGGCAGGGTATACTCAGACATGAGTCCCTTGCTCATTGCTCCATCAGGATTCAAGCAAGCCGGGCCGACGAGGCTGAAATGCCAGAAACCGGTCCCCGGTAGCTTGTCTCCTTTCTGGTGAAGAATTGGCTTGGTAGTTGGGTCTGCCCTGTTCCCATGATGCATTGGGCCAGGGACAGACTAATTTGCATATAGCCAGGTTCTGAGCTGGGATGGGGCAGTGAGCTAAATAACGGTGATGGATCAAGCCCTGATCTTTGGACTGGGTAAGAGTGGTCTGCTTAATTCAGACACTCTGTTCATCACCACCCCCTTTTCTGAATCATTTTTGGCCACTATAGGTGTGGCAGGGTATACTCAGACATGAGTCCCTTGCTCACTGCTCCATCAGGATTCAAGCAAGCCGGGCCGACGAGGCTGAAATGCCAGAAACCGGTCCCCGGTAGCTTGTCTCCTTTCTGGTGAAGAATTGGCTTGGTAGTTTGGTCTGCCCTGTTCCCATGATGCATTGGGCCAGGGACAGACTAATTTGCATATAGCCAGGTTCTGAGCTGGGATGGGGCAGTGAGCTAAATAACGGTGATGGATCAAGCCCTGATCTTTGGACTGGGTAAGAGTGGTCTGCTTAATTCAGACACTCCGTTCATCACCACCCCCTTTTCTGACTCATTTTTGGCCACTATAGGTGTGGCAGGGTATACTCAGACATGAGTCCCTTGCTCACTGCTCCATCAGGATTCAAGCAAGCCGGGCCGACGAGGCTGAAATGCCAGAAACCGGTCCCCGGTAGCTTGTCTCCTTTCTGGTGAAGAATTGGCTTGGTAGTTTGGTCTGCCCTGTTCCCATGATGCATTGGGCCAGGGACAGACTAATTTGCATATAGCCAGGTTCTGAGCTGGGATGGGGCAGTGAGCTAAATAACGGTGATGGATCAAGCCCTGATCTTTGGACTGGGTAAGAGTGGTCTGCTTAATTCAGACACTCTGTTCATCACCACCCCCTTTTCTGAATCATTTTTGGCCACTATAGGTGTGGCAGGGTATACTCAGACATGAGTCCCTTGCTCACTGCTCCATCAGGATTCAAGCAAGCCAGGCCGACGAGGCTGAAATGCCAGAAACCGGTCCCCGGTAGCTTGTCTCCTTTCTGGTGAAGAATTGGCTTGGTAGTTTGGTCTGCCCTGTTCCCATGATGCATTGGGCCAGGGACAGACTAATTTGCATATAGCCAGGTTCTGAGCTGGGATGGGGCAGTGAGCTAAATAACGGTGATGGATCAAGCCCTGATCTTTGGACTGGGTAAGAGTGGTCTGCTTAATTCAGACACTCTGTTCATCACCACCCCTTTTCTGAATCATTTTTGGCCACTATAGGTGTGGCAGGGTATACTCAGACATGAGTCCCTTGCTCACTGCTCCATCAGGATTCAAGCAAGCCGGGCCAACGAGGCTGAAATGCCAGAAACCGGTCCCCGGTAGCTTGTCTCCTTTCTGGTGAAGAATTGGCTTGGTAGTTTGGTCTGCCCTGTTCCCATGATGCATTGGGCCAGGGACAGACTAATTTGCATATAGCCAGGTTCTGAGCTGGGATGGGGCAGTGAGCTAAATAACGGTGATGGATCAAGCCCTGATCTTTGGACTGGGTAAGAGTGGTCTGCTTAATTCAGACACTCTGTTCATCACCACCCCCTTTTCTGAATCATTTTTGGCCACTATAGGTGTGGCAGGGTATACTCAGACATGAGTCCCTTGCTCACTGCTCCATCAGGATTCAAGCAAGCCGGGCCGACGAGGCTGAAATGCCTGAAACCGGTCCCCGGTAGCTTGTCTCCTTTCTGGTGAAGAATTGGCTTGGTAGTTTGGTCTGCCCTGTTCCCATGATGCATTGGGCCAGGGACAGACTAATTTGCATATAGCCAGGTTCTGAGCTGGGATGGGGCAGTGAGCTAAATAACGGTGATGGATCAAGCCCTGATCTTTGGACTGGGTAAGAGTGGTCTGCTTAATTCAGACACTCTGTTCATCACCACCCCCTTTTCTGAATCATTTTTGGCCACTATAGGTGTGGCAGGGTATACTCAGACATGAGTCCCTTGCTCACTGCTCCATCAGGATTCAAGCAAGCCGGGCCGACGAGGCTGAAATGCCAGAAACCGGTCCCCGGTAGCTTGTCTCCTTTCTGGTGAAGAATTGGCTTGGTAGTTTGGTCTGCCCTGTTCCCATGATGCATTGGGCCAGGGACAGACTAATTTGCATATAGCCAGGTTCTGAGCTGGGATGGGGCAGTGAGCTAAATAACGATGATGGATCAAGCCCTGATCTTTGGACTGGGTAAGAGTGGTCTGCTTAATTCAGACACTCTGTTCATCACCACCCCCTTTTCTGAATCATTTTTGGCCACTATAGGTGTGGCAGGGTATACTCAGACATGAGTCCCTTGCTCACTGCTCCATCAGGATTCAAGCAAGCCGGGCCGACGAGGCTGAAATGCCAGAAACCGGTCCCCGGTAGCTTGTCTCCTTTCTGGTGAAGAATTGGCTTGGTAGTTTGGTCTGCCCTGTTCCCATGATGCATTGGGCCTGGGACAGACTAATTTGCATATAGCCAGGTTCTGAGCTGGGATGGGGCAGTGAGCTAAATAACGGTGATGGATCAAGCCCTGATCTTTGGACTGGGTAAGAGTGGTCTGCTTAATTCAGACACTCTGTTCATCACCACCCCCTTTTCTGAATCATTTTTGGCCACTATAGGTGTGGCAGGGTGTACTCAGACATGCGTCCCTTGCTCACTGCTCCATCAGGATTCAAGCAAGCCGGGCCGACGAAGCTGAAATGCCAGAAACCGGTCCCCGGTAGCTTGTCTCCTTTCTGGTGAAGAATTGGCTTGGTAGTTTGGTCTGCCCTGTTCCCATGATGCATTGGGCCAGGGACAGACTAATTTGCATATAGCCAGGTTCTGAGCTGGGATGGGGCAGTGAGCTAAATAACGGTGATGGATCAAGCCCTGATCTTTGGACTGTGTAAGAGTGGTCTGCTTAATTCAGACACTCTGTTCATCACCACCCCCTTTTCTGAATCATTTTTGGCCACTATAGGTGTGGCAGGGTATACTCAGACATGAGTCCCTTGCTCACTGCTCCATCAGGATTCAAGCAAGCCGGGCCGACGAGGCTGAAATGCCAGAAACCGGTCCCCGGTAGCTTGTCTCCTTTCTGGTGAAGAATTGGCTTGGTAGTTTGGTCTGCCCTGTTCCCATGATGCATTGGGCCAAGGACAGACTAATTTGCATATAGCCAGGTTCTGAGCTGGGATGGGGCAGTGAGCTAAATAACGGTGCTGGATCAAGCCCTGATCTTTGGACTGGGTAAGAGTGGTCTGCTTAATTCAGACACTCTGTTCATCACCACCCCCTTTTCTGAATCATTTTTGGCCACTATAGGTGTGGCAGGGTATACTCAGACATGAGTCCCTTGCTCACTGCTCCATCAGGATTCAAGCAAGCCGGGCCGACGAGGCTGAAATGCCAGAAACCGGTCCCCGATAGCTTGTCTCCTTTCTGGTGAAGAATTGGCTTGGTAGTTTGGTCTGCCCTGTTCCCATGATGCATTGGGCCAGGGACAGACTCATTTGCATATAGCCAGGTTCTGAGCTGGGATGGGGCAGTGAGCTAAATAACGGTGATGGATCAAGCCCTGATCTTTGGACTGGGTAAGAGTGGTCTGCTTAATTCAGACACTCTGTTCATCACCACCCCCTTTTCTGAATCATTTTTGGCCACTATAGGTGTGGCAGGGTATACTCAGACATGAGTCCCTTGCTCACTGCTCCATCAGGATTCAAGCAAGCCGGGCCGACGAGGCTGAAATGCCAGAAACCGGTCCCCGGTAGCTTGTCTCCTTTCTGGTGAAGAATTGGCTTGGTAGTTTGGTATGCCCTGTTCCCATGATGCATTGGGCCAGGGACAGACTAATTTGCATATAGCCAGGTTCTGAGCTGGGATGGGGCAGTGAGCTAAATAACGGTGATGGATCAAGCCCTGATCTTTGGACTGGGTAAGAGTGGTCTGCTTAATTCAGACACTCTGTTCATCACCACCCCCTTTTCTGAATCATTTTTGGCCACTATAGGTGTGGCAGGGTATACTCAGACATGAGTCTCTTGCTCACTGCTCCATCAGGATTCAAGCAAGCCGGGCCGACGAGGCTGAAATGCCAGAAACCGGTCCCCGGTAGCTTGTCTCCTTTCTGGTGAAGAATTGGCTTGGTAGTTTGGTCTGCCCTGTTCCCATGATGCATTGGGCCAGGGACAGACTAATTTGCATATAGCCAGGTTCTGAGCTGGGATGGGGCAGTGAGCTAAATAACGGTGATGGATCAAGCCCTGATCTTTGGACTGGGTAAGAGTGGTCTGCTTAATTCAGACACTCTGTTCATCACCACCCCCTTTTCTGAATCATTTTTGGCCACTATAGGTGTGGCAGGGTATACTCAGACATGAGTCCCTTGCTCACTGCTCCATCAGGATTCAAGCAAGCCGGGCCGACGAGGCTGAAATGCCAGAATTCGGTCCCCGGTAGCTTGTCTCCTTTCTGGTGAAGAATTGGCTTGGTAGTTTGGTCTGCCCTGTTCCCATGATGCATTGGGCCAGGGACAGACTAATTTGCATATAGCCAGGTTCTGAGCTGGGATGGGGCAGTGAGCTAAATAACGGTGATGGATCAAGCCCTGATCTTTGGACTGGGTAAGAGTGGTCTGCTTAATTCAGACACTCTGTTCATCACCACCCCCTTTTCTGAATCATTTTTGGCCACTATAGGTGTGGCAGGGTATACTCAGACATGAGTCTCTTGCTCACTGCTCCATCAGGATTCAAGCAAGCCGGGCCGACGAGGCTGAAATGCCAGAAACCGGTCCCCGGTAGCTTGTCTCCTTTCTGGTGAAGAATTGGCTTGGTAGTTTGGTCTGCCCTGTTCCCATGATGCATTGGGCCAGGGACAGACTAATTTGCATATAGCCAGGTTCTGAGCTGGGATGGGGCAGTGAGCTAAATAACGGTGATGGATCAAGCCCTGATCTTTGGACTGGGTAAGAGTGGTCTGCTTAATTCAGACACTCTGTTCATCACCACCCCCTTTTCTGAATCATTTTTGGCCACTATAGGTGTGGCAGGGTATACTCAGACATGAGTCCCTTGCTCACTGCTCCATCAGGATTCAAGCAAGCCGGGCCGACGAGGCTGAAATGCCAGAATTCGGTCCCCGGTAGCTTGTCTCCTTTCTGGTGAAGAATTGGCTTGGTAGTTTGGTCTGCCCTGTTCCCATGATGCATTGGGCCAGGGACAGACTAATTTGCATATAGCCAGGTTCTGAGCTGGGATGGGGCAGTGAGCTAAATAACGGTGATGGATCAAGCCCTGATCTTTGGACTGGGTAAGAGTGGTCTGCTTAATTCAGACACTCTGTTCATCACCACCCCCTTTTCTGAATCATTTTTGGCCACTATAGGTGTGGCAGGGTATACTCAGACATGAGTCTCTTGCTCACTGCTCCATCAGGATTCAAGCAAGCCGGGCCGACGAGGCTGAAATGCCAGAAACCGGTCCCCGGTAGCTTGTCTCCTTTCTGGTGAAGAATTGGCTTGGTAGTTTGGTCTGCCCTGTTCCCATGATGCATTGGGCCAGGGACAGACTAATTTGCATATAGCCAGGTTCTGAGCTGGGATGGGGCAGTGAGCTAAATAACGGTGATGGATCAAGCCCTGATCTTTGGACTGGGTAAGAGTGGTCTGCTTAATTCAGACACTCTGTTCATCACCACCCCCTTTTCTGAATCATTTTTGGCCACTATAGGTGTGGCAGGGTATACTCAGACATGAGTCCCTTGCTCACTGCTCCATCAGGATTCAAGCAAGCCGGGCCGACGAGGCTGAAATGCCAGAAACCGTTCCCCGGTAGCTTGTCTCCTTTCTGGTGAAGAATTGGCTTGGTAGTTTGGTCTGCCCTGTTCCCATGATGCATTGGGCCAGGGACAGACTAATTTGCATATAGCCAGGTTCTGAGCTGGGATGGGGCAGTGAGCTAAATAACGGTGATGGATCAAGCCCTGATCTTTGGACTGAGTAAGAGTGGTCTGCTTAATTCAGACACTCTGTTCATCACCACCCCCTTTTCTGAATCATTTTTGGCCACTATAGGTGTGGCAGGGTATACTCAGACATGAGTCCCTTGCTCACTGCTCCATCAGGATTCAAGCAAGCCGGGCCGACGAGGCTGAAATGCCAGAAACCGGTCCCCGGTAGCTTGTCTCCTTTCTGGTGAAGAATTGGCTTGGTAGTTTGGTCTGCCCTGTTCCCATGATGCATTGGGCCAGGGACAGACTAATTTGCATATAGCCAGGTTCTGAGCTGGGATGGGGCAGTGAGCTAAATAACGGTGATGGATCAAGCCCTGATCTTTGGACTGGGTAAGAGTGGTCTGCTTAATTCAGACACTCTGTTCATCACCACCCCCTTTTCTGAATCATTTTTGGCCACTATAGGTGTGGCAGGGTATACTCAGACATGAGTCCCTTGCTCACTGCTCCATCAGGATTCAAGCAAGCCGGGCCGACGAGGCTGAAATGCCAGAAACCGGTCCCCGGTAGCTTGTCTCCTTTCTGGTGAAGAATTGGCTTGGTAGTTTGGTCTGCCCTGTTCCCATGATGCATTGGGCCAGGGACAGACTAATTTGCATATAGCCAGGTTCTGAGCTGGGATGGGGCAGTGAGCTAAATAACGGTGATGGATCAAGCCCTGATCTTTGGACTGGGTAAGAGTGGTCTGCTTAATTCAGACACTCTGTTCATCACCACCCCCTTTTCTGAATCATTTTTGGCCACTATAGGTGTGGCAGGGTATACTCAGACATGAGTCCCTTGCTCACTGCTCCATCAGGATTCAAGCAAGCCGGGCCGACGAGGCTGAAATGCCAGAAACCGGTCCCCGGTAGCTTGTCTCCTTTCTGGTGAAGAATTGGCTTGGTAGTTTGGTCTGCCCTGTTCCCATGATGCATTGGGCCAGGGACAGACTAATTTGCATATAGCCAGGTTCTGAGCTGGGATGGGGCAGTGAGCTAAATAACGGTGATGGATCAAGCCCTGATCTTTGGACTCGGTAAGAGTGGTCTGCTTAATTCAGACACTCTGTTCATCACCACCCCCTTTTCTGAATCATTTTTGGCCCCTATAGGTGTGGCAGGGTATACTCAGACATGAGTCCCTTGCTCACTGCTCCATCAGGATTCAAGCAAGCCGGGCCGACGAGGCTGAAATGCCAGAAACCGGTCCCCGGTAGCTTGTTTCCTTTCTGGTGAAGAATTGGCTTGGTAGTTTGGTCTGCCCTGTTCCCATGTTGCATTGGGCCAGGGACAGACTAATTTGCATATAGCCAGGTTCTGAGCTGGGATGGGGCAGTGAGCTAATAACGGTGATGGATCAAGCCCTGATCTTTGGACTGGGTAAGAGTGGTCTGCTTAATTCAGACACTCTGTTCATCACCACCCCCTTTTCTGAATCATTTTTGGCCACTATAGGTGTGGCAGGGTATACTCAGACATGAGTCCCTTGCTCACTGCTCCATCAGGATTCAAGCAAGCCGGGCCGACGAGGCTGAAATGCCAGAAACCGGTCCCCGGTAGCTTGTCTCCTTTCTGGTGAAGAATTGGCTTGGTAGTTTGGTCTGCCCTGTTCCCATGATGCATTGGGCCAGGGACAGACTAATGTGCATATAGCCAGGTTCTGAGCTGGGATGGGGCAGTGAGCTAAATAACGGTGATGGATCAAGCCCTGATCTTTGGACTGGGTAAGAGTGGTCTGCTTAATTCAGACACTCTGTTCATCACCACTCCCTTTTCTGAATCATTTTTGGCCACTATAGGTGTGGCAGGGTATACTCAGACATGAGTCCCTTGCTCACTGCTCCATCAGGATTCAAGCAAGCCAGGCCGACGAGGCTGAAATGCCAGAAACCGGTCCCCGGTAGCTTGTCTCCTTTCTGGTGAAGAATTGGCTTGGTAGTTTGGTCTGCCCTGTTCCCATGATGCATTGGGCCAGGGACAGACTAATTTGCATATAGCCAGGTTCTGAGCTGGGATGGGGCAGTGAGCTAAATAACGGTGATGGATCAAGCCCTGATCTTTGGACTGGGTAAGAGTGGTCTGCTTAATTCAGACACTCTGTTCATCACCACCCCCTTTTCTGAATCATTTTTGGCCACTATAGGTGTGGCAGGGTATACTCAGACATGAGTCCCTTGCTCACTGCTCCATCAGGATTCAAGCAAGCCGGGCCAACGAGGCTGAAATGCCAGAAACCGGTCCCCGGTAGCTTGTCTCCTTTCTGGTGAAGAATTGGCTTGGTAGTTTGGTCTGCCCTGTTCCCATGATGCATTGGGCCAGGGACAGACTAATTTGCATATAGCCAGGTTCTGAGCTGGGATGGGGCAGTGAGCTAAATAACGGTGATGGATCAAGCCCTGATCTTTGGACTGGGTAAGAGTGGTCTGCTTAATTCAGACACTCTGTTCATCACCACCCCCTTTTCTGAATCATTTTTGGCCACTATAGGTGTGGCAGGGTATACTCAGACATGAGTCCCTTGCTCACTGCTCCATCAGGATTCAAGCAAGCCGGGCCAACGAGGCTGAAATGCCAGAAACCGGTCCCCGGTAGCTTGTCTCCTTTCTGGTGAAGAATTGGCTTGGTAGTTTGGTCTGCCCTGTTCCCATGATGCATTGGGCCAGGGACAGACTAATTTGCATATAGCCAGGTTCTGAGCTGGGATGGGGCAGTGAGCTAAATAACGGTGATGGATCAAGCCCTGATCTTTGGACTGGGTAAGAGTGGTCTGCTTCATTCAGACACTCTGTTCATCACCACCCCCTTTTCTGAATCATTTTTGGCCACTATAGGTGTGGCAGGGTATACTCAGACATGAGTCCCTTGCTCACTGCTCCATCAGGATTCAAGCAAGCCGGGCCGACGAGGCTGAAATGCCTGAAACCGGTCCCCGGTAGCTTGTCTCCTTTCTGGTGAAGAATTGTCTTGGTAGTTTGGTCTGCCCTGTTCCCATGATGCATTGGGCCAGGGACAGACTAATTTGCATATAGCCAGGTTCTGAGCTGGGATGGGGCAATGAGCTAAATAACGGTGATGGATCAAGCCCTGATCTTTGGACTGGGTAAGAGTGGTCTGCTTAATTCAGACACTCTGTTCATCACCACCCCCTTTTCTGAATCATTTTTGGCCACTATAGGTGTGGCAGGGTATACTCAGACATGAGTCCCTTGCTCACTGCTCCATCAGGATTCAAGCAAGCCGGGCCGACGAGGCTGAAATGCCAGAAACCGGTCCCCGGTAGCTTGTCTCCTTTCTGGTGAAGAATTGGCTTGGTAGTTTGGTCTGCCCTGTTCCCATGATGCATTGGGCCAGGGACAGACTAATTTGCATATAGCCAGGTTCTGAGCTGGGATGGGGCAGTGAGCTAAATAACGGTGATGGATCAAGCCCTGATCTTTGGACTGGGTAAGAGTGGTCTGCTTAATTCAGACACTCTGTTCATCACCACCCCCTTTTCTGAATAATTTTTGGCCACTATAGGTGTGGCAGGGTATACTCAGACATGAGTCTCTTGCTCACTGCTCCATCAGGATTCAAGCAAGCCGGGCCGACGAGGCTGAAATGCCAGAAACCGGTCCCCGGTAGCTTGTCTCCTTTCTGGTGAAGAATTGGCTTGGTAGTTTGGTCTGCCCTGTTCCCATGATGCATTGGGCCAGGGACAGACTAATTTGCATATAGCCAGGTTCTGAGCTGGGATGGGGCAGTGAGCTAAATAACGGTGATGGATCATGCCCTGATCTTTGGACTGGGTAAGAGTGGTCTGCTTAATTCAGACACTCTGTTCATCACCACCCCCTTTTCTGAATCATTTTTGGCCACTATAGGTGTGGCAGGGTATACTCAGACATGAGTCCCTTGCTCACTGCTCCATCAGGATTCAAGCAAGCCGGGCCGACGAGGCTGAAATGCCAGAAACCGGTCCCCGGTAGCTTGTCTCCTTTCTGGTGAAGAATTGGCTTGGTAGTTTGGTCTGCCCTGTTCCCATGATGCATTGGGCCAGGGACAGACTAATTTGCATATAGCCAGGTTCTGAGCTGGGATGGGGCAGTGAGCTAAATAACGGTGATGGATCAAGCCCTGATCTTTGGACTCGGTAAGAGTGGTCTGCTTAATTCAGACACTCTGTTCATCACCACCCCCTTTTCTGAATCATTTTTGGCCACTATAGGTGTGGCAGGGTATACTCAGACATGAGTCCCTTGCTCACTGCTCCATCAGGATTCAAGCAAGCCGGGCCGACGAGGCTGAAATGCCAGAAACCGGTCCCCGGTAGCTTGTTTCCTTTCTGGTGAAGAATTGGCTTGGTAGTTTGGTCTGCCCTGTTCCCATGTTGCATTGGGCCAGGGACAGACTAATTTGCATATAGCCAGGTTCTGAGCTGGGATGGGGCAGTGAGCTAATAACGGTGATGGATCAAGCCCTGATCTTTGGACTGGGTAAGAGTGGTCTGCTTAATTCAGACACTCTGTTCATCACCACCCCCTTTTCTGAATCATTTTTGGCCACTATAGGTGTGGCAGGGTATACTCAGACATGAGTCCCTTGCTCACTGCTCCATCAGGATTCAAGCAAGCCGGGCCGACGAGGCTGAAATGCCAGAAACCGGTCCCCGGTAGCTTGTCTCCTTTCTGGTGAAGAATTGGCTTGGTAGTTTGGTCTGCCCTGTTCCCATGATGCATTGGGCCAGGGACAGACTAATGTGCATATAGCCAGGTTCTGAGCTGGGATGGGGCAGTGAGCTAAATAACGGTGATGGATCAAGCCCTGATCTTTGGACTGGGTAAGAGTGGTCTGCTTAATTCAGACACTCTGTTCATCACCACTCCCTTTTCTGAATCATTTTTGGCCACTATAGGTGTGGCAGGGTATACTCAGACATGAGTCCCTTGCTCACTGCTCCATCAGGATTCAAGCAAGCCAGGCCGACGAGGCTGAAATGCCAGAAACCGGTCCCCGGTAGCTTGTCTCCTTTCTGGTGAAGAATTGGCTTGGTAGTTTGGTCTGCCCTGTTCCCATGATGCATTGGGCCAGGGACAGACTAATTTGCATATAGCCAGGTTCTGAGCTGGGATGGGGCAGTGAGCTAAATAACGGTGATGGATCAAGCCCTGATCTTTGGACTGGGTAAGAGTGGTCTGCTTAATTCAGACACTCTGTTCATCACCACCCCCTTTTCTGAATCATTTTTGGCCACTATAGGTGTGGCAGGGTATACTCAGACATGAGTCCCTTGCTCACTGCTCCATCAGGATTCAAGCAAGCCGGGCCAACGAGGCTGAAATGCCAGAAACCGGTCCCCGGTAGCTTGTCTCCTTTCTGGTGAAGAATTGGCTTGGTAGTTTGGTCTGCCCTGTTCCCATGATGCATTGGGCCAGGGACAGACTAATTTGCATATAGCCAGGTTCTGAGCTGGGATGGGGCAGTGAGCTAAATAACGGTGATGGATCAAGCCCTGATCTTTGGACTGGGTAAGAGTGGTCTGCTTAATTCAGACACTCTGTTCATCACCACCCCCTTTTCTGAATCATTTTTGGCCACTATAGGTGTGGCAGGGTATACTCAGACATGAGTCCCTTGCTCACTGCTCCATCAGGATTCAAGCAAGCCGGGCCGACGAGGCTGAAATGCCTGAAACCGGTCCCCGGTAGCTTGTCTCCTTTCTGGTGAAGAATTGTCTTGGTAGTTTGGTCTGCCCTGTTCCCATGATGCATTGGCCCAGGGACAGACTAATTTGCATATAGCCAGGTTCTGAGCTGGGATGGGGCAGTGAGCTAAATAACGGTGATGGATCAAGCCCTGATCTTTGGACTGGGTAAGAGTGGTCTGCTTAATTCAGACACTCTGTTCATCACCACCCCCTTTTCTGAATCATTTTTGGCCACTATAGGTGTGGCAGGGTATACTCAGACATGAGTCCCTTGCTCACTGCTCCATCAGGATTCAAGCAAGCCGGGCCGACGAGGCTGAAATGCCAGAAACCGGTCCCCGGTAGCTTGTCTCCTTTCTGGTGAAGAATTGGCTTGGTAGTTTGGTCTGCCCTGTTCCCATGATGCATTGGGCCAGGGACAGACTAATTTGCATATAGCCAGGTTCTGAGCTGGGATGGGGCAGTGAGCTAAATAACGGTGATGGATCAAGCCCTGATCTTTGGACTGGGTAAGAGTGGTCGGCTTAATTCAGACACTCTGTTCATCACCACCCCCTTTTCTGAATAATTTTTGGCCACTATAGGTGTGGCAGGGTATACTCAGACATGAGTCTCTTGCTCACTGCTCCATCAGGATTCAAGCAAGCCGGGCCGACGAGGCTGAAATGCCAGAAACCGGTCCCCGGTAGCTTGTCTCCTTTCTGGTGAAGAATTGGCTTGGTAGTTTGGTCTGCCCTGTTCCCATGATGCATTGGGCCAGGGACAGACTAATTTGCATATAGCCAGGTTCTGAGCTGGGATGGGGCAGTGAGCTAAATAACGGTGATGGATCATGCCCTGATCTTTGGACTGGGTAAGAGTGGTCTGCTTAATTCAGACACTCTGTTCATCACCACCCCCTTTTCTGAATCATTTTTGGCCACTATAGGTGTGGCAGGGTATACTCAGACATGAGTCCCTTGCTCACTGCTCCATCAGGATTCAAGCAAGCCGGGCCGACGAGGCTGAAATGCCAGAAACCGGTCCCCGGTAGCTTGTCTCCTTTCTGGTGAAGAATTGGCTTGGTAGTTTGGTCTGCCCTGTTCCCATGATGCATTGGGCCAGGGACAGACTAATTTGCATATAGCCAGGTTCTGAGCTGGGATGGGGCAGTGAGCTAAATAACGGTGATGGATCAAGCCCTGATCTTTGGACTGGGTAAGAGTGGTCTGCTTAATTCAGACACTCTGTTCATCACCACCCCCTTTTCTGAATCATTTTTGGCCACTATAGGTGTGGCAGGGTATACTCAGACATGAGTCCCTTGCTCACTGCTCCATCAGGATTCAAGCAAGCCGGGCCGACGAGGCTGAAATGCCTGAAACCGGTCCCCGGTAGCTTGTCTCCTTTCTGGTGAAGAATTGTCTTGGTAGTTTGGTCTGCCCTGTTCCCATGATGCATTGGCCCAGGGACAGACTAATTTGCATATAGCCAGGTTCTGAGCTGGGATGGGGCAGTGAGCTAAATAACGGTGATGGATCAAGCCCTGATCTTTGGACTGGGTAAGAGTGGTCTGCTTAATTCAGACACTCTGTTCATCACCACCCCCTTTTCTGAATCATTTTTGGCCACTATAGGTGTGGCAGGGTATACTCAGACATGAGTCCCTTGCTCACTGCTCCATCAGGATTCAAGCAAGCCGGGCCGACGAGGCTGAAATGCCAGAAACCGGTCCCCGGTAGCTTGTCTCCTTTCTGGTGAAGAATTGGCTTGGTAGTTTGGTCTGCCCTGTTCCCATGATGCATTGGGCCAGGGACAGACTAATTTGCATATAGCCAGGTTCTGAGCTGGGATGGGGCAGTGAGCTAAATAACGGTGATGGATCAAGCCCTGATCTTTGGACTGGGTAAGAGTGGTCGGCTTAATTCAGACACTCTGTTCATCACCACCCCCTTTTCTGAATAATTTTTGGCCACTATAGGTGTGGCAGGGTATACTCAGACATGAGTCTCTTGCTCACTGCTCCATCAGGATTCAAGCAAGCCGGGCCGACGAGGCTGAAATGCCAGAAACCGGTCCCCGGTAGCTTGTCTCCTTTCTGGTGAAGAATTGGCTTGGTAGTTTGGTCTGCCCTGTTCCCATGATGCATTGGGCCAGGGACAGACTAATTTGCATATAGCCAGGTTCTGAGCTGGGATGGGGCAGTGAGCTAAATAACGGTGATGGATCATGCCCTGATCTTTGGACTGGGTAAGAGTGGTCTGCTTAATTCAGACACTCTGTTCATCACCACCCCCTTTTCTGAATCATTTTTGGCCACTATAGGTGTGGCAGGGTATACTCAGACATGAGTCCCTTGCTCACTGCTCCATCAGGATTCAAGCAAGCCGGGCCGACGAGGCTGAAATGCCAGAAACCGGTCCCCGGTAGCTTGTCTCCTTTCTGGTGAAGAATTGGCTTGGTAGTTTGGTCTGCCCTGTTCCCATGATGCATTGGGCCAGGGACAGACTAATTTGCATATAGCCAGGTTCTGAGCTGGGATGGGGCAGTGAGCTAAATAACGGTGATGGATCAAGCCCTGATCTTTGGACTGGGTAAGAGTGGTCTGCTTAATTCAGACACTCTGTTCATCACCACCCCCTTTTCTGCACCTCATGACACCGCAGGAAGGTGTAGCATCTCTGTGCAGGAGTCAGGGTGGTGACACCTCTGGCTCTGGTTAGCCACAGAGCCCTTAGGAAGTAAGGCAGGTCCGACCACAGGCCCTGGGGCACTCAGCCCCTAAGGATGCCGTTGCCGCTCGGGCAGGAATCACAGCCAAGTCACCCTCCCTGGAGCACCATCCACGGGACGCCAGGCAGTGACTGCAGCCCCAGAGCCGGTGCCCCTGCTTCGGTGCCAGGACTGGACCACAAACCAGTCTGACACTATAGGGATAGAGATTGGTACACAGTGATGGTTATTCTCGATGGAGAATGCTCACAGCAGCCCCAGTAACATTTCAACCCATGCAAATTCCAGACTTTTTTAAACTTTATTTTTCATTTTATTGACTGAAAAGCAAAACATACACTTGGGAAAAGGAGTCGTTAAGGCATGGAGTATGTTCAATTGCGGGCAGCAAGTTACAGCAGTTGGCAGAAGGTATTGCAGCAGACTCTTCAATGAGAAACACAGAGTTACATCAGCATCACAGATAAGCAAACACATAGGCAGTTCTCGTACAATCGTAGCCATCAGGCATGTGCTAGGCATCACGGTTATTAATGACTTGGGGGCATATTATCAAGAGGGTTTATCTCTGCTTTTTTGGCTTTAAAAGCCAAGAAAGCGGAGATAAAATGATCTCCCTATTACCTAGCTGTCGCTAACACCAGTTAGCGACAGCTAGTAGGAGATAGCGACCATCTTGGGCCCCCCTTTGCATGTCAGTGATATTTATCACTAATGACATGCAAAGTGGGCGTGCCAAGATGTTAGCGACTGGAAACAGTCGCTAACATCGCTATCTCCTATTACCAACTTTTGGAGATATTCGCGCTAAGCGCGAATATCTCTAAAAGCTTACACCTGCCCTGAGCAGTTCTTAGCCATGTTAACCAATGGGAGGTGGATAACATGGCTAAGAGCATTAGCTCAGTAATGCATGAATATCGCTGACTTTTCAGCGATATTCATGCATTGCGGGGGTTTTTTATCTCATTTGCGATAAACCTTGGTAATATCAAGGTTTATCTGCGATAAAAATCGCCGCAGCTCTGCAGTACATTTTTGTCTCTAACCAAGCAATAGCGATACTTATCGCTATTGCTTGGTAATATGCCCCTTGGTTCTGTCCTGCCGTGTGAAAGGTCTTGACTTTCCCCATCCGTGTCCAAGTCCAGATTGTAGTATTTTATCCATGGCATCAACATTTTTCGTAATTTACGCGGGCAGCCCCGCGCCTTCTAAATGCAAATCCCAGTCTTGATTTCAGTGGCCAAAGACCACCGCCTGCAAAGCAGAGGCTTGGTCTCCGCAGCTGACCGTGACTTATTGCTTCTGTAACTTCTCTCATGTTATAATTTGCCTGCTGTGGTGCAAACCTAATCACCCTCATGTTCAGCATTTCCCAGTATTGATTGTTTGCGCCTTGTTTCTTTAAACCAGATGAATGTGTCAAAAAAAATCAATTTTTCTTTCTGCCGGGTTCTCCGTTGACAGCGTTGCATGATTCTCAAACTCTCTGGTACCCTTGTTCCTGCACTCCCCCGATACTGGCACATTTCAACCAATATAAAAGAACTGATTCAATTTTTATGCTGCTTTAGCAGAAGAAATTAAACCAGTCTATTTCCAATCAGTTTGTAAAGTTAAAATGTGCTCCTGCAAGAAAAAATACCAGCAATGCTAAAACTATGAGATTTAAATTCTCTAACAATGGCTGCTTGGTGCATTATTTTGGTTCATATGATCGCAGATCTTCCGGTAGTCCCGGAAATACCACAAGGGGAGGGTAGAGGCACTAGATGCCGAGCATCGGGGGAGGTAAAAGCAGGCGCATCGCTGGCAAGCCGAAGACGCGCCAAAGGCAAGCCCATCAGCGACCGTCGTAGCGTAGCCAGTACCTAGTGCCAGCCACTCTGCCAGTTTCAGCCCCCATTCTACATCTTATCATACGTATACAGCTATATATCAAGATTACATCATTGGAAGAGATCATCATTATGAACCTGGCATTGAAGAGGACCGTTCATTGGCTAACTAATAATAATCTCAAGCTTAACCCGCATAAAAAAGAATTCCTTCCGATTTCACTTCAGAAAAGCTCAGCGAGGATAATGGAATGGACCACGTTGATCACTGCGCTAAACTGTACCCCAAAGCCAGTGGACTCAACCAAGTCCCCTGGAATCACGCTAGATTAGAACCTGAACCTGCAATCCCACATTTGCACGATGACTAAAACTGCCTGCTTCCATCTGAGCTATCTTAGAAAACTGAAAACATTCATATCTACATCAGACCTCAAAACGGCAGTTCAGGCTTTGGCCATCTTGAGGATTGAGTATGGATGCACAACGTTATCAGGACTATTCAAGATTTCAACAGCTCCACTAACAGCCTGTCTCGATGTGGCCAAAAAAACTCATAACAGGCTCCAGAAAGTTTGACCACATCCCCCAAAGTGCTTAACTGGTTACCTTACGAAGCAAGAATCCAACTAAAGATGGCATGTATCACCCACAAAGCGATACACTACATAACGCCTCTTCACCTAGCCCAGAAAATCACATTGTTAGGAGGCAGCAGATTCTCTCCGAGTAATGGAGACCTCTTACTGAAACCCGCCCTCCTCCGTAAGAAGAGAATTTATGACGGAGCATTCGCTGGCATTGCACCAAGAATCTGGAACTCACTCCCCCCGAGCATCAGAGAGATCTCGTCCACGTCAGTCTGTAAAAACGAAGCTAAGACGTTTTTATGAGCAAATTCCTCCCATAAATACAGAAAGAACAGACACTGTTATGATACTTTGTAGTTCACGGACTATGCTAACACAGATAGATCTCTTGTAACCGTTCGGACATGTATGTCTTTTGTAATAAGCACAAACATCTTAATCTCACAGACTGATTATTTACACGTGTTACTGTTGCTGAAAGGTTTGTGTCAAACCTGCCATTGAAAGTTCTAGGCTATGGAATTGTGAAGCGCTCTGATACCCTAATTGGGTCATGTCCGCGCTATATAAAACATAGAATAAATAAATAAAAAATACTTACACCGGGGACCAGCTGCTAGAATTCAATAATATAAGTAAGTGCTGTTGGAAACCTCCCCTTAATTCTGACTCGTTCGCGGTACATGTTCACTGCCCAGACTGCAACATTCATATCTGCCCCACTAAACCACCATTGCTATCACCCAGCTCAGCCCTGTCTCGAGAGGGCCATGCAGGACCAGATACATTTTCTGTACCCTAATTAATGCAGCTCTCTATATAAGCACGCTTCTGAATTTGCCATTTTTTGGACGCTCAAGCTGTTGACTTAGCTTTCATTTCTGAGACCTGGGCAGATGCCTCCTCAGGCCCAGGCTTAGCCATTGCCGTTTCAACTGGGTATGGCATATTTTTACAAAACAGGGCTGGGAAAAAGGGTGGTGGGCTGGCCATAATATACTGAAGAAGGGACATTCACTACCCAAACCAATTTGTCAACCCTGAAATCTCTACATTTTAAGATCTCAATAGATAACATTACACTTTCAATGGCCTATCGTTTTATCGTCCTCCTGGCCCCAGGGCATACTCTCTAAACACGTTGGATCACTCCTCGGATGTGATATCTCAGTCGCCAGATTTCACGCTTTTGGGTGACTTCAATTTACACCTCTAGACACGGATGCAGTACACTTTATTGATTGCAACTGAAACCCTAGAAAGCTCTCTGGCCCAGAATCCCCCTGAGATTAAAAATGACCCTAACACAGCGGCAGTCGCTTTCGAGCAGTGGCTCTGCAGCTCAATGATTATGTTCTATCTGAAAAGTCCACTACTAATCGTAGATCAAGATGCTCTGAACCATGGTATACTGAACATCTTAACCCCTTCCATGCTGAGGACGGCCCCCAGACGTCATGCATCACATTGGGCGTGTGCTGATGACGGCTGGGGGCCGTCATGGACCCGCCCACTGTTTAATAAGTGCCGCACAAGCGCAGATTCGCGGCCGTGCACAAGGGGTTCATCTTCAAAAACAAAACTGCTGCCATCTTGAAAGGAAATGGAGATCTCGCTATGATATCAGTGACAGAATAGCCTATAAACAATCTCTGGTAGACTATAAAAAAATGTATTCATGATGAGAAAACCCCGAATGTTACTACAGCCATAACAGCAACAGCAAAAAACTCATTCAAGGAACTCTTTGCCAAAGTACAAAAGCTAGCCAAACCCCCCTAAATGGCAAAATGCCAGTGAGCAAGGCTTTTTGTAACTCCTTGGCCACCTTCTTTTGGTTCAAATTTAAATCAGTCTGCAGTTGTTTCTCTACATCCTTGTCTCAATGTGCTAGCCCCTCCCAATGTACTTCAGTCACTCCTGACATGCCAAAGGAGGTCTCCATATTCGGCTCAAAATTTATCAATCCTCCTGAACTACTTCACTGTCCATCATTGACCTCTGATCAGGTCACCAAACTACTTCAGTCTGCCAAATCTGGCCCCCCATTGGACCCCTGCCCCCTCAAGATCCTTCATCTTCTACCAGAAGTAATTGCTACTCATCTGTCTCCCATCTTTAACCACATGTTTTCCTCAGGCATCTTTCCCACCAACTGGAAATTAGCATCAGTCCCCCCTCTTCTAAAGAAAGCTAATTTGGGCCGGATCCAAAAAATTATCATTCAATCTCAAGACTGCCCCTGCCCGCTAAAAGGGTGGAGGAGGCCATGAATGTAGTAATATGTGACTACATCAAGAAACATGCTTTCCTGGATGCTACCCAGTCGGCTTCAGAAAGCAGCATAGTACCGAACAGACACTGATCTCTACATCCGAACAGATCAGGCAGATGGTCAATGCAGGGGGCAATGCAGCACTGGTGCTGCTTGACCTCGCCGCCGCATTCAACACTGTTAATCACATAAAGCTACTGGAATGCCTTGACAGGATTCGCATAAAAGGAAAAGCGCTCGCGTTACTCAGATCCTATCTGACTGGACAAGAACAGTTCGTAGCTCTTTCTGAATTCAAATCACGCTATTTTACACCGCCTTGTGGGGTACCCCAAGGCTCATCATTGAAACCCACCCTTTTTACCATCTACGTTGACCCCCTGGCACAGTTGACTAGATCTCTGGGTTTCTCAGCAATTTCTTATGCTGACGATACCCAAATTGTCGTGTCAGTTAGCCTTCGGATACAGTATCACAGTTCTGTACCTGCCTCCATCAAGGCAGTGATTGGATGGCCACCATTTGTCTGAAGATAAATTCCAATAAAACTGAAGTTCTACTTTTTGGCAGCAACACCACTTTCTGGTCTCCAGCTTTTTGGCCATCAGAGTCTTTGCCCATCCCTACAAATAAGGTAAAAGATTTCGGAGTCACCTTTGACTCCAAGCTCACATTCGAAGGCCATGTGAACCAGATCACCTCTGTATCTTCTAGACATTAAAATTACTCTGAAATTTTTTTCCATTCATTCCTGTCAAACTATGCCAGCTGGTGATCTCTGCTCTGGGTCTGTCCAGAGCCGATTACTGCAACGGTCTTTTTATCAACCTCAGGACTAAATGCCGAACTAAACTACAGATTGTACAAAATGCCGCAGCGCACATTTTGCTGGACATTTCCAAGCACAAATCTGCTACTGCTGCACTACAAAGTGGTACACTGGCTACCAGTGAAAAAACGTATTGAGTTCATAGCTCTCTGTATAGCATTTGAAGCAACCCATGACATAGGACCAGTCATTTTAAAGCAGAACCTCTGACAGTACATTCCTGCACGCCATCTACGCTCAGCTCAGTCTCACATTCTGGGGATTCCAGGTTCAAGAAAAGCTCCTGGGGTGGCAGAAGTTTTCTGGTCGGTACTACCAGACTCTGGAAGGTTAAAAGATGAAACACAATTGTTGGCTCTCAGGAAAGCATTAAAAACATGGCTGTTTAATCTCTGATTCCTAACTAAGATCTTCCGGTATATTTACCCTGATGAGCCAGCTCCTTGACACCTTCGGGTTATTGTTTTGCGCTAAATAAATCTCTTTTTCATTTCATTTTCTTTCCTATTTTAGCCATAAATATGGGTATGTAAGCTGAATTCATGTAAATATAGTTAATCTATGTGAAACAAAACACCCAAAGAAGTGTTTAAAACATAGAGGGGCATTTTAAAAAGCTGAAGTATCGCCGCTTTCTCGGCCCAATTCGCCGAGAAAGCGGCGATACTTCCAGCGCCCTATTAACAAGGGCATTGCAACGCCTGCCACAAGCCCACTTTGCATGTCAGCGAGAAACATCACTAATGACATGCAAAGTGGGCGTTCCTACGTCCAACCACATGTAAAATGTGGTTGGAGGTGGGAACACCCTATCACCAAGGCAGGCGTTGGGAGGAAAAGACCTGGGATAAACTTGTTTATCGCAGGTCTCCCAACGCCTGCTCTGATCAGGCGTTAGGCATTGTTAACATGGGGGTGTGGATCATAAAGCTGAATCCACCCCCCCATATTAAAAAGGCACACATTAGCGCGTGACAACAACGCTTGTTTTCACGCGCTAATGTTCACTATCGCAGGATTTACTATTGCCTATGTGTTGCGCGTTGATAATAACGCGCTAACATGGTGAAAAAATCCGGCGATAGCCGGCGATAGTGAAATGTGCGATGTGCGTTTTTTAACTCACATCTTGTTAATATGCCCAGAGGGTTTTAGGTCCCTGGGCTGGCTTCCCCCCTCCACCTCCCCGCTGCTGCAGGTCCGCTCGATGCCATACCATGCTTCCAGTCTGCCCCCACTTGTGCTCGTTCTCCCCTTAACTCTTTCCTCCTTGCTCCTTTTTCCCCATAACGTTTCCCTCCTTGCTTGTTTCTTCCACTTAACTTCTGCCTCTGTGCTTGTTTTTTCCCCTAAGTTTGCCTCCTGGCTTGTTTTTCCTCTTAACCTTTACCTCTGTGCTCGTTTTCCCCCTTACCTTTTGCCTCTTTGCTTGTTTTTTCCCTTTAACTCCTGCCTCCTTGCTTGCTTTTTCTTCTTAACTTTGCCTCCTTGCTTCCTTTTCCCCTTAACTTTTGCCTCTGTGCTTGTTTTTCCCCCTTAACTTTTGCCTCTGTGCTTGTTTTTCCCCCTTAAGTTTTGCATATGTGCTGGTTTTCCCCCTTAAGTTTTGCCTCCTTGCTCGTTTTTTCCCCATAATTTGTCCCTTCTTGCTTGTTTTTTCCCCTTAACTTTTCCCTCCTTGCTCACTTTTCCCTTTAACTTTTGCCTCCTTGCTCGTTTTCCCCCTTTAACCTTTGCCGCCTAGCTTGTTTTCCCATGTATCTTTTTTGCCTCCTTGCACATTTTTTCCCTTTCCCTTTTCCTTCTTCTCTTATTTCTCCCTGTGTTATTTTTGCTGCCTTTTTCTCCACGATCACTAACCTGTTTCCCACTTTCCATAACCCGCCCACTGCCTCGCCCCCCTCCCAAGAACCTACTTTATACCGGCCGCAGCACGACCACATTGAGCAGGTCCCTGGGCCAGCTCCACCCCCTTCTGCAGGTTGTGTCCCCTTGACGCCCTTCCATGCACTCAGTCCACTCTAGCTTGTTCCTGTTTTCCCCTTAACTCTTTCCTCATCCTCATTTTTCACCTTTACTATTGGCTCTTTGGTCTTTTTTACCCTTATTGTTTGCCTCCTGTCTCATTTTTCTCCTTAGCTTTTGCCTCCTTGCTTGCTTTTCCCCCTTAACCTTTGCCTCCTTGCTCATTTTTCCCACTTAACGTTTGCCTATTTGCTTGTTTTTTCCACTTAATTTTTGTCTCCAATGGAATGGAAACACGCAGAAATTAAACCCCTCATCAAAAATCCTTTCATGGAGCCAGAGGAATTGGCCATCAATAACCAACTCACTGTCCACCTTGAAGCCTACAACCTCCTGGACCCTTCCCAATCAGGGTTCTGCTCAAATCACAGCACAGAGACCACTCAAACAGCGGCCACCGACAACATCCTAGACCAGGGAGACACTGCAGTACTGATCCTCCCAGACATTTCTGCTGCTTTTGACACAGTGTCTCACAACACCCTTTTAACCGCATGCGCGCTAGCGGTTTTCCCGCTGCGCGCTGCGATTCGCAAAAACACTCGTTACGTGACAAGGTCAGCTCGTCACACGCGCAGCGCAGGTAACGCCCATGACGAGCTGACCTTGTCACGCGCGTCGAAAGGGTTAAAAAGACTCCACCAGATGAGAATAGAAGGAGATGCACTAAATTGGGTACCATCATTCCAGACCAGAAGAAGGCAGAGCATCGCCTCTCCCCCTACGCCTCGGCCCAAAAGTATCATCTGCAGCATCACCCAGGATTCCTCATTGAGTCACCCTGTTTAATGCCTACATGGCCTCGATGGCCACCTTGGTTGGAGCCCATGGCATTAACATCTTCTCATACGCTGATGACCCTCAGCTCTTTATCTGCTGACCCCACTAACATCAAAGCAAATTTCAACATATGTATGACGAGCATCGCTAGCTGGATGCAGAACAACTGCCTCAAGCTTAACATGAACAAAACAGAGGTTCTCATCTTTGGAAAAAATGGCAACCCCTGGAATTACTCATGGTGGCCAGGAGAAGTGGGCCAAACTCGTGCACCTGTGGACCACTCCAGGAACCTTGGCATCATATTTGACAGCAGGCTCACAATGAAAAAACAAATTAGCGCAGTCTCCTCAGCATGGTTCTAATGCTCCACGTGCTCCAGAAAATCTTCAAGTCGATTCCCATCAGCATCAGACACACTGTCACCCACACCCTCATCGCAGCCACCTGGACTACAGCAACACTCTCTACATGAGAGTTACTACTCAGATACTTAAAAGATTGCATACCATCCAGAACACAGCAACGAGGCGCATCCTTGACCTACCGAGGACAGCCTGTATCATGTCCCACCTCACAAAACTCCACTAGCTTCCCATACACAAAGGATGTCAGTTCAAAATGCTGACCCGTGCCTACAAGGCCTTGCACAATCAAGGATCATCCTACCTGAACCACAGACTGAATTTCACACACTGGTCAGACATCTGTGCTCCACCTCCATTACCCTCGCCCACACCCCTTACTTCCTCAAAAGCAGAAGTGGTGCCGCTCCTTCTCCTACCTCCTGACTGCAAAAATCTGGAATGGTCTCCTCCTCCACCTTTGGATATCACCCACCCTGCAGGATTTCAGGCATGGACTAAAGACCTGGCTGTTCGACTAACAGAAGTCAGCAGCAGATCCCTCCACCCCAGCGCATGGATACCCTCACGGGTGATAATCAGCGCTTTATAAATCCAGATTGATTGATTGACAGCGTATGGGAAGGGGCCTACTGGTGACAAGCTCCTCCACCCTGATGGATGATATCAATCATATTTAGAGATTTCTACTAGCCTGGTGGAGCTGCTGCTGTGGTGGCTCCTCTAAAGGTGCTAAAGTTTGGCTGAGGAGCCGCCATGTTTAATGCATCTTCTCAGCAAAGATTTTTGTTTTTGAAAAACAAACTTCATAGCAAGAATTTGGCTTTGAAAACCAAAATAAATTTTTAATCTGACACCCCAGGCGTTTTCTCACTGCTTTTTTTTGGTCACTTTTTTCCCCTTTTCTGTGCTACCAAACTTTCCGTGGTGATCCAGGAACAAATTATGTTACAATGTCTGGACAACTTGAGGAAATTAGATCAAAGGCCTCATGTACATGAAGCCATCGATTTAAGATTTCCAACAATAGAGTGAGAGGAAGCTCCTCCAGCAGTAACATGATGGTTCACCCAACTTCGAATAGAGCAGGCATTCCGATAAACTCTTATAAGCCGCTAACTTTCGATCACACACATTTTAACATTTTTCTTGATAGCATAGGGTGGTTGTTCAGAGTTTGATAACCAGTGCTTAATTTGTGTAATATTAGGTTCTGGGGTGCAAAGCTATGTTCAGAAGCCCGGGGTCGATGGTATTGAAGGTTGGGGTGCCAAATATCAAATCCCTGCACTACTGATTCCACCTCACTCCTCTTTCATCCTCTTTCATCCACCAGACACTCCCTGGCCCTTCATCTCACTGCAGGTTCATTTACATCCGGTTGTTTTCTTTTTGTCAGCTGGTCCTCCTCCCCCTTTTGCACTTTCCTCTCTTTTGATTTGCATTAAAGTTTGTGGAGGAAGCATAAGTTACAGTCCCCAAAAATGAGGGCCTCACCTACCATCATGTAACACTTTGTGCTCTGATGTCGACTGCCACCGGTCCTGTAGTACCTCACTGCCCACTGTCATAGCTACTTGGGAGTCAATCAGTGTGTTACTGGACTGTTCCGCGTAGGAAAAGGCAACAATAGCCCCCTAAGCAAAGAGTGAAATCTTACTTCACACCAGGGTTACAGCTATTTAGCTTTCTTGTAAGAATTGCTGCAAGTTTGTTTTCAGAGAACAAAATCGGTGGCACATCAGGTGCATCAAAGATGGAGGCCATCAGGCAAAGTTCAGGGCCTTTGAAGAAGCCGCTGGAGCATCATCACCAGCATCAGCACCAGAGTCAGCACACTGACCCCAGCCTGCCTGTTGAGGATCTCTAAGTATTGCGGCAGTCCTTCACCAGGTGTGTCAAGTCTATAGCTTCAGCTGCCCAGGTGGAACATTTGGCTACCAACCAGACTCTCAGAGAGCCCCATAGTGCTGGAAAATGGATGTGCTGCAGCAGACTCCACAACTCTTTATCTTTCTGTTCAGTACTCTCCACATCAGCACTTGGCAAGAATGTAAATTTTTTTACGTTTTACCTTCAAATGTGTTTCAGCTGACTTCATTTGGCAAATCGGGGATGTTGATGGAATCAGGATCGCCAGGTGTTGTATATATATATGTATGTATATATATATATATATATATATATATTCTCTGCACCGTGAGGAGGAGTAGCTGAGTTTTTATATATATATATATATATATATTAATCACAGAAAAGGTTGCCCTAATGCAAGGACGCCTCCAAACAGCTGCAAGCTTGAAAGCCTTTTAATGTAAAAACCGGCATTTACATTTCGCAATAAAAAGTCTTTTATTCTTCTTCTTACGCGTTTCAGAGCAGGATCGCTCCTTCATCAGAGAAATGACATCGGATGCAATGTTCAACAGCACCAATCATAGCATGCAAAGCAATTTTATACTTTTCCCCGGTGCCTCTTCAGGTGTATTTCCGGTATGAGGCATGCTGGTGCTTGTAGTTTGGTGATAACACCCCCAGTGGGTACAGTTCAATTCCGTGTCGAATTTTTTGACTTCCTTTCAGCCCAAGTGGGTTACGGAATGTAATCCCCGGTTTTCTTGTTCAAAATGCAGCAGTTCCTAAGGTCTTGAAGAGTTCGAAACCTTTTCAGCCCCAGTTGTGCTTCAGGGGTGTGGCGTCCTTCACGGCCAGGCTGCCGTGTTTAATTAATCACAGAAAAGGTTGCCCTAATGCAAGGACGCCTCCAAACAGCTGCAAGCTTGAAAGCCTTTTAATGTAAAAACCGGCATTTACATCTCGCAATAAAAAGTCTTTTATTCTTCTTCTTACGCGTTTCAGAGCAGGATCGCTCCTTCATCAGAGAAATGACATCGGATGCAATGTTCAACAGCACCAATCATAGCATGCAAAGCAATTTTATACTTTTCCCCGGTGCCTCTTCAGGTGTATTTCCGGTATGAGGCATGCTGGTGCTTGTAGTTTGGTGATAACACCCCCAGTGGGTACAGTTCAATTCCGTGTCGAATTTTTTGACTTCCTTTCAGCCCAAGTGGGTTACGGAATGTAATCCCCGGTTTTCTTGTTCAAAATGCAGCAGTTCCTAAGGTCTTGAAGAGTTCGAAACCTTTTCAGCCCCAGTTGTGCTTCAGGGGTGTGGCGTCCTTCACGGCCAGGCTGCCGTGTTTAATTAATCACAGAAAAGGTTGCCCTAATGCAAGGACGCCTCCAAACAGCTGCAAGCTTGAAAGCCTTTTAATGTAAAAACCGGCATTTACATCTCGCAATAAAAAGTCTTTTATTCTTCTTCTTACGCGTTTCAGAGCAGGATCGCTCCTTCATCAGAGAAATGACATCGGATGCAATGTTCAACAGCACCAATCATAGCATGCAAAGCAATTTTATACTTTTCCCCGGTGCCTCTTCAGGTGTATTTCCGGTATGAGGCATGCTGGTGCTTGTAGTTTGGTGATAACACCCCCAGTGGGTACAGTTCAATTCCGTGTCGAATTTTTTGACTTCCTTTCAGCCCAAGTGGGTTACGGAATGTAATCCCCGGTTTTCTTGTTCAAAATGCAGCAGTTCCTAAGGTCTTGAAGAGTTCGAAACCTTTTCAGCCCCAGTTGTGCTTCAGGGGTGTGGCGTCCTTCACGGCCAGGCTGCCGTGTTTAATTAATCACAGAAAAGGTTGCCCTAATGCAAGGACGCCTCCAAACAGCTGCAAGCTTGAAAGCCTTTTAATGTAAAAACCGGCATTTACATCTCGCAATAAAAAGTCTTTTATTCTTCTTCTTACGCGTTTCAGAGCAGGATCGCTCCTTCATCAGAGAAATGACATCGGATGCAATGTTCAACAGCACCAATCATAGCATGCAAAGCAATTTTATACTTTTCCCCGGTGCCTCTTCAGGTGTATTTCCGGTATGAGGCATGCTGGTGCTTGTAGTTTGGTGATAACACCCCCAGTGGGTACAGTTCAATTCCGTGTCGAATTTTTTGACTTCCTTTCAGCCCAAGTGGGTTACGGAATGTAATCCCCGGTTTTCTTGTTCAAAATGCAGCAGTTCCTAAGGTCTTGAAGAGTTCGAAACCTTTTCAGCCCCAGTTGTGCTTCAGGGGTGTGGCGTCCTTCACGGCCAGGCTGCCGTGTTTAATTAATCACAGAAAAGGTTGCCCTAATGCAAGGACGCCTCCAAACAGCTGCAAGCTTGAAAGCCTTTTAATGTAAAAACCGGCATTTACATCTCGCAATAAAAAGTCTTTTATTCTTCTTCTTACGCGTTTCAGAGCAGGATCGCTCCTTCATCAGAGAAATGACATCGGATGCAATGTTCAACAGCACCAATCATAGCATGCAAAGCAATTTTATACTTTTCCCCGGTGCCTCTTCAGGTGTATTTCCGGTATGAGGCATGCTGGTGCTTGTAGTTTGGTGATAACACCCCCAGTGGGTACAGTTCAATTCCGTGTCGAATTTTTTGACTTCCTTTCAGCCCAAGTGGGTTACGGAATGTAATCCCCGGTTTTCTTGTTCAAAATGCAGCCGTTCCTAAGGTCTTGAAGAGTTCGAAACCTTTTCAGCCCCAGTTGTGCTTCAGGGGTGTGGCGTCCTTCACGGCCAGGCTGCCGTGTTTAATTAATCACAGAAAAGGTTGCCCTAATGCAAGGACGCCTCCAAACAGCTGCAAGCTTGAAAGCCTTTTAATGTAAAAACCGGCATTTACATCTCGCAATAAAAAGTCTTTTATTCTTCTTCTTACGCGTTTCAGAGCAGGATCGCTCCTTCATCAGAGAAATGACATCGGATGCAATGTTCAACAGCACCAATCATAGCATGCAAAGCAATTTTATACTTTTCCCCGGTGCCTCTTCAGGTGTATTTCCGGTATGAGGCATGCTGGTGCTTGTAGTTTGGTGATAACACCCCCAGTGGGTACAGTTCAATTCCGTGTCGAATTTTTTGACTTCCTTTCAGCCCAAGTGGGTTACGGAATGTAATCCCCGGTTTTCTTGTTCAAAATGCAGCAGTTCCTAAGGTCTTGAAGAGTTCGAAACCTTTTCAGCCCCAGTTGTGCTTCAGGGGTGTGGCGTCCTTCACGGCCAGGCTGCCGTGTTTAATTAATCACAGAAAAGGTTGCCCTAATGCAAGGACGCCTCCAAACAGCTGCAAGCTTGAAAGCCTTTTAATGTAAAAACCGGCATTTACATCTCGCAATAAAAAGTCTTTTATTCTTCTTCTTACGCGTTTCAGAGCAGGATCGCTCCTTCATCAGAGAAATGACATCGGATGCAATGTTCAACAGCACCAATCATAGCATGCAAAGCCTTCAAGACCTTAGGAACTGCTGCATTTTGAACAAGAAAACCGGGGATTACATTCCGTAACCCACTTGGGCTGAAAGGAAGTCAAAAAATTCGACACGGAATTGAACTGTACCCACTGGGGGTGTTATCACCAAACTACAAGCACCAGCATGCCTCATACCGGAAATACACCTGAAGAGGCACCGGGGAAAAGTATAAAATTGCTTTGCATGCTATGATTGGTGCTGTTGAACATTGCATCCGATGTCATTTCTCTGATGAAGGAGCGATCCTGCTCTGAAACGCGTAAGAAGAAGAATAAAAGACTTTTTATTGCGAGATGTAAATGCCGGTTTTTACATTAAAAGGCTTTCAAGCTTGCAGCTGTTTGGAGGCGTCCTTGCATTAGGGCAACCTTTTCTGTGATTAATTAAACACGGCAGCCTGGCCGTGAAGGACGCCACACCCCTGAAGCACAACTGGGGCTGAAAAGGTTTCGAACTCTTCAAGACCTTAGGAACTGCTGCATTTTGAACAAGAAAACCGGGGATTACATTCCGTAACCCACTTGGGCTGAAAGGAAGTCAAAAAATTCGACACGGAATTGAACTGTACCCACTGGGGGTGTTATCACCAAACTACAAGCACCAGCATGCCTCATACCGGAAATACACCTGAAGAGGCACCGGGGAAAAGTATAAAATTGCTTTGCATGCTATGATTGGTGCTGTTGAACATTGCATCCGATGTCATTTCTCTGATGAAGGAGCGATCCTGCTCTGAAACGCGTAAGAAGAAGAATAAAAGACTTTTTATTGCGAGATGTAAATGCCGGTTTTTACATTAAAAGGCTTTCAAGCTTGCAGCTGTTTGGAGGCGTCCTTGCATTAGGGCAACCTTTTCTGTGATTAATATATATATATATATATATATATATATATATATATATATATATATATATATATATATATATATATATCCACAACAGTTTCAAACGCCCAGTGCAGCAGACTCAATTCCGCCGCGGCACCGCCAAGAAACAGGAGACCCAACATTCCGTGAGTAATTATTTATTCTCTGCAACGGACAGCATAACGTTTCGGCCTTCCAGAGGCCTTGGTCACATGGCGCCACTGAGGGCGATGGCAGAAATTTAAAGTGCTAGTGCATTTGAATTGTCCAATCAATGTAGGTATATGCTAAAGACACAAAAGAAAGTTTTAACGCTTGCATTGCTGTGTACTTTTAAAGCATAAAATCACAATATTGGGGTTAATCCCTTTAAACATGATATTGCACAAGATAATCCTGGAATGTATTGCTTAAATGGCTCGCAGAAGTGCTGATAAACTTTATAAGACATTTGCGTCATGGGTCTACATATTTTTTAGAAAAATCCTTGACCACAATATGCTTTGAAATAAAAATATTTGGCTACAAACGTCAATATACATATGTACAAATGTACAAAACATCCTATAAAGATGCTTAAGCATGTATTTACATATAACTTATAGTCCAATATTATATGTGCAAGAGCCAATACTACATGTATAATACATTCATGTGCAAGTTCGCAAATGCTTATCCTATGTGATAAAAACCCTACTGGACAAATCAAAAATGCAAATAAAAAACAAAAACAAAGTGCTCGATATTTTTGTGTGTGTGATAGCCACTAATATGTGTCAAGTAGATGTAATATTGAACAGGCTGATCCCAGTCTGACAGCCTAACACATATGGTGGCAGGTTCTGCATAAACAAAAACAAGAATTTAAGATGCCGCCACAAAGTACATATCACAATTTACAACAGCCCGTTGGTATTACAGTAGGTTATCACCATTGTATATGCAATAATGTACTTTTGTATGCTGATAGTGTTAACACAATTTGGCACAGGTTATAAAGGAAGTGATTGCCTCAGAGACAGGTGTAAAAATCTTCTGAGGCATTAAGGCCCTGTGGAGCCTTACTGTCTAACATCAGAATATACCTAGTTTCCAACTTCCTAAGTGCAGCATTCCTGACACCTCCCCTTCTCATAGGAGCTATTGAATCAATGGCATAGTACCTCAACAGAGTACTGTTGCTGTTATGGTACTCCTTGAAGTGTCTAGCCACTGGATAAGCAGGGTCATTGGTGTTGATAGCCCTCAAGTGTTGGAGAACCCGTTTGTGGACTTGCAGCTTCGAGCTGCCCACGTATCTCAAACCACACGGGCACTCCAACACGTACACTGCAAACTCACTTTTGCATGTAAGCTTTTTGTTGATCTTATACGGGACTTCAGAAAAAGGGGTAATATATTCTGTTCTGTTTGCCCCATGAGCACATGCCTTACAGACAGAGCACTTCCTAAAACCTTTGCTACCCACCAGCCAGTCTTTGTTTGTTAAAAGTTCTGGGCTGGATTTTACCAGGGCGTCTTGTAAGGAATAGGCCCTTCTGTAGGTAATAGCTGGTTTTCTAGGCATGACTTCTCCAATGACTGGGTCGCACTTCACTAGATCCCAGTATCTATTGACAATCTTTCTTAATGCCCCGTGCTGATTATTAAATGACCAAATTAGTCTGACAGGTTGCTGCATTTTATGAAGTAAGGCAACTTCACGCGGGAGAGCATTAGCTTTGCGGATGGCAGCCCCGACAACTTTTTCACTATATCCTCGTGCCAGAAACCTGAGTTTGCTGGCCTGTTGTGCTGCAGTACATTGAAGCTCAGTACTGCAAACCCTTCTAATCCTGAACATCTCCCCATAGGGGATGCTACTGATCAAATGCGGAGGATGATGACTGTGGGCGTGTAGTACTGTGTTTCCCGCCGTGGGCTTCCTAAACAACGCTGTTTCCAAATAACCATTGTTGATTTCAATAGATACATCTAAAAAGGGTGCATGTTGTTCACTGATGTTAGAGGTGAATGCCAGGTTGTAGTTGTTGATGTTCAACTGAGTAATGAATTGTTCTGCCTCTGTGCGTGTACCTTTCCAGATCATAAAAACATCGTCGATGTATCTGTACCATCGCACGATGTGATCTTTACAAATGGCTGAGTGCTCACCATGGAGGACCTGTCTCTCCCAGTATCCCATATGAATACAGGCATAGCTGGGAGAGAAACAGGCCCCCATGGCCACTCCCCTGATATGTTGGAAATGTTGTTGGTTAAACATAAAAAAGTTATTGTTAAGGCAGAAACTAATCATGGACAGTAACATCTTGTTGTGTTCTACCAATTCAATCGCACGTTGACCCAAGTAATAAGAGACAGCCCTCAAACCATCTACATGCAAAATACTTGTGTATAACGCCGTGACGTCAAGTGTAATTAACAAATATTCTGGATCCCATTGTAGTTCATTGATTTTCCTTAAAAAATCACTGGAATCCTGGATGTACGAGGGCAATCTGTACACAAAGTCCTGTAGAAATGCATCCACATAAATAGTAGTTTTTTCCAACAAACCCCCACACGCAGAGATGATAGGCCTGCCGGGGGGTTTATTTGGATTCTTGTGGACTTTGGGAATCAAGTATAGGACGGGCGTAATGGGATGATCATTCTTAAGATATTTCAAATCATCCATGCTGATGAGGCCCGATGACCTCCACCCCATCAACATAGAATAGAAGGTTGTTTGGGACTGCTTTACTGATGCCACATCGCAATGTCTGTAGCAGGAGGCGTCATTCAGCTGTATATATATGCAAAAAAGAGAAGGAACTCTGGGTAGTTCACAAGTTTAGGTGGAAAGCAGCTCCTGTATAGAGCACCCTCCTCACCAGCGACACTCTAAATTTGCTCACCTCAAATGTCTGCTTTTCTATCAAAGTTTTTAAGCATAGGATTAGCACAGTGCTATCCACGCCGAGATAGAAATGGACAAAGTCTTTTGCCATTTGTACAGAAAAGTCTTTAAGCATAGGATTAGCACAGTGCTATCCTTGCCGAAATGTAAATGACAAAAGCCATTTACCACGCCAGGCACAGTATTACAGCTTTGGATTGGTAAAATACCATCCAAGCCAACCTGAAATGAATAAAAGCAACCCCTGACACGTGTTTCGCTGTCATTACAGCTCTTCAGAGAGGTTTAGCTTTGTCCAGACACAAGGGAGCACCCAGTATAAGTCAAAACAATACCCTTGCAGGCATAGAGTGAGGTATAAACTATGCAAAAAAGAGAAGGAGAGAACTCTGGGTAGTTCCCAAGTTTAGGTGGAAGGCAGCTCCTGTATGGAGCACCCTCACCAGCAGCGACACTCTAAATTTGCTCACCTCAAATGTCTGCTTTTCTATCAAAGTTTTTAAGGATAGGATTTTGCCATTTGTACAGCAAAGTCTTGAAGCATAGGATTAGAACAGTGCTATCCTCGCCAAGCTATAAAATAACAAAAGCCATTTATGACTTCAGGCACAGTATTGCAGCTTTGGATTGGTAAAATACCATCCAAGCCAACCTGAAATGAATAAATATATATATATATATATATATATATATATATATATATATAAAAACTTTCTTCAAACAAAAAACAATGCAGAGCCCAATTCCTTTTGTCATGTATTCCTATAGGTTCTGAATCGATCCCCCTATTCCTGACCCTATTCTGCTTAAACTAACTATCAAGTTAACTAACAGTCAGCCCATGAGGCAAGAACAGCCCCCATGATGCAGATACCGTTATCTGACGCAGTCACACTACGGCACAGGAACGTGTTATCTGATTATGTCATAACGCTTGAGATCTAATTAGACAAGCGACATTCCTCCAGCCCCTGATAAGGCATACGACGTTCTCATAACAAATCAAACCTATGACAACCTGGAAAATCCGTGCGGCCATTGTTTTGATTTCACAGAGAACTTTAGTAAAGAATGTGCTAACGAGCAAGTCGTATGACATCTTTAATGACGTATCTATGTCCATCCTTACGTCAATCTCGGCACCTTTAAGGTATAAATATTGCCGATCTTGCCCTATGCAAACACACGCGTGGTGACGAGACGGAGCAGCCATACTTGCCGAAGCCGAGAGCAGAAGCAGACCCCGCAGGCAGGAGCCCCGCCTTCCTGACGCGCTGAGAGACGCGCTGCTATCTCAAGCCGAGAGACCCAGCACCGGCGCTTTCGGGCAGCCCTCGCAGGCAGCCTGGAATATCGAGAGCAGAGAAAGAGATACCATTCCTCATTCATCCTAAATTCCAGGTACAGAACTGAATAACCCCTCACAGAGAATTCTTTAGTTATTCACTTGGCAAAAACAAACTTAACTTAAACTGTAACTTTCTATTCCCGCACACGCATTAGACTTAGGTCAGGTACACGGGGTAGGCATATTTAGAAACACCAGTTGAGTACGTTTAGTCAAATGTATATGTGTATGTAAATATATTTTAATCATTTTAAACATCATATGGCTCAGAAACCATATCAATGTTTTTACAGTATTATGTTATACTATTGCTTTTAATGTATGCACTTTACTTAACTATAAGTATTGCAATAATATCGATCCATTTCTCTTGTACGAGAAAAGAGACTGATCAATTAATAACACCTTTTTATTGAACACGCCCGTCTCTTCCTTTTCTCTACATTCTGATGAGACTAAGAATGCACGTACTGACTGAGTAAAATAATTGCCTTGTGCTCACACGACTCTTGAGATTGACTCTTGATTAGGGGAGAGCAAAGTTGTCATGTTCTATGGTTGTCAGAAACTAAATCCCTTCTTGTCTAATCAGGGGAGTTAATTCTTTCCTGAACATTCGAGAAAGTTTCTAGCGAACTCTGAGCTAAGCTGGCAAACCCAAAACTTAAGTCTAGTATCGACAGTAGTAGACCTAGTTAACGTCTGGCCTAGGCCTTTACTGCTGTAGGTACTATTCCAATGCGCAGAGCCTATTGGGAAAATAGGAACTACACTACATGGCGCCCAACGCGTTTGGAAAGGGCGATAAAACTAACGTAAGACATTTAGAGTAACTCAGTCGTGCTTTCTCACTCAGACCCCTTTTCCCAAATTCTCCAAAGACGTCGGGAGTGGGTGAAAGGTAATATCCTCCAAAACCGCACAGGAGGGAACTCCTATGTATGGTTCTTGGTACAGTCAACGTTGAAGGATACACTGTTCCAAAATATTGTGCATCTAATCTCTGTTCCATAAGAAACCTGATCTGCAAACAAACAAAATAACCATCCTGACAGTAAAATGTCAGAAAGTGATGAAGAAAGAGAGGCAGTTAGATTAGCAGCTGAAATAGCAGCAGCAGATACTGCACTAAAGGATGCAGACGCGGATATAATACTCATTCCGGTCAGCAAAAGGAGATCTATAACCTTAAAACTTATAGAAAATGGACTGACACCTAGAGGTGGCACAGTCATATTCGTAATTGAGGCACACGAATATCGGCAGACAGAGGTATACTATTCATGGATACATTTTCCAGCAGCAAATGCTGTAACAAAGTACTTCCACTATTACAAAATAGAAGTTCCACCCGACATTTACACTCCTTTCGAGGAGGTGGAAGTACCACTCAAATTCCAAGAGCATTTGCTCTTATTTGATGGCGCCCTAATACATAATAATCACATCACCAGGCTCGGTCCTTTAGGTAGACCAGGAGCAACGTGGCCGGTCAAAGCCGGATACACACCACACCCAGACATCGAAGGGATGTCTACTGGAGAGCTGTTAATACAGCTAAAACAATTACTAAAAATTCATAGACAATTAGTTCAGTATGTAATGCGGACTTCAACAATTCAGCCAGCGATTAAACTTCCACAGCTGACCCCTCACCAGGGGAACACAAATAAAATCACACCACAGAACATCCAATCCTGCCTAGGTAAAGTTCCGGCTAAACGGGAACAAATACAATTCTGGTTGGCACAGAAAATCACCCAAATAGAGGCGGTGTTTCCTGACACCACCCCGATAGAAAAACACAGGATTCTGACTATATGTCTCCCAATGGGAATCGCACCACACATAGAGGACTGTGACACTTGGGGTACAGTCTTTGCTTCAATCTACACAAAAACGCACGGTGTTCCATCCATTTCGGTAATACCAGATGTGCTAAAACAAATTCAAGATGAATACGGTCCAGAACCAGCTTTAACTCTTGGTATCAAATTACTGAAAGACTTCAAGCAGGTCTCGGCTATATTACTAGCCAATATAAAAGGTGAAGCAGCAAACGTGGCGATCCGCCAGAGGTTAAAAGAGACAGATATAGCAGACCAACCAGCTGAAATTGCCAGAATCATAGAAAAATCCTATGAAGAACTAGGTAGAGACAGTTTAGGTGGAATACCAGTAAAACCGCAACTGACTGAAAGTTCAGAAAAAATATTTTTTAATAATAATTCACCAAAAAAGAACTGGGATGGAAACAAACAATCCAATCCAAAAGAAAAGAAATTCCAGTCCAGAGGAAGGTCTCCTAGGCGAAGGGAGAAATCTCCGAACCAGAGACACAGGTCACCCCAGAGTGACCCCTCTGGGAAAAGATATAACCTTAGAAATAGGGATAATATTAAAAAACCTGATAGATATCAAGACATTGATACACGTCCCTCTCAATCTTTTCAGAATTCCTCGCAGAAATCGGAAAGAAGAGGACGATCAGAACAAAGAGAAGAGCACGCCAAGTCCAAAGACAAGGAACCTGCTCAGCTAATAAAGAAATTACAATTTCCAAAAAAGAAGGTAGCCAGTATCAAGGTAGTTAACAATGCCGAGAATACTGAGGACACAACTGAAAAACGGAGAGTGGGCTCAGACAATGCTAGACAGCGCAGCAGAAGTGAGCATAGCTCGCAAAGTCCTTATGAATCATCTGGAGACAGTGGACACGAATGAATACCTTCAAGTGGAAACTGCAGACACCAGAGTTAGCAAGCCCCACAAGATATACGAGATAACATTACGTATAGAGGGAGATAAGACTAGGAAAATAAGGGGACTATTTTGGGATAACCTCTCCAAGGGTTATGACATCCTTCTAGCTGAAAAAGACTGGCCACCAGAGTTTGTCAGGGAGTGCCCTCATGGCGAAGAAGTAATTATGCCTGCCTTCTCGAATCAAATCCCGATTCATAAAAAATATACACTTGCTAGAAAGTGGGCAGTGGCCTTAGCACCTGCTTTATATAAAAATCATGTAGGATGGGATGAGGACTCCCCTCCTCACAAAATCCAGTTAAAATCACAACCTACTGCACAAAGGCAGTACCCAATTAAGCAAGAAGCTAAAAAACAGGTAAATGAAATACTAGATCAGCTAGAATACCAGGGGGTGATTGAAACTTGCACCTCACAAATGAACAATCCTTTGTTTCCGGTCTCCAAACCAGACAATTCATATCGTCTAGTTTTGGATTACCGACACCTTAACACATGTTGCAAAACCTTTGCAGTGCAAAACTCACACAGTGCTGCACTAATGAATAACATAGTGCGCAAAAAATACAAAACAACCTTGGACATCTCCAATGGATTCTTTTGTCAAAACATAGCACCAGAGAGCAGATATTTAACTGCATTCTCAGTAAATGGCACTCAAAAGCAATTCTGTCGGTTAGCCCAGGGGTACAAGAATAGCCCGGGAGTATTCTCAGCGAGAGTAACAGAATTACTACAACTATATGATGATGAAGCATTATCTTATGTCGATGACATTTACTTAACAGATGATGACTTGGATACTCACTTGAAAAGAGTGAACACCATAATACTTGGGTTCGCTGCAGAGGGTTACAAATTCAACTTTAAAAAATCCAGAATTGCCCAACTGACAGTCCTGTTCTTAGGATATGAGTTATCAAGTGAAGGTAAAAGCCTGGCAGACAATTTCCTAGAGAAATGTGCCGTAATCCAAGCTCCTAAAACACTAAAAAACCTACAGTCAATTCTAGGCTTCCTAAATTTCGGAAGAACATACATTACAAATTACGCAGAAAGGGTCAAACCCCTTTATGATCTAATTAAACCAGACTTTAAAAAATCCAATTGGACTCAACACACACACAGAAATTTTGAGATCCTTACAAACAGACATGCTAATTAAAACAAAATTAGAAACACGTGATAACACACGCAATCTTGTGATTCAAGTCATCCCAGGGAGATGCGGATTCACATACCTGACCTCTAATGAGGGAGAAAAGGTACCAATTGCATTCAAATCACACTTGTATACAGAAGCTGAACAGAAATTCAGTAATACAGAAAAAATCATTCGTGCAGTTCAAACCGCAATAGCTAGAGAAAAAGACATAGCTGACGGTAGACATATCACAGTCAGAACAGCAGAATCAGCCTTTGAGGCACTAACAACACCTTGTAATTTACCAACAACACCATTGAATCCAGAATGGATACAATGGGTGAATTCAATCACAACGGACAAAGTATACTACTACTCTGATCCAGAACTAGAAGAATTAAAAAATCTAAAATATGAAAAGACGTATCCTCTGCCAATCGACATTCTGCCTCTACGACATTACGCCTGTGTAATCTATACAGACGGACATGCTCAACCCTCCGTTTGGGGAGAACAAGCATACAACCCCACATGTGAGATTACAAAAGAAGTGTGGCGGGGAGGTAAACTAAGACCCCTATTAACAAAATCACACTCAGTAGAAACTAATTCAGAACTACAAACTGAAATAATAGCTTTGAAAATGGCGCTAGATAATGCGGATCGCGAATTCCCGACACTTATAGTGTCAGATTCATATTACTGCGTCAAAGCATATAACAAGGATTTGCAGACATGGATTCAGAACGGTTACAAAGATGACACAGATGCACCAATAAAGCAGAAACTGCTCTGGGAACAAGTAGCTCTTTTGAAAAAAGAACTACCAAAGACTCACGTGACACACTCACTGAGTCATCAGCGTGATGGCGTTCACGTTGTAGGGAATTCATTGGCTGAAGCAGCCGCAGCGGCAGCCACTAAACCGGCTCCCGTATATCGAAAAAAGCGTACATTAAAATACATTGACGGTGAAACAATGCTGGCGGTGAAAACGTCATCAAAAGGCGACTGCTCAGCGTTACCGATCAACTATCCACTCAATTATACATACATAATCGATGCGAACTCCGTCCCTTTTGCTCGAATCCCTGGAGTGGGGGATAGAGTGATTCCAAACATGGACAGGAGAAGCGTGTTAATCGCAGACGCACACATGGGCGAGGGTCTCAGACACCTCAAACTGAAAGATTCTCTGGAAGAATTACAATCACGGTACTGGTGGCCAGGCATGAGCCTGCATTACACCATGTTTGTAAAAAACTGCCCAAACTGCAACAGAGATCGCAGTGGGGAGAGAAACAGTTTAATACCTCGTCGTATCAAGGCAGATAATATCACCAGTAAAAAGCAGGGCTTGCGATTAACATATACAGGCTAGTTTCCACTTATAATGTAGATCACCAGCACTTGGCTGACGTCCGGACTGTTATACAAAGATTTGCGAGTCTAAATGGCATATACGCTAAGAGCATGCTACGTTCGACCATTGTTTTCACTCAAGCCCTCCGGCCGGGGGGGAAACATGGCCTAATGAGCACAGCCCAGCGGGAATCTTCTCACTTCCTTCCTGAGGGTACTGGATGGTGTAAAGAAAAAACCAAGGCAGAAAGCAATCTATAATGGAAAGGATATTAGGTTCGGGAGCTGGGTGGGTCAAACATCTAATAAGTGTCCAACGTAGTCTAAATAACTTGCCAAGAATTTCTCTGAAGGGATTCAGTCCGTACGAATTATTATTTGGAACTAGAATGATAATCTCTGACCTTGATAGTCAGACTTCAGTGGTTAAAGAAAAAAGCTTTGATGTCAAAGACCGTTTGGCTATTTTGCAGGACTTAAACAAAACAAGAAAAGACCTGAGCAACATACAGTTGAAACAACAGCCAACAACCACTGAAGAATCACCACCTGTCCCAGCAAGACCTGTCTGGATTCCAAAAGTCGGGGATCTAGTCAGGGAGAAGATCGCGGTAAAGAAGGAATTTGGGCCTTCTTACAGAAAAGCAGTTCCTGTCTTGTCTGTCAACGGGACAAGATCAGTTGTACTACCGCCACTTGCTGGTAAAAAGGATAACCGAGTTGTATCCATCGACCTGGTAAAACCACAACATGTGGCCGATAACAAACAGTAGGCCAAGTGGACTCCCAATAAGTAGCAGAACACCAAGGTTTGCTACCAGTACAGAGGTCCTAACAAAGAGGCTCATCACATTCGACACGCCTACAGAAGAACAAGAAGGACTATGCAACAATGCAATAGAACTCAGACCTCTGACAACCCAAATAAAAACATTTAGCAGAGACACACCAATCTACAATGAAGTACCAAGTGACAATGCAAGAAACAAAAATCCTGAAGCAATTGGAACAATTGACAGAACTGCATCCGGGTACTTCATCAACTTCGATGATTCCTCTGAAGGCTTCAGTGAATCAAAGACACAGCCATCATCAAAATCCTTTAAAGACAAAGCTAAGGAACTTTTGAAACAACTGAAAGAAACATATCTGATTTCTCCATGGATTGAATTTTGGGTGGGTTTTGGTGCATTTATCCTCATACTTTGGCTCATCATGGTATTTACTTTGGGACGCTTCATTGAGGGAAAATATGCTAAAATGGACACAGCAAGTCAGAACATCAACTTGGTCCTCAAACCACACACATCTTCACACGTCGAGAAAAGAGAACTTTCTTCAGCCAACTTCACAGCCAATCCGATACCTGGTGGGGTAGCCTGGGACAACACTGACTATGAAATTTATGGTCCGGTCGAGATCCTGAAATACCCACACCAAATCAAGATCTCCTTGAGTGACTTTGCAAAACCAAACTCATTTGCTGATGATTGGGACTTCGAAAGCATTAACAACATGATGTCTGATCTAGTAATGTCTGCTAAATTTACAAAACATGATTATTTGCAAGGTTCTACAAATTATGATAGTATGTATTGCTATAACCACTATGGTAATCATTTTTTGCATAAATCTGCACAACCTAGAAATGTTTTAAATTATAATCAATGGGAACATTGTGCAACACCTCCAAAAGGGAGCTCAAGAACCGTTTATGACAAATATTCATATTTTTCAGGTTTTAACACAAGTAATGCTGAAACATTTTATTTTAAAATGTCAAACAAGACAGGGATGAAAACCATGATAACCAACACAAAATTGATATATTCAGATTCATTCTTCGAAAAAATGAATACCTTTGGATTTGATTATTGGGACAAAAATGTTGATTTGAAAAGTGTTTGGGGTACAAAAGATTGGCAAGTACAAGGTTTAGAAGCTTTGTTTAGAGCCTGCATGATCCCAGAACAAATGATATTTTTAAATGACACTGTTCAACAAACCACCTGTCTTGGCTTAGCCAAAATCAAAGATTTAAATAAACCGTCTATTCCAAAGCCAATAATGTTTAGCAATAACTCTGATACAGATGAAGAGATAGACGTAAACCATATATTAAACCAAAACAGAACACATCCTGATTGGAAACAATGGTTGATCTGGCCCACAGATACAAATAACTGTCAAGATAGATTCCTGAATAAAACACAGGGTTTCAAAATGACCAGGCCAGACCCTAGATATCCCCAAAGACATCACCCAGGGATAATAACAACCTACAGTGTGGGCAAATTATGCCTTCAATGGCTACAAACTTCCACACTGCCTGAAATTAAGCAACACCTAACTTTACTTACTGATGGTGCTGACTTGCGTGATTTCATAATGGGACCACGCAAACAGCGTCAAAAGCGTTTCATAGCAGCCTCTGTATATGCAGCATACAATGAGGCCTGGAAGGTTACTCAAATTGAAACAGCAGAGAGAATACGGGAAATTGACCGTATTAATTTGGAAAAATCACTTTCTGTAGTGGACAATGGGTTAATGACTCTGTCCTCCAGAATTTTTTCTTTGGACAGCATTGTGTCGTCAGCAATCGATATATTATCGCAAGACTTACTGTTATTACAACATGGTCAGTCACAATTGCGTTCTATTGTACAGCTTGGCTGGACGTTACAAAATCTGCGTTCAGGCTATGTGCCTTGGCGTTTAATCAACACAACGTCACTATTCCAAATCTTTAACCTTACTGATAGACAAATCGGTATGGCGCAAAAGGGTGCTGATTATACAATCTTGAGCATTGAAAAACTAGAAAGATTACCAATGACAATGTCAGAACGACCTGTCAGTGAATGGATAATCCACGGAATCATAAATATTCCAATCTCAACCTTCAGGTTTCAATACTGCCAAAAATATATACAGGCTGGCATGTACGAGAAATTGGGAAAGGGGTACCTTAAAACAACTTGGAACCTGCCCTATTCACATGCATGTGTCAGTAATAAAGGACAGAAAGTGTTTCTTAGTGGCAACAATTGTGCTATGTCACTAAGCGGCACACTTCTGTGTAACGGAATTAGTTTGCATTGAGCCTGTGAAGGGAATTCATACAACCTTTCATGTCACCAGCAAGGCGCACCTGCAACTGAAATAGAACCATTCTTTCAAAGACTCTATAATGGGAGTTACATTCTTATTGTAGACCGCAGATGTTGTAGTCTTATGCCCGGGACTCCTTATCTAGTCACTACGACGGCGAAGGTCAAGTGCTGTGGACGTTCTTTATTCCCCAGCTCCTTTCCAGACAGGGAGGCAAGGGCATGGCCCAATTTGAAAATTACTTCTATTCGAATAGATACTTTAAGCAGAATGAAAACAGTGCTTCTTCAGACGCCTACAAGGCTCACGTCATCAAAAGAAACGTATGATCTACAAGTCGCAAGGACGACTGCAGAGATACATACATTATTATCAACTAATTCCCCCGTACATTTCGCGGAAATCCTGAGCGAAATCTTAAATATTTCTGATACCACTGGGGTCTCAAAGGTATTTAAGACAGTATTTTCGATGGCATTAACACCATTCAAAGCCATACTGGGTATTTTTCCAGATTTCGTCCATTCGATTTTTGGCGGATTTCCCCTGATCCTGGGACTAATTGCAGGAATCCTATTCTTAGTCCTTATTTTTCGTTATGGCAACCCATGTCACAGATCAAACTCTCGCGACAATGGAAGATACGATCCTAGCCATTGGATACCGGGACCGGATATCAAAAATCCTGGGACTATCCCGGCTTAGAGACCTGAACATGACTTGGTTTCTATCATTTCGACCAATGTGGCAAAGATGTGTTTTACCTGTATTGAGATGTCTGCTATGCGGAGAAGAATGAGTGTTAGACACCTGTCTGACGCTACAATCGGATGCGCCAGTGGATGCAGATACATTGTTGGTTCCTACCAAGGTTCACGCTTTGTGCTGCCCTCAAAGGCTACCAATCCTGATGACGGCATTCCTGGAATCTTCACCACTACGATTGAAGAGTAGTGAAGTTCAAGATGAGAGCAGCATTGAACAGGTACGACCTTCTGTCAGCAATGCGAATCAGAATGTCAATGCAGACAATCATGCGCACGAATGCATGGTTACCCCTATTTTCAACTTAGTGGAACTTTCCCATGAAGCTGTTGACAGTTTTTTCGAAAGCCTTAATGATATGATGTTCTCTCCGGAACAGAAATAGAGACTTTTGAGCAAGCTCGCACACGGCGTTCCCTGAATTCGGCCTTCAACTTTAAAAATAAAGTCACATGAACAATTCTTCCCACCAGTTCACGGACAACAATTTTTTAGAAGCCCCAAATTATTTTTCACAAATTTTTCGGGACACTTATCTTCTGCTTAAAGTAAGAAACTATTCCTAGAGAACTAAGATTTCTATTTTTAGATACTTTATAAACTTTAGTTGCCCGCTGGGATGTTCACATATATTTTATTTTGTGATGAAATGGTCTCGAACTTTCTTTCTGTATAGCCATATTAAGAGCCATTTCATGTGTATTTCTCATATACCAAATAAGCAATAATGTCTACAAATGCGTGTTTACTTTAGCGTTTAATTCATAGCTTAAGTGCATACAATATTTATGACTGCACTTTTTCCGTATATTTGAAAATTTCAAAATGCATTTATGTATTTTGGGGTGGTAAGGTATACACTATACTCTATAGTATGTTGTACTATGTTATACTATGCATAGATTAGTAAATATGACCATAGTTAGCGTGGAGTGGGTGTCATGTATTCCTATAGGTTCTGAATCGATCCCCCTATTCCTGACCCTATTCTGGTTAAACTAACTATCAAGTTAACTAACAGTCAGCCCATGAGGCAAGAACAGCCCCCATGATGCAGATACCGTTATCTGACGCAGTCACACTACGGCACAGGAACGTGTTATCTGATTATGTCATAACGCTTGAGATCTAATTAGACAAGCGACATTCCTCCAGCCCCTGATAAGGCATACGACGTTCTCATAACAAATCAAACCTATGACAACCTGGAAAATCCGTGCGGCCATTGTTTTGATTTCACAGAGAACTTTAGTAAAGAATGTGCTAACGAGAAAGTCGTATGACATCTTTAATGACGTATCTATGTCCATCCTTACGTCAATCTCGGCACCTTTAAGGTATAAATATTGCCGATCTTGCCCTATGCAAACACACGCGTGGTGACGAGACGGAGCAGCCATACTTGCCGAAGCCGAGAGCAGAAGCAGACCCCGCTGGCAGCAGCCCCGCCTTCCTGACGCGCTGAGAGACGCGCTGCTATCTCAAGCCGAGAGACCCAGCACCGGCGCTTTCGGGCAGCCCTCGCAGGCAGCCTGGAATATCGAGAGCAGAGAAAGAGATACCATTCCTCATTCATCCTAAATTCCAGGTACAGAACTGAATAACCCCTCACAGAGAATTCTTTAGTTATTCACTTGGCAAAAACAAACTTAACTTAAACTGTAACTTTCTATTCCCGCCCACGCATTAGACTTAGGTCAGGTACACGGGGTAGGCGTATTTAGAAACACCAGTTGAGTACGTTTAGTCAAATGTATATGTGTATGTAAATATATTTTAATCATTTTAAACATCATATGGCTCAGAAACCATATCAATGTTTTTACAGTATTATTTTATACTATTGCTTTTAATGTATGCACTTTACTTAACTATAAGTATTGCAATAATATCGATCCATTTCTCTTGTACGAGAAAAGAGACTGATCAATAAATAACACCTTTTTATTGAACACGCCCGTCTCTTCCTTTTCTCTACATTCTGATGAGACTAAGAATGCACGTACTGACTGAGTAAAATAATTGCCTTGTGCTCACACGACTCTTGAGATTGACTCTTGATTAGGGGAGAGCAAAGTTGTCATGTTCTATGGTTGTCAGAAACTAAATCCCTTCTTGTCTAATCAGGGGAGTTAATTCTTTCCTGAACATTCGAGAAAGTTTCTAGCGAACTCTGAGCTAAGCTGGCAAACCCAAAACTTAAGTCTAGTATCGACAGTAGTAGACCTAGTTAACGTCTGGCCTAGGCCTTTACTGCTGTAGGTACTATTCCAATGCGCAGAGCCTATTGGGAAAATAGGAACTACACTACACTTTAAGCGTGGATGTATTGTATTTCATCCAGCAAAAACGCCTGACGCATTTTGGAGCAGCCGCTCCTTGGTCAAGGGTCAAACACCGTTTGCTACCACCATTCACATATAGTGCTCATAATTACCAACATTGAAGTAGGACTACAAAACCATCCACATCATAGTGCAAATAGGCATCCATTTTAAAAGGGTCATCCTACCTTTAACATATCAGGCAATAACATGTTGAAACTTAATATCGAGTACATTTATTAACATTACATCATTATTTATATACATGGACGAAATATATTGCTCTTCAATCTGATGTAAATTCAACAAATCTCAGTATTAGGTCCATATATTTTAATTGTGCCCTAGTGGGCTAATGGATTATCAGCATTACACCATTAATTATATACAAGTTTCAAATATGCCTCTTGTTCAGCTTGATTTCAATTCACGGACATGATTTCATCACAGTCGCTCCCAAGTGGGTTAATCTTAACATCCATAATTCTAACCAAATTAATAATCATGTTCATGTTCAATGCTGCCCTAGTGGGCTCATATCATATACTGTTATCAAACCTCGTCTTATCTCATTGATCCCTCAAAGTGGAAATGACCCAAATACATAATTGATAACAACACTGTACATGGCAAGGGCACGAGTTATAGTTACTTTAGGGCATTAGTTATAGTTACTTGAGATAACTGTACCTGGTGAATGTCTGTGGTTTTGGTCACCTAAAATGGCATGTGACATTTTCATATAACTATAACCTTCTCTTTATAAATAGATGAAAATGTTTTTCTTTTTTTTCAGTGAATTTCTAAAATGTTTGTTAATATTTTAAACATATTATTACAATTCCTAACTATAACATCACTATAAACTCATATGGTGCAACAATAGATTTGTGTCTGCTGTAGAAGCTTGTTACATTACTTTATACATCTTCCATTTAATGTTTAATCTGTGAATTAGTGTTGCTTCTGTGGTCTCACTATCTTGATGCCATTATGTCAAAGGTTGTGGCAACACCCTCGCTAACATAATCTAAGTCAAAACGCAATGCAATGTAATTTCCTGTGATGCTATCAGTGCCTGAATGTTTGGGTGATGTCACTTCCACTGCCCCTGGAATTTTGGTAAATACCAATGCCCAAGCACTTTGCATGCTCAATTATTTTAAGATTTATCAATATTGGGCATTTGTCACAAAGGAGCAAAGACAAGGTTTGTATGAGGAATACTCCCCCAATTGAATTTCCTTCTAGAAATAAGGGCCTGATATAGAAATTGCGACCATTATGTTTGCATATTGCATTCCATTTTGCAAACTGATACATACTTCTATACATAAAATTCCATTTCGAGTGGGCTGTGATCCAATCTACCTCACAAATAATATTAGGGTAGGTCGCAAATTGGACCTTAGGGTGCAAATTGGAAGCACAACACCATATCTGTGTTCACACTTAATTATGCCAACATTTTTTAAAGCAGCTGTGTTCTTTAAAGAAAACAGGGCTAGACTTAAAAAATGTTTTACTTGTTTAAAAAGAGTGTTTGAGAGTTGGCAGTGGTCTCCTGACACTCTAGTTGCTCTCCAACAAACCTTTTTTTTCAATTCACAAAGGGGAAGGCTTTTGTGAATACATTACCACCCCAACTTGGGGAGTAAGTCAATTTTCAATGTTGTTCAAACACATTCTGTTCCCAAACATTGATATCCATTCACTGTCCCATTTAGGTGTCTGTGCAATTTACTGACTGCTAAATTTGGATTAGTACTGAGCAAAAACCTACTTTGCAGTCACAAAAACCTCTCCACGAAAAGGCATACGGTCTTTGCTTTGGGGGCCCGTTGCGGGCCCCCAGGGTGAAGGGGGGTGCACATGGGGGGTACCTATGGTACCCCCCTGCGTTTCAAAATACAACATGGCAGGCACCGCGCGTTGCCTGTCATATTGTGCTTTGAAACGCACAACATGCATTTTTAACACTGCGGCGGGCGGTGCTTTCTGTACATTCCATAAATCATTGTTGAACCATTGTATCTGACGTTCTCTGAGATGATCACCTTGTGGATATTAGTGGATATTAGTGCCTCACAGAAATATCATATAAAATCTTAGCTCCCTGGTCTACATATTGCCAACAGCTGGCAAAGGTGAGTCTGTCAAAAAGCATTGTAATACATAACAGTACTCATGACCCACCTGCATGACATCAGCATGAGATGTTGGGCATTGATTTAAATTAAGATGAAAGTGAGATGTAATAGATCGGGGTTTCTTGAATCTCAATCTCTTGGAGAAGTCATCAAATAAAATCACCCATTGGTCAAATGGAGACTTGATTGTTGACTTGAAATGTAGGAAATCAGCTAGCATCAGAATTACACTGCCATTACAGTGAAACCTATGTGGCCCAAGAGAAACAAACGTAAGGAGTTTTCTAACAATTTGATTAACATTGATATGATGATATGATAAAATGTATTTGTAGAGTGCACATACACCAACGGCTTCTTGGCGCCTGGGTGAAGAGGCTGAGAACAGATGCAGAGTGCAGGTTAGTTGTAAGCTTGGTAAAAGAGCTGTGTTTTAAGAGACTTCCTGAATTGAAGATAGGAGGATATTTGACGGAGTTCTAGAGGGAGCGAATTCCAGAGTAGCGGTGCCTGGGTGGAGAATCTCAGCCCGCCATGTTTCTTACGTTTGAAGGTACAGGGAGACAGGAGGAGCGAAGGTCGCGGGAGGGAACATAGCGAGACTGCGCTGGGTCACAGGGAGCCAGTGGAGGCTCCTAAGAAGGGGCTTGGTGTGGGTGGATTTTGGCTGGCCATGAATCAGCCTGGCTGCTTGGTTCTGAACTAGTTGAAGTTGGTGGGATTGACATGCAGGGATTCTGGCGTACAAAGAGTTGGAGTAGTCGATGCGGGACATAACGAGTGCAAGGGTGACTTGAATGAGGGCTTCTTGGGAGAGGAATCTGCTGATTTTTCTGATTCTGCGGAAATGGAAGAAGCAGACTGACACTACTGAGTTGATATTGGCCCTCATGGAGAGGTCCCTGCTGATGGTGACTGGGGATGGTGGACAGCTCAGGGAGGGGGGCCAGAAGTTGGAATTCCAGGGGTTGCCTGGGGCCCCTGTGAGAACCAGCTCTGTCTTGTCGGGATTGAGCTTTAGCTGATTAGCGTTCATCCAGCTGCTGATGAAGGTCATGGTGGATTGAACGGTCTCTACAGAGGAAGGAGAGGGATCGATGCTGAAGGTGAGCTGGAGGTCGTCTGCGTAATTAAAGATAACTACTGGTCTTTTCTGGAGTTCAGAGATCAGGGGGAGGATGTATAGGTTGAACAGGAGGGGAGAAAGGGAGGAGCCCTGGGGGACTCCACAGGTGAGTCTTTTTTCCTCTGAGGAGAAGCTGGAAAGGCGGACCGCTTGGCGGCGGTCAGCAAGGAACGAGGTAAGCCATTCCAGTGGGGGGACCCGGATGCCGGCGCTCTAGACCCGATCGAGTAGTAGGGCGTGGTCGACGGTGTCGAACGCCGCTGACAGATCAAGGAGCACTAGTGCCTGCGAGGTGTTCTGATCGGCCCCCTTTCTGAGTTCGTCATGGACGGCAAGTGCAATAGACTCGGTGGAATGTTGGGGCCTAAAGCCAGCTTGATGGGGGTCTAACAAAAGGGAGTCTTCCACAAAAGAGCTAAGGCAGTTCGCTATGAAGGCCTCCAAAATTTTACCCAAGAAGGGAAGTAGCAAGATGGGGCGGAAATTGCTTAGCACCTCAGCGTTGGCCCCTGCCTTCTTAAGTATGGGTGAGACATACGCAGACTTAAAGGAGTAAGGAACCACACCAGAGGAGAGGGAGTTATTGAGGAGAGAGAGGGGGAGGTCGGGTATGTTAAGAAAGATCTCCCGGGCGATGTGAGGGGGACAGCTGTCCCGCGGGAAGCCAGATCGGACTTTCTTGAGAAGGGAAAAGAAAACCTCTTGAGTGATCAGAGGAAAGTGGGAAAAGAGAGAGAGGTTGCAAGGAGCTTCACTGGGATCGGGAGGAGACATGGCCTTGGGGATCCTAGCCTTGATTTTGGTGATTTTGTCAATAAAGTAGGTGTTGAGGGAGTCACAGAGAGATTGTAATGGCGAAGGTTTGGGAATGATGCGGTCGGGTTTGGCGAGTTCATCCACTGTGGAGAAGATGTCTTTGGCTTTATTTGTCAAGACCAAGATCTTCGAAGAAAAATATTCAGTTTTGGCTGCAAGGATAGCAGATTTGTAATCCTTTAAGGCTGAGGTGAAGATAGATTTTTTTGGGGGACAGTATCAAGTCTCCACTTTTGCTCAGTTTGGCCTAGGGCTAATTTCCTGTATTTGAGGTCCTTTGTAAATCAAAGCTGGGCATCTTGGGGCCTCTTGATTTTGAGTTTTTTCAGGGGAGCAAAGTTATCTCTTGCCCGGGCCAGCCAAGAATTGAGGTCTTCGGCCTGCGTATGAGGAGAGTCCGGGGGACCGGAAGGCTGAAAGGTGCTGGGCGTTGAGGCGGAGATAAATGTGAAGATGGAAGGTATGTTCACCCAGCTCCAGATCCTGGTTGTGAACGGGACGTGGGTGGGGGATGTGGCTGAGGGAGGGGTGGAGATGTTGAAGGCAATAAAAGAACGATCTGACCAGGTGCAGGGCGAGATCTTGAGATTGGAGATATCAAGGTTTAGGGACCAGACCTGATCCAGGATATGTCCTTTAACAAGGGTGGCAACTTCAATGTGCTGGGTAAAATGCCAGCCATTGAGCAACTCAGAGAAGTTAATTGAGCAGGAGCTTTCACGCGGGTCATGAGGCCAGTAGTTGAAGTCCCCTATGATAAGAATGTTGGCATGGTTAATCACCAACTCCGCTGTCATGTTACTGAATAGTTGGAGAAAATTAGGCATGTATGTGGGTGGCCTGTAAAATAGGGCGCAAATAAAAGGGAGGCTTTTAGATTCAAATTTGAGCTGGAGATGCTTGAGGTGGAGAGGGAGGTGAATTTGTGCGACTGGGAGATAATGGCCGCAACTCCCCCCTCCCCCATCCCCCCCCCACCTTGCCATCAGGCCTAATGGCCTGGAGAATATAATAGTTGTCTGGGATGGCGGCCAGGATATCCAGGGTGGATTAGGATGAAACATTATAGCCTCATAGCCCGCTGTAGTGGGCTATACCGGCCATTAAAGTCCAGCTTCAGGGTTCAAGGCCAGAACTGAAGGTGAGGGCCTTTAACAAAGGAGGGGGATATTAATTTTGGTATAGCGCAGCTACGAGGGCTATGAGGCTGTTAGAACATTAGGCCACCAACAGGCAGGATGTTCTAACAAAATTAACAAAGGCCTCATAGAACCCGAGGGGATTAAAATTCCCCATGGGCTCCTTGAGCCCTTTGTTAAGAGCAACAACCGTGAAAAAAAAAAAGAAAAAAGGTTGATGCTCTGGGATTCTACCACCCATTAGAAGTCCGGAGCACTCCACTGTTTTCAAAGGAGCTCCCAACATTCCAATATTCTAATACAGCTAAAACAATCAGCAGTTTTGATAAAAATATATCCTAAGAGCTTACATATTAAAATGATCGTGCAGTCAGAATTTATACATAAGAAAGAACATGAAAAATATTAAATATATACAGCAAACAAAATAAAACCCAAACAGGTTCTATCAAAAGTGTCAAGGAGAAACTCTATAAGGAAGGTCTCAACATCAGATAAACCAGGTTTAAGGGTCAATGGAAACAGTTTGAGTCCTCAAGCATGAAGCTTAACACAATGGGCCGGGGAAATCAGCAGAGTCAAGGAGAAGCCTTCTCTGAGCAAGAAACAGGACAGGGTCTGGTCTGCTATTCTAAAGAGCACACAATTATAGCATAAAAGAAGATTCGAGAAGACTTCTCCTTATCATCTTTCACTAACCAAACAATCAAAAGAAAGTGTTCTCAGGGAGACTCCTTAGTTTTCCAGCTTCCAACAACTAAGCAATCATCTGGATGAGGTTGGATGTAACATCAGTCAGGTATGCCTGGTACAGGATGGGTTCTCCCACATTCTCAGTCTCCATATCTGAGACCAAAATGTAATTAAAAAGATCAGTCCCTCCTAAACTAACAAGCATAACAATATGTCTTTTTAAGTTAACAAGCACATAGATAAGGCACCTGCTGAGCAAATTTATTAACATAACATGCAGTGAGGCTTAGTTACAGGTTAGGCCAACATTAGATTCAGAAAGATTTCAAATGTATAGAGTTAGCATGAATATTGATATGAAAAGTGAATTTAGAAAAGTATACATTTCTTTCATGGTGAAAACATTTCTTATAACTCAGCTAAATGTACAGATGACACTAATTACAATGAATATGCAGCCACTTACTACTATTGAATAATAAAATACATACAAAAGCACCTATAAAGTATATATATGTTGCATAAAAAGGGAAGTACGATGCTCCAGATGCATTATGGAAAAATACATTGGAGAAATGTACTCGCTAAATGCAGTTGAGTGATTCTCTGAGGTACTTGTAAAAAGATGGATGACCTTGTCAAAGTAAATGTGCATCATTTGGAGCCCTCTTCAGTGTAGCAGGTGGATGCCGGATGGCACAGATGTTTAATGTTCATCTAGGAGAGCAGCATGAATTTAGATCACATTAAATTACAAAAAAAAAGTGTCTTATCTCTTTTGCACTGATGGGCAGGTTGGCATGTATAAAAGAGGCACCCAGAATCTGTGCCATGCGTGAGGGCAATCCTCATCATTCAATGTCGTTGGTTAAGTACCAGACATCTGTGTTATGGCAGCGAGTTTTGGTGCCATGCTGTGATAAATAGGTTCTTTGCATGATATCTTTTCCTAGCAGCAAGTGTGAGGTTCATCAGTTTGTAAGGGTGTATATTGTGGTATTGTATCTTTATCTCACTCCGGGAGCCACATCACCTCATTGAGTAATTGTGATTGTGAAGGTGATTTCTTAGTCATACTTACAACAGTCCTGTGCAGCATGGCCTATTTATGAATGATGTCTCAAAGGATCACTGTCAGAATATGGACTTGCAAAAATATCGAGGAAAAAATATCGACAGACAAAATATCGAGTTTGTATCTACAAACAGGTAAGTACAAAATATCGAGTACAAAATATTGTTTACAAAAATATAGTTGTAAAAAATATCGACTTTATTAAAAACTGTGTTAAATTAAATTTAAATTAAAAATGAATTACTCAAATATACTTAAAAATACTTAAATTAACTTATAATAATTAAATAATTAATGAAAATTATAAAAATAATTTTTTACAATCATATTTATTAAAACATATATATATATATATATATATATTTTTTCCCACAGTTCTGCTTACAAGCAAGGAGACGCACTCAGGAATACTCAGCAATAATTTATTTGCCCAGTTAACACGCTACGCGTTTCGACAATGAATCTTGTCTTGATCACACGTGATTACCCCTATGGGTCACAACATAATATACACATTGTCGGTTATTCATGGACATAAAGGAAGTCCCCTTGCAATGTTATTTTCACTGTTACAAGGCGCCACCATCTTGGAGTGGTAACCATCCTTCATATTTACAATGAGATTATCCTTTACAATTACCAATGATTCTTAGTACCATTTACATATGCATTGTCGGAGAACTCATTATGATAAGTAAGGTAAAAACCACAATTATTGTCACAATCGCGATATTTGTATATGCACTGTTATTAACACAGCCTCGAGGAACCACCATCTTGGAATGGTTAAAGTTAGTGTACTACATTGCTTGTTTTTAGGCAACACCGTATATTTCCTCATTTTTATACATTTTCTCTCATTTTGTCAGGTCTAGATTTCTGTCGGACTAGTGCCCCGGTTGGCCCACAAAATTATCAAGAATAAGGTCTTAAAGTCTCCTGGACCATATGTTTCCTCATTTTTTGTCGGTCTAGTGCCCGATTTAATATCTGTCCCGTGGAGACTCTTCCCATGGCAAGGGTACCCTTCGTGCATACTCCCGATTGAGTGTACAATGTTTATAACCCATAATACGGTGCAAAATCAATAAAGTGAAAATATACTTTCATACAGGTGCTCAGTGTCTTTCATCCAATTTTCAGAAGGTCCAAGGACCGTGATTCGGACGTGACAGAAGTGAATTTCCTTCTCCTACAAAACACATAAAAACATACAGTTAAAAATTACATAAAATTGTTTTGTTCCTTATTAACATTTTAACTTGTTTTAAATACACAGGATTTACGTTACATTTCTATCTCTTTATGTGCCTAATCAGTTCTGCTTCCAATTATTGGTCATACCCAACACTGTCTCATCTCATTTTTTATTTATTTATTCCTCATGTAAGTGGGTGGCAAGCTCTTCGTCCCAATTATGCCCCCCAGGGAACCTGGTCTCGAGCTCCATGATCCAGCGTGATTCCTTCTTTCTCAACGCTAGCTCACGGTTTCCCCCTCTTCTCCCCATATTCACCTGTTCCACAGCATAGTACCTGAGAAGGGAGTTGTCAGAGTTATGTTCGGCCTCAAAATGCCTTGCAATGGGATAGCGGATGTCCACATGAGTGATAGCCCTAAGATGTTCTTGTACCCTCTTCTTGGCCATACACGTGGTACTTCCGACATATTTCTTTTTGCATGGACACACCAAAACATAAATGACAAACGATGTTGTGCATGTCAAGAACTGTTTTATCATTTTTGGCTCTTGCCTACCAGGTATGTCTATCTTCTTCACCATTGTACTGTTGGTACAGGCTCTACAGTGCCCACAGGGGTAAAACCCCTTTAGGCCTTGGGAGTGTGGTTTATTTTCAGTTATGTCACCCCTGACTAGCATGTCCCTGAGGTTCCTACCTCGTCTGTAGGTTATTTGAGGTCTTTCTTTTAGGCTCGGACCCACTATATTATCGGTTTTGAGAATGTTCCAGTTATTTGCAAGGATTTTACTAATTTTCTTGGATTGCTGGTTATAGGTCGTGATGACCCGAGTACTCATCCCATCATCCTTATCTTTAGTTTCAGGGGGATTCAGTGTGTCTTTTCGATGTATGAGAGAAACCTTATGGACTGCCTTAATGAGCACACCCTCCGGGTACCCTCAGTAGCTCACCAAATGGAATGCTCCATTTAAGTGAATCCGGATGAGCACTGAGGGCATGGAGGAGAGTGTTACCCGCCGTGTCTTTCCTGTGGAGCCTTGAAGTGAGATGGTTATCAATCACTTCTATAGCCGTATCAAGAAATTCTACATGTTTCTCATCCATGTTATGTGTAAGATGGATGTTGTAGGTGTTATTATTGAGCTTGTCAATAAATGATGTTGCTTCTTCCCGTGTCCCTTGCCATATAATGAACAAGTCATCAATATATCTGACCCAGGTAGATACCTTTTTGAAGTCTTCTGTAAGATTTTTGTCATCTCTAATTTCCTCTTCCCATTTCCCTAGGAACAGATTAGCAAAGCTCGGCGAGAACGCCGAGCCCATGGCTACTCCCCGTATTTGTTTGAACATATCTCCATTAAACATAAAGATGTTATTTCTTAAGCATATTTTCATCATGCCTATAAGCATCTGGGTATGTTCGGAGTAACATGTCTCCCTTTGTTTCAGGTAATGGTAACTGGCTTCCATGCCCTGCACATGATCAATAATTGTGTATAGGGCACTCACATCTAACGTAATGAGAAGAGAGCCCTCTACCCATTTTAAGCTGTCTATTTTCTGCAAGTACGCCATTCATTGAGCATGAATGGCGTACTAGTGGTCTACTCACATGGCAAGAATTTTGTTTTTTAAAAAAGGATTACCCCAAAATGCCTATATTCTATCTCCTTCCCAAAGTGCATAAGAATGCCACTGTTCCACCAGGGAGACCGATCATCTCGTCCATAGGCAGTGTAAACGAAAACCTCTCACAATATATCGATCACTACTTGAGAGATTATGTGAGTAAGTTACCTGCTTATATTAGGGACACCACTGACTTCTTGCAGAAAATAGACAGCTTAAAATGGGTAGAGGGCTCTCTTCTCATTACGTTAGATGTGAGTGCCCTATACACAATTATTGATCATGTGCAGGGCATGGAAGCCAGTTACCATTACCTGAAACAAAGGGAGACATGTTACTCCGAACATACCCAGATGCTTATAGGCATGATGAAAATATGCTTAAGAAATAACATCTTTATGTTTAATGGAGATATGTTCAAACAAATACGGGGAGTAGCCATGGGCTCGGCGTTCTCGCCGAGCTTTGCTAATCTGTTCCTAGGGAAATGGGAAGAGGAAATTAGAGATGACAAAAATCTTACAGAAGACTTCAAAAAGGTATCTACCTGGGTCAGATATATTGATGACTTGTTCATTATATGGCAAGGGACACGGGAAGAAGCAACATCATTTATTGACAAGCTCAATAATAACACCTACAACATCCATCTTACACATAACATGGATGAGAAACATGTAGAATTTCTTGATACGGCTATAGAAGTGATTGATAACCATCTCACTTCAAGGCTCCACAGGAAAGACACGGCGGGTAACACTCTCCTCCACGCCCTCAGTGCTCATCCGGATTCACTTAAATGGAGCATTCCATTTGGTGAGCTACTGAGGGCGAAAAGGAACTGCAGTGGCAATGAGAGTTTCTTAGCCGAACAAGAAGTCATGTTGCAGAGATTCAGGACAAGAGGGTACCCGGAGGGTGTGCTCATTAAGGCAGTCCATAAGGTTTCTCTCATACATCGAAAAGACACACTGAATCCCCCTGAAACTAAAGATAAGGATGATGGGAAGAGTACTCGGGTCATCACGACCTATAACCAGCAATCCAAGAAAATTAGTAAAATCCTTGCAAATAACTGGAACATTCTCAAAACCGATAATATAGTGGGTCCGAGCCTAAAAGAAAGACCTCAAATAACTTACAGACGAGGTAGGAACCTCAGGGACATGCTAGTCAGGGGTGACATAACTGAAAATAAACCACACTCCCAAGGCCTAAAGGGGTTTTACCCCTGTGGGCACTGTAGAGCCTGTACCAACAGTACAATGGTGAAGCAGATAGACATACCTGGTAGGCAAGAGCCAAAAATGATAAAACAGTTCTTGACATGCACAACATCGTTTGTCATTTATGTTTTGGTGTGTCCATGCAAAAAGAAATATGTCGGAAGTACCACGTGTATGGCCAAGAAGAGGGTACAAGAACATCTTAGGGCTATCACTCATGTGGACATCCGCTATCCCATTGCAAGGCATTTTGAGGCCGAACATAACTCTGACAACTCCCTTCTCAGGTACTATGCTGTGGAACAGGTGAATATGGGGAGAAGAGGGGGAAACCGTGAGCTAGCGTTGAGAAAGAAGGAATCACGCTGGATCATGGAGCTCGAGACCAGGTTCCCTGGGGGGCATAATTGGGACGAAGAGCTTGCCACCCACTTACATGAGGAATAAATAAATAAAAAATGAGATGAGACAGTGTTGGGTATGACCAATAATTGGAAGCAGAACTGATTAGGCACATAAAGAGATAGAAATGTAACGTAAATCCTGTGTATTTAAAACAAGTTAAAATGTTAATAAGGAACAAAACAATTTTATGTAATTTTTAACTGTATGTTTTTATGTGTTTTGTAGGAGAAGGAAATTCACTTCTGTCACGTCCGAATCACGGTCCTTGGACCTTCTGAAAATTGGATGAAAGACACTGAGCACCTGTATGAAAGTATATTTTCACTTTATTGATTTTGCACCGTATTATGGGTTATAAACATTGTACACTCAATCGGGAGTATGCACGAAGGGTACCCTTGCCATGGGAAGAGTCTCCACGGGACAGATATTAAATCGGGCACTAGACCGACAAAAAATGAGGAAACATATGGTCCAGGAGACTTTAAGACCTTATTCTTGATAATTTTGTGGGCCAACCGGGGCACTAGTCCGAAAGAAATCTAGACCTGACAAAATGAGAGAAAATGTATAAAAATGAGGAAATATACGGTGTTGCCTAAAAACAAGCAATGTAGTACACTAACTTTAACCATTCCAAGATGGTGGTTCCTCGAGGCTGTGTTAATAACAGTGCATATACAAATATCGCGATTGTGACAATAATTGTGGTTTTTACCTTACTTATCATAATGAGTTCTCCGACAATGCATATGTAAATGGTACTAAGAATCATTGGTAATTGTAAAGGATAATCTCATTGTAAATATGAAGGATGGTTACCACTCCAAGATGGTGGCGCCTTGTAACAGTGAAAATAACATTGCAAGGGGACTTCCTTTATGTCCATGAATAACCGACAATGTGTATATTATGTTGTGACCCATAGGGGTAATCACGTGTGATCAAGACAAGATTCATTGTCGAAACGCGTAGCGTGTTAACTGGGCAAATAAATTATTGCTGAGTATTCCTGAGTGCGTCTCCTTGCTTGTAAGCAGAACTGTGGGAAAAAATTGTTTTTCGGTCGGCGTGGTCCGCCGAACTTTGAGACGCCACCTGGCTGGGGAGAGAGGATCCCGGAAGGGCCGCGCTGTTGTTCTGAAAATATATATATATATATAAACATAATATAATTAAATAATATCCAATATTATTACCGTACGATAGCAGAAGTGTAAAAAATACTATTCCCACTCCACAGAGTGCAACTGTAGGGAACGCGTTGGATAGCGTAGGGGTAAAAATTACTATTCCCACTCCAGTGGGTGCAACAGTAGGGAAAGCGTTGGATAGCGTAGGGGTAAAAATTACTATTCCCAATCCAGTGGGTGCAACAGTAGGGAAAGCTTTCGATAGCGTAGGGGTAAAAATTACTATTCCCACTCCAGTGAGTGCAGCAGTAGGGAAAGCATTGGATAGCGTAGGGGTAAAAATTACTATTCCCACTCCAGTGAGTGCAACAGTAGGGAAAGTGTTGGATAGCGTAGTGGTAAAAATTACTATTCCCACTCCAGTGAGTGGAACAGTAGGGAATGCGTTGGATAGCGTAGTGGTAAAAATTACTATTTCCACTCCAGTGGGTGCAACAGTAGGGAAAGAGTTGGATAGCGTAGGGGTAAAAATTATTATTCCCACTCCAAAGAGTGCAACAGTAGGGAAAGCGTTGGATAGCGTAGAGGTAAATATTACTATTCCCACTCCAGTGAGTGCAACAGTAGGGAAAGAGTTGGATAGCGTAGGGGTAAAAATTACTATTCCCACTCCAGTGGGTGCAACAGTAGGGAAAGCGTTGGATAGCGTAGGGGTTTAAATTACTATTCCCACTCCAAAGAGTGCAACAGCAGGGAAAGCGTTGGATAGCGTAGAGGTAAAAATGACTATTCCCACTCCAGTGGGTGGAACAGTAGGGAAAGCGTTGGATAGCGTAGGGGTAAAAATTACTATTCCCACTCCAGTGGGTGCAACAGTAGGGAAAGCGTTGGATAGCGTAGGGGTAAAAATAACTATTCCCACTCCAGTGAGTGCAACAGTAGGGAAAGAGTTGGATAGCGTTGGAGGAAAAAATTACTATTCCCACTTCAGAAAGTGCAACAGTAGTGACATTAAATACTTCATATATTATTTCAATAAATATTAATTAATATCCATCAAAAAATTATTAAAAGTAATTGCGAATTTAATATAATATAATAATTAATCAATTAAAATTACAAAATTAAATTAAGTATTACAAATATTTAACTATTAATACAAATTAATTACTAATTAACAATTAATAATTTAATAATTAAAATTTACTTTACAATAAATTCAAATTAAATACAATTACATAAATTATTTTATTGAATTAATGATAAATTAATTACTTGCCACCCAATTCCCCTATAAACCCACAACCCGCTACAGAAACTAAATTACTTAAATTAACCTCATTAGCAATTAATCAATTAATTACAATGAATTGCCAATTAAAAGTTAATTAATTACCAAATATAAATTAATTAACAAATAATTAAAAATGAATAACAATAAATAAATGTACATGTTTAATTAATTATAATTAAATTACTTCCCACCCTATTCCCCTATAAACCCACAATCCGCTACAGAATTAAATTACGCAAAAATAAAAAAATAAAAATTTCATTAATTAAAATGATTTATAACATAAATACACACTTTTTAACACATATAATCACATAAAAACACTATAAAAAATGCAATATTATCAAAAAAAAGATAATTTTATTAAACTATATTATATACTTCGATATTTTGAATGTCTATATTTTTAACATTCGATATCACATTACTTACCTTAAAAACGATATTTTTGATGTCTATATTCTGTCCAGTCGATATTTTGTCCATTTGATATTTAAAACTCGATATTGTGTCCAGTCGATATTTTGGAGTCGATATTTTGACTGTGCACCGTCTCAAACTATCATGTTGGTCCATGCTATTGAATTCTGATGTCCCTTCTGAGGTCCCAGTCAGAAAAACATATTAATCTGCAGTGGATCAAATACTACACTAACAATTCTATGCATGGCTTACCATATCACAAACCCCCATGATAATAAACTTGTGTTATTATTGTTTTTTTTTTAGTTTTGCGGCTGTTGGTGGTGGTGAGGGGGTGCTGCTCCTCTGCCATAGCTGGCTCTGTGTATGCACTGGATGTCTTTGACTAGGAGTTTTGTGGAGCTGTGGTGTCTGGATGGTTGGGGAAAGGAGATGCGACCGCTCAGGAGCATGAGGCCTAAGTTGTATAATACCTTGACTGTGTGTGTGAGGAGTTTGAAATGAGCACATTTGTGTATCGATAGCTAGTGAAGCTCCCTAAGGAGTGGTGTGAAGTGAGTTCTGTGTGGGAGGTAGTGGATGAGTCTGGCTGCCAAGTTCTGGATGTTGTGTAGTCTTCCATTGAGTTGCTTGCTGATTCCAACATGGAGGGTGTCCCCATAGTCCAACTTACTGGCAATTGGGGCATGACTGACAGGTTTTTGTTGACTGTTCCTCCCTTCTGGTGATGGCTCTCTAAAGCCAATGCATGGGTCAATAAATGCTGTAAAAAATCAAACAAAAATATAACAATAATAATTAATATGAAATGGAAGAAAAATATATGTCTCAACCGAAACTATCAGTGGCTCATAGGTCTGTAAAAGTGGGTGACTGATCTAAAGCTGGGCAGTAATGAAAAGATCTCTGATTAGTTAATGAATTGCTAAATCTACAGGTTTGATTTCCACCCCTATACTAAACTTCTATCTCAACACATCAGGACCTGTTTTCTCAGTTGCTGTGTATATTATCAGAAACAGGAAAACAATGCACAGCGTTGTGTATGAACGCATACTCAAAAACACAATGTGAAACTTGGAACTGTATAGATCAATGACTAATGAATTCATACTTAGGGGAAAATACAGCAGATCAATAAAAAGAGACTTAAATGGTATGTTAAAGTTTATTCTATTGATTTCTAATATAAATATTACTCAAACGCCAGTTTCAAGAATATAAAAAGTGATATTTTCAATTACTCTGGTTGGCTTTAAGGACCGGAATCAGAGCAGGTCGCTGACCCCCTTCTAGACTGACCTCCACAGAATAGCAACATGAAATGAATCCTTTAGGAGGGTCCTTGGTGGAGGAAAAAACACAGAGTAAAATATTTCCTTGGCAATCTTGTATCTCATAAAGGGAGATGACAGTTGAAATTGGTGTGATTATCAGAAAACCAAACTCCCCCTTGTTACATCCTACACTGTTACCTAATCTTTCATTACTTCCCCTTTAAGTGCATGAGCCTTTCTGCATAGTGTTCTGGTTCTCAGAACTTTCCTAATGATGCATTCTGCATCTCAATGTCAGTTGTTCTTGGACCTGTAGCTGACTACATGATGCTGTGCTGCTGAATAAACCTACTTGAATTTCTACCTGTTTCCTGGATTATTACAAAATTTGGCGACGAGGACTCCAGCCATCTACAGCACAGGAGCGGAGTGAACCCTATTTCATTTCAATTTTGACCTCTTCGTGAATTTTTGGGGAATTTTTGCCTTTCCTGAAGGGATATTCATTTGGTATTCTTCACGTTCGTTTTGTACATTTTCTTGGATTCGTGCCTTCATTTTCCCACCTTCTGGGAGAATCTACGTTGTGTTTTACATGAACTGCGCCTAATTGAACTTGTGCATCTTTAAAACTCTGACAAACGCACAAGCCTCGCTGAAGATTCCAGCCTGCTGCCCAGCCGCGGAACATACTTCACGCTGAAGTTCCAACTCATTACTCGGATACTGTTACCAAGCAAACGGAGCTTCGTGACGTCTGTACCTTGTTGTGACAAATTCTGCATCGCCCAGTTACCAGATCGTCACCGACGTGCTGCATTCCATCTGGAGACTCAATCACCGTCACACGCAGCGCATGCAACGTCATACGCACGGACGCTGCGTACAACGTGCAGCCATTTTGTTTATTCTTCGTTTCCTAGCAACGCTAAATTCACACGGAAGACGATTTCTCCGTTTTCTTCACTGCGGAGAAGCTGTTTACTTCAGCGTTTCTTCATTTATACACAGCGCTTGATATATTTAATGTTCAGCGCTTCATAAACATTCAATTTCTGACTTGTGGAACCGTTTTGTTCGCTCTATTCACAAAGGTACAATTCTTGACATTACATCCAGGAATTTCATCTTCCAGTAGTACAATGACAATTGTTATTACATTATTATAATTGTTTCTATTCACAGATTGTTACCCATGATATAATATAAGGCCCTCATAATACTACTTTACATATAATATTTAGTACATTTCACAGCTTTAATTTAGCATATTTTATTGTAATTGAGTTATTTAATATGCAATTTGATCCCCCAGCTAAGTTTTTACAAGTCAAAGGTGATCCTCCTTTACCTTGGGCAAGATGGAAAGAAGAGTTTTTCAATTATATGAAGGCTATTGATGGAGAACGAATGGGGGCAGAGAGGAAAAAGAGTATTTTACTACACTGTCTGGGCTCAGAAGGGCAAGAAATTTTTAGAACTTTGCCTCTTATTGTACTACCTGCTGGAAGTGGTGATAATCTTAATGTTTACTCTGAAGCACTTGCCAGACTAGAGAAAAGATTTAAACCTACTGCTAATATTGCCCTTAATCGTTTCAAATTTTATACCAGAGCACAGGAACAAAATGAATCGTTTGATGATTTTCTCACTGCCTTGAGAGCGTTAACTTTACGCTGCAATTTCGGTACAATGGCCGATGAAATGATAAGGGACCAAATTATAGTTCATGTCAAAAACAAAAAAGTCCAAGATAAGTTATGGTGTTTAGGTGATCCTACCCTGGAGGAGAGTATTGCCATTGCTAAGTCCACAGAGATGTCTGAAAAATGGATGAACATTGTAGAGAAACAGAATACCAGTTCTAGTAAAATCAATGTTGAGGAAGAAGTATGCCTTGTTAAGTCCAAAAATGAAGGAAGAAATTATTCTGCTACACATATGGGTACTAAGAATGCACCAAATAGTAATTTCAGAAAACCTGATTTTAATAGCAATTCAGTTTCTTGTTTCAGATGTGGAAACAGATCTCACATTGCCTCTTTCCAAGGTTGTCCTGCCCTTAATAGAACCTGTAGTATATGTGGGAAAATGGGACACTTTGCAAATGCCTGTAGAGAAAAACGTTTCAATACACAAGGGCGAGCAGGGTTTCAACGTCCTTTTTCTAATTTTCCTACTTCTGCCAAAGTTTCTTCTGTTAAAACTCCTGAAACCACAACACAAGAACTCGATAAAGGATATGTTGTATCTATCATCCAAAGTGGTATTGTAGTTTCAATTAGTAAGAAATCACCTAAATGTATGTTTAACATTTGTGGAATTGAAGTTGAATTAATGGTGGATTCTGGATCCCCATGGACCATCATTACTAAGCAGTATTTTGATGAAATGTTACAGAATGTATGTGATTTTTCCAAGCTACAACCATCTGATATTTTAGCAGAAAGTTTTAATGGAGGCAATATTTCTATTGAAGGATTTTTATATGTCCCTCTAGCCTTCAGGGGTAGGTTAGCTCACATCAAACTATACATTGCTATCAAGGGTGTAAATGTTTTAGGCTGGCAAGATCAATGGGAGCTTGGCATCAAGTTGAATCCACGAGCTAAAGATCCTATTGAGCTTTGTAGCGACCAAGAGATGATTAACACTATTAGTGATGGAGGAGAGGATGTCACTTCATTGTGGAGCAGTAAATTTAATAAAGTGTTTTGTGATCAACTGGGGAAGTTGAAAGGGTTTGCACACAAAATAGTGCTAAAAGATGGAGCTATTCCAGTTAAGCAGAAATTAAGAGGCGTACCTTTAAATATCAGGTCTGAGTTGAAAGATATGTTAGATGACCTATTAAAAGATAACATCATAGAACCCATAGAATCTTCAGAATGGGTTTCACCCATAGTTCTTGTACGCAAATCGGATCAAAAGTTGAGAGTCTGTATTGATTTGAGAGCTCTCAATTCCAATATTGTTATAGACTGCCATCCACTCCCAAATATTAATGAACTGGTGTCTCTATTTGATGGTGCGCAGATTTTCTCTACCTTAGATCTTAGGTCAGCGTACCATCAAATAGAGTTGACAGAAGAATCCAAAAAATTCACTGCCTTTATTACACCCATGGGTCTATTTCAATACAGGAGAATGCCATTTGGATTGGCTTCGGCTGCTTCTGTTTTCCAACGTGTAATGTTTCAAATATTCAGGGATCTTGATTCTTTCGTCAAGTGCTTTCAAGATGACATTTACATTTTTTCGAAAAATACTGTTGAACATTCTGCACATCTTGACGAAGTTTGTTCCAGATTACAAAGCCATGGTCTTACCCTTAAAGCACATAAATGCAATCTATTTAAAAAATCAATAGAGTATCTGGGGCATACTCTTTCAGGAAAAGGTTTGATTCCAAAGAAATCTAATGTTGAGGCCATTCTCAATGCCCCGGCTCCTGGTACTAAGGAACAACTTCTATCTTTTTCGGGAATGTGCGAATACTACAGCAAGTTTGTTGCTAACTTTGCTACTAAAATGGAGCCTTTAAGGAAATTATTAAGACAGAAAAATGAATTTGTTTGGACCTCAGAGCAAGAAAAAGCCTTTACTGAGATAAAAAAAGATATTGTAAATTCACCAACTTTGGGACCTTTTAGGATGGGCAAAGAGTGTATTATCACTACAGATGCGAGTTTATATGGTTTAGGGTGTGTATTGTCTCAGACTGATGGTGTGTCAGAGTGGAATGTTGCTTTCTCTTCCAGGACCTTGAGTGAAACAGAACGCAGGTATGCAGTTATCGAACGAGAGCTACTGTCATGTGTGTGGGCAATTGAACACTATAGGATCTATATTTGGGGAAGCAAGTTCATATTAAGAACTGACCACAAGCCCCTTATTCATATTCTTTCAGTAGGAGGAGGATGGAACTCTACAGCGAGAATTGCACGGTTAACATCAAGACTACAGGAGTATAGTTTCCCAGTAGAATATATACCAGGAAAGAAAAATGTCACAGCTGATTGTCTATCACGCCTTCCATGTCTTAGTGTGGTTGATGGTATCTCTGAGTGTAAGGATGTTGATTTTGTGTCTGGTTTGCAAGATTTTATTGATACTCAGTATCAAGATATTACTGAACAATTTTGGCTCAAGTGTCAGGAGAAAGATGATGGACTAAACACCTTAAGGAAATATTTATTAGAAGGTTGGCCCAACAAAGCTAATGTCAGAGAAGATATTATACCATTTTTTAATGTTGCTGATGAGTTGTTTTGTGAAGGGAATTTAATTTTTAAAGGTGACAAGTGTGTCCCACCTATTGGAGTTCAGGATCTGATACTCAGATTAGCACATAAGACCCATCCGGGTATTTCTGCAATGAAGCGACTTATTAGATTGAACTTTTGGTGGCCGGGTTTGGACAGATTTGTGGATCGAGTGGTTAGAGAATGCAGTGAGTGTTGTGACAAAGATAAAATGTTGAAAGTCTTTGTTCCTCCTCTTAAATCGGTAGCGTGGCGTGAATTTCCGTGGAAAAAAATTGCCTTTGACATCTCTGGTCCTTTCAATATTTTACCTGAGTCTTCTCGTTTTGCTCTGGTAATTATAGATTACCATTCCAAATGGCCAGAGGTGAAATTTGTATCCAAGATTACTTCTGAGGTCATTATTATGTTTTTCCAGGAAGTGTTTTCCAGAGAGGGTTGTCCTTCTATTTTGGTGTCAGACAACGGAGTTCAATTAGTCTCGTCAGAGATGCAATCATTTTTACAATCCTGTAATATCAAACATGTCAGAACTTCTCTTTATGAACCGCACGAAAATGGTCAGGTTGAGCGTTTTAATCGGGTGTTAAAAAACTTTATTGTTGATTCCATCAAAGAAAAGGGTAACTGGTTGAATGCTCTTAGAGAGAAACTTTGGAACTACCGGATAACTCCCCACACTACTACTGAGGTTAGTCCTTTCAAACTATTAAAGGGAAGGAATCCAGCATCTGTCATCTGTCCTTGGTGGTTCAAAGAGAAATGTAAGGATTTTAGTGAAGATACAGTGGATGTTAAGAGTCTGGCGGACAGAGTTTCTTGTAAACAAAAGAAATTGGCTGAATGGTATAACAAGAGGTGGAAAGTAAGAGAGCATGGTTTGGCTGTTGGTGATTGGGTCAAGATTATGAAACCTTCTTTTGTCAATAAAGGCATGAGCAAATATGGCAGACCTATCCAGATCAAAAATGTTTTTAATAACTCTGTTATCACACAAGATGGAAAAGTCTGGAATGTAAGCAAAGTTGCAAAGTGCCCTGTCCAATTTGATGTAAATACCCATGATGTCAATACTCATCTTAATTCTCAAAATTGTTATGATTCCACACCAAGTTTATGTTCTAGGCTTCCTCCTGACACCATTGCCTCTAGAATCAAGGAGAATTCCCGCATTCGTAAAATACCCATATCTTTACAAGACTATGTATAAAATATTGTCTTACTTATTTTCATAATTTGTACATATGTTTTAATTTTATGATTTTGTACATATGTTTTATATCTTGTTTTCTTTTAAAGGGGAGATGTGTTACATCCTACACTGTTACCTAATCTTTCATTACTTCCCCTTTAAGTGCATGAGCCTTTCTGCATAGTGTTCTGGTTCTCAGAACTTTCCTAATGATGCATTCTGCATCTCAATGTCAGTTGTTCTTGGACCTGTAGCTGACTACATGATGCTGTGCTGCTGAATAAACCTACTTGAATTTCTACCTGTTTCCTGGATTATTACACCCCTGACATTGGGGAAGAAAAAAAGAACCAGGCAAATATTCTGAAGTAGAGTCCAGTGGTGCTTCCAACAATAACACATCATGGACAAAAGTAGTATCAAAGGGTCAATGAACACAAAAGCAACACAGAGAAGGAATTGTGATGCACCTTCTGTCCAATTTTTGAAGGAATCAAACAGGAATTGACATTAAAGGAAATGATTGTACTCCATCTTGGTTTGGGAACCATGGATAAATCCTACAGACCCACCACCGTCTTGAAAAGAGTTGCTCATGAGGTTTGTTCACACCTGGAATCCATGGTGTTCATAGAGGAATAAAGAAGAACCCTGAATCTCACATCAATCCCTCCATTCACAATTCTGCAATTCCGCCATAACCATGTGTATCTGTCACTGTGGCGCCGCAGCTCGGGTGACTGAATCTGAGATCTGGGGATCACTGTTCGATCCCTGGCACCGGTGGCAGATTAGCCTAGCACCATGTGACTCTGGGCAATAGCTTGCTTAATCTTCCCGACAGCCCCCAGCGCCTAGAGACCCTTACGGGTGATTGTTTGCGCTTTACAAATGTGGATTATTATTATATATTCAAATGGTTTAGAGAAGGCCCCTCCTGAGCACTGTGAAAGCAGCGTCACCAGAACAACCTTGGCGATGAGAACATACAGCCACGTGTTGTGCAAGGCATCCAACAATGGGCTGGTGTGAGTGTGGGAGAGTGTGAAACGTGTGATGTAAATATTATGAAGCAACTATACACCAATTTACACTACAGGAAGATAAACGAGGATTGGACTATTGATTTGAAATATCAGATCATGAATCTAACAAGAAGAAGGACACCTTAACCGCATGCGTGCGGGCGGAATTCCGCTCGTACGCTGACTTTTTTAAAAGCGCACTTTACGTGACGAGCTGGGCTCGTCATGAGCGTGCGAGGAGGCTACCTCATGACGAGCCCAGCTCGTCATCAGCGTCGAAGGGGTTAAAGGCTGAATCAGTAAGAAGGTGATCCAGCGATCTGGGACTAACAATTTTCTACAGACAAGGCCCAAAGTCCCTTCATGCTGAGTTAGTCGATTACTAAACAAATACCAAACTTACCAAAGTTCAAATTGTATCTTCATTTCTAGTATACCAATTATGGCGTTGCAATCTTTATGTAGTTGACAGGGTTTGACAAACTAATTCTCATAATACTCATAAAACTAGAATAAACACCTCTAATAAAGACAGACTCATTTATATATTTATAATGTTTATCTAAACAACGTGAAATAAACACCCATCAATACCAACATACAGAACGAATCATAGATCATCACAAGGCAACAATATCAGCAAAAATAATGCCAAACTCATATCTCATTGACAGTGCATAAAGGAGTAGAAAGACGAAGAGACAAAAGGTTCAATGACAAATACATTTGCAAATGATTATGCAAATTCAGAATTTCTGTCTATACTAATCCAATTTGAAAGAAAACTACTCTCTGGCCATGAGAGCGGTAATGCTCCTCAAAAAGAGTTGAAGAGGCAAAAACTAAATTAGGAATCAGCAGACAAGAACAGTCAGCTCAGGAATAGGAGACAGCAACAATGTCTCTCCTCACACAGGCAGGAGAGCAACCATCAACTAACCTAAACCCCTCCCACCAGGAACCTCAATTATACCCTAAAACCCAGATGCCCAACCAACCCACATTCCTGTCGGAACTGAAGATTTCTCTACACCTGATTGGTTAAAGAAAGGGTGTATTGTCACACCACTCTTGTCATGTCCATCTCACTCAATATCTTATTATTTATTTATTCAACGTATCTACTTCCAGCCCAAGAAATACAAATCCGAACCACTGTCATAGTATTCACTTCCTTCATCCTGGTCATGTAGCAAATTCTGTGTCTGCTTATGCCACTTTCAGAGGAAATGATCCTCCACTCGATGAATTACTGTTTCATCCTGCAAACTCTTGGCAGGCACACAGGACTTGTGAAGGGTACTTGTCTTCCACCTTCCCCTTCTCGTTCAGAATTATTAATCACTTATAATGCTTTCCATCACCCACCCACCCAGTGCTGCGTCTATTCATGCACAACCCAAATTTATATTATTTTCCTAGCAAATGTTAATATAGTGCACAAAATCAGCATTAGTCTTTTTATTTTCATTGATGAAAAGCATTTGCAGCCTACTCCAGTGCTTTGAGTACGTGCTTGCGCAGTAGCATTATCCTCAATATCCTAATGTATCAACAAATGACAAGCACACTCAAGATCAAGTGCTTATCAATCAGTACTATTTTTATGTGTGTTACTTTACGGTAATGTTGTCTAAGAATGCAACACCTGAGTGTAAAATAATTATTTTTTCTTCCTTCTCTTTTGCAATGGAGTCATTTTAACAGTATCTTACGAAAGAAAAGGTAAAAGACGTCGGAAATATAATAGCGTGATCGCGCGCTTCAGGGGAATAAATAAAAGCATATGTACAGGCTGGGGGGGGAGCACCCTAAATTGGAAGTCCACATGGAGAGGGGGGGGGTTGGAATGGGGAAGCCAGCGCCACCCACGGGCAGAGGGTAAGGATTCAAACCATGGAAGTAACGTTATATAAAACACAGCGCTAAAGGCTGAGAGGAAAACGAAAAACGGTATAGAGGCACTATAAAATGATTTAAATTGGCATGAAAACAAATTAAATTAGTGTAACATTGGCATGAAAAAATTCAAATTAGCATAATATACAAGAATATAAGCATTATGGAGAAGTGTGGCTCAGGGGTTAGAGGCAGCAGACCCGGAAGCTGAGATCGGTCCTGGACCAGGGTTCAATTCCCCACCTTGGCGGGGTCTTGGGCTAAAAATTCCACGGACTCGATAAATCTCGCCCCGGTGCCTCCTCGACTCACGGGTTCACACTCTGCGACTCTGGGCAATAGCTTGCCTAATCTCCACAACGGCCCCTCGCGGCGGGATGCCTGACTTTCACCTTGTGGATACCCTGGTATCTCACAGGGGAGTACCAGGAAGGGTTCCCTAAGCAAGCGCCGGGAAACCCACTGTGGGTAGCTGTGCGCTATATAAGCTCAACTACATTTACATTTACAACTACATTAAGCATGAAATAAAGGAGAAGCAAGTAGTAGTGACTTATCTGCTGAGAGCCGCTTTTAAAAGAGGCAGATCATCTCCTGGATACATCCTTTGTCCACTGTTGTGTAAACTCTAGAGCTTTATCCTTTATGATGTAGTGCGGCTGCTTTGAGTTGCTATTAAAAGATAATGCATAATGTCAGCCTCCGTGTCTTTAATGAAATCCAGATTCTCTGGTCATGTTAATAGAAGAATCGAATTCATTTAACAGTATCTTATAGCCCTGAGGAAGCTGTATAGCAGACAAGGCAAAACACGTTTCCCCTGTTTCTTCCCCAAACACACATTTTGACATCAGACAGTTTTTTCTTCTTAATATTTGTAATTGAATGGATTGTTGCTTAATATAAATGTATATGTTATTTTATCCCTTTGCAATATAACAACTATGTTGTACTAGGACAGCTGTAGAGATCATTCATCATGTGGAAAATGGAGGTAAGGACTGTTGGAATAGTGATGGATTGCAAATTTCAGTGAAGGCATTTTTTAAACTTTTGTATTCTCAAGAAAACCTTTGGACATTTTATAAATATTTGACGTTGACAGGGCTTCTTTTAACTCCCCACAACTGGTAATATCCAATTGGGATGTTGCATGGGAAAAAAGAGGAAGTTTGGGTGATACACCCAGCCCTGAAACCAGGCTGGAAATAATCCAGGAGCTCAATTTCATTCGCTACATTTTCTTTAATGTTGGCATGCATGAGTAAGCCCAAGACAAGAAGAAAGTTATTGTGATCTACTGGGTCCCTGATATATTTTCCTCTCATACAAGGGAAGTGACTTAACCTAGTTTTCAACAGTCAGGAATTCCCCGCCCTCACCTTTGAAACAAGGAGAGGTTACTCAAGTTTATAGAGAAGAGAGCCAAGCTGGAACACATCTTGACAAGGTAAGAAAGTACTGCATGGGCTGCATGATCAGAAGTTTTGAAATTTGCAATGATGCATTAGAGAGAGGGGACTGGTGATCACATCACAACAGGGCCAGTTATTTGGAGGTGTTCTGCAAGTGACATGTGCAGTATATCTGGCAAGAGAGGGGAGAAAGCTTTGATATGAGACAAGCTTGTGATTGCTTCCTTCACATTTCTTCTCTGGTTCTCCACCAGAAATAGTGGGTGAAGGGTTGGCGAATTCACTTCTTTGGCTGTTTTTATCTGAGCCAATTTGAGATTTGATGGATAAGGATTGGGCTTGAATAACATGTGTTTGAAGGACTTTCTTGAAGCTTATGGGTGTTCCCAGTTGGCTTCTCTTCTGTTCTATACACATCAGCACTGCAGGTCCCTTTTTCTGCATTACAGAGGCATCAAGGCGGGAGACTAAGAGGCATATCATCAAGGACCGGCGATAATTATCGATAAGCGCACTTAGCGCAAGGATAATTATCGCCGGGTAATGTGGAATTTTATCGCTGAGATATCGTGCTATTATCCTTGCTTATCTCAAAAGCGATAAAATTCCAAGCGCTAACTGTCAAATGTGAGATTATCGCTGGAAATCCAGCGATAATCTCACAAAGCTGGGCGATAGCTTGCTGATAGGGCGTGGCATACGTAGCCAAGATATCCACCTTACATAGGATATCATGGCTAAATCAGTCTTGAAGCAGGCGTTGGGAAAGTAGCGATAACAGAGGTTATCGCTACTTTGCTTGTCGCTCTGCAGGTTAGCGTGCCCATTGATAACTGGAGAAATGTTGCTTAGCAACATTTCTCCAGTTATGTCAGGGCAGGAACGCCCACTTTGAATCTCATTAGAGATTCAAAGCTGGGCGTTCAGAAAACAGGCGCTAATGCAAGGTTTCACGCAATAGTGTGACATTGCTGATTAGGCAACAACATTATCACCGCTTTTCGTCCGAAAACGGCCGCAAAAGCGGCGATAATGTTTCATTGCCTCATTGATGATATGCTCCTTAATAAGGTCTTTGATGTGAGCTCCCCATTCTTGTAGATCTTCTGCTACTTTCCATTATCCCACACTAATCTCATGTGTATCTCTTCATTTCCAGCCCAATCATATACATCCTTAAGCAATGCCTGAAAGGTCAGTGGTTCTCAGCCAACCCAATGTCCAGCTCTTTTTCTTTTTGCCAGTAGCAGGATCACAGCTGCAGCCCACTATACAATTTTAATTTTAGTCTCGAAGGGAGCATGCCTAGTCAACATGAGCTGAGAGTCACTTTTATATAGATAGGCCCAAGTTTTGCTTATGTGTGACTGAGAACTTATTCTAATACTCATGGATGTGGAGACATGACCTTAACATGTGTGTCAGCATCACTTCTGACATACTTGATTTTTGGGCATGGGTCTGCTTTCCCGGGATCCATTTTATTTATCATTACATGAGTAATGCCAGTCCTGAGTAATAAATAGGCCTGGGCAATATTGTAATTACCCCAGAATATTTGGTTTAATTTTGCATAAAAAGAAATTATTGATATTATTTCAATGCTCCACATAACATAATTTCGGGGAAATATTTTAAAAAGAGTTGCACCGTCTGGTAATTTTTTCAACACAAGCTGCATTTCAGGTAGATTTGTTACCAGAGCACAGGGTTCGTGTCATTTTTTGACAGAAAACAGCAAATTGAATGCAAACTGCAGTGCTTTGAATGCCAGTGGCAGTTCCTTTAATGTGGGCGGTCAAAAGACATTTCAGGCTGATTTTCTTTTACCCGAGCAGACCATTTTGGTAATTTCTAAATGCTGAGATGCTGAACTGCAAATCCAAATGCGAACAACAGTGTTTTCAATGCATAAAACTGGAAATCAACTCGAAACAAAATATTCACGTTTAATTTTTACCCAAACTGTCTTTCAGTGGGAGATGCATTTTGAATAATTCCCATGTTATTTTACATCATTTTTTGGTAGTTTCGTGGAATTACGCTACCTAAAAAGGCAAGTTACACCAACCCCTAGTAATTAAACTACACAAATCGAAACCTAACATTACTGTACATTTCCTGGGATGCACCAATGCTCTGCCCCAGTCTCTGGATTTATATTGTGTGGTCTTATCGTATATATTTTTTATATAAAGTTTATACTTGTTTTTATAAAACTCGTGTGGAGTCTATTTGTGGTGTCGTCAATGGGTTGTTGTTAGTGTGGTTGCAAATACTTTACAAATTTGCCTTGAAGATAAGCCTGGCTGCCCATGCCAAGCTACCAAGCGGGTGAGTGGGGCTATCTCAGAAGGTGACCTTCCTTGCCCTGACGTGGAACCGTGGGTCCCTATTTGACCAAAGGTACCTACCTCAGCCAACCAGGGATCCCGGATCTAACACAGGGTATCCAGGAAAGGTGAACAAAATAAAGGCAATACATGTAAATAATATGAAAATTGCCATCACGATTAGTGACAATCTCTGATGCAATCTCAGCGGGACACATTTCAGTCATTCCCCTTTCTCTCAAATGTCCACATTAGCACCAAAATCTTGCAAAAGTATGAAGTTCCTGAATGGAATACACGCATACCTGCTCATCCTGTTCATATCTTTCATGTCTGCTGCTTGCCTGTATGCAAATTCCCTCTTTGTCTCTATATTATTGATGTTCTGCAAAGAGTCTGATGGCAAATTCACAGTGTGACCTTGATGCAGACTGTTCATCAGAGAAACTCTTTCAGGAATCTGAAGCTGGTCTCCCACTGAGAAGCTCTCAAGTGAACATTAAATAATATTTATCAGCATTATCAGAAAAATTAACCTTGTGAACTGTGACGTAAGGAGTAATTAGAGACTTATAAATCTGTTTGTACATTTGTCTAAAGCTACTGTGCATATCCCTGAATATAATATTGTATATATAGGAAGTATGAACTATTGAGAAACTATTAACATGCAATTAGGCATCATTATAGTGTGACAAAAACGATTATGTGTTATAAAATATGTGTTAAGAATATTGAACATACAAATAAATGTAGGCTGCGAGGGAGCACAAAAGGAGAAATAAAGCAAGGCACACAACACATTGTGAGTTGTCTGAAACCTGAAGAGATGAAAAGTGGTGTCTCAGACTTCACTTGAAAGGAGGAACCCCATTTCTGCCCAGATTAAATTCTGTCTGCATTAATCCACTTTGAATTGAAAAAAAAATCAAAGGGAGTATGTACTCTTTGTGATCAAACACTGCTCTCAGCAGAATTGTCTCTTTAAACCTCAAAGACAAGCACTTCTCTTTTCATGAACACTTTGCATTTGAAAACCCCATGCAAACGAAATCAAAGTGCTCACAGCAGCCAACGTGCCCAGTGTCAAGAGGGCCCTCTATCTCCAGTCGTGGGCTCTTATTAATATTGAAAAAAGTAAAACTTCCTGTCTCAATAAAAGGAGAGCTGGCTAAAGACAGTGGCGGCTACAACTATAAAAATATGGTGAGGCGCCAAACTCACCACATTTACTACTCTCTCGGGTACGGAAATTCTCTCCCAATATCAACGTCCTGGAGCCGGAAAGGGAAGGCCTTCCTTCCTGCTCAGTGGAATGCCAACAACCAATCCTGGAGCTCCTCTCAGCATGAGAGCAGCTTCAGGGTTGGTGGGAGCAGGCTTACCAAGCTCTCATTTTGAGGCTGGTGTCCGGTGCCCGCAATCCTCCGGCTGTTTCACAGCCATAGGATTTCTGGGTGCGCACTGCACTTGTCGGGGTGGCCGCAGCAAACCAGCCATCCAACCTGACATGCGCACTGTAGGAGCAGCCATAATCCTGCAATCGCAGGATTCAGCCCCGCCACCTTCACTCAACTGTTCTCATAAGTAAAATGGCATTGACGTGTCATTTTACGTATTTGTGTATGCCTGCTACGTTTGCAGCTGGTGCGACGCTCATGTGCTCTCGAGGAGGAGCTGGGCCAGGCTAAACAGCCGGGAGTGCGGGAATATACGGGTGGTACTTGGGGTTAGTTGACAAGCATGAAGCTCTAGTGCACAGATGTGATGTTTGCTGGACTCTGTCTGAAACCACAGAACGTGGGAGCAGATGAAAGTGGACTCCAAATACGAAAGAGATAGGATTGTCTCAACTGGAAAAATACTATTTAGAATGCAGTGTCCAACACTGGGTCAGAAGGACTAGGTTCAAGCCAAAGTTGCAAGATAACTGCATGAGATATATTTAAAAGCAATAAATCCAAACAGAAACCATTCACGTAGTCTGTAAAATCTAAATCATACATGGATGGCCCCCATGGACCAACATTGGATGTTCTTTATTTAGAGTCACCCACCAGCTACTCAAATGCTTTTTTATCTGGTGCATAGTTAACAGTGCTTCCTTTGAAAGTGTGCCAATATTAAAAAAGCATCACAAAAACACAACACCAAATGTATCTTATGTGATGTGGTAAAGACAGGAGCTTTTCTGTAAATGGCCAACAGGTGAGCTACAAAGACTCCCAGAGGGTAAGCAGGGTCAAAAGTATTTGTGGGATAAGCACTTTTTCATAATGTGAGGTCCTTTCTACTCCTTTTCTACAGGATTCTTGAAAGGTAATGAAGCCAGTTCATAAAGGAGATGATGGGAAACTGAAGAAGTTTCAAAGGAGGAGTTCTTCTGGTACTCATAAATCTCTTTTGCGCTTACCCTAAATCAAATTTTTTTTTTCAGAGATCACTTCTGTATTTCAAACTATGGAGCCAATTCACAAAGTACTTCACAATGTTGTACAAGGAAATTACTTCTTTACATATTCAGAAAAGTCCTTGTGATATTGCCCCAATCTGTTCTCCTGTGAAATACCTGCTCAAGTTTCTGTACCTCTGGGTCAACACCTTCAATAACTAGAACTGCTCCTTTAAGCGTGAGTGAATGGATTACATGGTATCTGGGGAAAGCAAACAGTTTGTAGACCTCAGACTGCAGAGATCATATAATTAGCAGGAGAGGCTGCTGCCAAGCTATTGGTGCATGAACTAATTCTACTCAGACCAACTATATTTTGCCAGGACAAGCCCAATTCAGATATCCTGCCACTTACTCCCATCCATGGGCGACTCTCCACAGCCAACAATCAGGCTAGTTTTCACTAATTTTAACCCAAGCGTTGATTAATTCAATCATGAATTGAAAATCCTATTAAAAAACCATTCAATCTCTGTTCTGGATTTTTAATCCTTAATTTGCATTTCAAGCGAAGAAATAACCCTCCCCGCTTAAAGGTGGAATTGCTGCTATCTGAAAACAGTTTGGGAGTAGCTACCTTTTTTTAATCCTCAAATCTTTGTTCATTGAGTGACTCATCAATGACCCACTGTGTTTCCTTTCCAACCTCGGTGTATTCAACTCGCATATATCTTGTGGTCTCACCTTGCCTTTTCGTCTGTGCTTTACCCATTGGCCCAATTTCTTCTCACTGTTGATTGTTTCCCATTGCCATACTATGTCTTTCTGCATGTTTCTCTTCAGTTGGTTTCCTAATAAAGTGTATGCATTTCTGTATGCCAATGGTATTTCTATAGTGTGAAGCTACCAAATGGCCTCGTCAAATGCCAGCGGAGCCCTGTAGAGGGAAAGACAGGCATACATTCAATGAGTGATTGGAGAGGAAACTGTGTTGTGGATGGTTAATGCATTGTGATGTAGAGTTCTTAAAAGTTGTGCTCTTGCTGCTTCCCCCCTGTCTGTCCAGGGGAAGTTTCCCTCAGGAAAAATAAATCATTTTGTACTGTAATGTCATAGTTCCAGTTTGTACAATGATGGACTTTCTTTTCTTTTTGTGCTGTCTATCAACATGGACTGTATTGTTCATCTTCTTTCACCTATTACTCGTGTGAAGAGTGATTCACTCTCTGAGTGGTAGACACGTTGATGATTTTTGCTCAATGAGTCAATAATGATAGAAAAAGAAGCATTCGCCCCAGCGCTGTAGCATGCAAATGACCACGCCACACACAGAACTCGGCAGTGCACGTCTTTATTCTTCAGAGCGACACAGTTAACTGATTCGTAATACATCGCCAACTTTATTTAACTACACCTAGACACACCGCAATGCTTATGTCATTTCTATTGAGTCTGTTGTGGAACAGAAGGGTACTACTATACAATATGTATACAAGACACTAGAGCCCCAATTTTGAAAACAGTCACGAAACGCGGCAACGCAGGCAAAAAATGCTGTGCGTGACAGGGAGGGACCAGGAGACCGTCATTTCTACAGAGATATGGCTCTTTCCTCCCCTCTCCATAGTGCCGGAGCAGATTTAGGCTGCCGAGCACCAGGCACACACATTAGCACCCTACTGCAAGGGTGTATAATTGAGTCTACCATAAGTTTTGTACTGAAAGGGTACCCTTACAGTACAACATACTATGCTTAGACACACTTTAAAACTTTTTCTACTTTGTGTGCGTGCTGCACAGTGCATCATTCATGCGAGTCAGAAAAGAAAGGAGAAATAAAACCATTTCTTCTTTTAATGCTTCCTTTCAAATGGCGTTAACTTTTGGTGCTAAACCCTATCTACCATTTTTGTAGATAAGGTTTTGCATCAAAAGGCATAGGTGGTTGCATGGGAATGCTCATGTACCACCCATGTAATGCCCCTTTGGCACTAAGTAACACAAATCAGTTAGTGTTTTTGCGCTGGAAGTAAATTAGGGAACAATCTACCCTTACATCTCCCCTTTTATTAAGTAAAGTATGCAAATTTCACATATGTGCATTCATAGCTCCACAATGAGTCATCGAGGCGCTCAAGTTGGCATTCCAGATCTCATCATGTGAGGTTGCAGAGGCGAAGGAGAGGTGCCTGCACTGGGTCCAGGTGATGAAGAGTCCGGACTCTCAGGTGGTAGATCTAAATTTGAATATCTGAAGCCTATGAACATCTAGGCAGGAGCTTGAAGTGCGATGAGTCTCTGGTAATGGACTTTCTGGGTCATTGAGGTGTCACCATTTGCTCTTTGCTCGTCATGTCCCACAGTGGGTCGGCATCAAACGGACCATCATATTTCGCGCAGCTTGATCAAGACTTACGTAGTTTTCATCCTGAATTTTTACTGTTTCACGTATCTCGTCAGCATCAGTTGACCTTGTCTGAGTCCATTGTGGCAGTTTTTTTCCAATGGCTCTCCCTCACATCAAGGTGGCAGGGATTTCACCTGTGGTAGAATGGGGAACACCTGTGGCAGAGACCTGTACGCACAAATGGTTGAACACATAGCAGATCGGAGGTCACTTCCTCCCAGCGCAGTGTGCTGAACCACTCTGTTTAGGGTGCCCATGAAACATTCATAACCCCATTCACCTGGGGCCAGAGAGGTATGCTTTTCTAATGTTTGACATTCATGGTTGCAAGAAAATCTCTGAATTCTCAACTGTGGGCCATTGTCATGCTTAATGATGGATGGAACAAACATCATTCAATATCCCAATTACTTTACACGTGTAGTGGACGAAATCACTTCCACAATGGGAAATCTTGAGGATTCATCAATTATTGCCAAGAGATGGTGGCCATTATTGATTGGTCTGAAGAAATCAACAGCAATCCGCTACTAAGAGTGTTTCAGAAGGTCAGACATGGTGAATACGTGCTGAGTTGTTTTGGGAGATAGACAGTTACACAAGTGACAGGCCTTTAGTTCCCTTTTGACTCTTTCATCAAGGTGAGGAAACTACACTTGCTCTAGGAGAGCTCTCTTAGTTGCAACAATGCCATGATGACCCTTGTGAACCAGTTTAACAACTTGTTGTCTCAGGCTCTCAGGAATGACAATCCTCGCACCTCATAGTATAATGCCTTCTTGAGTAACATAAAGTTCTTCTCTAACCTTTGTGAACCTTTGATATTCAAAGTCATCCTTGGAGGTTGAGTATGTTTCCTCCAGGATTGTTGTAAAGTAATGTCTTTGAGAAATATCATATCTTGATCTGTGTTCTACTTATAGCGGGGCAGGCATGCTGGATTGGACCATGAAGTTCACATAGGTTTCAGCCACTTTAGACACTGTGTCATGACACTGCAAAGGCACTCATGAGAAGTAGTCAGTAGGGTTTTGATCTTTCTGGGGGAAGGTGCACAATAGTGTAATCATACTCTTGCAGTGTCAACCCCCACGTCTAAATTCAAGGGGGCATCTTAGCTTTTGGTTTCCATAAATGGTGAGCAATGCCTGGTGGTCAGTGACACGGGTGAAATGTTTTTCCGTATAGAAACACTTGGATGTTTTCACAAGCCCACACCACAGCTAGGCTTTCTTTTTCAGGTTCTGAATAAGCATGTTCAGATTGTGATAGATTCCTGCTCGTTTAAGCCACAATGTGCCTTTGTGCATTTTTATGACCATTGCACAGAGCCAGAATTGCATCTGATCCTACCTGACTTGCATCAGCCACAATTTCAGTATGCAATTTTGGATTAAACTAGGCCATCTCAGTAGCATTCTCAATTGCACGTTTGATTTTCTGGAAGCTGTGTTCACATCCATACGACCACCTGAACACAACTTTTTGTTTTGTCAAGTCTTTCAATGGTGCACTGACTGTGGAAAAATCATGAATGCACCTTGAACTGTAACTGGCATGTCTAGGAAGGACCACAACATGGTCCACAGCATGGTCACATCCTGTGGGGGACTAGTGGATGACAAAGCTTGTACTTTAGCCTTGTCGGGTGTCATTCCTCCTTCAGAGAAAACATGTCCTAAAAATGTGAGCTTTGTTTTGTGAAACTCACACTTTTCTGCATTGAATCGGAGATCTGCATCAGCAAGTAAATGACAGACTTGTTTCATGGCTATGTCATGGTCCTTTAAATTGGCTCGAAACACCAGTATATCATCACTGTGATTAAAGGCATGTGTAACAGACTGTATAATGCATTGAATGACATCCTGAAAGAGTTCGGCAGATGACAAGACCCCAAAGCCTAATCATTTATATCTGAACAAAGATACATGTGCAAAAAGGTTGTAATATACCTGCAATTTTCTTCCAGTTTGAGTTGATGATAGCCTTTGTTCAGATCAAGGTGTGAAAAGACTTTGGCACCATTCAGCTGTGTAATCATATTTGCAATGTGTGGACCTGGTTGTCATTCTCGCTTGATTGCCCTGTTAGCCTGGCACATATCAACACAGATGCACACAGCACCTTTAAAGTCCTCCTTTAGCACTACCACTATGGTTGAGACCCGTGGCGTCGGACCAGTAGAGCATTCAATGATGTCATGCTTTATCAGCATTTCCAGTTCTTTTTTAACAGCTTCCTGAAAGTGAAAAGCAATTCGACAATGTTGTTGAACAACAGGATGAATGTCCTCCTTAATGTGAAGCTGCACCTCTATGGTTTTAAACTTTACTAGTCCATGAAATAAGGATGGGAACTGATCTACTATGTCTGCATGTCCATGTACATTGTAATTGATAGAAATCAGACCCATGTCAGCAGCAGTGTTGAAACTGCCCTCGAAGAAGTGCCTTGAAGAACATGTATTGGCGCTTGTACCTTTGTCTTTTTGTGCTGCATGTTTGCTGTAAATGATCCTTAACTCTGTAATGGCGTTTAGGATGCCCATCTATATACCTTTGTATTTTGAAGGCATTAGACAGGGCATTAGAGACAGTTTGTGAGGCTGTTTATCATTGCACAAATGTGAATGATAAAAGGTATAGGACAACCGTTCACTTTGAGTGTGATCTTATAGCACTGTGCAAAGAAGTTTGGTTCTTCCACATGGCGAACTCTCTTGGATTTGGGCTCTTTTCTGCATGAGGCCAAACCTAAATGTGCACATTGTTTACTAGTAGACAACATCACCGCACATCCGTTTCTTCACCGTCATCGACACTGACATAGAAGAGACCATATACGATGACTTGGATGTCGATTGCCTTCGTTCAGTTTCCACTTTCCTCACTTGATGTCACAGTTTGACCTTGTGGGTATGACTAGAGAGTTTCTGGAACTTTCTGGCATCCATTTTCTTTTCTCAACTTGACGTAGTTGGATTCTCTTTTGGTCTGCACACCACTATGAAATGGTTTTCTTTCCCTCATCCTTTGCATAATTGTCCAATGGTTGGGCATTTTTCTTCATGCAGAAAGGGGAATCCCCATCAGAAACTCTATTTCTTTTTCTTTGGAGACATCACTTTATGCCTTTGACCTTGTGCTCTACTTACGTTTCATGTTCAATGCTGATTCCTTAGGGGCTACTACGGCTTCCATATTCACTGTCTATCGATCAGCTCATTCTTCTGCTCTTGCAGCCATGATAACTCCCTCTAGACTGAGCGTCTCACACACCATACTTAATCTACATGAGTCAGACAGGCACCCATCGATTACTTGGTGACTTATGCCTTCTTCATCGGTGAATTCATTGAACTTGCAATGCTTGATGAGAGCCTGAAGTCTTTAAGCAAATTCATCCATAATTTTTCCAGCTTGCTATTTCTCTTGGTTGAAGATGTACCATCATAGTCGACACTCGCCATTGGATTGAATATAACCTCGCGAGCCTCTTTCATCTGTTGGTAAGAAATTTCATCAGCTTGTGGAATGTTCTTTATGGCTACCTTCTCTACATCACCTGCAAGGCTCTTTAAGTATCTGAGGATCTTCTTATTATCTGTTTCTTCTAGTATGTCGCTGAAATCATCAAACTTCTCAGTCCAGGCAGTCCATCTGGCGCCAATATTCAACTTTTTGTTGGTGTCAAATGGAACTGTTGGTTTCAGGAAGGTAGTGGCATTGTAATGACCTGTGGAACTTCCTGCTGCTGAGGGCAGGGCTTGCTCCAGCTCTGTCTGCTGCTTGCTAGGACCTGCTCCATTCATACTTTCTCCAGGCCCCAGCCGCATGCTTGCACTAGTGTCTTTTCACATCTTTGTCAGTAAGTATCGGGTTCATATCTTGCAAATGTTTATTATTGCTCTCAACCTTGTGCATTGTACCTTATCTTCACTGTCTTTAGCATTTCTTGGCACCTGGCTCTCACCACCTTCTGCGATCCTCGATTTGTACACTTGAAAGTTCTATGTTGTGTGATGGCGCAGTGCCTCTTCTTTTGGACTTACCAGTAGGTTATGGGCTGACAGTGACTGAATTGTCTGTTGGGCCATCACCTTCTCTCCTTCGGATCTGACAAGCCTGCTCTCCTTCATGAAAGCACTTAAAACATGGCTTTTCAGTCACTACGCCTTTATATCTGTTCTTATTGCAGAGTTTATCCCCATAACTTTCCTTCAGTATAGGCAGCGCCTAGATGCCTCTGGGCATTAGTGTGCTTTATAAATGTGATTTTCATTTAAATTTAATCTAATTTCTTCTGAAATCTTGCACTGGCTGGAGTGCTGCCTTAAGTCCACATACGCCAACCGTCGATAATCAGAATATGTGCCAGACACAAGCAGTTTGATGGATCTCGGCAAACTCTCTGGGAGAGCAATCTTGGATCATCAGTGTGCAGAATCCCTGACTCATCACCAGTTGTAGCGTCCTCCCTAGCGCTTTAACATGCATATGACCATGCCACACACGGAGCTCTGTAGTGAACGTCTATATTCTTCAGAGTGCCACTGTTAAATAATTCACAATACGTCCCCAACTTTATTTAACCACACCTAGGCACACCCCAATGCTAACGTCATTCCTACGGAGTCCTTCGTCGATCAAAAGGGTCCCGCTATACAAATATATACAAGACACTGCAGAAAAGGCAGGGTACCATTCAGGGAATCCTTCTGGAGAATCCCCTTCATCTCAAAAATGAAGAGAGGGGTCTTCCTCACCAAAGGAACAGGACACCAAAATGACACTACCTCAAAAACAAATTCCCCCTGGGATTTCTCAATGGCATATCACAATGGTTACATTGTGGTATGACATTGAGAAATCCCAAAGGGAATTTGTTTTTGATGTAGAATCCTTTTCATCTCCAGCATTTCATTTGCTACAGTGCAGCCCCTTGGATATTCTGGGTATGGTGCCCACCAGTAACGTAGCCAGCTGAGTGCAGTCACAACCACCTCTTGGGTACCTGAGGGTCATGCCCCATTTCTTACAATGTCCCCTAGAAATGCCCTTCTGGGCAATACTGCAGGAATTTCACCCTGTGCCTTGCCTATGCAAGCAGGGGCCAAAGCTCAGAGTTTTGAGGGCACCCTTCTAAATATCTCCTCATAACCAATTTATCAATTTGAATATCCCCTCCTAATCCTCAGCTGCATACATCCCCTCGTTTGCAGTCAAACAATGAGTCAGTCATTCACCTCTAGGCACTGTCAGTCACACCAGGCTCTCTCCTTGCTCACCACAGACTGCTGTGTATAAATTCTCCTAGGGTGTGGCTGTATTTTGCCACTCACAATGATGGTTGCAAGGCAAGAGGACCAGCAATCGTTCCTGCTGCCGAGATGGTTTGCTCCTGCGATGGGCCTTTAGACAGCATGTGGGACAATTGTCATTCTCTGCTGTGAACATAAACAAATAACAATTGTCTTCCTTCACAATGTAAGAACTCCTGACAGTGCTTGCACTGTAATTGAAGCTCACAATAGGCAGACCCAAGCACCCATGTCACCCATAAAGATGGCTGAAGGCTGTTGATGACAAATAATCCTCTGGGTTAGTTCAAATTTTCACAACACTTTCTATAAACCATGGGGCATATTTAAAAAAAAATGTCAGAGTGCGGAGCTGCGCCAAATTCAGCAGTGCCGTGCTCTGACATTTTTAAAACACACGGAGGCGCTGCATTCTCAAGAATACAGGGCACCCTTGTGTTTCCTCTAGTGCTGGTGCAAAAAAAGATGAATAGCGCCAGCGTATGCACACTGCTGCCATGTTGCAAAGGTACCTGTACTGCAGGAATGATTGTTTATGTGCAGGAAGGGAGATTTGCTATTTCCATGTGGGCTGCAGAATGCAGTACACATGGAAAGAGTAAAAAACGAGGAGAAATGTATAATTTCTCCTCGCATCACCATTTTATTGCCTGGTAATCCATGGCATTAGAATGGTGCTGTTTTTGGCACAGCCTCAGCCTTGTAAATCTTGGGCAGAGTAAAAAAGCAGTGGGTGTTGTGGTGGAACGGCCACAGCAACACTCATTGCACGCCCCTTTGCCGCAGCGGACTGCAGCAGAAAGGGGCATATTTACAAGGTGGCGTTATGCCACATTAGGTGGCTTAGCAGCGCCATGTAAATATGGGAAATAGCGCTATGCCACCAGAGCATGAAAGTGACACTCCAGTTGCAATAGGGGTTGTACATACGCCCCAATGAACCGCACAACCGATGTCGGAAAGGAGTGAGCCAAAGCCCCTCTATTTGGATCCTCATTTTTGTTCAATGTCAAAACTTCAGCTCGCCCAGACCTAGAAAAATATTATTTCTTCAAAAGCAGCCCATTTTCAATTCAAACTAAGTACTGCCTTCAATTTCTGTGAAATAGTTTTCAGTTATTACTCATTGTATTAATCCTATTTCCTTCCCTAAGACTATCTATTCCTCTCAGGGAGATAGAGAAATAAATCAATTTATTTCTGAATAAATTGAGAAGCTCTGCTCCAACATTGCTCCACACACTTGCAATTATCGGATACTTAATATTTAGCTACTGCCCTCAAAGTTCAAATTGCTCACTGAATCAGAATTGTCTTCATTTATCAGAGAAAAAAAGACTGTACGTGGTGATATTTCAGATTTCTATAATTATTGAATATTTTCAGGCGTAGATATATTCTACCTGCAAATTACAGCAGGTCGCTCAACCAGCCAAAACCCCAATGAGGGCTCAAGTTACTTTTCAGACGGTTTATGTTAAAAGTTTCTGTTTTTGACTATTTGAATTTTGGGATGTTTTTCTATTGTTGTGTCATAGTTTTACATAGTTGCGAGTTTGATGCTTACTACATGGGCTTGTGCTCTGTAAATGTGTGCTCTGTTGTCCTCCAAGTGCACCCCTTGAGATGTCCTTGATATGCTGCTTTGACGATTCAGTAGGTGGTCCTTGGAAGGTGCCCAAGTATGTTGTTGTGAAGTAGAATGTTTATATTGCATCCTAAGTGCCTCATGGGACTGTGAATTTGTTTCCCAGCCCCATCATCCTTAAATTAATGATGTGGTCTGGATTACTGCCACCATGCAGAGACTCAACCGCGATTGCAGATGCTCTGGTGTAATGCCTTGACCTCCTGTCCAAGCAGCACTCTCCCCGGCAGCTCTGCCAGCTGATTGCTCACCCGCAGTCCGTCTCAAGCAGAGTTCAAGCCTCGCGCCCGACTCTGCCTCAGGACTTGTGTTCTTTTTGGGATATTGTATTTTGTGTGTTATTGCGTTTTTCTATTCTGGGTCATTATTGTTCTGCTTACCGTTGTTAGCGCCTTAGGGATTCCCGCTTCTCGCTTTTCTGCCAGTCCTGCTCCCACACGCCCCTCCCACTGACCCAGCCCCACTCCCACCTCCACCTCTACTCCCGCCCCCCTCCCATAGATAATGGTGACCAATGCACGGTCGTGCAGCGGACCCGCCTAAGGCAAGCCCATCTGTGCCCGTCCGTGCCCGTCCATGCCTGGACTGTGCCCAGCGCCAGACACCCTGGCACCCGTGAGCACCTTGACATCCGACGCAGCTACGATTCCAACTCCCTCCACGCACTCAAAGCCTGCCAACCCTCAACCTGCTTCCAGGCCACCCCGAAGCTCACCCACGGTCCTTTCACCTGCCAAAACTGCAAATATACCAGCCAGCGCACACCTGCACACCCTGCCCACCACACCACCCAAAACCACAACAAACTCAGCTGCACACTTCTCAACACCAGCTCAGTCCACAAACACGCCATCAAACTCTGGGACCTACTCGACTCCTCCGGCCCGGATGTCGCCTTCTTGATGGAGACCTGGATGAACAACTCCTCAGCACCTGACATAGCCATAGCCATCCCGGACGGCTACAAGATCACCTGCAGGGACCGTAACAACAACAAACCAGGAGGAGGAATCACCATCATCCACAGGAACACCATCAGAGTCTCAACCAACACAGAGGACTCCCTCAACATGGCCAAACACCTACACTTCCAGATCCACGTCAATCACAACACCACCCTCAGAGGAACCCTCGTCTACTGACCCCCAGGCCCCCGGGCACAATTCAGCGAATCCATTGCCAAACTCATCAGCATACACGCCCTCACCTCCAGAGACTACATCTTCCTCGGGGACCTGAACTTCCACCTCGAGAACGCCGACAACAGTAAAACCTCAACCCTGATCTACAACCTGGCCAACCTCGGACTCAAACAGCTCGTCATGACACCCACCCACTCCGCCGGACACACGCTTGACCCCATCTTCTCCGCCAGTGACCACGTCACCTTCAGCCACACCACCAAACTCCACTGGACCAACCACCACTGGAACAATTTTTCCTTTGAGAAACACACTGCGCACTACCAGCCACAACGGATCCCACAACGCAGATGGAAAAAAGTCACTGAAGACCAGCTCATCTCCACTATCGCCCAAAGTCTTCCACCCGAGCCCCCCTGAGACCGACGCTGCAGCCCACAACTTCAGACAATGGATCGATGACTGCGCCAACATCCTCGCCCCGATCAGGAAACCCTCCAACAAATGCACCAGCACGAGAGCCATCTAGTTCAACGCCGACCTCCGGAACTCCAAGCACACCTGCCGAAGACTCGAGAAGCAGTGGCGCAATGACCAGACACCAGACAATCACGCCGCCCTCAAGGACGCCAGGCGCAAACACCACCAACTCATCCGATCCGCCAAAAGAACCTCCTTCAAGGAACGCATCGACAACAACGGTCACAACAGCAAAGAGCTCTTCAACATCGTGAAAGAACTCGCCTCCCAAGCTCCAGCTCCAACGACATCCCATCGTCGCAAGAACTCTGCCACTACTTGGCCACCTTCTTCCACTGCAAAATCGCAGACATCCACAGCAGCTTCAACACCCAGACACCAACAGACGCCGACACCCCTGACTCAACCCCCACCAATCACACCGATCTCCTGCTCTCCTGAAACCACGTCAATGACGAAGACACTATCAAAATCATGAACACAATCCACTCCGGCTCACCCTCCGACCCCTGCCCCCACCACATCTTCAACAAGGCAAGCTCCATCATTGCACCCCAGCTCCACAAAATCATCAACAGCTCCTTCGAGACCGCCACCTTCCCGGAAAGCTGGAAACATGACGGGATCAACGCCCTACTCAAGAAAGCCAAGGCAGACCCTAAGGACCTCAAGAACTTCTGACCCATCTCCCTGCTCCGGTTCCCGAACAAAGTCATTGAAAAGATGGCCAACAGACAACTGATCTGCTTCCTAGAGGAGAAAAGCGTCCTGGACCACTCCCAATCCAGATTCTGCAGCAACCACAGCACCAAAACTGCCCTCATCGCCGCCACTGACATCAGAACCATACTGAACAATGGTGAAACTGCAGCCCTCATCCTACTGGACCTCTCGGCCGCCTTCAACACCATCTTCCACCACACCCAGCCTCCGTGACGCAGGGATCCGAGACAAAACCCTGGACTGGATCACCTCCTTCCTCACCGGCAGAACCCAGAAAGTCCGCCTCCCTCTTTCCGATCTGAAGCCACCATGATCTCCTGCGGCGTACCCCAAGGATCATCCCTCAGCCCAACCCTTTTTAACATCTACATGACACCGATCGCCAACATCATCCGAGCACACCACCTCAGCATCGTCTCCTACGCCGACGATACCCAGCTGATCCTCTCCCTCACCAAGGACCCAGCCACCACCAAATCCAACCTCCACGAGGGAATGAAGGCTGTCGCAGACGGGATGAAGACTAGCCAGCTGAAGCTGAACTCAGACAAGACAGAGGTCCTCCTCATCGGATCCACCCCCTCCACATGGAATGACTCCTGGTGGCCGGCCACGCTGGGAGCTGCCCCGACTCCCACCAACCAAGCACGCAACTTTGGTTTCATCCTGGACTCCATGCTCTCCATGACCCGGCAAGTTAACGCCATCTCCTGCTCCTACTTCAACACACTCTGCATGCTCCAAAAGATCTACAGATGAATCCCCACCAAAACCAGAAGAATGGTCATCCAAGCACTCGTCAGCAGCAGGCTGAATTATGGCAATGACCTCTTATCAGCAACCACAGCCACACTCCAGAAGAGACCCCAATGCATACAAAACGCCTCCGCACGCCTTACCCTCGGACTCCCTTGCCACAGCCACATCATCACCCTCCTGAGAGACCTGCACTGGCTCCCGGTCCACAAGAGGTTCACCTTCAAACTCCTCACCCACGCCCACAAAGCACTCCACAAAGCCTGACCATTACACCTTAACGAACGACTATCTTTCTACACCCTGAACCACCAGCTTTGCTTCACCGACCTCGCCCTCGCCACCATCCCACGTATCCGCTGAATGACCACCGGTGGCAGATCTTTCTCCCACCTGGGCGCCAAGATGTGGAACACCCTCCCCGCCCACCTACAGCAGACCCAGGACCTGATGACCTTCAGGAGACTCCTCAAGACCTGGCTGTTCGACCAGTAGCTGCTCCCCCACCCCCTCAGTGCCATGAGACCCTCATGGGTGAGTAGCGTGCTTTACAAATGACTTGATTGATTGAGTGATTGAATCGGTGCCCCAAATGTGAATGACCTAAGTTCACCCTTTCCGGTTCATCTATGGAATCGTCACAGTTTTACTTGCTCAGAAAAGGATGTCCTGTTGGGTTGAAACCAGAAGGTACTCAATTTTCTTTGTAGTTGAGAGTGACTCTCTTGGTTACTATGGTGTGGGCTCAAGGGCTGATGAGGTCTCTTTCTTTCTAAGGGCATTTTCTATTAAGTTGAATTTTGTCTGCCTTGGCCACTTGGAGGGACCATCTGCTGTATGGTACTCACAAAGAATATAAACTATATCATGCAGATTGCAAAATTGAAGTGTGGAAACATCTGGGAAATGTGGGCTTGCTGTGGGAGTTCTTCCGTTAACAGACTAACTGGAATTCTTCAAGAACTTTGACACAGCCCACTGGACTTGAGAAGAGGACTAGAAGAGAAGGTTGGAAGCCTTTTCTGCTGCTGCTAAGATAAAAATATGCTTTGCTTGCTGGAGGGAAAATAGAAGAGTTGTTCTAACTTCTGACTTGAATCACTGCGCCAACTACTGTGAGAGATAGGTCACAGAAGAGACATTCAGGAATAGAGTCATCTTGCCTTCTGCTCGGAAAGTCTCTCCACTTGTAGGCTTGGGAGGTCCTAGAACTGGAGAGAGATGCTGTGCAAGCCAATTAGGATTGACTAGTCCCCCTTCAGGAGGCCAATTAGAGCATATCTAAACACCCAAAATCCAGATATGCCTCTTTTATGACCCCTTCATGACCACCCCAAACATCTCTCTTACACAAGTACACTTTCTGTTCCAGCTAGCTGCAAAATTTGGTGTAATTTTGCTAAGCTATTTTTTTCTGGATTGCTTCCCAACATTTTTTATGGGAATTAACATGGGAAAATGATGTTTTGTGATTCTTTTTCTTGGCCTCTACTTGATGGATTACCCCAAAAATTTCGAGGAAGGAACTGAGGTAAATTAAACTTTTATTTGGTAAGTTTTGTGATGATTCATCAAATGATGCCAACGTTTTTAGTGAAACCAAAAACACTCTTCCATGGAAACCCTGACGTGAATATAACTACACAGTGGCAAAAATATTTTCATGTTCACTGAAAAAAACAGAGGTTAAAGTAATGTTATATGTAGGTGAAAATTTCAGTTAAAATGTAGGGGCATATTATCAAGAACAACGTTAAAATTATCGTCGCTTTAACGGCAGGATACTGCCGCTAAATCGGTGATAATAGGCTTGATAACATGCCCTTGAGAATTCCAATAGAAGCCCATGTTCTGGTGTGAACCTGGTCTTCTATGGGAATTCACGAGGGCATATTATCAAGTCCATTAGCGCCGCTTCAGCGGCAGTTTCCTGCCGCTAAAGCGGCGGTCATTTTAACTCCTGTTCTTGATAATATGCCCCGTAGTGTTTTAAACTTTAAAGAAAAACACTGAAATTCACCAGTTATATTTAACTGAAGTAACTATAACTCACACCCTCGCCATGCATAGTGCTGTCATCAATAATATCATTCCAGATGTTACAGAACATGTAATGAGTATGACATGTTTACAAGACATTGTGCGCTTTACTCGAATATGGAAAATATCATAATTATTGATGCCTCCTCAAGATCTATCTCTTCAAGAAGAGTCCTTGTTTGCTGAGACTGATCCGCATTATACAACTGGTAACGCAACATCGAAAACACAACAACAAGCGGGATGGGTTGGCTCTGACATTGAATTGTGGGAAAGTAAATTTTGCCATGTTCTGTATCCCTACGTGTTCCCCATCTTATGTTATATGTGCATGATTAATATGCATATGTATTCCCTTATGATCGATTAAAGACGCAATTTTAGTTGTGTCCATCTCTAGTATGCCAGTTTTCAGTTCTCGTTAAAGCTACGAGTATTAGGCCTATGTAAAGTTATGTTGCCACGTTTTACAGTGTGCACGTTAATTCATTGAAAAGTCTCCGTTTCTAGGCCTCAAAAGGGCCCGAACACCAGATTCAGCTCCTGTCTCCTGAACCCTCGCTGAGGAGCGATACAGCCCCCACCTGTATCCCTGGCCCTTCACTTACTTCCTGCCTCACAGTGCCCGGCTCGGCCTGGCTCTGCCTGCCAGTCTGCCAAGAGTATGTTATGATTCTAGTTATCAGTCCAGCCCTCCTTCTCTGCATTCCTAAAGCTACTGAATCGCATCAATAGTTTCAGTCATCGTCTAGCCTTTACGTCTCCATGTAAGAGAAATACTGTATTAATGGTCATTTAATACTCCTCAACACGCACTACATATAGAATGATGCATGCACCAGTCTTAGAGTCTGTTAGCCTTTACCCTGATAACTTTTGGATTCTATCAAGATGTTCTCTAAACATCAGATACTAGATAGTGTTTAGGTACATGTCGCTCTGACACTCCAGACTTTCGTCTCCTCTTCTAGCGCAGAAGTCATAGCCCCCAGTTCCTCCTAGTAACACGTCATTGCCAGCTTGCGCGCACCACTAGATCAGAGGTCCCGGCTCCTTAGGTAGCCCCCTCCATGTTTCCGCCCCGTTTATGACATATTCTGTTACGTTTACATCACATGTCTATGTATACGCCTCTTGTTCCACCCACTTTATGCCTTATCTTTCGCGACTGCTATGAACTCCACCCACTGCTACGCCTACTATACTGAATGTAATGCAATTGTTTAACTATAAATATTGTGCACTGTTATTAAAAGTTAGCTGTTGTCCCGATCCTGCCCCCCGGCAGCTGCCATCCTATTCCCCTGCAGGTTGTCCTGTTCCTGTCCTTTATGCCTGATTAAAACCTGCAAACTCCAGCTACCTCGAATCTTGACTCTTATTTATTGAGCTATCTGTTATTATATATCTAGTCAAAAATAGTACCGGTATTTAATTATTTATTTACCACATAATGGCGCCCGAACAGGGACTTGCCCTTTCCCCACGTGCCGGAGAAGCCACGCCAGCCCCCTGACCCTCTGCAGCCGTGACGGAACCATACCGTGCACGTGCAGATATTTCTGCTTCAAGTATCCCTCAGGCCCACGGAGGAGACGGAGGTTGCGGTCCAGCATCCAGACGAGGCGGTGGAGGAACGCGGCGAGTCCCGACCAGAGCCCAAGCCGAGAGTCCAAGGTCTGAGGTATCCGGAGGCCCACCCGTAACTGAAGTCCGAAGTTCGTAGTCCGTCGTCGTAGCAGTCCAGTCCAGTCCGAGGCCTTCCGTTCTTGCTGCCCGGTGAGTACCGTTGCTGGGGTAGTATCTAGACAGGGTCAATTAATTTGTCTCTGGTCCGTGGGTTTGGGTACGCAAATCCAACACGAAGTGTCCACCTAGGTGGATGCGGGTCCTGACGTGTCTCTTTATGAGACCGGTATGTTTCGTACTGTTTCAGCAGTGCATCTAGTAACTCTAGTAAGTTCTAGTCTCGATAAATTCATGTGTTTCTGTTCTCAAGTATTCCAGGTAATGTTTCTGTTCGAACTGTTATTTTAAATGTCATTTCAATGTGTTTTTAATGTCGTGGTATGAGTGATCAGTCTCAAGTCATTATTGTGTTCATTGTGTATTGTATTGTGTCCAGATCCCAGTTCACGTCATGCCTCTGTTCTCAAAATTACGTCAGTTAAGAACTAGAAAAGGTCTGCTCGAGGAAGCAGTTCCTGTCCCACCTAGGGACAGTCCAGGTCATTTTATGTATCATAAGCATGGCATAAGTGCCATATTATATCTAGACTTATGGGTCGAGTACACTAAGGAATTAGAAGAGAAATATAGATGGCCTGTATCAGGCACATGGGATGCCGAGTGCATCATGCGAGTAGAAGAAGTATTATGGAAAAAGAAAGCCAGACAGTCACAGAAAGATGCCATCGAGTTATGGCGCAAAGAATCTCATAAAAGAACCGAAAAAGAAATCAGAAAGTCAGAATTAAGTAGAGAATCCTCAGAAAGAGCCCAAGAAAGGGAATTAATCGAAATAGGTGAACGAGTTAAAGCCGAACAGTCAGACAGACAGAGAAATGCCCTCATTAAGGGTATGTACCCTCTTCTTGCCGAGGGCTTGCCAAAAGCAACCCCGGAGGCATCCAGTAATTTTCCGCCACCCTTAGTTCCGACCAAGCTACGTCACAAACCGACCGCAGCTGATATTTTTCTCTAGTCCTATTTGGACGACACAGTCCCAGAATATGCAAATCCTGTTCCGCCAGCTCCTGTAAATAATGTAAATCCTGCTCCTCCAGTCACCGGGGCACCTGTTACAGCACCTGTTACGGTACCCCCGGTCCAGCCTACATTACAAGTACCCGCTACACTGGTCACTCTGCCAGCACGAAGAGTATCAGTCGACGATTCCAGTTTAGGGGCCGCGGGAGGAGGTCCTCCGGGAACCCCGCCGCCACACAAACGTGTAACGTCAGTCGAGTTACATGAACGTGCGTTACAGCGCACGCCCAAACATCAGTCTGTTGCAGATATCAGACGAGCTCTTACCGAATGCCGTTATGATCCGGTCCCAGGTGATGATAGTATGGTTATATATTCATTGCGTGTAAGACGGGTGACCGAGTATTTGGACACCCTACCAAATATGAAAGAAGATCTAGACAGAATATATTGTTTCATTCGTACAGGAACAGACCCAGAAAGTATTGGCGAAGTCATGTTTCTAAGAAAAGCTGAGATTCAGCTCATGCTATTAAAGTTTCTAATTAATTGTTTAATAAGGGAACAAGATTATCCGACTAAAGATCCGACCGAAATGAAAGTCCTGACAAGGTGGAGTGATAATATAGCCGAGGGAAGACACAGGACGCTCAGTTGTATAGAGAGTATGTACAAGAAAATTCGTAAGGAAATAATAAGGTTACACGAGAAACGCAAAGCAGCACAAGTAAGCGAGAAGGAAAACGACTCTTCTACTGAAGAGGTAGACGACGAGAATACCGCCAGAATAGCGTATGTAGGTAAAGCTAGACTTCCCGACCGACATTCACGTCTAGAACACAAGAAAACTGTTCCTCTTCCAGCCCCAGAACAAGGTTCTCTAGAGCAAGTATTTCAAGCTACCGATCACATTCTGAAATCACGAATCGGTTATAGTGAACTTAGTACCATGCATGAACAAGAACTAGCCCGATCAGCAGTTCGATGGACTACTGATTCTACCACTTTTCCAGACGAAATAGTGGCACAAATGTTTCTGAAACTGCCCCCAGCCGAGCAGCGACTGGTGGGTATGTATATGATCCAGCACCTCATTACACTGTATGAGGGTCAGCATTCCGATCCAGGTCCGTTACATGATGTTCTGAACGAGTTACTCCAGTATAAATGGAGAGGTCTAGGTACCGACTTAATTAGTATCATTCTAGAACAGCGCCACAAACATAGAACGTTTCTGAACCCGCATTTTGTTCACGTCTCACCCCCAGAAAGTAAACCCTTTTACATAGACAGACAGCATCCGTTACGAGAAGTACACCCAGTTAGGATACAGGGTGGTGAAATGCAACGAGTATTTGTTTACACCCCGATTACAAAGATGGAACTCTTAGAGATGAAAAAGTTAATTCCCTGTCACGATAAAGATCCAGCAGGGTTCCACCGTGAATTAAAAGACATGCTCCGTATGGGAGAATACACGTATCCAGATATAATTAAAATGTTAAAGGTCCTGTTGCCCGCGGGCATATATGAAAAACTCAAGGAGAAAGAATGGGAGGTGGGAGAGAAAAAGATAGATTGGGCAGTTGTAGAAGCTGAAGAAAATACACGTGTACCAGGTACCGGTCTTGGGGACAAATGTAAAGAATTACCAGAGTTATTGATTCAGGTTTTGCCTAGGTTACTAGCCACGAAAAAGGAAGACTGGGATGCAATCTCAGCCTGTAAACAGAAACCAGACGAAGATACTAGTGATTTTTATTCTAGATTTGAGAAATGTTTTAGCATCAACAGTGGTTTGAAGACGAGTAGTGAGTCATACCCTCATCTTTTTGTTACTAAACTAGTCGAGAATTCAAGTCCACAAGTTAAAAATAGAGTTTTGAAAGTCGAGAGTACCTGGCAAGCTAATACTCCGTCCCAGATGTTACAGATGCTCCAGTATCACCAGAATAGAATCAGGGAAGAGCAAGAACACGAAAGGAAACGTATGAAAGACACGAAAATGAAAGTATTAGTTGCACAATCTGTTCCACAGGACAGTCAGAAGAAAGGTCCAAATCAAGCCAGTCATCCTGCAGTTCCTGATAAAGGGACCTGCAATTATTGTAAACAGCCAGGTCATTTTATAAACGAGTGTGCAGTTCTGAAACACAACATAGCCACTGGTAAGACTAAAGAAAGACCACGTCCGCCTAGACAAGAACAAGTTTCACAGACTTCTCAGTCACGACAGAATGCACCACAGCCAGTTCCAGCATCACAGCCTATAGCTGCAACACAGCATGTTACACAGCAGATGTACCAGTATGCACAGTCCGAGTATCCAGAGTACCAGCCGTATTCATGAAACAGCCTAGAGAGGGAGGTAGGCTTGCCTCTCATCGAGATTCCTGTAGATCAAGAGGGTCCCTATGTTCACAGTCAAGTATTAGGGAAAGATAGAAAGTTTCTGATTGATACAGGGGCAAGTAGGACTACTATCAGTCATGACGAGGTTCCAGGGGCTCCGCTCTCAGGCTCTAGAAATGTTTCCCTTGGATTTTCAGGAAAGCCAATTGTTAACGAGATTTCCAAACCAGTTACTCTAGAAGTAGGTCCATTGTCCCGAACTACTGACCTGCTACTCACGAAATCATGTCCAGAAAATTTGTTAGGCATTAAGACATTAAAAGAATTAGGTGCAGTTATTTTCTGCTCCCCAGAAGGAATACGTTTGTTTTTACGTGACTTTAAGGGTCACTATGTATTACGTGATTTTGATCCAAGATTGTTAAATGTTCCGCAGCATCTATGGGCGCAAGGTCCAACTGATGTTGGTTTTATGCAAATCACACCCCATCGTGTGACTCTCAAACCAGGTATTGTTTTGCCACGAATCAGACAGTACAGATTGCCACCTGAGGCTGTAGCAGCCTTATCCAAAATTATTGACGAGCTCATTGCTCAAGGAGTAGTTGTAGAAACTGACTCCAATGTATGTAATTCTCCTATCATTCCAGTCATGAAACGTACTGATCCAAATGCACCTCCAGTATATCGATTAGTGATTGACCTTCGAGAGCTTAATAAATGTATCATTCCCCAGTACCCAGTTGTTCCAGATATTTCTTCCCTATTGACAGCCATTGATTCTGAGGCTACATTTTTCACAGTCATAGACCTCAAAAACGCATTTTTCAGTGTCCCCATTCATCCAGACAGTCAGTTTCTTTTCGGATTCTGTTTAAATGGAAGGAGCTATAAATTCACACGAGCTCCTCAAGGTTTCACAGAAAGTCCTAGTATTTACAGTCAAGCACTTAAGAGACAACTAGACAATATTCACATGCCAACTGACACTGCCCTGCTCCAGTATGTCGATGATCTACTGATCACAGCCCGTTCTGAACGTGCCTGCGAGCGTGCGTCACTTACCGTTCTGTATTTCCTAGCCGAGATGGGGCACAAGGTGTCCCCTTCGAAGCTTCAATTCTGTGTCCAGCAAGTGATCTACTTAGGCCACTTACTGTCCAAGTGGGGTAGGCAGTTGACACCCGACCGTATCCAGTTAATAGCGAGTCTTCCTCAGCCCAAGACCCAGAAGGAGGTACGAGCTTTTATTGGCCTCACTTCTTATTGCCGACAATGGATTCCTCAGTATGCATTTCTAGCCAAACCACTGATACAGTTAACGACACAGGAGGCAGCCGTATCGACTGTCCTCCCTTGGACATCTGAACATACACTTGCTTTTAATGAGTTAAAGAAAGCTTTATGTCAAGCTCCTGTTCTAGCTACTCCGAACTACAGTAAGCCTTTTACACTTTTTGTCACAGAAAGTAATGGTACAGCATTATCTGTTCTCACACAAGATCAAGCAGGACAATACAAGCCCTGTGCTTATTTTTCGAGCACATTAGATCCAGTAGCCCAGGCTCTGCCTGCGTGCCTCAAGTCAGTTGCAGCCACAGCACTAGCTATCAGACAAAGTGATTCCATAGTGTTAGGACATTCCCTGACAGTACAAGTTCCACACTCCGTGGAAGTTCTTTTAAACCGAACCCAGACTCAGCACTTGACCATTGCACGTTTAACAGGTTATGAATTGACACTGTTCCAGCCACACATAGAAATCAGACGCTGCAACGTTCTAAATCCTGCTACACTGTTACCGTCAGTTACTTCAAATCCTGCCACACATGACTGTGTGGAAGTAGTTAACACCATGACAAAGCCAAGACAAGACCTGACAGATATTCCATTACCAGATCCCGACCTGACACTTTATGTGGATGGTTCATGTATGAGAACAAGTACAGGAGAACTAGTAGCCGCGTATGCAGTGACTACTGAGACTGAAGTTATAGAGACACACCGTATTGACACTCTGTCCGCTCAAGCAGCAGAGCTAGTTGCTCTGACCCAAGCCTGCATACGTGCCAAGAACCTGAAAGTTAACATTTACACAGATTCACGTTATGCATTCGGAGTCGTACACGACTTTGGAGTGCTCTGGCAAGAAAGAGGTTTTATGACTTCTCATGGAACCAAGATTCAGCATGGTCTCCTTATTCAAGCTCTGTTAGATGCAATACATTTACCGACAGCTATCGCTATCATGAAGTGCAAAGCACATACGAAAGTCACAGACATTATTTCTCAAGGTAACGATCTAGCAGATCGAACAGCCAAGTTTACAGCCCAGACTCCAGACATTCCAGTTAACGCAACACTGACACACACTCCAGATCCGACTACATGTATGACAGTTAAGGACCCCACTCAAGATGTCATAGATATCCAGTCACATGCTACTCCCGAGGAAATCAAGAAATGGTCCGAACAAGGAGGGGTCCAGACAGATCAGGGATGGTTGACGAAGGGAAAAGCCACATGGTTTCTCCCCGACTCAATGGTTCAAGTCATTATTAATACCGCACATAGTCCTGCACATTTAGGAGAAAAAGCCATGTTAGACAGTATCCAGAACATTTGGTTCAACAAGCATTTACGAGCTGCAGCCAAGCAGAAAGTCCGTACCTGTATGATATGTTGTCAGTTCAATCCAGGTAAAAGTGTCCCGGTGGAACAAGGGGGATTCCAGCCTCCTGACCACCCTTTTGAGGTCCTCCAGATGGATTATATTCAGATGGAGCGATGTCGAGGTTTCAAGTATGTCCTTGTAGTTATATGCGCTTTGTCCAGGTGGACAGAAGCATATCCAGTTCCAGATTACACAGCAGCGACCACTGCCAAGCAGCTGGTTCGTGAATTCTTCCCCCGTTATGGACTCCCTAGGGTCGTGTACTCAGATAACGGCCAGCCATTCTCATCTGAACTCATGAAGCATGTTTCCCTTCTGTTAGGGTACCAGTGGAAGTTTCATTGTGTACGCCATCCTGAAGCAGCAGGTCTCGTAGAGAGACATAACCAGACATTGAAAATCCGTCTTGCTAAAGTCTGTAAAGAGAAAGGTGTAGACTGGCTAGTAGCTCTGCCAGTCGCCCTATTTTATATGCGCATGGTCGCACATTCCAGATCAGGTCTGTCCCCTTATGAGGTCGTATTCGGCCGCCCCCCGAACATGTGGGGTACACCTAGACCCCGAAGTATTACAGATGTTTCCAGTAATATGCTGACAGATTACCTAGCTTCCTTGATGTCTGCCCTACACTCTTGTCGTTCACAGGTTGCCGCCGCATTTCCAGACAATACCGAGGTGAAACCGCATGAAATCGTTCCAGGAAGTCTAGTGCTTGTCCGGAATTTTGATCGTTCAAGTCCGCTGGAGCCTCGCTGGAAGGAGCCGAAGTTAGTCCTTCTGACCACCCGCACGGCCGTGAAGTTGGAAGGCAGAAAAGGCTGGGTGCACCTGTCTCACGTCTAGAAATTTCATGGACTAAGAACTAAAACATTCGATGATACTTCTACAGACACTTCCGAGTCTAAAAATTGCCCTATTCTCAAGGACTGTCCCGCTATTGACTTTGATTCAAAGCCCTCCCTGTTAGAGAAAACTCCGCAGCAGGAGTATAAACAGAAGCTCCGGTCTAGTAAAATAAGTCAGCCAGTTTAATTGTCTAAGTCCCCCTCGGGTGAAACGGTTAGACAGGTTTCTGACATGTATGAGATAGACCCCCATAGTGAGAGAGTTAGTCAAAACTCCATCAGATGTATTGTTATTTTATGTTTTCTTCTATTTTTGAGTTTGATGGTTACCTGCACAAGTTATGCATTGCATTTATGTTTTCCAGTTTCACATGTACATATGTTTTCTAATTCTACAGTAGAGCACACCTTTAGTGATCTGCCTCCTCACGAGCTATCCTATCGTCTTGCTATGAGAAATAATACGTTTATCCGTATGCTACACTATTCACACCAGACCAGCAATGCCACTAATTGTTGGGTGTGTGGTCGACTCCCCCCTTTCCAGACACCGAAGGGAGTTCTGCCACTGTTTCCTTATCCGTTTTCACATAATGGTTCGTGTGGAGCGTGGTCCACGTTAACGTCATCCTCAACTGATATGTCCCTTCTGAATAGTACATGTTTTCCAGACAAGCAAGGTCTCACCCATAGAACCGGGTTAGACCTAGAAAATGAAGTTTATAATTTAGGTAATTATTCTTCGAATTTTATGGTCCTGAATGTTCAGTCTGATACTACTCCAGATTTACCTACTATTTCAGTACTACCAGTCAAAGGCGAATTATGTGTCCGAAAAAATGGTTCCGCACATGTAGGACATAGTGATTGTACTACTATTGTCAAGTATAGTGACAGTGGGAAATCTATTTTCAAAGCCTCACGTCATTCTTATTTTGTTTGTGGTCAGACCGCATATGTTCGTCTGCCCCTCGATTGGGATGGAACATGTTACATTGCCTTCCTACTGCCACCAGTTTTCCTAGCCCCATCCGATTATCATAGAAACACACATCTAGTACACATTAGACCTAGAAGGGAGATTGAGTCCCCGATTGTCGATCAAACTGAAACTGCTCTAGAACAGTATACAGACTTCAATAAAGGTTTCTTCTTCTTTATAGGACCTATCCAGAATAGTAAGTTAATACGTAGACTAACCAGAACCCTTGAAGCAGTAGTGAATGAGACTACTTCTGCTCTAGGTAACTTAACCGAAGAGCAATCTGCTATGAGATTTGTCGTGCTCCAAAATCGTCTCGTTCTTGACGTCATACTGGCCGATAGAGGAGGAGCATGTAGAGTCATCGGATCTAGTTGCTGCATTTTCATTCCTAATAACGCGCCGTCTGTTTATTCAGCTATAACCAGACTTCATAAAATTGCCCATCAGTTACACCAGAATCCAGGCACCTGGACATGGTCCGGTTGGTTTTGGAGTATAATTTCTGCCTGGGGATGGAAAGTATTGTCATCCCTAGGTATAGCAGTAATGATCATTTTCAGTTGCTGCCTCTGTTTACAATGTGGCCCTGCGATTTGCGGCATTTGTGCTACATCCTGTATTCAAAGTCCTAGTCCTAAGTCCCGTTCCAAGACAATTCGAGACGAGCAAATGATACTGTATGAAATGATAGATGGTATCATGAATATTGATGTTTCCTGATGGAAACGTAGTGACAAGGAGGGAATGTGGAAAAGTAAATTTTGCCATGTTCTGTGTCCCTACGTGTTCCCCATCTTATGTTATATGTGCATGATTAATATGCATATGTATTCCCTTATGATCGATTAAAGACGCAATTTTAGTTGTGTCCATCTCTAGTATGCCAGTTTTCAGTTCTCGTTAAAGCTACGAGTATTAGGCCTATGTAAAGTTATGTTGCCACGTTTTACAGTGTGCACGTTAATTCATTGAAAAGTCTCCGTTTCTAGGCCTCAAAAGGGCCCGAACACCAGATTCAGCTCCTGTCTCCTGAACCCTCGCTGAGGAGCGATAGAGCCCCCACCTGTATCCCTGGCCCTTCACTTACTTCCTGCCTCACAGTGCCCGGCTCGGCCTGGCTCTGCCTGCCAGTCTGCCAAGAGTATGTTATGATTCTAGTTATCAGTCCAGCCCTCCTTCTCTGCATTCCTAAAGCTACTGAATCGCATCAATAGTTTCAGTCATCGTCTAGCCTTTACGTCTCCATGTAAGAGAAATACTGTATTAATGGTCATTTAATACTCCTCAACACGCACTACATATAGAATGATGCATGCACCAGTCTTAGAGTCTGTTAGCCTTTACCCTGATAACTTTTGGATTCTATCAAGATGTTCTCTAAACATCAGATACTAGATAGTGTTTAGGTACATGTCGCTCTGACACTCCAGACTTTCGTCTCCTCTTCTAGCGCAGAAGTCATAGCCCCCAGTTCCTCCTAGTAACACGTCATTGCCAGCTTGCGCGCACCACTAGATCAGAGGTCCCGGCTCCTTAGGTAGCCCCCTCCATGTTTCCGCCCCGTTTATGACATATTCTGTTACGTTTACATCACATGTCTATGTATACGCCTCTTGTTCCACCCACTTTATGCCTTATCTTTCGCGACTGCTATGAACTCCACCCACTGCTACGCCTACTATACTGAATGTAATGCAATTGTTTAACTATAAATATTGTGCACTGTTATTAAAAGTTAGCTGTTGTCCCGATCCTGCCCCCCGGCAGCTGCCATCCTATTCCCGTGCAGGTTGTCCTGTTCCTGTCCTTTATGCCTGATTAAAACCTGCAAACTCCAGCTACCTCGAATCTTGACTCTTATTTATTGAGCTATCTGTTATTATATATCTAGTCAAAAATAGTACCGGTATTTAATTATTTATTTACCACAGAATACGGGTGAGGCTTACTAAGCCTCAAATAATAAAAAATGCAGCTTTCCTGTGGGCATATTATCTATATATATATGTAATTTTTATATATATATATATATAGATTTATATATATATATATATATATATGTTTTTAATTTATATATTTATATATATATATATATATGTATATATATATATATATATTCACTGAAAAAACCATAGGTTATAGACCATATATAGTTAGGAATTAGCATTTAAAAAACCTTATTTTACTCACACAAAACCATTGAAATTCCATATATAGTTAGTTGCACTAACTATATATCGCGCACCCGCAATCCACTGCTGATGATGTCACATATTACATCATTCATGACATGGTCAGTGACATCACTGATGACATCACTGATGACAACATCCAGTGATTATGTGTTTCTGTAAAGTTTAAATATGTTTTACATATTGAAGAATGAGTGGATGTATAAGTGTCTGAATGAAGGTTTTAGTAGGTGCGTGATTGACTGTATGAGTGAGTGATTAAATGCGTCTTACTGAATGCACGGGTTAGTGACTAAACTGTCTGAAAGTGTGCATCAGTATGTCTGTTGTTGTGCAAGCTGCTGCATGTGTTGATCAGTAGCTATATAAGTAGCTATATGGGTTATTGATTGGTTGCACAAGTATTTGTATGGGAGACTGAGTGTGTGTATGGCTGGCTGGGAGGTGTGTGACTCTGTGCAGATCAATGTGTACTTGTATCAGTGATTCTATAAGAGAGTAAGTATGTGTTAGTATATGTTTCAAAAATGTAAGGTGTTCTGTGTTTAACTATATAGATGAGAAAATGGAAGTGTGATTGATTCTTTTCAGGACTGACTAGGTGTGTGAGTAACTCCATGGATGAGTGGCAGAGTGTGAGTGTCTGTATAGGTGTATGAGTGCATATGATAGTGTTGTAAAGATGAGTGATTGTATGTATGAATGATTGTATGAGTGAATGTGTGTGTAGACATAGGAATCAGTGAGTGCGTATGTAGTAACTAGTATTGGTGTGTCAATGGTTTCAAAAATTATACTCTCTATTTAACACTGGGTGTAACGGAGGTTATATTAGAGTGTGAGGAGATGCATTGTATTATCACATGAATGATATCATCAGTGATGTGATCATTGATGTCAAGTGAGATGTCATCAGTGATGTCATTTGAGATGTCATCAGTGATGTCATCAGTGATGTCACTGACCATGTCATGAATGATGTAATATGTGACATCATCAGCAGTGGATTGCGGGTGCGCGATATATAGTTAGTGCAACTAACTATATATGGAATTTCAATGGTTTTGTGTGAGTAAAATAAGGTTTTTTAAATGCTAATTCCTAACTATATATGGTCTATAACCTATGGTTTTTTCAGTGAATTTTCAAGGTTTTGTAAATGCTAATTCCTAACTATATATGGTCTATAACCTATGGTTTTTTCAGTGCATTTTCAAGGTTTTGTAAATGCTAATTCCTAACTATATATGGTCTATAACCTATGGTTTTTTCAGTGAATTTCAATGGTTTTTTAATAGCAAATATCATAAGCTGTCGAATGTCAAATACGTGGTAAGTAAAAACATTTTCGTGTTTATGCACACTGATCTGCTTTGAATGCTGCCCCCCCCCCTCATTTCTATTAGGAGTACTCTCTCTTTGCAGATAGTGAAAGGTAGTTAACGCAGGCCTTTGCCCCCGTTGTAATACGTCGTGCCTGCTTCTCTCTCCATTTGATTGATTGTTATCCAAGCATTTACTGTTTTAGAATTGGTTCTCTTTGGTTCATTCTCTATTTACAAACAAACACAGAGTCGCAATACTCTGTTTAGTCTTTGCAGATAACGAAAAATCGTGTAAAAAAACATAAGGAATCGAGCAAAATCAGTAGGCCACTAATGGGATCTCTTTTTGACCTCGCTAAAATAGAAACATTAGGAACAACCCCTCATGACAAATACGAAACTAGTGAGATGAACTAAACTCCACACCATGATGGCTGCAATACAGCTCGACTCCGCCACCCACCCCGCCCAAAATAACGATAAAGAGCGGCTGCCATGATTGCTCGCGGAATGGCCACGACGGAGCTACGAAATGGTGGTGCTCTCATGCTAACCCCAGCTTCAGTCTGAAACATCCAGAAACACTGTAGACTACCAATTCGATCAGTTCCGGTAGCGCCCCAACGTAACCCGGTAGAGAAGAACTAGCCCTCCCCTCTTTGACTGATGGTTCTTGTTGCCTGTCCCTTCTGTTGTCATTTAACAGAACTATTTAGCCTGCTGAAAAGGGTTGTGTTCCGACCGCTGGTTGGTGGAGACATTTCGACTATATTCTGGACCTGCGTTGTCGCGTAATGTGTCATATGACGCGACGCGTTAGCGCATCCGGAAGTGATCCGGGGCGCGACGAGCAGCGCGTAACGTAAGCATAACAGGTCATGTGACTTGTTAATAAAACTTTTCATTGGTTCATTTTACTTTTCTTATTCTAATGATGAAAGGCTTGGTCATATGACCTAAAAATTACGCTTTTTATTACTTCCGAACATTATTTTTTCTTAAACATATATGTTATAATGTTCCAGGCTAATGTACTTTCCCGGAAAATTTACAACTGTCCTGCAAGTAAAATATATTCTTTTTTCGAGAAAAAGGGCGTTTCTTCGTCCCATGACGGAGCCGTTGAGCAAAAGAGGGTCGACCTGCTGTCTTAGTCGCCGATACGCTTGAATATGAGATTCTTATCGATCACTTTATGTTGCAGGAGTAGAAAACACAACAGCCCTTGACCATTTATCTTTACTGCGTTCCTGCGTATTATACCTTTTACCCTTCATGTAATTGGTCTGCTTTATTTCACTTGCCTTTTACTGATTCTAAAACAGTGACTATTATTAAAAACTTTACCAATGTAAATACTACTACCATGTTTTCTTTTAAAAACCTTTATTGTGAAAATGTCAGTATACAAATACGGGCCTATAACCACGTGCGCCGGCCACGGAGCAAACTGTAATCGTATATGATGAGGAGACATTTACACTGTAGAGAAACGTTACGGGCGGGCCATTAGGTTGCAAGAACTAAGGTGTCTAACAGTTGCAGAATCGGTGGACGTACATTTTATAATTAAAATACGACAGGGCCAGTTACAATAAAATTATCTAGATATACATTTGCGGGCAAGTACCATGGGTGACGTTAATTCGAACTTTCAATAGTACAGTAATCAATAACACATCACAACTTAATATCAATAGAGATGTCGAAATATTCAATCTATTCTCGTCCCCGCCCGCCATGTGCTTCAAAACTCCATACGTATCTCGTGATATCAAAGTTTTACAACAAGTACACAACAAGGAGTTACGAGTCCCATTTATTCCGGCGCCATTTTGGGCGAGGACGGGCAGGTCCAGGATATAGTCAAAATGTCGCTACCAACCATCGACTATGATGATGTTCATATGCTGTATTTATTAGAGTAACACTCATCTGTCCACATGAAATTAATTTGCCACAATCTAAACATGTCATTTTAATCTTTCCAAACTTCTTCTAAATATTTGGGACCGTTTCCCTTGCCTCTGATGCAGTCAGTGCCACTTCTTTGATGAATGTACTGGCAGGTCGGGGGTTCTTCTCCAAATCTCTCTTTTATGCAGCACTATAATTAATCGGTGCCACCTCTCCATATGACGATGCATGGTATAGTTACCATAACTATATTTTTTTTCGGTTCCTCTGGAGAGTACATCGTGGCAGATGAAGCGTGTAACGTACCGGGCATTTACCTTTTTTTGCATGTAGAGGAAAGGAAAAAAAATTCAAGCGTCCGAGTTCTAAGGTGTCCCAGGGCCATTTTAGTGGACCAGGCCCAAATCCAAAGAACAGGCCGCCATTTTGAGAGTCCTGTTGCAGCCGCCTGTCGCTGTAGCATCAAGAGCGGCCGAAACTCAGCTGAATGGCAACTGAAACGGTAAAGGGGCGCCCCACTACAGCAGACGAGCCTCCACCTGGGAAGGCCCGTTCACGCCGCCTCCCCCCCCCTTTGGGCACCCCACGCCGTTATTCGGAGCAGTATTGTAGGATGGCCACACCAGTGCAGCAACTTGCTAGACACCACCTCGGTGGTAACCGAATCTCAGCGCCTTGTGGTGTCTCCTATTCAGAAAACATTGTTGTGCTGCCTTCGACCGATTCGCCGCAAGTGCGCACGCAACTCAGCTGCATAGCTTGCTAGACACCACCTCGGTGCTAACCGAATCTCAGCGCCTTGTGGTGTCTTCTATTCAGAAAATATTGTTGCGCTGCCTTTGGCCCCATTCGCACATCGGTCCGCTACTGACGCCACCTCACAGGCCAACGGGGTGCCCCACGCCGACTTTCAGCATTGTAGGATGGCCACACCAGTGCAGCAACTTGCTAGACACCACCTTGGTGCCATCCGGATCTTGGCATCTCAGCGCCTTGTGGTGTCTTCTATTCGGAAAATATTGTTGCGCTGCCTTTGGCCCCATTCGCACATCGGTCCGCTACTGACACCATCTCACAGGCCAACGGGGCGCCCCACGCCGACTTTCAGCATTGTAGGATGGCCACACCAGTGCGGCAACCTAGACACTAACTCGGTGCCATCCAGATCTTGGCATCTCAGCGCCTAGTGGTGTCTTCTATTCGGAAAATATTGTTGCGCTGCCTTTGGCCCCATTCGCACATCGGTCCGCTACTGACGCCATCTCACAGGCCAACGGGGCGCCCCACACCGACTTTTACCATTGTAGGATGGCCACACCAGTGCGGCAACTTACTAGACACCACCTCGGTGCCATCCGGATCTTCGCATCTCAGCGCCTTGTGGTGTCTTCTATTCAGAAAATATTGTTGCGCTGCCTTTGGCCCCATTCGCACATCGGTCCGCTACTGACACCATCTCACAGGCCAACGGGGCTCCCCACGCTGACTTTCAGCATTGTAGGATGGCCACACCAGTGCGGCAACTTACTAGACACCACCTCGGTGCCATCCGGATCTTGGCGCGTTGTGCTGCCTTCGGCCTATTCGCACATCGTTCCGCTACTGACGCCGCCTCACGTGCCAACGTATTTTCTCCACATTTTATACCCTATGCCGCATAACAGGTCATGTGACTTGTTTATAAAACTTTTCATTGGTTCATTTTACTTTTGGTTTCCTAATGATGGAAGGCTTGATCATATGACCTAAAAACAACACTTTTCATTGGATGAAAACTTTTTTTTTCCCCAAACGATGAAAGCCCCACCTTGTTTCTGGATGTTTCAGACTGAAGCTGGCGTCAACATGAAAGCACCACCATCTCGTGGCTCCGTCGTGGTCATTCCGCGAGCAATCATGGCAGCCGCTCCCCACCAGAAGCCTGCAGGAGTCGGGGCCCCCAAAACTTTTGTTGAATCCTCAAGGCGGAGGGGACGCTTTCGAGAATGGGGTCCAAGACCTAGCAGACAAGCGTGCGATTTCCAAGGTGTCCCAGGGCCATTTCAGTGGACCAGGCCCAAAAAGGAAAGAGCCTGCCGCCATTTTGAGAGTCCTGTGACAGCCGCCTATCGCTGCACCGCAAGAGTGGGCGCAACTCAGCTGAATTGCGGCTTTTGACACAGTGGACCAAAAGCGGACGGAATGGCAACTGAAACGGTAAAGGGGCGCCCCACTACAGCAGACGAAACTCCACCTGGAGAGGCCCGTTCACGCCGCCTCCCCCCCCCCTGGGGCGCCCCACGCCGTTATTCGGAGGGCGGCAACTTACTGGACATCACCTTGGTGCCATCGTTCTGCTGCCTTGGAACTATTCGAACAACAGACCGCTACTGATGACCCACCCCCCGCGACGCCCCACGCCGGATACCGAAATCAGTGCGGCACCCAGGCAACATCACCTGGGTGCCGTCCAGAAATCTGGACGTTGTGCTACGTTGGGACTATTCGCACAGCCGACCGCTACTTCCTTCATTTTCCCTAAAAATGTTTAAATGTTTTTACTGTTTTTGTTTTGTTGTATATATTTATAAGTTATTAAAGTTTTATAATCTTACTACTTTGTTGGAGTGCTATATATTTTTAATGTGACACATAATTGTAAAAACTTTGATGTACAAAGAGTCATCCCTGGAATCTTCCGCTTCAGGCTCGGTCCCCTCCCCAATCACAATACAGGATGGTTTTCAGATAGTAGGAACGCGTGTGCTGTGACGGATCTCATCGGGTGTGGGCCTTGATCTACTATAACTCCTTTGAAGAGGGGTGATTCTTTACAGCTGGGGCCATAAACTACATCTGCAGGGCTAGCTGATAGCCTAGGACCGGCCTGGACAATTGGACACAGAGGAAAAGGAGTGTCAGAGGGTGCGGTAGTGAATAGGGCGAAAGGGAGGTGTCGGGCGGGCACAGGGTGTGATTCTCAGGGAAGAGCAGCGCAGATGGGGGGAGGTTTATTACCCATGCATAAGACAGAGAGCGGGGGTGACCAGTGCCTGGGGGAGATGCTTGCAAGGGTGGGGAGCCATTCTAAGGATCGACAGCGTACAGAGAGTGGGTCTGGTCAAGGCATCTAAAATGGCTGCCGTGCACGACAAAAGTGTGGCATTTGAAAAAAGGCAAGATGGCGCAGACAATGTTTTTCAACACTTCCTGATTTCCTTCGAATCGAACGTTAACAGACGTTCGGGCATATTACCAAAGTTAAGCGATATTTATCCCTAACGATGCTTAGCAACAAATTTTTTACCGCTAAGCATCGTCAGAAATTATCGCAGATAAACCTTGCTATTATCAAGGTTTATCGCAAATGCGATGAAAAACGACCGCAATGCATTAATATCGCTGAAAAGTCAGCGATATTCATGCATTACCGAGCTAATGCTCTTAGCCATGTTATCCACCTCCCATTGGATAACATGGCTAAGAACTGCTCAGGGCAGGTGTTACTTTTTGGAGATATTCGCGCTTAGCGCGAATATCTCCAAAAGTTGGTAATAGGAGATAGCGATGTTAGCGACTGTTTCCAGTCGCTAACATCTTGACATGCCCACTTTGCATGTCATTAGTGATAAATATCACTGACATGCAAAGTGGAGCCCAAGATGGTCGCTATCTCCTACTAGCGGTCGCTAACTGGTGTTAGCAACAGCTAGGTAATAGGGAGATAATTTTATCTCCGCGAAGCGGAGCGCTGTTACAGATATATATCTTTTTTTGAACGTTAATTTCTCAAAATCCACTGGAGCACATATATTGAGACCTAGCAAAGGCACATCGGGCTACCAGTCCCTACAATTTTGCCAAGTTTCGTGCAAATCCATTCAGCCGTTCGATTATTATTATTTTATTTTTTTTTTGCCCCGCGGGGGGCCCTTTTAAAACCTCCACATCAAACCTAAGAGGTCAAGGAGGATCTACTATGCCCCCTTATGGTCATTTGCCCCTTCGCTTTGGCCTCCTCTTGACTCTCGATCCTACCGAGAGACAAGATGGCGGCCGCTACGGACTGTTTGGAATGTTTACAGACGCCGGAGAACCAATCAGCTTCGCAAAGCTCCGTAACGCGAAAAGTACGCGAAGCGGAGCGCTGTTACAGATATATATCTTTTTTTGAACGTTAATTTCTCAAAATCCACTGGAGCACATATATTGAGACCTAGCAAAGGCACATCTGGCTACCAGTCCCTACAATTTTGCCAAGTTTCGTGCAAATCCATTCAGCCGTTCGATTATTATTGTTTATTTATTTTTTGCCCCGAGGGGCCCTTTTAAAACCTCCACATCAAACCTAGGGGGTCAGGGAGGATCTACTTTGCCCCCTTATGGTCATTTGCCCCTTCGCTTTGGCCTCCTCTTGTCTCTCGATCCTACCGAGAGACAAGATGGCGGCTGCTACGGACTGTTTGGAATGTTTACAGACGCCGGAGAACCAATCAGCTTCGCTTCACAAAGCTCCGTAACGCGAAAAGTACGCGAACTGGAGCGCTGCCCGGTCCGCTGTTACAGATATATATCTTTTTTTGAACGTTAATTTCTCAAAATCCACTGGAGCACATATATTGAGACCTAGCAAAGGCACATCGGGCTACCAGTCCCTACAATTTTGCCAAGTTTCGTGCAAATCCATTCAGCCGTTCGGGCTAAAAGTGAGGCCAACCGCCCTATGGAAAACTCAATGTTAAAAACACGTTTTGGGACCCCCCTTTTTTCTCGGCCCCCCCTTGACGAACCCCCCCCAAATTTTCAGGGGCTGCTCAGAAACAAAATGTTCCATTTTCCTGAAAATTTCAGCCAATTCCGTCCACAAACGCCAAAGTTATTAGACATAGAATTTTCAAAAATCCCATAGAGAAAAAATCCTAACTATATATACCTACTGGCGACCGCCAGTAGGTAATATATATATATATATATATATATAGATATATATATATATATAGATATATATATATATATATCTATATATATATATATTCACTGAAAAAACCATAGGTTATAGACCATATATAGTTAGGAATTAGCATTTACAAAACCTTGAAAATTCACTGAAAAAACCATAGGTTATAGACCATATATAGTTAGGAATTAGCATTTAAAAAACCTTATTTTACTCACACAAAACCATTGAAATTCCATATATAGTTAGTTGCACTAACTATATATTGCGCACCCGCAATCCACTGCTGATGATGTCACATATTACATCATTCATGACATGGTCAGTGACATCACTGATGACATCACTGATGACATCTCAAATGACATCACTGATGACATCTCACTTGACATCAATGATCACATCACTGATGATATCATTCATGTGACAATACAATGCATCTCCTCACATTTTAATATAACCAGTGTTAAAAACAGAGTATAATTTTTGAAACCATTGACACACCAATACTAGTTACTACATACGTACTCACTGATTCCTACGTCTACACACACATTCACTCATTCACCCATACAATCATTCATACATACAATCACTCATGTTTACAACACAATCATATGCACTCATACACCTATACAGACACTCACACTCTGCCACTCATCCATGGAGTTACTCACACACCTAGTCAGTCCTGTAAAGAATCAATCACACTTCCATTTTCTACTCTATACAGTTAAACATAGAGCACCTTACGTTTTCAACCATATACTAACACATACTTACTCTCTTATACAATCATTGATACAAGTACACATTGATCTGTACAGAGTCACACACCTCCCATCCAGCCACACACACACTCAGTCTCCCATGCAAATACTTGGGCAATCAATCAATAACCCATATAGTTACTCATATAGCTACTGATCAACACATGCAGCAGTTTACAGAACAACAGACATAATGATGCACAAATTAAGACAGTTTAGTCACTAACCCATGCACTCAGTGAGACACATTTAATCACTCACTCATACATTCAGTCATGCACCTACTAAATCCTTCGTCCAGACACTTATACATCCACTCATTCTTCAATATGTAAGACATATTTTAACTTTACAGAAACATAGTCACTGGATGTTGTCATCAGTGATGTCATCAGTGATGTCATTTGAGATGTCATCAGTGATGTCATCAGTGATGTCACTGACCATGTCATGAATGATGTAATATGTGACATCATCAGCAGTGGATTGCGGGTGCGCAATATATAGTTAGTGCAACTAACTATATATGGAATTTCAATGGTTTTGTGTGAGTAAAATAAGGTTTTTTAAATGCTAATTCCTAACTATATATGGTCTATAACCTATGGTTTTTTCAGTGAATTTTCAAGGTTTTGTAAATGCTAATTCCTAACTATATATGGTCTATAACCTATGTTTTTTTCAGTGAATTTCAATGGTTTTTTAATAGCAAATATCATAAGCTGTCGAATGTCAAGTACGTGGTAAGAATTTTTTTTTTCGTGTTTATGCACACTGATCTGCTTTGATTGCTGCCCCCCACCCCTCATTTCTATTAGGAGTACTCTCTCTTTGCAGATAGTGAAGGGTAGTTAACGCAGCCCTTTCCCCCTTTGTAATCCGTCGTGCCTGCTTCTCTCTCCATTTGATTGATTGTTCTCTTTGGTTCATTCTCTATTTACAAACAAGCACAGAGTCGCAATACTCTGTTTAGTCTTTGCAGATAGCGAAAAATCGTGTAAAAAAACAAAAGGAATCGAGCAAAATCAGTAGGCCACTAATGGGATCTCTTTTGACCTCGCTAAAATAGAAACATTAGGAACAACCTGTTGAAAATAGCAATGCGTATGTATATAAGCGGCGTTCATTTGTGTTCACAGTACCCCTTGTTGATTGTTTCAATCGAGCATTGAATTGTTCGAAGTTAATTCTCTTAACGATCTTCTCTACCTGCAAACGAGGAAGAATAGGAATATTCTATCTCCCTTTGCAGATAGTGAAGGGTAGGTAACGCAAGCCTTTAACACGTCGTACCTATTTCATTCCTCATTGATTGATTGATTGTCCGAACATTGACTGTTTGGGAATTAGTTCTTTTTGGAGGTATTCCCTGTTTGCAAATAAACGTAGGAAAATCTTTGCAAGTAGTGAAAGGATACGTAATGCGGACCGTTCTCCCCCGTTGTAATCTGTCATGCCTATCTACTCCCCACTGATTGATGCACCTTTTTCACCCGGACCATTTACTAGAGATACGTCATCTGGCCCGACCAGAGAGCACCCCTAGTGAAAAGGACATATGCAATAATAACGAAGTGATCACTGTATCCTGTTAACAGAAACTTTACCATGAAACAACCTGGAAAGAAAAAAATAGGAAAACGAAAATCAGTAGGCCACTGATGAACATGAACTTTTATTAAACAACGAACAAAGAAACGATAACATAACGTAATGATAAAACCTATTAATGTCCTAGAAACAAGAAAACGTTAAAATATGCCAGTGGTGAGAGACCAGAAAAACAGTAAGAGAAACCAAATCACCCCTCGCTGTCCCACCGCCTGCCACGCCAAAAAAATCGATAGACTAGGGAAAATGCAAGTCAGTAGAACATCCACCCCCACTCTGGAAACTTCCAAGGTGGGGCAGGGTTCCGGCTACGCCCAGCCGGGAGCAGCCCATATAAGGCAGGTCCTGCTGCCACGCCTCGGCCAGGAGATCCTAACGTAGGGTGTAGCCGGAGGAGAGGCCGAGACCAGCGGGACCCGGCCAGGGGATTGCCTTTACAACGCTGAACAGTTGCAGGGGGGGGGAATGTCTCCTCGACCCTCCCCTCTCTCTCCCAGTCCGGCCGCGGTGGCCCTTGAGAGTTGCAGGTAGTCCCGCCACATGCTCTTCCGGTCCGACCACCAACGGTCGGGGGGCCGAGGCCGACGGGATCCGGCTGCAGCCGATAAACCAAGAAACCCGTTCATGGGCCCAGAGCCAGGGGCGTCCGGCCGACATCCACCGGAAGCCCGGCCCGAAGACGGACGGGACACTTCTTTCTTTTATAATGGCTGCGACAACACTGGAGGGGGATGTCTTGCACATGCCTCCGACCCCCCCCTCGTCCTCATCGCCTGGTCCGGCCATAACAAATCTCAAGCGAGACGCCGTGGGGTGCACTGGGAGGGAGAGACGGTGCGAACAGGCCTCTCCCGCCTCCCCAGGTGGAGGCTTCCCAGCTGCACCCTCAGCGCTCCAGGCGGTGGCATCCTAACAACTACAGTGCTGCACAGTTTCGGAACGACCTAGATAACGGTTCTTCCACTGTGGCCATGCTGCAACGTCTCGCCCGGCAGGGTGGAGCCCGTCCGCTCATGTGACCCCGCGATCGCCGGTAGCTGCCGAACTCTCAAAATGGCGGTCGACCTGGCAAGAGCGGGCCCAACATAAAGAAATGGCCCGGTCACTGGTTGACTCCACCACCGTAGTCCTCCACGACCTTGAAGATTCTAGAGGAGCCGCGGGAGTCTCCGACCCCCGATGGGGAATGACTGCCATGATCGCCCGTGGAGTGACGAAACTGTATCCGCGGGACGTCGGCGCTCCCATGCTGGCGCCAGCCTCACTTTGAATTACTACAATCCTGCAGACCTTACTTCCGGTGAAAGCACAGTGTGACCCGGTAGGAAAAATTATTGCACCCCCTCCCCTTTTTGACTGATAGTTCAAACCACCGATCCTTTCCTTTGCCCTTTTAACGGAACTTTGGACTGCCTCCCCCTCTTTTACATTTTCTAGAGAAAACAAAACATTAACCACTACATTAGCATAGCAGTTGACACCAGAACTGTTTTCAAATTGAAAACCAACAACATCTTCAACAGAATCCTTTTTGTTTCTGCTGTGACCCTGCTACAGCACAGGCATTGTCCCCAGCAGTAATTCTGCAATGCCGGTAAGAATAGCTGTGGTGCCTACTGGACTCACTCACCCCCGCGGCGCCCCACGCCGTTTTTTGCTGGGCGGCAACTTACTAGACATCACTTTCGTGCCATCTAGATTTCAGCGCGTTCTGCTGCCTTGGAACTATTCGCACAACAGACCGCTACTGACAAGAATATTTCATTATTGGTGCTGTCAATTTCAATAAATCTATTGGATAATTAAAAAGAAATTGCCACGGTCTCTTCGTTGTTTAAATGTTTTTACTGTTTTTGTTTTGTTGTATATATTTATATGTTATTAAAGTTTTATATTCCTACTACTTTGTTGGAGTGCTATATATTTTTAATGTGACACATAATTGTAAAAACTTTGATGTACAGAGAGTCATTCCTGGAATCTTCCGCTTCAGGCTCGGTCCCCTCCCCAATCACAATACAGGATGGTTTTCAGATAGTAGGAACGCGTGTGCTGTGACGGATCACATCGGGTGTGGGCCTTGATCTACTATAACTCCTTTGAAGAGGGGTGATTCTTTACAGCTGGGGCCATAAACTACATCTGCAGGGCTAGCTGATAGCCTAGGACCGGCCTGGACATTCGGACACAGAGGAAGAGGAGTGTCAGAGGGTGCGGTAGTGAATAGGGCGAAAGGGAGGTGTCGGGCGGGCACAGGGTGTGATTCTCAGGGAAGAGCAGCGCAGATGGGGGAAGGTTTATTGCCCATGCATAAGACAGAGAGCGGTGGTGACCAGTGCCTGGGGGAGATGCTTACGAGGGTGAGGAGCCATGCTACGAATCGACAGCGTGCAGAGAGTGGGTCTGGTCAAGACATCTAAAATGGCTGCCGTGCACGACAAAAGTGTGGCATTTCAAAAAAGGCAAGATGGCGCAGACAATGTTTTTCAACACTTCCTCATTTCCTTCGAATCGAACGTTAACAGACGTTGGGGCATATTACCAAAGTTAAGCGATATTTATCGCTAACGATGCTTACCAACCAATTTTTTACCACTAAGCATCGTCAGAAATTATCGAAGATAAACCTTACTATTATCAAGGTTTATCGCAAATGCGATAATAAACGGCCGCAATGCATGAATATCGCTAAAAAGTCAGCGATATTCATGCATTACCGAGCTAATACTCTTAGCCATGTTATCCACCTCCCATTGGATAACATGGCTAAGAACTGCTCAGGGCAGGTGTTACTTTTTGGAGATATTCGCGCTTAGCGCGAATATCTCCAAAAGTTGGTAATAGGAGATAGATATCTTGCATGTTGTAATGCAAGTTATTGTGGTATATGGAACTCATACCATAATCTCTCAGGAAAGCAGAAACTGATCCTTTTGGGACCGCCTAAAAAGGCCTAGGGGGTGAGGAGTACTCTACTTTGCCCCCTTTTCACGTTCCGAACTATTTTATTTTACTCTCTTCTGTAATTACACAAAATACCAGCGATAAGATGCATCGGAGACACACAGTGAGAGAAAGGAGGCCGGAGATGAAGAAGACATGTCAAATACACATTGGAGATAATATAGTGGCAGAAGGGAAGTAAATATGAGTAAACTTACCATGTAACATAAAAATGTTGCACTCTATACTATAAGTCTCATTTTATACTACAATCACTTCGCTACAACCTCATAAATTAAAAATAAAAATAAATAATGTCTCAAACAATTTTTGATTTAATATAAATTTATTCTTCAGAATTTTCTAAATTTGAAACAACTAGTAACATGTCCTCATCAGTAATTTCCTCTTCAATCATCTCATCTGGAATCTCCTCATTAAAAGTCTGCAATGATGATTCTTGTAACTCTATGGTCTCCAAACACTCGGTAAATTCGCCATCAAGAGATTGATCAAAAAAATCATTCAAGTCATCTCCTCCTTCTGACAATATTTCATTATTGGTGCTGTCCATTTCAATCAATGTAGTGGAATCATTCAAGTCATCTCCTCGTGACAATATTTCATTATTGGTGCTCTCAATTTCAATCAATGTAGTGGAATCATTCAAGTCATCTCCTCCTTGTGACAATATTTCATTATTGGTGCTGTCCATTTCAATCAATCTAATGGAATCATACAAGCCATCTCCTCCTTGTGACAATATTTCATTATTGGTGCTCTCAATTTCAATCAATGTAGTGGAATCATTCAAGTCATCTCCTTGTGACAATATTTCATTCTTGGTGCTGTCCATTTCAATCAATCTAATGGAATCATACAAGTCATGTCCTCCTTGTGACAATATTTCATTATTGGTGCTCTCAATTTCAATCAATGTAGTGGACAATTCAAAAGAAATTGCCACGGTCTCTTCATTGTGAGCCATTTTATTTTGAAATTGCTTGCTGTAAATTGCAGAAAAAAATAATCACTTTCATTTATCGTTTTTAGTAATACATAATATAAAACTAACTTCATCAAGTATTTAGTATAACAGAAGGACTGCAAATAAATAACAGAAAACATTTTTCAAATTATCTTCAAGTGTACAACATAGTTCCCCTTACAAATTAACAACTCACCTTTTTAAAAGTAGCAGAAGTGTTAGTACTGTGTAAATCAAACACCAGAAATTCACCACCAAAAATTCCTCACAAATGTACCTCAGACAGTAGTATCACAAAATGGCTGTGGTTTCCTCTCATTTGACATATATACATAACCAATTAACTTTCATCACACACAAATACAAAACCAAAGTAACATTTTAATTGGTTCTAAATTTCAACACTTTCAAATGTGTTTTCCCCATGCAATTTTCCATAGGACATTTACATACGTCTACAGCCTGAATGGCTGAACGGAATTACACCAAACTTGGCAAAATGGTACATCAAACCTAAGAGGTCAGGAATGATCTACTATGCCCCCTTATGGTCATTTCCCCCTTCGCTTTGGCCTCCTCTTGTCTCTCAATCCTACCGAGGGACAAGATGGCGGCCGCTACGGACTGTTTGGAATGTTGACAGACGCCGGAGAACCAATCAGCTTCGCAAAGCTCCGTAACGCGAAAAGTACGCGAAGCGGAGCGCTGTTACAGATATATATCTTTTTTTCAACGTTAATTTCTCAAAATCCACTGGAGCACATATATTGAGACCTAGCAAAGGCACATCGGGCTACCAGTCCCTAATATTTTGCCAAGTTTCGTGCAAATCCATTCAGCCATTCGATTATTATTATTTTGTTTTTTTTTTGCCCCGCGGGGCCCTTTTAAAACCTCCACATCAAACCTAGGGGGTCAGCGAGGATCTACTATGCCCCCTTATAGTTATTTCCCCCTTTGTTTTGACCTCCTCTTGTCTCTCGATCCTACCGAGAGACAAGATGGCGGCCGCTACGGACTGTTTGGAATGTTGACAGACGCCGGAGAACCAATCAGCTTCGCTTCACAAAGCTCCGTTGCGCGAAAAGTCCGCGAACCAGAGCGCTAACCGGTCCGCTGTTACAGATATATATCTTTTTTTAAACGTTAATTTCTCAAAATCCACTGGAGCACATATATTGAGACCTACAAAAGGCACATCGGGCTACCAGTCCCTACAATTTTGCCAAGTTTCGTGCAAATCCATTCAGCCGTTCGGGCTAAAAGTGAGGCCAACCGCCCTATGGAAAACTCAATGTTAAAAACACGTTTTGGGACCCCCCTTTTTTCTCGGCCCCCACTGGACGAACCCCCCCCAAATTTTCAAGGGCTGCTCAGAAACAAAATGTGCCATTTTCCTGAAAATTTCAGCCGATTCCGTCCACAAACGCCAAAGTTATTACACATAGAATTTTCAAAAAACCCATAGAGAAAAAATCCTAACTATATATACCTACTGGCGACCGCCAGTAGGTAATATATATATATATATATATATATATATACATATATATTTCTCAGGTCTTTGCGTCCATGAAGATTCTTCACCATGAGTGTGGATGTCTGTGTAGTATGCCATCTCCTACCATGCAGGGGGACTGATACTAGCCACACATGGTCTTCAAACCCCATCTCTGTGAAACGAGTTTTGCTAGTGGAAAGTATAAGCCTGCATTGCCTGCACCTAACGCAATCTGTGGCAGTTTCATGAGCTGAACGCCTATTTTATGCCTGCAGGGCGTAAAGTGAATTCCTTTAACCTGATATTTCTATGAGTTAGTACCTTATTTTGAGACAACTCAGCTCAGAAACAGAAAGAGGCAAACCTTGCTCCGACATATTGAGTTTAACCCCTTCACAGGGGTGCGAATTTTGCCGCGGCGGGGGCGGGCTACGGGGTGAGCGCGGCGCTGCAGTGCTCGTGATGGAACCACGCCGTCATGAGTCACGGGCGGCGTGTGCTCATGACGGCGTGGTTCGGTCACGGCCCCGCCCGCTCATTAATTCGCCTGGGGGGAATTAAAGCCGTGTGGGTGGAGCGGCAGCCGCATGATGTAACCACACCATCATGAGAACACGCCGCCCATGACTCATGACGGCGTGGTTCCGTCGTAAGCATGCAACGGGTTAATGAATTCACTTTATGGCTGTAATGGAGGTGAAAGATGTAACTGCACAGCATGAAGTTGTAAATATAATACTTCATTACTCCTGAAACGTGTAAGAGCTCAGGGAGCAGCTACACTCCAGACTGAAGTCCAAGCCCAGGCTGACAAGAGTCAGTTTAGAACTCAGAACTGACACTCAGAACTCACGTTTGACTTCTGCACACCCTCAATGAAACACGGCTGGAATTTGGGGACACCCAACTAAGCAATTTCTATGATTTTAACCTCAAAACAAGAACTAAAATACAGAAACAAGTTTACATAAAAATACCAAAATATATCAAATATTTTACTTAATTCACAAACATAAAAAATATGCAACAATAACAGTTTTATTGGGTAGTTTGGACCTTTTCAAAATGTAGTTTCACTTCAAAACAAGATACGACATGCATGCCTCTTTGTCTTCTCAGCTCCTAATGAATGGATACTTTATTTTTCTAGGCACATACCAGTGCTTCAATTCAAATTCACTTCAACAGTGGTCCTTAAAAGATTCAAATTTCTGTATTCAAACTCCTCCCATTAATCAAGATAAGGATGCCAACTTAATTTTTAGCTTCCATTTTTAAATTCCTTCATCTTTTCAGAAAAATTAAAATGTTAAATGTTACTTTTAATGTACATATATTTTTTATTAACCTGCTAATCCTATTACATTTCTAAACAGTCATGGGGTCGTTGAGTTGGCTTCACAGACTCTCTTGGGTCCAAGGACCTCAGGATAAGAAAGTAAGAGATGGAAAAAAACGAAGGGAGACATTTCAAAGACAAACACAGGGCCTGCCAAAGCCAAAATACAAATACAAGAAAAAATGCCTTTAATACAACAAAGCCCTGCAGGTGCAGAAAACATGAGCTCAGCCTTCTACTGTGCCCCACATCACATCATGATACTGCCCCTGAAAGCCACATATGATGCCTAGGATGAGACAAATAAAATGACACAACATTTGGGCTTTAGGTGCTTATTTAAGAGAGGCTTGCACCACTTTTTAGGACACTCCGGCGGCGTAAGCCTCTCAACCAAATTTGTGAGGTGACACAAAACTAGTCTACGTGGCATTGTATGGCCCCATAGATATAGAGTTTGGCAAAGCAGCACAAGTCGCGGCCTTGTGTTACATTGCATCAAGGAGGCGTTCCATGGACATTGCGATGAGGCTTTGCAGCACCTATGGATTTTGACTCCGCCCCAGATTTACTTAATAATGTAAACCTGGGGCAGCGCCAAAACCTTACACCTTCCCAGAGCAGGCTTAACGAAGAGAAATGTTTGTATATCTCCTAATTATTTCCTTTTTCCATGTGTGCTACATTCTGCAGCACACATAGAAAGACAAAAATGCCTATTGGGATTGTTTTTGTGCAGGAAGGTATTCCTTCCTGCACAAAAACAATCCTGCCTGCAATGGAGGCACCCTTGCACCATGGTACCTAAATTGACGTCAGGCTGCCATAACGGCACCAGCACAGGGGGAAAGAACAGGAATTGCCCTTATATCGTAAATACAGTGCATTCCTGCCCTTTCACATTGGCGAAGGGCAGTGCAGCAAGAACTTGCTGAGCGGCCATACGCCAATTTCTCATAAATGAGGTCCAGAGCTTTCATCCAGGATATGAGTGCGGATGTTACACAGTGCATCTTTCCAGTCTTGCTGATGGTTTTCTTCTCACATGCTTCCCAAATATAGTATTTAGTTTATATGAATATACAAAATAATTTTTGCATCAGTTTCTCAAAAGAAGTTTATCAGGTATAAGATAGTTTTGTTAAATGGTGAAAGAGTTACAAGGTAAACTTGAGGAGAGAGAGCACCCGGCAAGGTTAAACACACTGTACATGGTCTCCAGCCTTACCCCGGCTGTCTCTGTACAGTGGCTCCCTGTTTCTTTTGACTGTATTCTTAAGATTTCAATCACTGATTTTGTCTATACTAATTTATTTGGAGATGCTTTCTGTGGAAAATAATAGCAACCCTTTCCCTGTCTCCTATATTTACCTGCCCTTGCACTTTTCTTAAAAATACAAATATGCTCAGGAAAGTGCAATAGAGTAACTGTAAGAGCACCACACCTTTGCAGCTAATTCTTGCATCATTATACACAAACACACACACACACACAGTCATTTCTATGTAAAAAGCATTTTTTATTTGCCTAGAATAGAACACAGTTAGAAACTGAGTTACGGTTGGGTCTTACATGTATAAAATCATTGTGCCTGATTCACAAATTGCCCTTTGTAGTTCAATTTGTGGTACTACAAAACGTATTACAGAATGCAATTCACAAATTGTGTGGTGTTTTGTGACTCTGCACACCCTATATCCATGTGTGCAGAGTTCTATGCTCTGATAGCGGAGTCTCTAGGTGTGGAGAACTGGTCACACATTAGTATAAGGAGTTCAGACTCATAAAACTCTGCACATGGGGCCCCATTAGGATGGCGGGCGGATTGTCACCGCCGGGCCGGCGGGGACAATCCGCCCGCCATCTCTGTAGAAGAGACCCCCGTCATATTATTATGGCTGGGGGGTCCGCGGCGGACGGAAAGACCGTCAGCCGCTTTTCCACCCGGTCGACATGTCGACCAGGCGGAAAAGGGTCCAATATGGTGGCGGTGTCTTTCAGACACCGCCAGTCATATTACAATGTGCATTTGTGATTGCCTTTCTGTGGCAGCATTACCACCACGGAAAGGCATGCTGAGTCTGCTTGGGGGTCTGTTGCAGGCCCCCATGGACTCCCCCCATGGACTCTGGTGGGGTGGGGGGTGCACATGGGGGGGTACCATACCTTTCAAAGTACAACATGGGTCCAAAATTCCTGGTGGGTCAATCATCGCCAGTAATGTGGCGACGATTGACCCACCAGGAATTTTGGACGCAGCGTGGAAATTAATGTGGATTTGTTTATCGTTGGCGAAATACCAGGTATTGCCGATTTTTGTTGTTCGAAGAGATTTGACTGTCGTGAGGAGCGAGGAGATATTTACAGACTTCGGCGTTAATTGTCATTTTGTTGATCTAATATTTTTGTGTGATCCTGAAGTTTACTGACGGAATTGTGTTGCAGCATTTTTTGAAATCATCCAAGCGTTGACTTACTTCTCGTGAAGCCATCCGCTCGAGAGAGTCCCAGGCATTCTCAGAGTTGCTGCTGCTGTGTTCTTTCCTGGAACGTTCTCTTCCTGCTGCCGTACGGTGAAGCGGCACTTTCCTGTAGCGTGTGACGTCACCACGCATGCGAGTGTACGCAAGTACACGCGAAAGACACAAAAGACGAGCTGGTTTATTAATCCCTGCTTGTAACGGAAGAGATTATATGGAAAGGCGTTGTGAGCATATTTTGGAGGTTGCTCAGCTATCACTTCAGGATTATTTGAAAGTTTGTTTCAAGTAGGAGGCAAGTCTGATTATTTATTTTTACGAAGAAGACTGGAATTGGATTAAAAAAAATACTTTACTAAGAATTTCAAAGGAATACATTACTTGACATTATTTAAAGTGGAGTTTACTTAAAATAAGAAAAGACATTCACAAGTCAGGATGATATTTTTGTATATGGTAAAGATGGGAGCAAGTATGATGAAATTCTATTCAGAGTGTTATCGAAATTAGATGAGTGTGGTTTAACCTTGAGTCGTGAAAAGTGCAAGTTTAGACTCATCTACGTGTCTTATCTTGGTCATTCAATTTCAGGAGAGGGTATTAGCCCTAAAGTTGATTTGGCTGAAGCTATTATGCAAGCCCCAACTCCTTGTAATAAAGACCAGGTAAAATCCTTCAATGGATTGGCTGAATACTACAGCAAATTTATTTGTAATTTTGCGAGTGTTATGCAACCTATTAGACTTCTTTTGAAAAAGGGTGTCATCTTTAAGTGGGACAGTGAGTGTGCTAAGGCATTTGGGTTTGTCAAAGCAGAAATTGCGAAAATGCCAACTTTAGGACATTTTGATGTTAGTAAGAAGACAATTTTGACTACTGATGCAAGTTTGTGGGGATTGGGTGCTTTACTGTACCAAATTGTTGATGGCAATGAAAAAGTAATAGGTTTTGCTTCTAGGTCCCTTAAGGGGGCTGAAGAGTGTTACTCAGTGATAGAGAGAGAGGCTCTTGCTTGTTTTTGGGCCATCGAACACTTTAAGTTTTATTTATGGGGTTTGCCATTCATTGTAAGGTCTGATCATAAGCCTCTTGTACAATTGTTTGCTTGTCGGAATGTTGAGTGCACAACTCCCAGGATCAAGAGGTGGATTGAGGGACTTATGGAATACAATTTTTGCGTGGAGTACTTACAAGGTCTTAGGAATATTCCTGCTGATTTTCTTTCAAGGTTACCCTTAGAAAAAGTCATGGTGCATGATTCAGATTTGGTACAGCATAATTTTTCGTGGGTGAAAGAGTCAGCGTTAAATGAGGAAGAGTGGAAGAATTGTTTTCCTGATGATTTAGCTAGAAGGGAAGTCATAGATTTTACTATAAATGGTTGGCCGATGTTAAAAGATGTTAGTGACGTGGCAAGAGGTTATTGGAATGTTAGGGTTGAATTACACATTACCCAGGGTGAGTTGTTTCGTGGTGATAGATTGGTTCCTCCTTTGTTAATGAGAGAGAAGATAATAAATTTGGCACATGAGGGACATCTTGGGCGCAGTCTTACCAAAGCTAGAGTTAGAGAGTGGTAATGGTGGCCTGAATTAGACCGTGAAGTGGACACTGTTGTCAAGGATTGTAACATTTGTGCAGGTAATGATAAGTCAAAGAAAGTGAGAGTCACGCCACTTTCTACTGTTGCAATTCCGGAACGTCCTTGGTCGAAATTAGCGGTGGACATTGTTGGCCCATTTGATAATTTAGCACCTTGTGAGAGATTTGTGGTGGTTTTAGTGGACTATACGTCCAAATGGTTATCTGCGTGTTGTATGGGTTCTGTTTTAAGCAAGAATGTTATTGAATTTTTGAAAGATGCTTTTACATGTGAAGCGGTTCCTGATATTCTTGTGTCCGACAATGGTGTGCAATTTACGTTGCAAGAGATGGTCAATTTCTTGAAGGATTTGGCCATTACTCATCACAGAACTTCCCTTTATGCTCCCCAGGCCGATGGATTGGTTGAGAGCATGAATAGATTAATTAGAGCCTGTGCCCAGAATGCTTTTGAATTGAAGGTTGCCCTCAAACCCATTCTTAGGGAGAAACTTTGGGCACACAGGAACACTCCCAACAGTGTGACAGGTTTATCACCTTTTAAGAGTTTAAAGGGGAGGGAGGCTGGTTCAAAATTGAATCCTTTATGGTTGAGTGTGAAAGACAGAGGTTGTGTAGTAAATGATTTGAGAGTTAAAAATTACCAAGAAAACTACAAAAGAAGATTTGATTTTAAGGAAGGAGCGAAAAAGGTTCCATGGAGGGTTGGTGATTTTGTTTTTGTAAAGAAAGCTGTATGGTCACCTAAGGGTGAATCAAAATATTTTGGACCAAGAAGGATTGTAGAAGTTATGAAAAATGTTGTTAGGCTTGAGGGGGTGATGTTTGGAGCATGTCTCGTCTATCGCATTGTGCGAGGGAGGATGGTAAGGGGGTTTGTTCAGAAGATTTACAAAGGGATTGTTTTACCAACTTGCCGCTGAACATTTCTTCCCGCAGCACTAGAATCAGAAGACCTCCTTCGTATTTACAAGATTATTGTCCTAAATAATTCATTGTTTAGCATTCACACCTGTGCCTATATTTTGTTGTGTATATTTGCATTATTTTTCCTTTTCTTTTCCTTGTAACTTACTGTTAGTTGTTTTTGTTCATTTTTTGGGGTCATTTTATTGTTTTATTATAATAAGGGAGATGTGTTGTATTTGCTCCTTTAAATGCAGCATTCTGTGTTTAGAATGCTGAGTTGGTCATTGGGAATGTTATGGTTCAAGTTGGTTGTTGTAACCTGGGACCCGGCTGGACTGGCTGCTTGAAGCATTGCCTCCCTGGTGGGATCTGCAATAAAGCTCATTTGGTACAAAATAAATGGATCAGTGTGCTTACATTACATTTGCTTTTCGAAAATACAATAGGATCATCCAGAGTGCAATGCAAAGTAACTTGTTCAAGTGTTGTCTTTGTTCAGACATGTTCCAATGGTACAGTTGCAGGAATATTTGATGTAAACACAATGCTATTCAATTACCTGTTGAACATAGTAATAAATCCTTGAGAATATTATAAAGTGCTATGTGCAAACTGTACAAGAATGTGCCTGATACGGGAAAGAAAGCCTCTGTACAATAATATTATGCTTAATAATTCATAGCCGAATGCTCAAAATCATGTTTAAAAGTCAAACATAGCTGTCTATTAAAATAAAGGCAGTGTTACACTTAGAAGGGAATAGTGCCTCCATTGAATGTGACAGATGTAGGCTTTAATCTATTATCTTTACATTTAGCTCAACATATTTTATCTCCTTAAATCCACATCCTTCCCAGAAATTTGACAACAGAGCAAGCATAAAGAGGTCTGGGGCCAGGTCTTAATATTCGTAAGGCTACAACATAGTTCTATATGCCGATCTGTCTACAATGGGCAACACCTTTTACATTGCATGCTGTAGATCGCATTGCATTACAACGTGGTCATTACAACGACCGGGTTTTACAACGCGAACCATTACATCGCAAGTCGTTACAACGACTTGCTGTAAGGGGCAGAAGGTGTTGGATTTACAATCCAACACCTTCCCTGCTGTTGCACAATCTGGAGTAGGAATAGTAAAATATACTATTCCTAACTCCAGCACGACCCCTACAGCAAGTCGTTGTAATGACTTGCGATGTAATGGTTCGCTTTGTAACAACGCGGTCGTTGTAACGACCACGTTTTAATGGCATGCGATCTAAAGCATGCGTTGTAAAGAGATATATTCGTCTACAAACCTGCTTAATAAAACTGGATCTCGGCAGCGACGGGCAGCACAGGTAAGCGCAGTGTTGCAGGCTGGTGACGGGGGCAGGACGGGGTACAGGGGAAGTCAACAGATGATGGAATAGGTATAATTCAATAAATAAATTATATCTCTTCCGTCGTCTGTCAGCTTCCCCCCTGCCGCGCCCTACCCCGCCCACCGCACTTACCTTCCCGGTTGCTGCTGGATCTCGGGCGACGGAAAGCTGCACAGGCAAAAAAAAAGTGGGTTTCAGTTTTATTATAGGTTTTACACTATGGGCGTAAAAAAGATAATGAATCAATCCATCAATCAGTGTTGGTAAACTGCAACTACTCACCCGTGAGGGTCTCAAGGCACAGGGGGGTAGGAGGGGCAACTCCGTAGTGTGCTGAGGTCATCTGAAGAGCCAGGTCTTGAGGTCCTTCCTGCACTGGGGCAATGAGGAAGATTGCCGGAGGAGGATGGGTAGGGTGTTCCAGGCTTTGGCTGCGAGGTAGGCAAAGGACTTACTTTCCTTTCTAGTCTTGTTGATATGAGGGATGGTGGCCAGTGAGACCTGGGCTGATCGCAGGTGTCTCTTGGGGGCGTGAAAGGAGAGGCAACTGTTCAAGTATGCAGGTCCGGTTTTGTGAAGGGCCTTCAGGAGATTGAAGGTTATTTTTATTTGACCTGAAGACAGTGGAGATCGCGCAGGAGTAGGGTGATGTTACTGTGACTGGGGATGTTAAGGATCGGTCTGGCTGCGGTGATCTGGAAAGTCTGGAGTTTGCAAAGGAGTTTCTTATTGATTACGGCGCAGAGTGATTTGCCATAGTCCAGTCTGCTGCTGATGAGTGCATGTGTGACGTTTTTTCTGGATTCTATAGGGATCCATCTGAAACTCTTTTGGAGCATGCAGAGGGTGTTGAAGCATCTAAAGAATACGGTGTTGGCGGTTCTTTGTGAGCAATGAATCTAATATTTTATACCGAGATTTTGAGCGTGGGCCGTTGGGGTGGGGGGATATCTGAGGACAGAGGGTCACCAAAAGTCGTTACATGCGGAGGGGTTGAGCCAAGAATGAGGACTTCTGTCTTTTCTGAGTTGAGTTTCATGCAGCTGTTCTTCATCCAGGTGGCGACGGCTTTCATCCCTTCCTTTACAATGAAGGTGTTGAAAACTTTACAGACTGGGCATAAAAAAGAACCCAATATATACTTTTTTCCCATGAGAACACACTTATGTCAAAGGCAGTTAGAGCCGGACAGAGATTGGTACATAGAGGCGCATAGAAGTTGATGGAGAAATTTAGTTGGATAGTGGGAAATAGATGCAAAACAAGATAAATATTATTTTTTAAAAGGCATATGTAGAGAGATAAAAGAGTGTAACAGGTAAGATAGATAGATAGATATACAGATACATAGATATAGTAGGATCTATAAAGATAGACAGATGGACAGAATGAGGTTTAAAAACAGAATGAGATTGAGATCGATAGCAATAGCTAGAAGGTAGATAGATTCATATTAGAGTGTTACATATCTTTCCCTCTCTTTATCACTCTCTCCCTATCTTTTCTGTACGTCTAAACCGCTCAATCACCTTTGTTTTTTCCTTGAATTCCTGTTATCTCTATTTCTCTATCATAATCTCTCTCTTCCCCTCTTCCCCCGGATGTAACTATATCTGTCTTTTTAGCTCTGTCTCAGTCGTTATCTCTCTATCTTCCCACATCTCTTTCTCTCATCTATCCCTAACTCTTCCTCTGATTCTTTCATATAGGTTTTCTGTCTCTACCTGTCTCTGTTCCTCTCTATCTGTCCATGTCTACCTTCCTTCCTTCCTTCCTTCCTTTCTTTCTTTCTTTCTTTCTTTCTTTCTTTCTTTCTTTCTTTCTTTCTTTCCTCCTTCCTTTCTTTGTTTCTTTGTTTCTTTGTTTCTTGCTCCTCGGGTTTCCCAGCACTTGATCTTTCTTAATGTCTTGGATGAACATTTGTGGTTCTCAACTATACGCAAACTGAAAAGCGCCATCTTTGAAACGCTGTAAGTGACGTAAACATAGACCGGCAAAACATTGCATGATATTTTGCTAAGTGTTGCATGCCAATTGAAAAACGTTAGCTATAAAATGCTGTGACCAGCCAGGGCTGTTCTCAGTGATGCCTACTGTGTCGAGTTATTGTCGATCAGTGGGGCAGCAGTCTTTTTTGTGCCACATGTGCAAGGACAGCAGACACTTTGATTAAACAGACATAATCTTGCTGGAGCAAGATCACCACTGACCAGCTCACCACCTCCCTGAGCCAAAACCCCCCCACCAGCACCATGCAAAGCTTTATACAGCCTCTTGGCCATCTTACTGACTGGATACCTTGGGCCCTATTAGGATGGCGGGCATATCGCCCCCGCCAGGCTGGCAGGAATGAACCCCCACCATAATATAATGGCTGGGGGGTCCGCGTCGGACGGAAAGACCGTCCTTCGCTTTTCCACCCGGTCAACATGTCGACCCGGCATATCTGGCAAAGGAAGTCTCCCATAATACTTGATGATGACACTTGCTATCAAAGTCAACTCCTGAGAGGCATGCCAAAACGCACAACGCATGTCAGCCAATGGGATTAAGAGGAAGTTTCTACTGTATTCCTATTTAACAGTAGTCGTAGTAGGATTCTCACCATCTACTATTGGGGGGGTGGGTGAGTGGTAAAGATGATAATATTCTTCAGTGAGCTGAAAAACACGGCCTAAACGCGATGCTCCTGGGTCCAATTAAAGGGGTGATGGGGAAATGCTCAAACTATGTTTTCTAAATAATTTTTCACCAGCTCATTGACTTAACTAGAGCCAAGGAAACTGTCCAACTCAGTGACATAATATAAATTGGGGGACCCTCCCTGCAAAGTATATGGAGGGCCCCCCCACGCTCCAGACCCAGTCAGGAGTTCTCAGGGCAGGGACCCGCCACACGTGCACAGTGCCGGAGGTGCCCCCTATGCTCCGGACCCAGTCAGGAGCTGTCAGGACAGGGACCCACCCCGTGCCCAGTGCTGCCAGAAGGTACCAGTTGGAGATAGGGGATACCCCCGCACCATGGGGGCTGTGGGGGCTAATGTTACACCAATGGTCCAACTCTGGGTGACATTTTCAAGCCACAGTCTGACAATTAGTGGAATTTAGATGTTTTGTAAAGTGTTTTTTTCAAAACCAAGAGGAACCAAAAAGAACACAACAGGCCCGTCAAACCCTCATCCACCTACTGTAAGCAAAAGCAACCCCACTCCAGACAAGCCAACCCTTTCCATAGAAGCAGGCTCTGAACTGCATGCAAATGAAAAACAGACTCACTGCTAATAGAAACCAAAGAGGCCTGGCCTCCTTCAGTAAAAGGCAAAAAAGGCAGACTTTTTATTTGGCTAATGATTGTTGTCCCAACATGATCAAACGCACCTATGCACATGCCCATGACCTCAAGCATGCCCACACGAGGACCAATGAACACTGGATATGTCGCAACCATAAGGTTTCGCAAATAGCCTAATTTTTCTTTGATGCTGAATTGCAGCACTGCCCTTCAGACCCCAAAGTTGCTTTGCACTTAAGGCTCCAACGCTGTACTGCACCTCAGACTCCATTTGTCGTACGGTTCATACTATATCAGTATGACTGTGCGTTTGGACAACATAAACATCAAAACTGTGCGAGACAGTCCACACGCATCATCAGGTTATGTTGGCCTTTGTCCTGGCTAGCTCACAGTGTACCATCTGGACTGAGAGAGCACAAGTTTGAAAAAATGTATAAGTACGCCATATTTACAAGCACGTAGTTAGTTTAAACATGTTTTTCACACGAGTGTTTTATATCTAGGAGTGAAAATATACAGAGTGTTTTATATTTAGTAGCGAAAGGTATAGAATGTTAAGTAGAGTAACTATAATTATAACGGTGTGAGATTAATGTAGAAATGTTGGAATATATGTGAAAACCTCATGTTCTCATGTTAAAAGAATCATGTCCGAATTAAATGTAACTTTGAAATCCAGTATAATGTGTAGGCCTTAGGGCAATTCACAGCAAACCTGAACGTGCTGCTAAATTAATGTGAGATAAGGTTGACATGGTTCTTCCAAATGTACTATTGAACTTAGGGTTAAAAGTATATGCTTTATAGATGTGTTATTTTAGAAACGTATGCTAGTTAAGAATGTTTGCTGTTTAAATCAAGTTAACGTTTTAAGAGTGCAGGGACCTGCTGCATGTAAATCAAGTAGGCCAGAGGAGATAATGTCATGTCGTGTAAATCGTCATGTGCTCGTTAGAGAAGAGGTCGCGAGGTGTCCAGCACAGAGCTTTGAGAGTGTTTTACGACTTAAGATATGGTGGAGTCTGGAATTTGAGGCCCACTGCAGGACGAGCTGTATGCAGGTGCGAGGGTCCTAATCAGCTCGAATGAAAGGGACTTTGTTCAGTGGCGCCTTGCGCAGGCCTGTAGGAGTTTCCAGGAATTTCAGGGGGTATCGGCGCATTGGAGAAGAAGCCTGGGAACCAAGGTCAACTTTAACGAGGGTCTTCAAGAGTACCATCATGGAGTTTGCCGCGCACAGAGGTACCACGTGAGGGGCGTCCCAAGGGGCGTTTCTATTGGAAATGTGATTTTGTATTAGGGAAAGAGACCCGGGAGGAGAGCAGAGCAGATGATTTTGGGAGCCTAAGGAAGCGGATGGGTAGGCAGATAGGCTGATCAGGAGAGACCCATTATCAGAGAAGAGACAAAGAGAAGTGCGTGATCTTCTTAGGAAGTCACCACGGCTGACACCTAGAGGGTTAAGATCTTGTTAAGTAGGGATGTCACTTAATATAGTGTAGGGACAGACTAACCTTAATTTTCTTTTCTGTAATGACTTTGAGATTGCAACTTATATCTATTTTGACAACCCTTATGGTTTTTGAGCTTGTACTTATTATTTTGTTCTTCAGACTTAGATTATTCAAGAAGTTCATGTTTATAGTGATACCAATTTACCTTTTGAATCTCATTTTGAGAAGTTTGTATCTTCAGTTATCTTTGACTTTATATTAAATCTTTAAAACTTAAATTTGGCCAGTGGTCATTTAGAGTGGTATAAGTTCTTAAATTGATTGACTTATTGCGAGATTACCTTTTACTCAACGACAGGTACCAACGATTCAGTCGACATAGTTTGGGATTTGGTAAAATAATTAGTAACCAGTAATCCCGCGTTAGCAGTTGGTAGCAGAGTGAGGATGGTTATCTTCTTGAGGAAGGTAATCTAGAGAGGTTAGTTTACCCCAAGGCCCGAGACGTCGAGAGACGAGCAGCGGAAGAATCGTGTGCCGAAAGGTGCAGACGGTGCGAGAAAAGCAGCAGTATCGGAGAGTGAGTATAAAAAGGGTCATGCGTGAACAGATTGCGGTGTTTTGTGTTGTATTTGTATTGTAATGTCTTGCGGAGTTGAATGCCTGTAGTGTGAATGAGAGAAGGTTGTGAGCGCGCGCAACCTGGTAAGCTGGTTACCTGGTAAACGGGTGAACTGGTGAAATCTTAAGTTCAGGCCAGAGCTTAAGTGGTTTTGGGTGTATCGAACATCCAGGGTAGTTGTCGACCATAGTACGGAGGTCACGAGGTACCATTGACCGCCGTGGATCCAAGATAGGGGGAGTGTAAGAGTGAGTGTATGAGTAACGGACGCTGGTCGAAAGTTACTGTGTGTGAGTAACCTATCGGAGAAGGCGATTGTCTGGAAGTAAACGGAAAGACATTTCGCCAAGTTAAGGTGACAACTACAGAAAGACTGTGGGCGTACAGTCAAAGAAAGGTGATCGCTTGGACGGAAGTAATCATTTTTCAGAGTATGAATGGGATGCGTGCATGACCGAGGAGACGAGCTGAGAAAGGAGGGGAACTGCTGCGAAGGGGGACGGGTGACGTCGGCTAGAGCCGCGCTGTGATTGAGCGGTTGGTGTGACGTTAGCTAGAGCCGCGCTCTGGTTGGGCGGCTAGAGTGACGTCGGAGGAAAGTCGCGTACGGATAGGCCAGTTAGTGAGAACGGCGCTGAGATTGGTGGAGTGTCATCAGGAAGTAAACAAACGCGGAGAAAAGAGAAATCATGAAGTGTTTTAAGTGTTTGAAAGGGATTTTTAAACGTAAACGAAGTGAACATTATTACGGGGAAGAGGCTCCGCCAGCTCATTATATGGCAACGAATGTGGGGCTGCATACCATATTATGGATTGGGGCTTGGAATAAGCTTACGGAAGGAAATGAGGAAATGCAGTTCCCGAGGTACGGGACGTTTAAATTAGAGGTGTTACATCGGCTAAAAGCAACCATGTCCTCATTGAAACCCTCGCCCAGACCAACACAGTTTGAGGCTCTTAATGCATGGATTAAGGCTGCACACGACCGAAATTTGAACAGGCGTCAACAAAGGCTGACGCGATCGGTAAGGGCAGTGCGAGATTCCAAATGGGATGAGGAGGAAAAGCGTTGGAGAGTACAGACTATTGAGGTGGAGAAAATGTATCCGATGAGGGAGGTGTCAGGAGGAGGAAACCTCATGGAAGAAGACGAGGAAAGCGAGTCGGAGGACAATCTGATAAACAGATTGTTAATGGATAGACCACCTCCGAGAGTGGGGTTAATAGAAGATAGAGGGCTCGCAAGGGAAGATGGAAATGACATAGAGGGATATACACCACTCCCTATATCGGAATGGACACCTATCAAAGGCGGAGAAACACCTCCAAACAACACTGTACAGAGTGTAGTGGGAAGGTTTGTGGTGCAGAAAACGCCAACCACAGAAAGGGTTGAGTCTGTGGGATTGCCAGACGCTCTTCAAGTGCCTGTTACCATAGGACCCATAGTTTCGATCTATAATTCTGAGAGAGATAGAGGGGAACAACAAAGGCAATTGGATAGGGAAAGGATTGAGATGGAAAGGAGGAATAATGTGACAAATGCATGGAAACAATTGCCAGGTTCGGTAACATGGAACACCCCATTAGACACAACTGTCGGTCCCAATTCAGAACAGGGAGGTCCGAGAGGACCAATGGATCTAAGGGGACCACGGCCAAGATCCTATTCAGAGTTAAGAGCTGATTTGAGGGAATGGGACGGGTCCATAGTATCTCCAAGTAACAGGACAAGAACAGAACCAGAGTGGGAAAGCAGGGGTAACGGGACTGTATCTCATTGCGGGGCCAGCGAAAGCAGTCAGGGCCGGGAAGGCCAAAGTCAAGAGAATAGAGGGGATGCATGTCCTACAAATCAGAGAGAACAGCCGGAACAAAATACTAGGATTGTAGAATGTGAGGAAATGTCCCGTCTCTGGGGGAAAGGAGGAGATGAGGCGGTACGGGCTTTTCAGAATAGGTTTAGGTGCCTTCATCATACACTTGGGGAAGACGTTCAACATTGGAGAAAGGAGAACAGCGATAGGTCCCGCCACGCCTCGAATAATCAGGAATCACAGGGAAGTAGGGAAGAAAGAGAGAGTAATGGAACATCTTACCCTGCATCCCGTGAAACTAGCCAGGATGGGGAGAGAGGGGCTATGAGGCATGAAGGAGTATTTCACCACCCACCCCGAGAAGATGGAAAGGCATGGGACCTAGAGAGATGGGAACAGGGGAGGACTCCCTATAACTCACCAATACCTAAACGAAGATCTCGGAGCTGGGATGGGAGAGATGCGGATGGAGGAGCTAAATTGAGTGTCTTAAAAGCTGAAATTAAGGCAAAAAGGCTTGATGTTACTAGTTTAAAATCAGATGTTGATGAGATAATAGATGGAACATTGCCTTTGGAAAGGATAGAATTGTATGAACAGGATGAGTTATTGTTCATGGCAAAGGATATTACTAGGAAAGCTAGAGCGTTTCATGAAAAACTGACTGATTTGGCAGATAGATATGCCGTGGATTTGGCTAGGACAAGGGCATTGCAGAGTAACCACAGATTACAGTACGCAGACCAGGATCTAGATGAGAAGAGAACTACTGGATTAAAAACACACATAAGAGAGCTGGTAACAGGGATAAGAGTGTGGAGGGAACTGGATAAATGGGAAGAAAGGTGGTCGAAAAAGGGCACGGTTAGACGAAGTACAAATGTGATGACCCCCGAGGGAAGGGTAATGCATATGGAGGCATTCCCTTTGCGAGAAATATCAAATGGAAATTATGTACATGTGCCCTGGAGTAGAGGAGACTTAGCTGCATTTACCAACTCATTTCCGAAGTTGCGGGACAATCCAGTAGAGTGGTATAAGCAGGTAGAGAGGTTTGTTAAAATTTCGAAGGTATTGTGGATTGATTTGAACACGTTGTTTGACATCGTGGTCCCATCTGATCTGTGGACCCCTTGTAAGACTAGTGTTGAATGGCCAAATACTGAACCAGTGAGGGATGCTCGGACTAATGGACCGTCTGAGCTTGTCATGCAAAAGTATGAAAGGGTAATAGCATGGCTGAAAGATAAGGTACCACCACAGGACATAGATTGGGTAAAAATAGACCGAACAAGGCAGGAACCCAAGGAGACAGTTCACGAGTTTTATGAAAGATTATTGAAAACATTCAAGCAATACAGTGGACTAGATGTAATGGATCCCAAAGATATAGGGCAGTTTGTGTCAAAGTTTGTCTTGGGGTTGAGACCTGATATTTGTTTGATGATACAGCAACATTTAATCTGTTGGCAGAACAAACCACTAGATGAGATTTTACGTTATGCGAGGTACTGCAGTGACGAGATAGATTCAAAAGCCAAGAATCTAAAGGAGAAATTGATGGTGGTGCAAATGCAGTCCGCTGGGAAGGGTGGCCAGCAGAAGCAGGGGATGGGACGAAAACCAAACGGTCAGAATAAGGACAATGAGGAAGGGCAGAGACCTAGGATAGACTTTGCCACTTTAAAGAAAACGACAAAGTGCCATCAGTGTCACCAGGTGGGGCATTGGCGACGCGAGTGTCCCTTTAACCCTGAAAATGGAGAGCTAGAAGTAGAAGAGCAGGTCCAAGAAGTCCCAGTGCAAAAGGTGACAGTCCCAAGTAGTAAGGTGGCCAAAGGGGGGACTTCGGCTCCACGGGCCCAATTCCCACAGCCACCGAAGATAGCAGCTGGGGGAAAGGTCTTTAAACAAATGCCTCTGTTTATCGAGGAAGAAAAGTGTTATTACATTGATCCATTGACAGGACAACGGGTGAGCAGTGAAGAGGACTGTACCCTTGGGGCAGTCCTAGAAGTGGATCAGAGAGGGCCATTTGTTGAGGCAGAAGTGGCAGGGTGTCCCACTACGTTCTTAGTGGACACTGGGGCTACTCGTTCGACTCTGAGATCAGCGGTGGTTCCAGACTTGCCAATGTCAGGGGAAACAATTCAGGTGGTAGGAGTCGCAAATAAAAGAATGACTAGTCCTTTGACAGAACCAGTGTCTGTGAAAATTGGAAACCACATGAACGAACATCAGTTTGTGGTTTGTGACTCAAGTCCGGTATGTCTGTTGGGAAGGGATTTGTTATGCAAATTGAATTGCACCATATACTGCACCCCGCAAGGAGTGGAGGTACAGACTACCGACGAAGATGCTACTTTTAAGGTGGCCAATTCAAAATCTTGTGTAGAACTATATCCTACTCTGACTGTAGAAGATCTTCCCCAAGATTTAAGAGATGCAGTGGCGTCAGAGGTATGGGATTTCACAGGAGAAGAAATAGGATTGATTAAGGGGGTAGAGCCGGTAAAAATTTTGGTAAAACCAAATGTTGAGTTTCCAAGAACGCCTCAATACAAATTGTCCCAGGAAACGATTGCGGGAATAAAACCTGTGATCGAGTCAATGATACAACAGGGAATACTGAAAGAAATCGTGGGTAGTCCTTGTAACTCCCCGATTATGGGTTTGCAGAAACCTAGCGGGAAATTCAGGATAGTGCAGGATTTACGAAAAATTAACAACATAGTCGTTTCATGTTGTCCCGTGGTACCGAATCCATCAGTGATACTGTTTCAAATACCATGTCAAGCAGAATGGTTCACAGTGATAGATCTTTGTCAGGCTTTCTTTTCAATTCCATTGGATGAAGAGAGCAGGTATCTTTTTGCTTTTAAAATGGAAGATCGCGTTTTAACATGGTGTCGAATCCCACAAGGATTCACAGACAGCCCATCCATCTTTAATCAGTTGTTGAAGAAGAATCTTGAGAATCTAGTACTGCCACAGAACTCGGTTCTGGTACAGTACATAGATGACCTACTTGTTGCGTCAGAGACAGAGGAAGCTTGTAAAGCAGATTCAATTGCCTTACTGAATCATTTAGCTGAAAATGGACATAAGGTATCTCCGAGCAAGTTGCAGTATTGTCTGACAGAGGTACAGTATCTAGGGCACAGGTTAGAAAAAGGGAAACGTAAGGTGTCCCCAGAGAGGATAGAGGCGATAATGAAAATGAATGCGCCTACAACACAGAGAGAAGTTAGAATGTTCCTAGGAATGGTGGGTTACTGCCGACAGTGGATAGTTAACTTCTCACTGAAAGCAAAGCCCTTACAGAAACTGACGCACAAGGAGGTGAGTGATCCGGTACCATGGGATGAAGAATGTCTGGTGGCGTTTTTACAGCTGAGAGACGATTTATGTCGTGCTCCGGCTCTGGGAATGCCAGATTACGAAAAGTCATTTTCACTCTATTGCTGTGAGAGAGAGGGATGTGCTTTGTCAGTCTTGGCACAGACCCACGGAAATGCCCGTAGACCAGTTGCATATTTTTCGGCTACATTAGACCCAGTAGCCGCAGCGTTGCCCGGATGTCTCAAATCCGTTGCTGCAACAGGTGTCAGCATTGAAAGGAGCGAAAGTATTGTGATGGGACATCCAGTAGTGGTGTATGTACCACATTCAGTTGAATTGCTAATGACCAGGACGAAGACGCAGCATCTGACCAATAGTAGGCTTACGCGCTACGAGCAAGTTATTCTTGCCGCGGAGAACGTGACCCTCAGGAGATGCTCTGTCTTGAATCCTGCTACTTTGATGCCATTACCCACTGTAATAGAAGGCGAAGGATGTGAAGACCACGATTGCCTTGATGTGACTGAACTATGCACGAAACCCAGGCCAGATATTGTGGATGAGCCATTGTCTGACCCCGATGAAATTTACTTTGTTGATGGCTCATGTTTAAGAGACGATACTGGTCGGTTGAGAGCAGCTTATGCTGTTTGTACCATTACTGGAGTTGTGGAAGCCGCTTGCCTGGAAGGAGTACATTCCGCACAGGTAGCAGAAATTATTGCCCTAACTCGTGCCTGCATAGCAGGAAACGGAAAGAGAGTCACCATATACACTGACAGCCAATATGGTTTCGGTGTGGTTCATGATTTCGGGCAGTTGTGGTCTCAGAGGGGTTACATGACCTCCTCTGGTTCGCCCATTCGAAATGGAGAATTTGTGCGGCTGTTGTTAGAAGCATTGCAAGGTCCAGTTGACATCGCAATAGTAAAATGTGTAGCTCATACTAAGAATACAGATTTTGTGTCACAAGGCAACAGATACGCTGATGAAGTCGCACGCTATTGTGCGGAACAAAATTATTCTTTCTCAAAGGTGGAAATAGAAGGTGCAGAAGAAAAGACTGAATTAAGTATGATGTTAGAAACTGTAGACACTTGGGAGGATTTAAGAATAATGCAGGAGAACGCACCTGAAACAGAGAAAAAGGCATGGGAAATAGCAGGTTGCGTGCGAAGTGAAATGGATTTTTGGGTTTCAGCAGATGGGAGAGCTGTGTTACCTGAAGAATTAGCTAATCCCATGGCGAGAGAAATACATGGTCCAGTACATCTAGGAAGGGATGCTATGATGAGAGTGTTTAGGCAAACTTGGTATTGCCCTAAATTTAGAATAGCAGCAGAATCAGTATGTAAGCGATGTGTTACCTGCCAACAACTGAACGTAGGCAAACGAACACCAGTCACACTGAGTCACATTGGGAGGTCGGGGGGGCCTTTCAATAGAATGCAATTAGATTTCATCGAAATGCCAAGAGTCAATCGCCTTAGGTATGTGTTGGTGATTGTATGCGTATTTTCCAGATGGGTTGAAGCGTACCCTACACGTAGGTGCGATACACTCACAGTGGCAAAATTGTTGCTCAGGGAGTTGATACCGCGCTTCGGGGTGCCTGCCTCTCTGGAATCGGACAGAGGAAAACATTTTAACAGCGAAATAGTGAAGATGTTGTGCTCCACACTGAATATCGACCAAAAGCTGCATTGTAGTTATCGACCAGAAGCTTCAGGAATTGTGGAACAAGTGAACGGCACGTTGAAGAATAGATTGGCTAAAGTAGTGGCATCCACATCTTTGAGTTGGCCAGATGCTCTTCCTTTAGTGCTCATGAGCATGCGCAGCACACCTGATAGGAGGACAGGTCTCTCTCCCCACGAGATCCTGATGGGGAGGGCCATGAGACTTCCTACAGTTCCAACTACTGCCCTATTGAATATTACAGATGATCTGATCTTGGATTATTGTAAAGGACTGTCTGACGCCATCCATTCTGTGTCCCTTCAGGTGCATGCGGCTGAAGTTCCAGCATCGAGGAACCTGTGTCATGATCTGAACCCAGGGGACTGGGTCTTGGTAAAAAAACACGTCCGAAAGAACTGCCTAGATGTTCGCTGGCGTGGGCCCTTTCAGGTAATCCTGATCACGAACACCGCGGTGAAGTGCGGGGGGCTGCCAAATTGGATACATGCTTCCCATACTCGAAGAGTTCCAGCACCTCTAGAAGGAACAGCTCCCATCCCAGACGAAAGCCCGGAAGTGGAAGAAGAGTTGCAAGAAGGGATTGCGGCAGCTGAAGGGGTGTCGGAAGAAGTTGGGAACGCAACGGATTCAGAAGAAGAGCGAAGGCAGGACGGCAGTGAGACGGAAGACGCAACTGAAGGAGAGAGCAGAAGTGAATACGACTCAGACTCAGATCCGTATCAGAGCGACCAAGAACCAAGTGAGAGGACAAGAAATAGGAGAATAAGGCTTGGAGCTGCCACTTGGCCAGCAAGGAGAAGAAGGCTAAGTTTGAGGTCGGCCCAAGAAGAAACGCTTGCTCCTATATCCGAAGACTCAGATCCAGAAGAAGATATCCAGAATCAAGCCGAGGAGGGTCTTAGAAGATCAAGAAGGGTGCGAGTGCCTAGCAGAAGATACTCTACTCCCGACTGGACCTACCTTGTTGCAGATGTCTGGGAGACACAGAACAGGGAGGATCAGGGAAGTGGAACTGATCAGAACTGACCCGATCATCACAGTGCAAATAAGGTTTCTACTGCCAGGAGCGGAAACCGAAAGGTTGCTGACACTCAACATCGTTCATCCTGCTCTCCTAAGTGGAATAAGAAAATTGATTTTAGAGACAGTTGAGTTTCCAGTTTGCTGTTCACGATATCCAATATTGGAGGGAACTCTTCTTCGTTTGGAAATGCTTGAGCGAATAGTAGAAATGCTAGGAGCGCTTATTGTTGTGGATTAATACCATATTACGAATGTCTTCAAAGGGGCGCAGAACTGGAAAGGTGAAGAAAGTGATTCTGGTTAGAACAGACCCCTTTGTGATTGTGGATGTAGAACTGATAGTACCAGGAGTGGAAATTGAAAAAACGTTAACTCTCAATTTCGTCCGTCCACTTGTCCTGAGCGAAATAAGGAGAATAATCCTAGAAAAAGTTGACTTTCCATGTTGTGGTACGAACTGCCCAGAACCTGAGGGAATGATACTTCGGATGGACATTTATGAAGACGTAGTGTCACTCCTTGAGTCATACATAACTTCAGACGAAAATAAGACTTTTGAAAGGAAATTGTAAACTTGTTGCAAGATAACCTAGCGCCGAGTGGAAGAAGAAAAGTGATAGGGGTTTCCTTTTAGCGGATGGAGAAGGGCTAGGGTTGTCTAATTTTCTACTGGACTTTGAACTGTTTTGCGGAAATAAATTGTCAAGCTTCCAAGTGTTCAAAGAAAGACATTGCAAGAGAGAAAGACTTTGTGAAGAAGAAGTGAATGCTGGAAGAAAGTCAAGAACTACACTGTTTGAGAACATGGAGGCTGGCAACCCGAACCGCAGGGCAAAATGTATAGCTGTTACACTTTTAGGAGTAGTGGTTTCTCTTATAATTTTAGTGGTAACTGTTTCATTCCTAGTGGGACACGAAGGGGATGAAACCGCAGTCAAGGACGATAAGGGAGTATCAACACCGAAAACTACCATTATTAAAGAGAAGGGAAACATCAATGAGAAAGACAAAGCGTTGTTAGATGCAGAAATAAAAAGGCTTCACACAGATGAGTCACAGGGAAATTACAAGTCAAATGCTTATGCTAAATTGCTTTATGAATATGTTGATGCCATGGAAGTGAAGGATTGTTACGTTTGTATGCAATTACCAGCTTCAGTGGAGGAGGGTATCAGATACCATCATCTTCCGTTGACGTATGGAATAACGTGTAGTTTATTGTTGAGCATGTTTTATGGACGGGAAGGATTCGAGTATTATTTCTCGAATTTCGACTCGACATTGCCAGAGGTTCCGAATTTCAAGCATTTGAACAAATGGGACTACTACAAAAGCGAAGACAGATTACACAAATGGTTTATTCCATGGAAAACGTTAGATACTTCACATGCTCGAAGAAACAATCTGACTTGTCAAATATCAGAGGTTGAGAAAAAGTTTATAGCACAGGTAGATACTAGATACAGGAGGCAGAAGATTTTGAAAGCATCAGGACAATGGGAAACAGATTGGACCAAGGAGGAAAGGGCACATCAAAGAAAGGGTAGTATTGATCCAATTGCTTTGGATAAGGATAAACGGGGAAAACTGTGCATACACAGGAGTTACTCTTATTATGAAAACTTTTATGTAGGTCAAGTCCATTGTGAACATGCCTTTCAATTGGAGTATTACTCTAAGAACTTTTTGAAAGGGATGCAAGCAATACCAAATGTATATTTTGTATGTGGAAGAAATGCCTATGTGAAGTTACCAGATAATTGGTACGGATCATGTTATTTGGCTGTTGTCTTCCCTAAAATATATCATGTTGAGAATTTAGACACGCCTAAGAAAGAAATATCAACTAGATGGAAGCGAGGGCTGGGTGCAGCAGAAGTAGTTGGAGATGTACTCGGTGCTGCATTCCCTTTCTTAGGATTGATAATTAATGACATCAAAATTAGGAGGTTAGCTACAGTCGTAGATAGGCTATCTGCTAGTACTGCAAGATCATTGATGCTGATAGAAGGTGAGATGCAATCGATTAGGGCAATGGTTCTTCAGAACCGACTTGCTCTAGACGTTCTGTTAGCAAAAGAGGGAGGAGTCTGTAAGGCTTTGAAGGTCCAGGAATGCTGTACTTACATTCCAGACAATTCAAAACCTCTAGAGAAGTATATACAAAATATCACTGCCATACACTACGAAATTGAGGACCTAGCAAAGGTAAATGTGTGGGAAAAAGTAGGTCATGGAATGGGTAAAGTTGGAAGTTGGTTTGCCAACTTAGGAAAGGGTATCGTTTGGTACATACTGAAACCCATCATCATAATAGTGATTTGTGTAATCACTTTGTGGGGATTGGTGCGTTTGTATCAATGTTATAGAGCAAATAGGTTACAGAGAGCTATGAAGAAACAGGAAGAAGAGTTGACAGCGATGCAGGACACTCAATATAAGAGTCTGAAAGCATTAGAGAGTATGAAAAGAGGTGGAACTGCTCTGTCTTCTCTTTGAAGGGTTCTACATTTTTTTTGGTGTCTTGGTGATGATGACCCCTGAAGGTCATCAAAGGGGGGACTGAGAGAGCACAAGTTTGAAAAAATGTATAAGTACGCCATATTTACAAGCACGTAGTTAGTTTAAACATGTTTTTCACACGAGTGTTTTATATCTAGGAGTGAAAATATACAGAGTGTTTTATATTTAGTAGCGAAAGGTATAGAATGTTAAGTAGAGTAACTATAACTATAACGGTGTGAGATTAATGTAGAAATGTTGGAATATATGTGAAAACCTCATGTTCTCATGTTAAAAGAATCATGTCCGAATTAAATGTAACTTTGAAATCCAGTATAATGTGTAGGCCTTAGGGCAATTCACAGCAAACCTGAACGTGCTGCTAAATTAATGTGAGATAAGGTTGACATGGTTCTTCCAAATGTACTATTGAACTTAGGGTTAAAAGTATATGCTTTATAGATGTGTTATTTTAGAAACGTATGCTAGTTAAGAATGTTTGCTGTTTAAATCAAGTTAACGTTTTAAGAGTGCAGGGACCTGCTGCATGTAAATCAAGTAGGCCAGAGGAGATAATGTCATGTCGTGTAAATCGTCATGTGCTCGTTAGAGAAGAGGTCGCGAGGTGTCCAGCACAGAGCTTTGAGAGTGTTTTACGACTTAAGATATGGTGGAGTCTGGAATTTGAGGCCCACTGCAGGACGAGCTGTATGCAGGTGCGAGGGTCCTAATCAGCTCGAATGAAAGGGACTTTGTTCAGTGGCGCCTTGCGCAGGCCTGTAGGAGTTTCCAGGAATTTCAGGGGGTATCGGCGCATTGGAGAAGAAGCCTGGGAACCAAGGTCAACTTTAACGAGGGTCTTCAAGAGTACCATCATGGAGTTTGCCGCGCACAGAGGTACCACGTGAGGGGCGTCCCAAGGGGCGTTTCTATTGGAAATGTGATTTTGTATTAGGGAAAGAGACCCGGGAGGAGAGCAGAGCAGATGATTTTGGGAGCCTAAGGAAGCGGATGGGTAGGCAGATAGGCTGATCAGGAGAGACCCATTATCAGAGAAGAGACAAAGAGAAGTGCGTGATCTTCTTAGGAAGTCACCACGGCTGACACCTAGAGGGTTAAGATCTTGTTAAGTAGGGATGTCACTTAATATAGTGTAGGGACAGACTAACCTTAATTTTCTTTTCTGTAATGACTTTGAGATTGCAACTTATATCTATTTTGACAACCCTTATGGTTTTTGAGCTTGTACTTATTATTTTGTTCTTCAGACTTAGATTATTCAAGAAGTTCATGTTTATAGTGATACCAATTTACCTTTTGAATCTCATTTTGAGAAGTTTGTATCTTCAGTTATCTTTGACTTTATATTAAATCTTTAAAACTTAAATTTGGCCAGTGGTCATTTAGAGTGGTATAAGTTCTTAAATTGATTGACTTATTGCGAGATTACCTTTTACTCAACGACAGGTACCAACGATTCAGTCGACATAGTTTGGGATTTGGTAAGATAATTAGTAACCAGTAATCCCGCGTTAGCAGGACCACTAAACTTGCAAGGTATCGGATACTCTGTGCAACCTCAGAACATGACAATTCTGATTCCCCAAGAAAATCGTGGAAACAGATCAGTCCATTTTGTTAGTAACTCCTGCATGCCCTAAAGCAGGACAAGACATACTGAAATTGGCATTTCAAATATTTATTACAGCATTATGATTCTTGTGTTAAATACGTGCACTGCAATGATTAAGAGAAGGCATATTGCTTCAAGAATAACTATTTCTTATTTGACCAGAAGGTCTATTGCCAAACCCGGGGTCAGAAATCGGAACATGTTTCGCCTCCAGCTACAATGGGCTGTACTGAGGCTGGTGGGACCTACAGATGGGCACGAACATCTATTGGTTTGATGTCCAAGTTGTCCTCTGGGTTTGGTTTGTAGATGACATCTTCTGCACATGGAATGGGTCAGTGGCCTCTGAATGTACATTCACCAGCCACATTGAGGAAAAAAATAGATTTTCTAGATTCGAAACAAGTGGTGAGGGACAATAAACTGGAGTCGCCTTACATCGCAAGAACACTGCATGCAATAGTCTACCACATGCCACCAGCAGCCACCCTCACAATCTAATTCAACGCAAAACTACTGAGAGTGAGTAAGAATTGCAGCATAGAGAGGGATTTAATCAAAGAAGCAAGCATTATGATACAGAGATTCATTCAGACAGAGAGGTTACTCCCAACAAAATATAAGAAAGGCTCTTGCCAAGGTGAAAACACTCAAAAGAAATGAGCTCCTGATCAATAAACCTAAGCGGGAGGAAGAGCCCCCTACTGTGAGGTTCATAGCTACTTACAGTATTGCGTCACATAAGATCAGACAACTGTTCCAGAAACACTGGCATGTACTGCAGACTGGTGAGGCAGCAGCAAAGTATCAAGGAGTTTATCCCAGGCTAGCATTTAGGAAGAGCAAGTCCCTGAGAAACATGCTAGGTTGGGATATGATTGGTTTAAAATAAAGTGCAAGTACTATTCAGGGCTTTTACAGGTGCACCAATTGCAAAGCCTGTAAATTCACTGAAAAGACCAAGGGCCAGATGTAGGAGTCAAAATACCGGTCGGAATCGGCCGAAAATACCGATTTTCGGCCGTTTCCGACCGGTATTTTGACATTGGTATGTAGGGGCACTGAAAACATACAGATTCGGCAATTTTACCGAATCGGTAAAATTACCGAATCTGTATTTTCTATGTAGGTGGCACTTCTAACAGTGCAACAGGGCCTTTAGAATTCGTTATTTACCATGCAATACAATTGCATGGTAAATTACGAATTCTTGTGTACATGCACATCTGTGCATGTACACCTGTGCCATGTGGCACACAGACATGCCCTAAGGGCATGTATGTGTGCCACATGGTGCACAAGCCAGTTACAGGGGTGCAACAGGGTGTCAAAGTGACACCTTGTCCCCCTTTGCAATTCGGTATTTTTACAGATTCGGTAAATACCGAATCGGTATTTGCTATTGAATCCTATGGGCTTCAAGGCCCATAGGATTCAATAGCAAATACCAATTCGGTATTTACCGAATCGGTAAATACCGAATCTTACCGATTCGGTAAAAAATACCGAATTATTACCCACATCACTGATTCTAAAATACCGAATCGGTAAAATTCGGTATTTTAGAATCGGTAAATCTATATTACCTACATCTAGCCCCAAGAGTCTAATAAATCCAGACTGCCCTAGATTAGAGCACATCTGACATGCAATGCAGATTATTTTGTGTGCTGTCTGAAATGCGCAAGTTTTACATGAGCAGTACCATACGTAGGGCTAAGATCAGAATATTGAAACATATGAGGGCCATCACTAATATCAACAAACAATACCCAGATATTTTGCCATAGAACACTCTAGCCATGGCTGTCTATTATAGTTCTATGTAATGGATAGGATTCAACTAAACATCAGAGGGGGCAATATTATTTAGGCACTGAGGAGACTTAAGTTCCAAACACTGTACCCAGTATGGTTAAACCATGATGAAGAAATGGCAGTATCTTTGGGCTGATTCCACTGCTCTTTACTCTATTTTATTATATTTCCTTGACTCCTCGTGATCTTATAGATTACTATAAATTGAAAACTGTACTTACCTCCTAAATATCCCTCCTGAAGGTCTTGCACTTGATATAATTTGAATTGATATTGAGTGGGTGAGGGACATTTGCTGTGGGATTTTAATTGTTTGTTGTTTTGCATATCTTTGTAGGAGTCTCAGGACCCATGCACCAAAAGGAAATGCAAAGGAGCTACTACATCTGCTTAACTCCTTGCATGCTCATGACGGAGCCGCTCCGTCATGAGCATCGGTTGAGCTGTGCTCATGACGGAGCGGTTCCGTCATGGCCCGCTCGGCGCGCCTGCGCGGCGCAAATTCCGCGCCTGCACTGGACGTTCCATTGAGCGGGCGGGGCCGTGACTGAACCGCTCCGACATGAGCACAGCTCAACCGCGGCTTGTGATGGAGCCGCTCCGTCACGAGCATGCAAGCGCCGCTTGGCCCCCCGCCCCCCCCTAGCGCTGCAGCGGAATTGCCACCGCAGCGAAGGGGTTAATAGAAAGCGGGTGCTAGTATTGCTGTGGAAAGGATTTTCCATGCATTGGGCTCTATCTGTATGGTACTTAGTCATGCATGGTTACCGATTAGCGTAACCATGGGGCAAAGCGAGGTTGGCACCAAGGAAATGACATTAACAATGGGACAATAATAATGGGTCAATTGTACCCTAAATAATAAGTAGAGTGCAACTCTAATAATAGCTGTAGGGACTTTAGAGTCAGCTAAGTCTGTATCAGTCAATGATGATTGCATGCGTTACATCGGGTTGTTTGCAGAAATTACCAACACTAAATGAGGGTGGTTCAACCCACAGTATTAACTTGAGGTAGCATGTCTTAAAGTTTGTCACTTTTTTGTTTGGTAAAAAGTGGTGCATAAAGATATGACTTTGGTACACTGGGAATTTGCCTTTAGCTATTTGTTGCAAGTAAACTATGCCTGAGGTGCGATTTAACTGGCGTATGGAGTCGCAACCATCTAAATGTATGGGAAAAAGTCACAAAGGAAAGCATAAAAAAGTTGCAATGAAAAGGAACCAATGCGTTGTAAAATAGCAGGCATGAGATATGCCTGCAAATATGTTGTTGATTGTATTGTGTTTATGCAAAATGAAACCAGAGTCAAAGAAAACCTATCAATAGAAAACCTTTATGCATGTCCTGTCTCTATGTTCATTATGTATAAAATGCATGTCTTGGTGTCTTGACCAATATGTCAGCAAGGCTATGAACACACTGTGTGTGGCACCTCAATTGTTGGCGCTTTTCAGATGGAATATGTTGCAGTCTGCCGGTTGTGAGGCACCCCGCTGTGACAGTACAGCCCCTACACGCTGCAAGCAGTGCAACGTCAACAGGAACAGCGTTGCCACTGATGGTGAATCAATAAGCAGGGACACAGGCGGAGTTCCTACATGCAATCTACTGTAGGAAAGAAGCAATTTTGAAGACAGAGTGGCATTTCACTTTGAATTTTAAACCTGAGAACTACTATGACCAGAATGCTGCCGTGAGGCACGCCCACTGGGCAGGACTGACTTTAGAAGCCACGAGTGCGGCATAAGACACTGCAGCTGTGCCTTCAGAGGGATACCTGTGAGAAGGGCGCAGAAGCCTGAAACATGTTTGGTGACAACTGCTGCGGGGGTGAAGCTAGTTGCCGTTGCTACTTACCATTAAAGAAGGCTACGAACACGCTTTGTGTGGCACCTCAATTGTTGGCGCTTTTCAGATGGAATATATATGTTTGGTGACAACTGCTGCGGGGGTGAAGCTAGTTTCCGTTGCTACTTACCATTAAAGAAGGCTACGAACACGCTTTGTGTGGCACCTCAATTGTTGGCGCTTTTCAGATGGAATATATATATATATATATATATAAAAATCCACAATCCTGAGGCGCCGAACACCAACAGCAACGGACGCAGCCAGGTACAGACCACAAACCAAGGAGTTTAGAAGAAAATAGTGTGCTTTATTCCATCAATGGGGATGGCGGCATGACGCGTTTCGTCCGGAAAACCGGACTTGATCACATGACAAGACCCAGAGACATAAGTGGTTAAATACTGGTGGAAAACGAAACTCCTCCCACATATGAGTAGACATAGAAGTAATATCATTCAGTAAAGAAAATAAATCATCCATATACTATGTACAAAGTGAAATAAATGCTAAATGCAATAACACTAGAATCACTGTACAATTAAAATGTCTTCAACATAGGAAAAATATATTATTTTCACTTAATAGACATAAAGGGCAAGTGCCCAATGGATAATCATAATACCTTATTTGCGCATTAAAACTGAACTATAAAAGTCAATCTCAGTGGGGTATATTCTAAAACCAGTAATGTAATTCATAACCACATGAAGTTTTTTAAAAGTGCATAGAAGAAAAAGTGCAAGGTGCAGAATCCCAAAAATTTAGCAGCAAACATTTTATATCCAGATAAAAATCTGGAGCAGATTAAAAAAACCTGATAAAGTGCAAAGTGCTAGTAAAGTGCAAAAAATCGGCAGTGCATATCTATAATTAATGCAGGGATGGGGAACTAAGGCAATCACATCTATTTAAATTCATTTGATGGCAGACATTCGGAATACCTAAAAATTACCAGTTAATCCTACTCAGCATATAGAAAATCAGACATCAGTACAAAACACAGTAAATATTGCGATGGTCAGAGTAACAATATAAATTCATCCATAAATCAACCTTAATGAAATCAAAATAGATTAAAACCATGTACAAAAGGTATAAAATCCATTATAAACAGATTATGCATATGGTGGAATAAAATATTTACAGAAAATTATTCAGATCTTCTCCCATGTTAAGCCCATTTGGGATCTTACTATTTAACCTCAGAATATATTGGCTTTCTAGTTGTCTGAGTCTCTTCTCTCTATCTCCACCCCTCTTGTTCACGGGGACTGCATCAATAACAAAGTATTGCAGGTCATTCAGGTTATTATTGTGTACCAGCTTAAAGTGGCGTGCCACTGGATAATTGGGATCGGAGTTCACAATGGCACGTAGATGCTGTAATATTCGATTAAATACTTGCAACTTCGTGCTCCCAACATAGTATAGCTTGCACGTACATCTTAAAACATAGACCGCATGGTCTGTTTTGCAAGTATATACATTTTTAATGGGAATTACTGCATCCGTCAAGGCCTCAACGAACTCGCTGGTGTTCACACCGAATTTACATGCCCGGCATGAACTACACTTCCGAAAGCCTGTTTTGCTGGAGTACCAATTAGGTTTAATAATCGTTTCAGGGCTAGTTTTGACTAGAGCATCCCTCATAGAGGGTGCTCGTCGAAAAGTGATATTAGGAACATCTCCCACCAATGGTCCCACCACAATATCAGTTTTTAAGATGGGCCAATTAGATTTAATTATTTGCCTCATCTTTTTGTGTTGGTTATTAAAAGTGGTAATTAACCGGATGGAAGATTCTTTTACTGTAACAACTGTCTCCTCAGAAATATCTGAAGCAGTTTGTTGTAACATTACACTTGTTTGGACTGATAAAGCCCTTTTGAGAGAGTTAGTGAGGTTAGAGACTTCATAGCCTCTTTGTAAAAATCTTTGGTAGGATCCATTCAAACAGTTCATGAGGTCAATCTCATTGTTGCATATCCGTTTAATTCTTAAAAACTCCCCATACGGGATGCTCTTAATAAGATGGTGGGGATGGTTACTCTGAGCATGTAGGATTGAGTTCCCAGCTGTGGATTTTCTATACATCCTAGTCATGATATCATTATTCTTAATGTAGACCTCCACATCTAAAAAGTTGACACTAACATCGCTAATATTGGCACTAAACTCTAGGTTTAGAGAATTGTTATTGATATTACTAACAAATTCTTTTGCTGATGAACTGCACCCTTGCCAAATAATAAAAACATCATCGATGAAGCGCCACATCTTAACTATGCCAGTTTCATCCTCCTCCAAACTCCGGATGCCACCCAGGACGTGCCTCTCCCACCAGCCCACGTGTAAACACGCGTAGCTGGGGGAGAAGCACGCACCCATGGCTACACCACGCAGTTGCTGATAAACTTCATTATTGAAAAGGAAGAAATTGTTCTTAAGGCATAGATCAATCATACTGACAAGCATTTTGCTATGTTCATAGAACTTAATATCTCTAGTAGATAGAAAATATTCAATAGCATTCAAACCATCAGCATGATTAATGGAGGTGTACAGAGATGTTATGTCCATGACTAAAAAAAGGTAACTAGGATTCCAAACTACTTCTTTAAGTTTCATCAAAAAGTCACCAGTGTCTTTTAGGTAACTAGGAAGTGCCTCCATATATTCATGTAAATAGAAATCAACATATTTGGAGAGGGGTTCCAACAGGCTATTTTGGGCAGAGATAATTGGCCGCCCTGGTATCGGTGTAATACCTTTATGAATCTTCGGTAGAAGATACAACGTCGGAGTAATAGGAAAATCTTTTTTCAAGAAGTCAAATTCCTTTTTACTAATCAGTCCTACCCTCTTCCAAGATGCAAGATTAGAATGTACAAGAGTTTTTACTTTATTGAGTTCATTGAAGGAGGCTTTCCTGTAACATAGTGGGTCGTTTAATTGTCTTTCCGCTTCTTCTAAGTACAAAGTACGTGGCCATAAAACAACATTACCACCTTTGTCCGCTTTATTGACAATAATGTCTCCCTTGGATTTGATTTTGCGCATTAGTAGAGAGTATTGTTTGTCTCTGAAACTTCTTCTTTTTTTGTTTTTAGCCATAGTTTTGTTGAGCTCCTTTAAATCATCCACAACTCTATCATTAAAAATGTCAATAGCGTCCCGAGGCATCATTGGGATAAATGTGGATTTAGGACAAAAGGGACTATTGCCAGCACTGACACTACTAATACCCATAGCACCTAATATCTCCTGGGTGTTATTTGGTGCATCATCATCAATGGCAAGCGAATGAACGGTCTTTAAAGCCGATGTGTCAGCAATAGTAAAGTTCTTAAAAGTTTGTGATTCATTTACAATTGCTTTCGCTTTTTCACTTTTTTTATTTGTGGTGTGGAATTTCAAAAGTTTAAGTTTCCTTATGAACTTAAAGGTGTCTATTCTGGCTTGTACGTACTTGAATCCATTGTTTGGGCAGTAAGAGAGACCCAAAGAAAGAAGTTGAGTTTCCGCTGCATTTAAATCAATTTCTGTTAGATTGATCACCGTGTTTTTTACATCAGAGTTGTCAAAACAGATAGAGCTTGTAGAATTTTTTTCATTTTCTTGTGAATTTATTTTTTCTTTTGAGTTATTGATTTTATTGTTTACATCTGTGATATTTTTTTCTTCTTTATTTGTGTTTTTATCTTCTTTTTCTTTTTCTTTTTCATTGGAAATCCTTATGGTGGGTAATTTCAACAAATTATTTATCACTTCGTTTGGGCATTCCCCCTTCCTTTTTTCTTTTTCCCGTAACTGTTGGCGTTTCCTCCTCTCTTTACGGGATTTGTTTCGCCTCTTCCTCTTGCTGGTTGTGTCCCTCTCGACCTTAGAGTGTTCCGCCGATCTTCCACCATAAAAACCAATTCCTCAGAAGGGGTAAAGCTACTAGTACCTGGGTGCTGGGCAATCATTTCATCATCAGAACCCCCACTACTATAGATGGAAACAGTATCGGTGTCTGATCCCTCAAGGACTACATCTTGTCGGTTCTGAGCAGTCTGCGATGTCGTGGCTGGCACTGCTATAGATGAGGTTAAAGCTTGTCTTTTTACAGAATCAAATTTCCTTGAGAAGGTGAAAACTCTGCCATTCTCATAGTCAGCTTTGTCTCTAGCAAATTTGAAAGCTTTACGGATTTTTATAGACTCTTCATATTTATCAAGACGTTTTTTAATGTCTTCTCGCCCTTTGGTAATTGCCTCTTGTTGCTCCATGGCATTCAACTCAAGGTTAAGCTTCTCAATCTGAGTCATTAGTTCGACTCTATCGATTTCGGCGTATTCAATTAATATGCAAACCATCCCCATGGATGCATCAAGGTTATGTTGTGCCCATTTTTTCAACATCAAGGGATTAGGGTTTTCAAAGGATGGGGCTGTTAGAATCCTTAAGCCACGTGGAACCCTTTCAGCTTCCTTGTATTTTTCCAGGCTCTTTTGTTCCCACCATTTAGTAAGCTCCGTCCGGAGCAGCTTTTCCAATTTTTTCAATTTCGTTTTAACATCATCTCCTTCAGTAACATGTTCTTTTCGTTTCTCCCCTGTAATAGCAACTGCCGGTAGATTTAAAAACAAAGCATCTGCTGCTTGCTGCCTGTCTCGGAAAATGTCAGCCGCCATCGCCATTATGGTTGCGGGGAATATAATAATTAGCACAAGTTCAAAGAATTCTTATATACGTGTAATGTTCACCACGTTATAAAAGAAAGAAAACGAACAGCTCTGTCCTTGTATCTCGTCACAAACCCACGAGTCTCCCAGCGGCTGCCTCAAACGCTGCAAGCTCACCTTAATTCGCTGCTAGCAAGGAAAGATTCAGGTCCTCCGAACCAAACGATTCCTCACGGAGAACAGCAAACCCTCAGCGAGTTGCAGCGCGAAGCATTTCCATAGACTTCCGGGTCGTGGGGGGCTGTCAACGCTGTACTCCTTCCGGGTAAACACAATCGCCAAAAGCGAGGGCGGCCAAAACTGCAAGACAGCCACAGCAAGGAAAAGACGAGAGGGTCTGTAAGCGACGAGTTCGGCCAACTCGCCAAATGAATAAAAATCCACAATCCTGAGGCGCCGAACACCAACAGCAACGGACGCAGCCAGGTACAGACCACAAACCAAGGAGTTTAGAAGAAAATAGTGTGCTTTATTCCATCAATGGGGATGGCGGCATGACGCGTTTCGTCCGGAAAACCGGACTTGATCACATGACAAGACCCAGAGACATAAGTGGTTAAATACTGGTGGAAAACGAAACTCCTCCCACATATGAGTAGACATAGAAGTAATATCATTCAGTAAAGAAAATAAATCATCCATATACTATGTACAAAGTGAAATAAATGCTAAATGCAATAACACTAGAATCACTGTACAATTAAAATGTCTTCAACATAGGAAAAATATATTATTTTCACTTAATAGACATAAAGGGCAAGTGCCCAATGGATAATCATAATACCTTATTTGCGCATTAAAACTGAACTATAAAAGTCAATCTCAGTGGGGTATATTCTAAAACCAGTAATGTAATTCATAACCACATGAAGTTTTTTAAAAGTGCATAGAAGAAAAAGTGCAAGGTGCAGAATCCCAAAAATTTAGCAGCAAACATTTTATATCCAGATAAAAATCTGGAGCAGATTAAAAAAACCTGATAAAGTGCAAAGTGCTAGTAAAGTGCAAAAAATCGGCAGTGCATATCTATAATTAATGCAGGGATGGGGAACTAAGGCAATCACATCTATTTAAATTCATTTGATGGCAGACATTCGGAATACCTAAAAATTACCAGTTAATCCTACTCAGCATATAGAAAATCAGACATCAGTACAAAACACAGTAAATATTGCGATGGTCAGAGTAACAATATAAATTCATCCATAAATCAACCTTAATGAAATCAAAATAGATTAAAACCATGTACAAAAGGTATAAAATCCATTATAAACAGATTATGCATATGGTGGAATAAAATATTTACAGAAAATTATTCAGATCTTCTCCCATGTTAAGCCCATTTGGGATCTTACTATTTAACCTCAGAATATATTGGCTTTCTAGTTGTCTGAGTCTCTTCTCTCTATCTCCACCCCTCTTGTTCACGGGGACTGCATCAATAACAAAGCATTGCAGGTCATTCAGGTTATTATTGTGTACCAGCTTAAAGTGGCGTGCCACTGGATAATTGGGATCGGAGTTCACAATGGCACGTAGATGCTGTAATATTCGATTAAATACTTGCAACTTCGTGCTCCCAACATAGTATAACTTGCACCTCAATTGTTGGCGCTTTTCAGATGGAATATATATATATATATATATATATATATATATATATATATATATATATATATATATATATAGATAGATAGATAGATAGATAGATAGATATAGATATAGATGCCTATACATATATATACTGCTTATTTAGTAGGGAACACACAGTGAGATATGACTTCATTTCCACCTTTCATTGTTATTTCCTTTATTGCAGTTTTCAAGAAATTTTTAAAAAACAGGGTCCAAAATTCATTTATGCAAGGAACTTTAAAATTATGTATAAATACCATACAAAGTGTTTATAAATGGTGCGGTAGTATATTTTACATTTTACAGCATTTAAGCTGAAATGTGTACAATTATGTTTTACATATACGCCGTGTACAGGTGACCCAACAATACAGATGTATTTTTTCTATTTTCATTGAAATGGGCAAGAACTAGCACTTTAAAATGTGGGAGATTAGCTAAGCGCGGTCATGTGATCAAGGCCGCTTGGACAGCCGAAACGCGTCAAGGAACATAGGCAAAATAAAATATTTGCACAAAGAAGGTCTGTCCGCGTCATTTCTGCGTGAAGCGGAGGAAGAGTGTCACAAGTTTGGTGATATATATATATATATTCACTGAAAAAACCATGAATGATGTAATATGTGACATGATCAGCAGTGGATTGCGGGTGCGCGATATATAGTTAGTGCAACTAACTAACTATATATGGAATTTCAATGGTTTTGTGTGAGTAAAAAAAGGTTTTTTAAATGCTAATTCCTAACTATATATGGTCTATAACCTATGGTTTTTTCAGTGAATTTTCAAGGTTTTGTAAATGCTAATTCCTAACTATATATGGTCTATAACCTATGGTTTTTTCAGTGAATTTCATTGGTTTTTTAAAAGCTAATATCTATATCTGTAAAATATATTCTTTATTATGTGACGTATCACGTAGCCACGTGAGACGCCTCATGACACGTCGCATAACCGTGACGTATCGGCTCTGCAGCGCAAACAAAACCGGTAACGTAAGCGCGCCGGAGCACGCTTACAGTCGCATAACCGTGACGTATCGGCTCTGCAGCGCAAACAAAACTCGTAACGTAAGCGCGCCGGAGCACGCTTACAGATATATATATCTTTTTTAACCTTAATTAGCCAAAATCCACACGTCCACATGGTACACAGACAAAATATCGAAAAAAAAATATCGGAAAGACAAAATATCGAAGTTAAAATATCGAAGGTAAAAAATATTGGGAAGCAAATATATCGGATACAAAAATATCGTAATAGGTAAGTAAGTAGAAATATCGAAAAAAATAATATCGTATGACAAAATATCGACAATACAAAATATCGTGTAGTAATGGAAAAAATAAATAGTGTAGGAAAAAATATAATAATTGTAAATAAAAATTTGATAAAAAGGTCTATATTAAAAAATTACAATATAAAATTATTTTTAAAAAACATATATAGTTTTAGGAGCGGGTTATTGGGTTTATAGGGGATAAGGGTGGGAAGTAATTTAAAAATAATTAATACATTAATATATATTTGTAAAAAAAATGTATTAATAATTAATTGGTAACTAATTAATATTAATTAGTTAATTAATTAATATAATTTTGTACATTATTTTATATAATAATTAATTGGTAATTAATGAATATTAATTAGTTAGTTAATTAATATAATATCGTACATAATTGTAAAAAATTAATAATTGGTAATTAATTATAATTAATTAGTTAATTAATTAATTAATATAATTTTGGACATAATTTTAAATAATAAATAATTGGTAATTAAATAATAATAATAATTATTTGGTAATTAATTAATATTAACTAGTTAATTAATTAATATAATTTTGAATATATTTTTAAAGAATAAATAATTGTTAATTAATTAATATTAATGAGTTAATTAATGAATATAATTTTTTACATATTTTTAAATAATAATTATTTGGTAATTAATTAATATACATTATTTAATTATATTAATTAGCTTCATTTAGTTTAATATATATTTTTTACTTATTGTAAATTATTTTGGAAAATATAATATTCATAATTAAATTTATTTCTTTACAGCTAATGTGCAAATATATTAACTTTATTGTTATTATTAATTAATAATTAATTTGTAATTACATAATAATAATTATTTTTGGGTAGAGGAGTATTGTTAGAGTTCAGGGTCAGTTTTCAGTTCTTGGTTAAAGTGGTATTTTTAGGGTTCAGGGTCAGTTTTCTGTTTTTGGGTAAAGGGGTATTTCTTGGGTTCAGGGTCAGTTTTCAGTTTTTGGGTAAAGGGGTATTTCTTGAGTTCAGGGTCAGTTTTCAGTTTTTGGGTAAAGGGGTATTTTTAGGGTTCAGGGTCAGTTTTCAGTTTTTGGGTAAAGGGGTATTTCTTGGGTTCAGGGTCAGTTTTCAGTTTTTGGGTAAAGGGGTATTTTTAGGGTTCAGGGTCAGTTTTGGGTTTTTGGGTAAAGGGGTATTTTTAGGGTTCAGGGTCAGTTTTGGGTTTTTGGGTAAAGGCGTATTTTTAGGGTTCAGGGTCAGTTTTTTGTTTTTGGGTAAAGGGGTATTTTTTGGGTTCAGGGTCAGTTTTAATTTAATGTACGCTGGATTTGGTATAGTAATAATTAAATTATTAGAGACCAACATATACTCACATTTAATATACAGTGCAAAATTTCTGATAAGATTGTTACATTATAGTAAGATAATGATACAAATAGTACAACATGATTGTAGAAACATTATTTTTATTTATGTTTCACAAATAAAATGTTATTTCATTACAAAATTCTTTTTATTACATTTGGTTTTATAAACATATTTTATAAACACAATGATAAGCAACTATACAGAAGCATTATTATTTTCATACTTTTTGTACAAAAATGAATATTATTTATTATCTCTTTTACATATTGTAATTTCATAAAGAAATGTAGAAATAACAAAAGTATTTTTTACACTTTATTTCAATACATAAAATATTTATTATGTGAGTCACATATTTTTAACACATTTTTCTATTATTATAAATTTTGACAATGTAGTTATATTTCTATACATTGTTAATATAAATATTATTCTTTTCATAATATGTATTTATTACATTCATTTACATATTTGTTAATCAAATCATTGTAGGATTAAAGTAAATATTTCTTTACAATAATAGAAACTTAATGTTCATTTTTGCATATTTAGTGAAGTATATATATTATATTTTATACTTGGGACTATTTTATTGCATTTGGGTGCTTTATTTTGTAACCGGGTTAGGTCGTTTTGGGTTATTTGGAAGAAGGGCTGATCGCGGTTGGGAGACACTTCACGTCGCTTCAGGTAAGGTTTATTTTATATGTTTTATGTGTATTTTAATGATGTTTTGAGATTAGTGACCTTATATTTTGTGTTGTTGAATGTGAGGGAGGTATGTTTTAGATTTCGAAAACAGATAATTACTTATGGTATATACACGTAGTGTTAGTTAGTTAACTCATTATATATAGAGTGAATTTTAGTCTTTTACGGTATATCTACAAGTGAAATCATCTATTTTAATATGTTTGTACCTAATTACTAGCTAATTAATATGGGTGGGAATGTCTGTTTTCTATGTTTTTGTCATAGGTGTACGCTACATCGGAAGTTCCGTTTTTTTTTAAAGGAAGTGTTTGTTTGTTTAATTCAACACTGCTTTACAAACACTTCTTTACATTTTTCGGTTTTGCTGGAGCGATTCTTTCTATTTTTCAAATTTTTCGGGTTTTTTATGCTTATTCGATGGCTCTGGATAACGTGGATGTCTTAATTTTGGAACAGTTGTATTTTTACATTTTTTTGGGGTTAATTTGGCACTACCTGGATTACTTTGGTGGACAAGGAGGTTATTGGATTGACAACATGATTGGTAAATCCTTGCTTTCTTATTTTGTGTGGGTGGGTAATGTTATTTTTATTATGGAATAGTTTTTTACTTGTTATTTAGTTTTAATGTGTGCATATATTATAATAATATCTCTATATATTGCATACATTAAATACTTTAGAAGCTCATGTTACATATTTTTCCATACTTAGGTGATACTTTTAGTGTTTTATAACATTTTGGGAATTAATTAGAGTAGTGTTTTGGCAATGATATTTAGGTATTCTATGCCTTTTGTACTAGGGTAAAGTTTAACTTGTTCTTCCAGGTACTTGTGCATTTGTTTATTTTGCTTTGATGTTTTAGGGACAAGTTCAGTTACAGATTGGTCCATTCTAAATTCCTGGTAGCTCTGTTCTTTCTGTAGGCATTTAATGAAATGTTCTAGAGTAGGTTTGGTTCTGCCAGTTGATTGTACAAATGCATTGTGCCAACCTTCCACTGCATTGTTAGTTTTTGAATCTCCGTTAAGGGTACTTCTGTAAACGTTCCACCAGGGTATGAGGAATTTGGGATTTCGTCTGTGGCCAGATCTGTGGAGTCTGCCTACCCAGGTGTCTTCAAAGTAGTCGAGAAATGGACTTAATTTAGCTTCATTTTGTTTGTAGAAGGGGCTGTCTATAAGAATGTTGTAGTGTTCAGCTACGTCTGTTTCAGGTACATAAGCAAGTGCAATGAGTTTTTTAATTTGGAAAGCAAAAGATGAGTTTGTAGCATATTCGACACTTAGGGTAGTTTTTTGAAGGTGTCTCCATAAACACTGGTTTAAATGATAATAGCAGCCTTGAATGCAGGTATGGGGGTGGATTTTTATGATAGTTGAGAGCATTGCTTGCTCAAAATCAAGAATGATACTTTCAGGAGAAAAATCATTAGTTTTTTGTTTAATTATATTTATTAATTCCATATATGTGGAATTATTTTTGTTTGGTAATAGTGCATATAGCAAAGGTATGTTGCAGTTGTGGTAGAGGCCATGTATTGTGTATAATTGGAAAAATGGTTTGGGACAGATGTTAAATGTTCCATCCATCATCCAATATTGGCTTTGCTGCAGTTTAACTAAATTCATACTGGTACCAAAAATTATAAGCCTTTTGTCATTGTTTTCGTTGTCGTAAACTATAAATGGTTGTTTATTTAAAGTTATTATTTGGTTAGCAGTTAAATTTATATCCTGATATGTTCTGGGAGATGGTGTTGTAGAAGTAGTAGCTTTTTTAGTTCGTGCTATAGTTCTTTTTAAGGAGAGGATATTTGGCATTTGAGTTGTGACAGTTTTTGGGATTTTAGGAATGGCTTCTTTTAAAATGACATTTGTTTGCTTTTGGGAACCAGTACTACCTTCTTTTATATTTTCCAAAGCTGTTCTAACTTCTATTTCAGTAACATTAGGTGGATGATTGTGTTCCCTAGTATACAGTACTGTAGCTTCTTTAGTTGTTGCTCTGCCATAGCACTTGTTAGAATAATATTTACAACATTTCCAATTAACTTGCATGCCATATTGCTTTTCTTGTGTATAAGTGTAACCCATGTAGCATAGTAATAGTTTTCCTTTCTGGCTGGTCACAAATTCGGCTCCTTCGGTCATTTTGTACTTTGTATATCTATAAAATGTATATATAATAGTTAATGTCAAATTAAATGTGATAAATAATCTATGTCAGTGATAAGTAGGAATGTTTATACTTACGTGTTTTTGAATTTACAGCAAAATTAGGAGCTGCTTGCTTCTTTTGTTGGGGATATTTATTTGTGATGTTGTTGTAGCTGTTATGAAAAACATGAAAGTAGTATATTATTAATTAATGTTTCGGTACATTTGCAATGTTAGAGCTCATTTCTACTACAAAAGTGTATCTTCATGATTCACATTGTGAAGATACTTACATATTTTTTTAGGTTGGTCTTTGCCAGTATAGTTGTTTCTTCAGCTTCTGGAGAGTAGTTTGTAGTGTTACCTTAAATAAAAAAGGAACATATGTATTAGAATAATCACCATGTTGGTATGTTTTTTAATAGATTATCTGGTAATTATGTTCTTTAATATACTTACTTTGTGATTATTATCTGTATTATTCAGAATGTGGAGTTCTGTATTATGTCTGTATATCTATTCGTTGTGTTTGCTCTGTAAATAAACAATATATAATAGAACATATTTAGAACAGTTCTAAATGTTTGTATTGTTTTTCCACATTTATTTCAGTTGCATAATACTTACGTAGTAAAATGTATTGGAGAAATAGTACTGATGTCCTTAGTTCATATAGTAGTGCAGTTTTCAGTAGTAGAATCTACAGAAAAAAAGAAATATGTGGGGCAAAAGTCATTATTTCTGTGTGTTTAGATTTATGTGCACATAATGAATCAATGTGAAATTACTTACATAGTTATTAGAATCTGTATTCCTAGGGTTTGTTCACAGTAATTTTGAGTAGAATATTCAGTACTCGTTGTATCTAAAAAAAATTGTTTCATATAAATATTTAGCATGTTAAGTAGTATGAATAGCAAAGGGGCACTGGGTATTTAGCAGGTAAGTAAGTAGTATTAGCAAATAATGCATTTTCTATTTTATTTACTTACTTAGAAGATGTGATAGTAGGTTGATAGTCTGGTTCTTCTAGTTGTTGTGCAGCAATTCGGATAGAGATGAATCTCCTTCAGTGACTTTTGGCAAGTAGTTTGTGCTTAGATGTTATTTGTTTATATATAGGGGAGTGTCAGTAGTAATTATTTTGCTATTGGTTCATTTAAAAAATTAGGTTTGTGATTGGTTAGTTAGTATATTTGAATTTCAGTTGTGATTACTTTGTAATAGAAGTGAAAAACAAAAACAAATTATAAAATTATACAAAGTACTATAGAATATTTTTATATGTGTAGGTGATATAATTATACCAATAGGATATTTTTGACAAATTAATAGTGTGTCTATAGTATTAATTTAAGTATTGTGTGTTTATTTAGATGTGAAAACATATAAAACGTTATTTAATTATGCAAACAGATGCATATAAAAAGTCGATATAGCTGATAATCCGATATTGAAGTGCACGATATTTTTGATGTCGATATTATAGTTAATGTCATTATTTTTTGTAGATAGCGATATTTTTGTTTTCCGATGTTAATGTAGTCGATATAAAAGTAAACGATGTTTTTGTATATCGATATTAAAAAATCGATATTTGTGTATATATCTAGTTAAGTATAGGAACCCGATATTTTTGATTTCGATATTTTTGCTACGATATTTTTGTACGTCGATATTGTGAATCTCGATATTTTGTCAGACATTCCGTGCACATATCTTGAGGCCTTGCAAAGGCACATCAAACAAACAGTCCCTACAATTTTTCAAAGTTTTCTTGATAATCTATTCCATTATTTTTTTTTTTACTGTTTCTCTTGTTACGCTTACCGGGACTCTACCCGGTACGCGAACCGGACGCTCCAAAAACACAAGATGGCGGACTCCCGTTACGCTGCCGGTTAGCTGCCCGGTTCGCGTACCGGGAAGCGCCTCTACCGCGAAAAATCGCAATTTTTTTTTTTTGCCCCGCGGGGGACTTTAATATCCCCCTCATCAATCCTAGGGGGTCAGGAGGGGTTTACCTTGCCCCCTTTCCTTCATTTCCCCCTTTGTTTTTCACCACATCTTGTCTCTCGAACCTACCGAGAAACAAGATGGCGGCCGCTCCGGACTGTTTACAATGTTGACAGCTACGCTGCCGGTTAGCTGCCCGGTTAGCTGCCCGGTGAGCTGCCCGGTTCGCGTACCGGGACGCGCCTCTACTGCGAACATTTTTATTTTTTTATTTTTTCCCCCGCGGGGCACTTTAATATCCCCCTCATCAATCCTAGGGGGTCAGGAGGGGTCTACCTTGCCCCCTTTCCTTCATTCTCCCCTTCGTTTTTCACCACATCTTGTCTCTCGATCCTACCGAGAGACAAGATGGCGGCCGCTCCGGACTGTTTAGAATGTTGACAGACACCGGAGAGCCAATCAGCTTCGCTTCCCGAAGTTCCGTTACGCGTCAGGTACGCGAACCGGGGCGCTGCCCGGAGCGCGCTTACAGATATATATCTTTTTTTGTACGTTAATTTCTCAAAATCCACTGGAGCACATATCTTGAGACCTAGCAAAGGCACATCGGGCTAACAGTCCCTACAATTTTGCCAAGTTTCGTGCAAATCCATTCAGCCGTTCGGGCTAAAAGTGAGGCCAACCGCCCTATGGAAATTAACATGGGAAAAACACGTTTTGGGACCCCCCTTTTTTCTCAGCCCCCCCTTGACGAACCCCCCCCAAATTTTCAGTGGCTGCTCAGAAACAAAATGTTCCATTTTCCTGAAAATGTCAGCCAATTCCGTCCACAAACGCCAAAGTTATTAGACATAGAATTTTCAAAAATCCCATAGAGAAAAAATCCTAACTATATATACCTACTGGCGACTGCCAGTAGGTAATATATATATATATATATATATATATATATATATATATATATATATATATATATATAAAAACCATAGGTTACAGGGACGTTATAGTTAGGCTCAGATTTCACTCGTACCAAACCAGTAATATTCAGGAGTTATAGTGAGGTGAGCTAACGATAACTCACAACCTCTGCAATGCACTGCTTTTGACCTCACATTTTACACCACTCATAATATGGTCAGTGACATCACTGATGACATCTCAAATGACATCACTGTTGATATCACTGATGACATCTCAAATTACATCTCTGATGACATCATCTGGTGACTGTGAGTGTTTTTAAAAAACTTACAAGTGTTAAATATATATACCAAGGTGTATTGGTGAATCAGTGGGTGTATGAGTGGAAGCGTGACTAGGTGTCTCAGTGCATATATGGGTGAGTCACTGCTTATGCAAATTTCTGTATTAGTCTGTCACTTGGTGTCTAAGTGGCTGCATGGGTGTGTGAGTGGGTATGTGAGGGATTGGTTGTCTGAGTACCTGTATGGTTGTCCGAGTATATTTGTGGGTAGGTGAGAGGGTGTGTGACTGCCTGTTTGGAATAGTGAGTCAGTGGCTGTATGGGTTAGTGAGTGTATGTGTGAGGACCTGTATGGGTGAGTGTGAAGTATGGCTGTGTGGGTGAGTAAGTGGATGTGTCAGTGGTGTATGGGTGAGTAACTGGGTATGTGAAAGGCAGTATAGGTGAGTGATGGGGTATATGAGCGAATGGATGGGTGAGTGAGTGTATAGAAGAGTGGCTGTATGGGTGAGGATGTGCTTGTGTCAGTAACTGTATAGGTGAGTGAGCATGTGTTAGTATCTTTATGAGAAAGTGAGTATGTGTGTGTGTATCTGTATGGGTGAGTATGTGGATGTGTGATTGGCTGTATGAAAAAGTAACTAGTTGTGTGAGTCCCTGTATGGGTGACTGACTCAGTGTGTGAATGGCTCTATGGGTGTATGAGTGTATATGCCAGTTGCTGTATTAGTGACTGAGTGGGTGCATGAGTGGCTATATGGGCGAGTGAGTGGATGTGTGTTTCAATCTATGAACCAGTGAGTGAGTGTGTAGGTACTGGTATAAGTCTGTGAATGGGTTTGTGAATGGTTGTGTGGGAGTGAGTGTATGAAAGGCTCTACTGTGTGTGTGAGTGCTTCGGTGGTTCTGTGGATAGTGTCATTAGAGATGTTATCGGTGATGCCACTGACCATGCCATGAGGGATGTAATATGTGAAGTCATAAGCAGTACATTGAGGGGCCGGGAGTTATAGTTAGCTTTGCCAACTATAACTGCTGAATTTCACTGGTTTTGCATGAGTGAAATCTGAGCCCAACTATAACGCCCCTGTAACCTTTGTCTTTTTAAATTAATTTCTAAGGTTTTTGAAGGCTAATTCCTAACTATAAGGACTTTGTAACCTTTGGTTGTTTCAGCAAATTTCTGTGGGTTTTTTAAAGTAGTGGTCGGGTGTGCAGAGTGGTGGAGAAAGGGCTGCTCCTCCGACCAGCTCTCAGTAATCCCGCTGGGTAGGACTTACAGGACATACCAGGAAGGCTTCTTGGTCTCCAAGGTCTCTCAGTAGTAAAATGGACTTCATCACTCAACGAACTGTGCACCAGCTGTGCACGAGTTTGCAGAGTGGTGGAGAAAGGGGGTGTGGCCTTTCAAGACCTCTTAGCTATCCCGCTGTGTGGGACTTAGTGGAGGTAACAGGAGGGGTAGTTGGCCCCCAAAGATGTCTACTGCACCAAAAGGCACATTTGTAGAGTGGTGGTGAAGGGGGCATGGCCCCAGGAAACTTGCAAGTTTTTTTTGTAGTACGGGAGGCTACTTGACCCCCTTTCCCAGGGCCATTTTCAGCACCGGGGACCCCAGCCTCTGGGGTCAGACCCTATCTTTTTTTTGGTATAGCACGGGGAGCAGCCTACCTCTAGGACTGATTTCAGCCCGGGGTCTTTTTTGAATGACTGAGGCCTGGCCAGTTCCCCCAGGCCAATTTCAGCCACGGGGACCCCATCCTCCAGGGCCAGGCCTTTTATTTTTTTTGTTATATCATTTATAGGGTGAGCAACCCCACTCTCGGACCGATTTTGGCCCCGGCGACCCCATCGGTTGGGGCCAGACCTGTACTGTGGGTGCCGTGGTCCCATCCAAGGTACCCTGTTATTCACGTTGGGTACTGCAGGGGGAGCCTGAAGGCTCCCATGGTTCCTGTCGGCTCCCCACATCCTGCGGGAGATGGCATTCTTTTTCAACAGAAGGAGCTGCTAAACATACAGCTCCCTCTCACCAAAAGATATTCTTTTCTGCTTCAAGTAAGCAAGAGCATTTTACATGCTCTTGCTCACTCAAAGAAGAAGAGTTTGCTATGGCTTGGTGAGAGCTATAAGAAACTGCAATGTCCCGGGGGTGGGCACCCTGGGATACTGCTAGAGCCAACCTTGGTGGTGTAATGGGAGACCGCACTTCATTTAAAAAAAAATGTTTGGTGGGAGTCATGGATTCAGCACTCCAGTCAAATGTATTTCAAAAATGCTCTTTTTGGCCCTTGGGGTTCCCTGTCAGACTGCCCCAAGAGGCCTAGTGGGTCAGGGGGTTTCTATCCAGCCCTCTTTTCTTTTTTTCATTCTCTTTTCTGTGATAAGTTCCACCAAGTCACAAAATGGCTGCCAACACTTCCAAGTGTAGGCAGCCAATCAGATCTCAGCACGAGATTGGGAGGAGTCTCTATATATACAACTGGAAATGTCTTTACATAACTCCAAAACTACTAAATGGATGTAAACTATTTCACAAACCGGTTGTTTTCTGGGCCAACAGCTAGATTTCTGCCAATGTTGGTGTAATTGGGATTCCGCCGTGAGATTTGCTTCACGTTTTTCTAGCGCCATCCAAAGGACTGCTTCAAGCGCTACATCTGGACGCACCCGCTTCGCGGGTGCCGCTGCGCCGTTTTGGGGACTGTGTGCACTGGTTTGTGTGCGTGTTAAGGCGAGCCGAGCAGTGGAGCAGGGACTCAAACTTCCAGGAGTCCCTGCTGGAATCTCCTCACCTGCTCCAGCGTCAGCACAGAGACCCGCCCACTACCGCCTGATCATTATATAAAAATACTACAGGCCACCGCTGCGCGGGAGCGCCGGGCGAAGCCCGGGCAAAGGGCGGGCCCTCTTAGGCCCTCAGAGGCCGAGGGAGGCAGGGCTGGGCCCCCACCTTTTCTATCTACATTTCCCGGTTCTCAACCTGATGCCCAAGACTCACCGTCACTTCATTCATATGTCTTGAAGTAAGATGACTTTAAAATAATTACAACTCTGTTAGTATATCATAAAGGTCCGGATATATACTGGTTGTGCTTAACTACTGCTATTTAGTACTGATGCTTATTTTGGTCCCTTTGGTAACTTAACTTCATCTGGCCTACAACAATGCCAGCCACACAAAAAGAAGCAACGGCTCCCACAGAAGGAATTAATCGAGGTCCACTTGATAATTACATCTTTAGGATTGCCAATGATGTTGATAGGGAGACAATGCTCGCTGAGCGTCGTGCCGCAAGACGCCGCTTAGTGGAGCTCATGAAGAACAAGCGTTCCTCTATGGGCGCGCTGATGCAGGCTGTCTCCCCAGTTCCCAATCCCTATCCTAGTATCGAAAAAGAGGGTTCTGTTCTATCCCCCGTAGATGGTATACCACTAATTTTCCAGGACAGATCTTCCTCCTTGCCAGTAATTAGCTCGCCAATACTTAATGTTTCTATACTCTCTGTTAAATCAACCCCGGAGGCGAAATTATTGCTAGACTCTACTCCGCTAAGAGATAAAAGTAAACCAAAGGCAAAAAAGACTATTAAATCAACTCCTATACCAGGTCCACCTCCGAAAAAAAGACGGAAAACAGGTAGTACCCAGAATAAATACAAAAACACCAATACTAGTTCTGGGAACATTAAAGGCAGAGTGGATGACCCATTATTAGCTTCTGTAGCAGTTACTCCACCGCATATTCCACCAAAAGATGCGTCTACCACCGATCTAATGAGCAATATGGAGCATTTAGTTAAATCCCTTATATTGCCAATAGCAGAAAGGCTGAAAAAAATAGGCTCACAACTGGGAACTTTGGAGCAAGCTATGGGGGAAATCAAAGAGGCTATAAAAGATCTAAAAAAGCCCATCCCTCACCCTTTGACACCGGCACCAACTCCAAAAAACTTAGATAAAGAAGCAACTAAAACTGCTAATTTACTTAAAACAACACTTGTAAATTTGGTTCCCACTAAACCAGCGGTAACTAACATAATTACAAAGCAGAAAGAGAAGAAGGGTCCGGTAACAGCGAACTTGCTTTCTTCTCGGGGTGCACCAAAAGTAAAAGAGCCCATGAGGGAGATCCCACCAAAAAAGTTAAATGTGGAGTTGCCCCCAGAAGCGGTCCCGTTTGTGGTGGTATTAACTGGAGTACCACCCCTGACGGAGGGGACCCATGAAGCCGAATACCAACTAAGGAATAAAGTAATATACTGGTTGAAACAGAACCGCCCTCTCCCTCCGAACCTAAATGTGAAAATTCTGTATGTTAGACGTCTTCCCTGGATAGGGCATAGGAAAAAAGATATAAAGGGAGACATAATAACAATACATTTCAAAGATAAAAGGGCAGTTGGACACATTATCAACTGGATCCCGCAAAACGCTAGCAACGTAATTAACACACGTGACCTTACATATTTTTACCCTAGAATCCCAACGACCCTAGTTCCCAATGTCCAATCATTGTTTCATTCTACTGTAAACTATACAGAATCTCCATTTCGAAATCAGCAGGGGAGGTTGGAATATCCACCTTCAGATTTGGAAGGTTATCCAAGTCTCCTCCTCCCCAATTCCAATTTCAACTATCATTCCGGGCTGTCAGCAACTACAGCGTTCTGCCGACCCAAAGGCAGACTGACTGGTCAAGGCAGCCATTGCTGATTCCGGATGAATATCCTAGGTACCCGTTCTATCAATATCCCAACCACCCAATTCCACTCTATAATCGTTATGCAGTACTGTCAGATGTGGAGGGAATCGACTGACTTGATGGAGAGATGACAGTGGAAATTAGTTCTGATAATAATCTTGGTAGCCCACAAAAGGCCCTCCCGACGACCACTGATCAACAACTCTCAAATGATATTATCTCAATTCAGTGTCCCAAGCAATCCTGTTTGAAAGACACAGTGATTGGCCCTAAAACTGCGACTGTAGGTCAAAAACGCCCTCCTCTAGACCCTTCTCTAGCCTTTAAATCTAAATGGAACTGCCCCCCAAGTATTGACAATATACCAAAACCATGTATTGGGGGGTGTAAAGGGTCAGAGACTAACCATCGTATTTCTGTTTTATTTTGGAATGTCGCAGGACAGCGGGCAAAAGTGACTAACGATAAATGGATAGAATTTATCCCAAATTTTGAGATTCTCGCATTCCAGGAGACGTGGGCATGTGAGGTTATACATATGGAGGGTTATAAGACTTATTTCTCGCCTGCTAAATCTTCCAGCTCGGGCAGAGCCAAAGGGGGCCTAACAATGTATGTCTCTAACCTCCTTAACACGACCAAAGTCGAATTTATTAACCTAGACCCAAATTTTCAGATTCTCCGGTTATGCCTTAATAACAAGGAAAACTTTCTTGTGGTCAATTTTTATAATAATCTCACAGTCCTTCAGGCAGTAAATGTGGCAACACTGATCCGTTCCACTTTATTAACCTCTAAAAGAAAGACTTATAAGGATGTGACAATCATTTGGGGGGGGGACTTTAACTTGGGTCCATGTATCTCTGAGGGTAAAGGTACCTGTGGTATAACAGACGAAGCTGGTAATTCAATTACACATTTTAGACATTGCTCTCTAGGGAACCTCCTCAACGAAATGTTGTTTGATCTTGACCTAATAATAGCAAACAATACTAACAAGGACGACTTGCTACTTGCCCCAACATTTCATGGGAGGGGATTTCAATCAGTTATAGATTTTATTTTGGTTTCTAATGGCGCTATGGTGGCCAAAGCAATATTCACTCAGCATAATATCCCATTGAGTGACCATACTCCAATCAGCATTTCCATGTTGTTGTCCCAAAATACAAGGACTGGACACAGTTCCATTTTAACGCAAAACTACTTGTCCTTGAGTAGGACAAACGGCTATGCTTTGAAGTGGGGAAAAACAGACCCTGTAGAAATAACAAAGCAGGTGGTAACAAAAGCTTTCTCACATTTTATAAAATGCCTTAGCACGGACGTATCTGACCAAGAAATCATTCTCAATTTTGAGGAAATTCTCAAAACAGTAAAAGAGGCCCTCTGGATTGAAACTAAACAAAAATCTAGGCAAAAAAAAGGGTGGTTCAATCATGCATGCATGGTGGCTTATTCCAATTTAAAAAGTGCTCTCAGAGAATCAGCTAGGATTCCTCAAGAGGTAAAAACACTGCGGAAGATATACAATCAAGCACTTAAATCAAGGAAGAGGGAATTAAAAAAACAACTTTGGGACCAATTGCATGAAAGCTGCAGTATTAGGAACTCAGCCGCTTTCTGGCAGGTGGTCAAATCTCCCTTTTTAAATGATAAAACTAATCTTCCGACTATTGAGATAGCAATACAAGAGAAAGACTGGGTGCAACATTTCACTAAGATCTTTCCATATAGCCCGGACTCCCATTATTCTGGAGATTCCACACCTAATGATCCACCCAGTTCTTATCCTATCAACCTCCAGTTTACATTGTCAGAAGTCGTACAGGCTCTAAAAGTTAGTAAAAGTGGGAAGGCGCCTGGCTCTGATGGTGTCCCAATCGATTTATTCAAGGCCCAAATGGACTTATGGACCCCCCTTCTCACAAGAGTCCTGAATGCAACTTGTAATGTGGGTCTATTGGAATCCTGGTCACGTTCCATACTAGTTCCCATATTTAAGAAAGGGGGTAGGGGGCCTGTTTCCTGCTACCGCCCAATCTCGCTTTTAGAATCCCTTGGCAAAGTGGCAGGTCGAGTCATCTTAGAATTGTTGCAAGATTGGGCGGAGGAAGGAAGAATCATCTCAGACCTACAATATGGGTTTCGCCAAGGCTTAGGGACCACTGAGCAGGCTTTAAACCTCTCTCTCTTAATTGATAAATACGTCTTCATCAAAGGCGGAGATTTATTTATGGTTTATGTGGATCTATCATCTGCGTTTGATTGTGTCTCCCATTCTAAACTTTGGTCCTTGTTGATCGATATGGGGGCACCATCAAACGAGGTGAAGTTCCTGAGGGAACTTTACTCCAATGCCACAGCTAAAGTCCGTTATGGAATAGGTGCTGAGCTGACGGAGGATTTCCCTATAGAAAGAGGGGTGAGACAGGGATGTGCCCTGGCCCCCTTTCTTTTTACTTTGTACACTAATGGGTTGGAAAAAGAGATGTTAAAGAATTCCCAAGACCTTCCAATGGTGGAAAATTGCCCAATTCCCGCATTACTATATGCGGACGATACAGTTTTATTAGCCCGTACCCCATTAGAACTGCAAAAGAACCTGGATAGGTATTCAAAGTTTATGGCTGGTCTGGATTTAAAAATAAATATCAGCAAAACCTTCGTCATGAGGGTGGGTACGAGTCGCAAAAACAAAATGAGGGGGATTTACCTCAATAAGGAAAAAATAGCGACTACTGATAAATATTGCTACCTAGGGATAACAATTGACCATAAACTTTCATGGAGAGCCGCTGTGGACACACGCAAATTGCTTTTTTTAAGAGCCACAGCAGCTCTAACAAATTTTGCAAGAAAGTTGGGGAAGAGAGCACCCTTGGAAATGATAAAAATTTACAGAGCCAAATGTCTTTCCGTGGCTCTGTACGGGGCGGGTCGTTGGGGTTTCATTGCACTTGACAGCATACAGCGGGTAGAAAATACATTTCTCAGATATTTACTAGGAGTACCTGGTAGTACGGGTACTCTTGCCTGCCACATTGAGCTAGGTCTCTCATACATCACTTACCTAGCAAGAACTGAACCATTGTTACTGTGGCATAGGATTTGGACCTCAGAAAAGGCTATTTTTACCCAGCTCATTCTCTCTGACTGTTTGAAAATGGATGATGCAAAGAACTCAAGGTGGCTGCGATATGTAGCGAGATTCTTTCGTGACCTGGGTTGGGAGCACTACTATTCTAATCCCTCCCTAATTCGTGAGCTACCGAGAAAGGTCCTAAAAAAGAAATGTTTGGCCCATTTAGAGGCTCTGAGACTAACAAGCGAGATAACGAAACCATCTGTTACTCATGCCTTGCTTACACAAACGGAACCTTTAATACAACCATATCTCACTTATAGCACCACGAGTTTTGAACGATATCTGTTGGTAAGGTTTAGAATGAACTTATTTCATAGATCGGTCGCATTTCCTATCAGAAACAACTGGGCAAAAGTACTCCCTCCTTGTCCATGTGATGGCCATTCGACACAGTCCACTTCCCATATTTTATTTTTTTGTACTTTTTATTACAACCTTAGGAAAAAATGACTTATACCCATTCTAAGGAGTACCGGTTTTCGACAATATCGTCCAGCATTGCTGTTCCTGCAATTATTATAGGGTGAGCGATTGGTCTTTCTAGTGGCAAACTTCCTTAAAGGTGTTGTTTCCCATCACTTGACCAATGGGCCCCCTCTACAAATAACTGAAATCTGAACCTTAAAGATCGAACAGGTAATGCTTACGCATCTGAATTCAATTTGCAGGTTGCCAGTCGAATAACATTTTTTGCTTGTATATATTGTATTTTTTAAATGTTTTATAAATGGTTAAATGATTGTATTTATTAATGATTATATGTATGTTTTTTTTTGTGTATGCTTTTATGATTTGCAACGAAAATCGAAATAAAGCAATATTGACTTGACTTGGTGTAATTCCTTTCAGCAGTTCGGCCTTTAGCCTTGTCTAAAGTTCCTATGGAAATTAACATGGGATAAACGTGTTTGTGGGATTCCCAAATTTCCTTGGCCCGCTCAATAGATCACCATAAAATGTTCAAGACAGCAGTTAAAGTAAGTGTCGAAAAACTTTAGAAAATTCTGCGAGGACTCATCAAACCACGCTAAAGTTATTGGCAAATCAATAAAAAACGCTCTTCCTATGGAAACTACAACCTAACTATAATTATTGCCTATTTGCACAGAAATATTAACTAGATGCTATTTGCACAGGACCGAACGCACAGGAATGACTGTCAGTTTCGTTTCAGTACCTTACTTACTTTGTATTTGCACTTTGTTTATATCTCTGTATGGTGCTTGAGACATTTATTCACTTTATCTTATCTTATCTTATCTTATTCCAGTATGTCTCACTCAGGGTGACTTCATATTATTCTCTATTTCATTGATGAAGTCCGAAGTCACAAACTCAGATTTATGTAGAAAGACTGTGTTACCCAGGTATTGCCGATTTTCAAGTATGTCCTTCATTTCCATGATGATGTCAGCAATGGTTTCCTTTAAAATGGTTTTAGAGACGCAGCGCGATCATGTGATTAAGTCCACAGGTTGTGGCCGAAACGATTCATGGGCAGCACGAGCATTCAATAAAACTTTAATTTCGAGCACCAGCAAGATATCAGAGTCCGTTGCATCTGTGGGCGTTTGTCTCAATCAACGTTGAGATGCAGGTCTGTGATACATATCCGTATTATGTTGGCGCCAAGTTTCGACCGCCCCAACCCTATGATGCTTAAAGAAAGGGGGCAACTCAATTTGGCAGCCTCGATGAACTTAGTTCTTTTACTTATCAAGTATGCTGCTATCGATAGAACTGAAATCCTTTTAACTATCGACAAGCTCAACGAAGATATCAGTAAAATCAAGGAGTCAGACACTACTAAAAATCTTAGAGAAGCCATGGATGACCGCCTAAAGAAACACGAAGACAAAATAAAGGCGAGGAAGGTCAGTAAATTTGTGCGTGACCAGGCTGACTATGCACACGGGCAGATTTTCACTTTTGCCCGGAAATACAGTGTAGCTAAACGACAGCAATACAGTGGGATCACCAGAAAGCAAACGGCACTCACTGCCGCGCAAAATGACCATGAAGATGACGGCGGGTCAAATGACGAAGATACAAACAGAAATACGCCATCTACATCCAGTGCCTCAAGTATTGACTCCGACAGAGATTTACAAGCGGCACCGATTCTGAATTTGGCTGAGAAACTTGATTTTTTAGTGGCAGAAAGACTGAGAACATTGCACCCACGGTCAAACAGCCAAGGTCAGACCATAAAAGCAAAAACCAAAATAGACGAGAACGAAGGAAACAAGCCAGAAGAAAAAAAAGCGCAAACAAAGAAAACAAAAGCGCCATGGCAACGAAGGAAGTAAGTAACAACAATTCAGTAATCAACCTTTCAAGTGTTGTTCTGGACAAAGCTGAAGAACAATTACTTTCCTTGGGGCTCAATTTTTGTCCAGCCCAATCTTTCAACTATGCGCCAACCCGCATCGATGTTTACCGCTTCATAAGAAAAATGAAATTGCGCAAACACTTCACCACCCAAAGTTTGAAATCAACTACTGAAACTATCGCACCGGATGATCAAAGCGCCCCGGACGGAGTGCCAGAGGTAAGAGCCGGCGATGTTTCCACTTATTTAACACTCAATGACCTTTGCCAAGCTACTGATTCCCAGCCTATGGGTCCAAATATTGAAAGCAATACTCAAACCAGACTGTCAAAGATTAACATTATTCAAAAGGGGGCAGGCATAACGCCATTTAAAAATAAGTCTAAATTTGTCCCCCTTATGGTAAAAGATGCCATAGAAACATTTCACGATTGTATAACCAACGAAATCAAGCAACTACATACTAAATCACGCAAACGGAATAAAACCAACTATGACCATCAGCAAGCCAATTACATAGCGCTTATGAAAAAACTCAGCGCAAACCCCGATATAGTCGTGAAGACGGCGGACAAAGGTGGAAACCTTGTAATCTGGGCGAAAAGTGATTATGTTGTAGAAGCTCTGCGTCAACTTAACGATACATCGTGCTATAGCAAAGCTAATAAGAAGGAATACCTGAATGCTAAAATTTCTTTGGAAAAACCTTTGAGCAAATATCGACGAGAGGGGTTGAACTCAGGAGAGGAATATAAATTCATGTACAAAGAATTCCCTGTCCTCCCCGTTTTCTACCTAATTCCCAAAATCCATAAAGACATCTTGCCTACTCCCGGAAGACCGATTATTTCGGTTATCAATAGTGCCGGAGAGAATGTGGGACGCTACATTGACTATTTTTTACAAGAACTGGTCACTAAATTGCCTAGCTATGTGCGTGACACTGGCGACTTCCTGTCTAAAATCAATGAATTGGAATGGCAAGAAGATATGTTGCTCATTACATTGGACGTAGAGTCCTTATATACAACTATCGGACACAAAGAGGGGCTAAGGGCCACCAAACATTTTCTGGACACTCGCTCTGCTGACTTGTATGAACACAACAAAGTCATCTTGGAGCTAATGAACTGGTGTTTAAATAATAAATACTTTGCCTTCGGTAAAGAAATATGGAGACAATTACGCGGCGTGGCCATGGGTTCCTGCTTCTCCCCCAGCTACGCGTGCTTGCACGTGGGCTGGTGGGAGGAGCGGGTCCTTGAGGCTACGCATGCAGTATGGGTCAGAGAAAAGTTTGTTAAATACCTAAGGTACATCGACGATATTTTTATTCTCTGGCAGGGCGCTGAGGAGGAGGCCAATTTGTTTATTCATGAAATCAATGCAAATTCCCTCAATCTCCATTTCACCTCGCACATCAGTCATTGCCAGATAGAATTCTTAGATGTACTGGTATATGTGAAAGCTAACCGATTAACATCTACCCTACATCGGAAACCTACATCAGGCAACACTTTACTACATGCCTCCAGTCTCCACCCTGACATACTATATATAGTATCCCTCTTGGTGAAATTCTAAGAATTAAGCGTATTTGTAGCTCTACGCTCGATTTTGATAAATGTGTCAATGACCTTAGAACTCGCTTTCAGGAACGTGGTTATTCCAATCAGACTTTCAACCAAGCTTTGGCTAAAGCAAGGTTGAGAAGTAGAGAGAGTCTATTGCAGATGTCTGATTCTGACCCAGATAATGCAGAGCTTCCCATTCATTCCAATACACTTGCCAACACCTGTCCTTGGTTCATCACTGCCTACAGCAGTGATGAGAAAGCCATCAAAAGGATTATCCATAAGAATTGGCCAATCATTCTAACAGACAACATCCTTAGCCCTACCTTACCAGAAAAACCAATCATAACGTTTCGTAGGGCTAGAAATATGGGTGCATCATTAGATGTCAGTTGTCCAGAATTAAAACAAAAGGCTAACTGGCTAAAGGCCAAACCTGGTTTTCGCAAGTGTACCCATTGTAGGGCATGTAAATTCGGTGAAAACAAGACACATTACCGTATACCTTTCAGTCCTACAGAGATTCCAATAAAGGGTTGCTATGATTGCAAAACTGATTTTGCAGTCTATGTTCTGACGTGCACCTGTGGGCTGCACTACATCGGTAGCACTAAAGCACAGGTGCACGTCAGAATTTTGCAACACCTTAGGGCAATACTGCATACTGATCCTTCCTATCCTGTAGCTCGTCATTTTGCAGCCAGACACAATAAGGATCTTAATTGCCTCAGGTATTTTGTGGTAGGATCAGTATTGCCCTTACAGAGAGAAGGCAACAGAGAGTTGTTGTTGCGACAACTCGAAACACGGTTTATCCTAGAGTTTGATAGCAAATGGCCGAAGGGCCTCAATACCACTGAAGACTTTTTTGGAGGGTCCTCAACAGATTCTTTTTTGCTACCTGAAACTCCATCTGTATCAAGCAATTCTGTTGAGCTTGAAGTCCCATTAGTAAACCCAAACCGACCCCAGTGCCCAGAGGAGGGTCCCAATTTAAATCTATATTCGAATTTGAACATTTCCTCACAGGAAAATTTAAATATACCTCTCGTTAGTGCTATACCACCTAGACCTCTTGTTTCTGAGATGGAAGCTTTCCCAGATCTCACGGTTTCATCTATATTGCCCATGCTCTCAAACTTGTCAGAAGACATAAAATGGGGGTTTGACGAGTCAGCGAAAATCCAGAAAGAAATTAGATCTCATTGTGAGTCCCTGGACAGCAAGATAGACGGACTATTCTCGAGAACTGGAGCACTCGAGGAGACGGTTGCTGTGATCTCTCTTGAACTGGACAATGCCAAAGAAGAGATTACAAAACTAAAAGGGGAGGATACCGCTCTAGCTGATAGGCTGGAGATTTTGGAGAATAACTCCAGGCGCTCTAATATTCGCATCTTAAATGTGCCGGAAGGTAGTGAAGGCTTGAATATCAAGACATGTATTGTCCGGCTCTTAAAAAAATCTCTTAATTTGGATCACTCAGAAGAGGAACTAGCTCTGGATATATAGCGTATACACAGGGATCCCTTCAGATTGAATACACAGAGGTCTAAACCACGCAAGGTATTGGTAAACTTCCACACCTATTCTTTAAAGGACCAGATTCTCAATCTAGCACTTAAGCAAAAATCCCTGTCAGGAGATGGCTTTAACTTCCAAATAAGATCGGATTTATCAAGGGCCACCTTAAATAGACAATGGGAATTGGGCAGGAGAATGGAGGAATTTAGAAATCTAGGCGCTACAGTGCAGCTGAGATTTCCTGCAGCCCTGAAGATTATGATGAACAATAAGATGTTTAATATACACAGAGTTCAGGCTGCAGATGACCTACTGATGACTTTTGAAGCCGCAAAGGGGGCTGAAGGCGGCTCGGTATAAAATAACGGGTGCCGGTCTATATACTCTTCTTTTTGTTGTTGTTTCTAGTCCTTTCCTTCATCCTATGACTCCCAAGGACTCCCAAGGAAAAATAAAAATAAAAAAAAGGAAAAAGAAAAAGGAGTGGAAAAATCTTTGTTTATTTTCCTTCAGTAAAAGACAATAAGTAGAAAAGGAAAAAGAAATAAGGAATAGGAGAGGTGCAGAAACAAGGGGAAAGATAATGGAAAGATAATGTAGAGATAGGAGAAAAAGGAGAAGAAAAGGAAAGAAAAGGAAGGAAAAGAAAAACAGGGGATTCGAAAGATTAAACACTCATACTAAGTTAATTTGCACAAATTGCACTAAGGGGTGATTGGGAAAAAAAAAAAAAGAGGGAAGATAAAAAAAAAAAAAGGGGGGTAAGGAAAGAAACACTTTTCCAGTTTATTAATATGATGGAGCACTATACAGCCCTCTACACTATAAAACTCTCTCCTGCAGGGGCTCGGTAAAGAGTTAGGGGTACCGAAAAACCGGACACGTCCCGGTTAGTTAGAACAAGGGTTCCTCAAGGGTGGCTGGAAGGGTTTCACTCGGGTGGTGGGGGGGGTGGGAGTACAAAATAAAAAAAATCCTCATTTCCTATTTAGTTGTGGACTGTCTCGTTTTTGCTTTTCATTATGGACAAGCATTATATTCTTAAGCATAGTATTTCAGTTATCAGCTAAGGACTACTCTTAGGATTCTCTCCTGGAATATTAATGGCTTGCGTACCAAACCTAGGTCTAACAGGATCATTCAATATTTACGGGACTCAGAAGCGCAGGTCGTAATACTCCAGGAGACTCACCTGGTTGAAGTCGACCTGTGAGAAGTAATAAAAAAGAACAAGTGGATAGATTTGTCTGTTTCAACTTCACAAACAAGTACTACTAGAGGGGTCTCGATTTTCTTTAAAAAATCAATCACCACAAAAATCTTAAAGCAGAAGGTTGACTCCGCAGGCAGATGGGTCACAGCTGCAGTAGTTATAAATGGATCACAATTCACCATCGTAGGGTACTATGGTCCTAACAGGGATGACCCATCAGTCCTAGAGACATTATTCTCTGAATTATTGCACTTCCCAGAACCTGTCATAATGGCAGGGGATTTTAATAATGTGCTTAATCCTCTGATTGACAAGACTCCGTCTAGCCGGCAACAAACATTCTCTAAATCTAGAGCTTTCTTACTCAAATCTATGAATCAATATGGAATCCTTGATATCTGGAGAGTAAGAGCAGATCAGAAACCAGTTTTCTCATTCCATAATTTCAAATATCACCACCAATCAAGGATTGACTTTATTTTAATTAGCAAAACTTTGCTTGACTCGGTAAAAAATATTGCCTATTTACCATCACACTTGTCAGATCACAGTGCTGTTTTCCTGGAACTTGTCGGTTTGATCAGATCTCCGAACAGATCATGGACGTGCGATCGTTCACTTTTTTCATCTCCGGACGATCTCGCATGTATTAGGGCAGAAGCACAGGAATTCTTTCGTCTCAATATTGGCTCGGCTACTCCCTGCATTGTCTGGGATGCTTTTAAATGCTTCCTACGGGGTGTTATTAAGAGCAAAACTACATTCTGAAGAAAGCAATACACCCAAGAAATTGAATCTATAGAAACCAACATGTCATTGATCCGATCGGAGCTAGAGGCTTGTAATAATGTCTCCGACTCAATTACATCGGATAAACAGGAAAAACTACTAGAGCTTAAGGGGCAGTTGGCTTCTATCCTTAACCAGCGTATTCTCCAGAAATGGGAAGCCAGTAAATTAGCCAATTTTGAATACGGAGAAGGGGCTGGTAAATTACTAGCCTGGAAGTCCAGAACTGACCGGAGTCGGAACAACGTAGATTGTATTAAAACCAGGGCAGGGACCGTATTTTCAGATGCTGAAATAAGATCTGCCTTCAAGGATTTTTTCCAGAATATATATCAGGGGGATATGAACACCTCACCTGAAAAAATAAAGGATTGGCTGGAAGGCATTTCTTTACCATCTCTAACCGTAGAACAAAGCATATTTTTGGATAAGAGGATTACTGAAGAAGAGGTGATAAGTGTAATAAAAGACAGCAAGGGAGGCAAAGCGGCAGGGCCCGACGGCTTGCCGTCTGAAATATATAAACATCTAATAACTGAAATCTCTCCTCTTCTTGTAGATATATTTAATCAAATTTTGCAAGAAGGAATGTTACCTCCTTCCTCCTGGAATAATGCTTCTATTACACTTATCCTGAAACCAGGCATGGTATCTTCCGACTGCGGTTCATATCGTCCCATTTCAATACTTAACGCGGACTATAAAATCTATACATCCCTTTTAGCCAAGAGATTGAGCCAGGTGGCTCCAGAAGTTCTACACTCTAATCAGAAGGGCTTTGTGAAGGGTCGCCAGCTCTTCGAGCTGACGTATGACCTTATAGGAGCAATCGACATGGCAACAGCTTCCTCTGCACCATTGGCAATTCTCACGTTGGACGCCACCAAGGCCTTCGACAGGGTCAATTGGTTGTACCTGTCGGGGGTCTTGGAAAAGTTCGGCATGGGACGCTTTTTTCGTAGAGCAGTGGATCTTATATATCATAACCCGACGGCCTCTGTTTTGGTTAACGGTGGATTATCAGAGTCATTCTCCATCACAAGGGGCACACGTCAGGGGTGCCCTTGTCCCCCCTGCTTTTCGATCTCTACATTGAGCCCTTTGCGCAAAAAATCCGCCAGGCTAATAACATCAAGCCTTTTAAGTATAGAGATTGGGAAAAAAAGGTGTCACTGTATGCCGACGATGTCATGATTATGACGTCGGATATTAGCACTGCATTTCCAGCAGCTATAAACTTAGCACTCGAGTTCGGGGAAATCTCAGGGTACGTGGTTAACGTATCCAAGACCGAAATAATGGCTTGGAATAGTGATCTAACAGGTTTCAATGGTCAATTTAGCAGTAATCTCAAATACCTAGGTCTAAGAATCATCAAAGACATCAATCTGATTGCATCTACTAATTTTACAATAGTTGCGAAAAAATGCAGGAAACTAATGGAGTCTTGGAAGCACTTACCTTTGACGGTTCTGGGACGTGCAAACTTGGTGAAGATGTCAATTTTACCTCAGTTAACTTTTATTTTTAACACTATACCATTATTTTTTGACACATCGTTAGTGGCGAAGATGCAAAGCAGTATTTCTTCATTCATATGGAAAAATAAAACTGTAAGAATCGCGTGGAAGAAATTAAGGCGACGCAGGGAGAAAGGTGGCTTAGCTGGTCCCGACCTTCAGATATATGCCTGGGCCTTTCAGATGACACATGCACGAATGTTGTTAAAAAATCCATCAGACCAAGGTATAGGGTTGATGTTTAAGGCCAAATTTTTTAAGAAGATCAAACTAAGGTGCTGCAGGGTCTGGCAAGAACTTGGAACAACATAAGATCTGCAACTAAATTAGGATATTATTCAAATAGATCTCCAATATGGGATCTCCGTGCACCTCCTGGCTGGACAACTTATGCACTGGTAATCCCACTAAAAGACGCTGGAATTCTAACTTGGGGGGAGTCTTGCTGCCGTGGGAACATCTTGTAAGAAAGACAGGTCCAGGGCTGTCTAGATTAAAGTATCTGCAAATCTCAAGTTGGGCCCAAGCCGAAATACAGCCAGATAGACTCGCTCGGCTTCACAATAGACCACTTGGTGAAGCAAACCATCTGGAAGACCTTATGCTAGACAAACCAAAAGCAGCAAAGGAAGTCTCTCTATGGTATATCTTAAGATTGAGGAGATTGACGGGGATTTTCATCTCCCTGGAAAACTATGGGGGTCCATGATGCCATCCTCGAATTTGAACGACTTATGGTCAATATCATGTAACGTTCTGTGGGACCTGGTCAAACCAGCTTGGCTCCGTAGAAACCATCTTTTTACTATTCACAGGGCCTACTATTCGCCTGAGAGGCTTTCCAAATTTTCCCCAGGGGGTTCGGTCGCATGTGCGCGGTGCGGCCTAGTGGCAGCCTCTGATGCACATATGTTTTTTGATTGCCCCCAACTCAGGTCTTTTTGGGATCAAATCAGTAACAAACCTACATCTTCCATTGGTTCCACGGTGTCCATCGATCTTCCATTAGTAATCTTCGGAGTAGCAGATCAGAAGCGAAGTGCAACCAGAAATCTCTTATTCTTCTCCATCCTGGTGGCCCGGAGAGAAATTTGTAAGAGATGAAAAGAGGTATCTCCCCCTTCCATACAAGACTGGCGTATTTCAATGCTACAAATATCTAAATTAGATCTAGCCAGAGCTGGAAAACCAGAAAAAAGAGCTTTTTGGCACTTACTTGATTAATCTCATTGGAGGTATTTTTTTTTTCCCCACGTCCGATGATTACGAAGCCATATTATACCTTCTCTGCTCAGCAACCTTGCCTTCTTTGAGGGGTATAAAGGTTGTTTCAAGCAATAAGGAATATGGCTGATGGTTGAGCATCCGCACAACAAATTGCTGGGGGTAGAATGTGCAGAGTGATTGACACATCATCTGGGTTTTGGCAACTCTACCAATCGGTCGCAACCCTACCAGTACTTACTGAGTTTGCGTGTCATATTCACAGCCTGTCTTTCTTTCCTCCCAGTCCAGTGATTCGACGAATCACAGCCATGGTGGAGATGAGGACAAAAAAAAAAAAAAAAAAAAAAACACTGAAGACTTTTATAATTTTCTGTAATGTCACTAAAAACTCATGCTATATTTCATAGGATCCAGTTGCCCTCCCTTTTCTAGTTGTAACTCTATGTCTGTGAACTCTGTAGAATATTTTACTGTCAGTTTCTGCAACATTTATCTCTCTAACACAATGAGCAGTCAGGTTCCCTGTGGCTCATTCCTGCACCAAATGATGGAATTGTATCGATTACCACTACTTATGATAATCTATAGATAATCAGGTTCCCTGTTATCTACTAAAGTCTAAGATCGATGACGGTTTGCACTTTACATATGTATAATTATATGAATTTTCTTATATACATGTGTTATATAACTTTGTATGATTACTCAACTTGTGCCCCTCTTACCATTTTTAGATCATTGGTATACTTTCTACTTCCCCTTCTTAATCATATTTTATCACTATTTATACTATTTACACATTGACTGTTATATTCTTTTATGAATAATAATATTCTGATGAAATGATTGTTTTTAAAACTGCATTTTTAGATCGAATAATCGTTTCTGTTTGAATGACGGGTAACTTATTGTTTTTTCATAGTGCATTCTTTTACATTTACAATATAATGAATTTTACTATCTTTTAGAATATACAGTTTGCACTTTAATTCTACCCTCTTTGCACACTAGGCAGGGTTGTCCTAGCTTTTTTGGTTGTTAGTATTATAGCACTGTTGGGCCCTCTTTATTGATACGATCTCAATTTCCCCATTGTTTATTATTGTCAACTATGATAGAAAGCAGACTTACACTATCATTAATTCAAAATTTAAAATTGTATAGCATTGTTTAGTGATTTTTATTTCTAAGAAACTGGATTTAACCAGTCATTATATCATTGTATAGGAATTTATTCCGAGATATGCTTTCACGTATAATTATCAAGTGCAATGCTGTACATATAATGTATTTATGCAAAAATATTGTTTGTGCTAGTTTTAATGATATATATCTTTTGCGATAGTCTGTTTTCCTTATCAGTTTGGTCACATGACCACTAAGGGAAGAGGGCGGCAGGCGTGGCACTTAAGCACTTTAAATAGCAAAAAAACTCAGCTAGACCCTGCATGTGAACAAGGGCTGCAAAGCCCGAAACGCGTCGTGGTTGGTTCGTTCATGAAAAACTGAAAAAATAAACTTACCTGGAAAGAAGTTGTGGTCTGTCTCCTGCTTCGCCGGTCCTGAGGGATTGGAGGTGGTATTGCGGAGTTCCTGTTGATATATATATATATATATATATATATATATATATATATATATATATATATATATATATATATATATATATATATATATATACATATACATTAAAGTAAAAGCTGAGTAAAAGTAAAAAAAATCAAAAAACCATAAGAAGTACATTAAAGCTGCTTACTTAAAAATAATGGACACTATACAGGAAAAGGAGACAGAAACAAAATGCAGACAGCAATGAAGAAAGAAGAAGGAAACTTTAGCAAGGCTGGATCTTAGCATAAGATTACATTTGGTCTGAAATATTTGGAAACATGTCACTTCATAGTTTCATGACTGGTGGAAGCATACAAAAATACTGAAATACCTTCCAAAAAAAAACAAGAAATTTGCTGAAATGTTGCAGAAATAATCAAGTTTAGCATCTTAAAATACTATTAATGTGCCAAGAACTAAAAAAAAACAATATAATTGTTAGAGGTAAATTAAATTTCATAATATCATTCATCTTTTGCTAAATAATATTTTTTTTAAATTGCTCAACAGTATCAGACAAACAGCATACGTACAGGGTTGTAATTTACAGTGGTACTAGTCCCGCATGAACCAGCCTCTGCCAAAGAATGTTTATGTAACTTAGCACAGAAAAAGTATATAACAATCCGTTACAAATAAAAATAATAAGGAGTGTGTGGGGTAAGCTGCTCTAGCCATCTTTTCTGATTTGATCCTCAAGTTATGCCACCATTTATTAGGCCTAGTAGCGTGCATAATATTTTTCCATTGTAACTTGATAAGGGATTTAGGGCTTGATTACGATGGCGGTGAGATTGCCTCCAACAGGCTGTCGGTGGCGGTCTCACCATCATCGGAAACAACTTTCCTGCCCACCATATTATGATGGCAGGCGGACTTGTGGCGGTCATAAAGACCGACCACCCCGTATCCGACAGGCTCCTTGAGCCCGCTGGTGCGGTGGTGGGGCTTGAAGTCCCTACAATGGTGGCGGTGCATACTAGGCATCGCCGTAGGGATTACGATGTTCCTTTTTGCCTGTTCATGGCGGGTAATATGGAAAATATACTAAAACAAATTATTAAAATGCTAATAAATTATAATACTAAAATATCTAAAAACAATTGTATACCACTATATATAAAAACATATTATATTGAACTTTATTTAAAAAACTATAATAAATAACTAAACACAACATGCTTACCATGTATATCATGGCATACGACATTCTTGACATCGCAATCATTTTGACAATATTTGTGCTTCACGATATTTTTTAAACAGTGCTTTGCTGGAATAGCACAAATGTAGATGTCAAGGGCAAATATATACACAACTGTCTGAGTATAAGCAAATGTGTATAGACTTAGATCCACTGTGACATACCCACATGCGACCAGATACATTGACATGCATAAAGAGTTATCTCTATTCACTTGCACAGTCACTTCACTTGTGTTGATGTACATGTAGGCATGTTACAATCCATTGTGGCCCTGAGTCATATTTTTCATGTGGGCCCCACAGAGCACAAGCACCCATTTGTGAGCGAAACAAATAGTCTACAGGGATGGAAAGAAAAACCACAGCAGCCCCAGTGCCTGTCACCATCCAGTGGTATAGCCCTGATAGCTTGTTCACCATTAATGAATACAGTAGACTTGCTTCAAATCAATACACAAATTGTCCATGAAAAAGCACAGGGAATGGAGAATAATGGCCTTTTGTGGCCTTTCCCCCATCTGATGGCAAAATGCACCTACCGTTATGGTGATTCCACAGTAGAAAGAAGAAGAGTAGAAAAGCTGGTAGCAGAGTTAGAAAGCTGGCAAGACACCTAAGTGTGTTAACATGCTGTCACACATTTCGACAAGAAAGCCTTCCACCTCATAATTTCCATTTGTCCTGGGTTTTAATCAACCCCTTTGCTTAATGTTTTGCTTCTTGCAACAGATTGTTTCCAACTTTATATAGAAATAACATTGCTTCCTGTGACCAGTAGCAGGTAAAAACTGGTACACATATCAACCTGTTGGTTGCTTAAACTTTCAAAAATGTTCCACTTCAACTTCAGCAGAACCACAACCCACCACCACCCGCAACAGGCCCCCCGCAGAAGCTGGAGCAAGATCACCGCCGACCAGCTCACCACCACCCTCAGCCAGAACCCGCCCACCAACACGACGGACCCCAACGAAGCAGCCAGCAACCTCAAACAGTGGCTCACCAACTGCGCCGACAAACTCGCACCACTGAAGAATCCTCCCAGCAGATCCGGCAGCAGGAAAGCCTTGTGGTTCACCAACGACCTCAAAAACTCCAAGAAAACCTACCGCACCCTCGAGAAAGCCTGGCGCCACAACCAGACAGCAGAACACATGACAGCCCTCAAGAACGCCACCCGCAAACACCCGCAAACACCACCACCAGGGGATCGCACCACCAAGAAGACAACATTCAAAGAACGACTGGACAACAACACCCACAACAGCAAGGAACTCTTCAGCATCGTTAAAGAGCTCTCCAACCCCAGCGCCTGCAACAACGACATCACACCCTCGCAAGACCTCTGCGACTCACTCGCCTTGTTCTTTCACCGCAAGATCGCTGACATACACAACAGCTTCGGCGCACTGACCACGCACCCAACCACCGAACCAGCGCCCCCCACCACCACCCTCTGCCCCTGGACCCCTGTCAGCACCGAAGACACCACCCGCTGGATTAACACCATCCACTCCGGCTCCCCTACCGACCCCTGCCCACACCACATCTTCAACAAAGCCGACTCGATCATCGCACCCCAACTCCGGAACATCATCAACAGCTCCTTCGCATCCACCACCTTCACGGAGAGCTGGAAACATGCCGAGCTGAGCGCCCTCCTGAAGAAACCCCCCGCGGACCCCAATGACCTCAAGAACTTCTGCCCCATCTTGCTCCTCCCCTTTCCAGCCAAAGTCATTGAGAACACCGTCAACAGACAACTCTCCCCTTCCTCGAGACCAATGGATCTCTCAATCCCGCACAGTCCGGTTTCCGAGCACACCACAGCACCGAGACCGCCCTCATCGCAGCCACCGACGACATCAGGTCCCTGCTCGACAACTGGGAAGCTGCTGCCCTCATCCTCCTGGACCTCTAAGCAGCCTTCGACACCATATGCCACCGCACCCTGATACAGCGACTCAGCAACACCGGAATCCAAGGAGCGGCACTGGAGTGGATCATCTCGTTCCTCGCCGGAAGAACCCAGAGAGTCCGCCTCCCCCCGTTCCGATCCGCGGCCAACGAAGTCATCTGCGGCGTTCCGCAAGGATCCTCACTTAGCCCCACCCTCTTCAACGTCTACATGAGCCCTCTCGCAGCCATTGCTCGCCAACACAACCTCAACATCATCTCCTACGCCGACGACACCCAGCTGATCCTCTCCCTCACCAACGACCCCTCCACCGCCAAAGCCAACCTCCAGGAAGGAATGAAAGATGTCGCAGAATGGATGAAGATCAGCCGTCTGAAACTGAACTCAGACAAGACGGAAGTCCTCATCCTCGGACCATCTCCCTCTGCCTGGGACGACTCCTGGTGGCCCCCTGCCCTGGGCACCGCACCCAAGCCAACGGACCACGCACGCAACCTGGGCTTCATCCTGGACTCCTCCCTCACGATGACCAAGCAAGTGAACGCCATCTCGTCATCCTGCTTCAACACCCTGCGCATGCTCCGAAAGATCTTCCGATGGATCCCCACCGAAACCAGGAAGACGGTCACCCAGGCCCTCGTCACCAGCCGTCTGGACTACGGGAACACCCTCTACACTGGAACCACAGCCAAACTCCAGAAAAGACTCCAGCGCATTCAGAACGCCTCAGCACGACTCATCCTGGACATCCCTCGCCACAGCCGCATCTCCGCCCACCTGAAAGACCTGCACTGGCTCCCTGTCAACAAGAGGATCACGTTCAGACTCCTCACCCATGCACACAAGGCTCTCCACGACACAGGCCCGAAGTACCTCAACAGCCGCCTCACATTCTACACACCCACCCGCCAGCTCCGATCCGCCAGCCTCGCACTCGCTTCCGTCCCACAAATTCGGAAATCCACCGTCGGAGGTAGATCCTTCTCCTACCTGGCAGCCAAGACATGGAACTCTCTCCCCACTCACCTACGGATGACCCTGGACCATCTCTCCTTCAGAAAACAACTCAAGACCTGGCTGTTTGAGCAGTAGCGACCCCCCTCCCCTCAGCGCCTTGAGACCATTACGGGTGAGTAGCGCCCTATACAAATTTTGTTGATTGATTGATTGATTGATTCCAACAAGCATGAATTTCAAAATGTGTTTTTTAAAAACTTCATCTCAGCAAAGTCATATAAGTATGAAAAAGTAAATCGGTTGGCTTTATACCAAGCTAGTCGAAAGACAATATTTTTTGTCTTGCGGTCAGAGTATTTTCTGCCTGCGAGCTCTATACTCCAATATCAGACTTGGTCTAGGGCCTTGTCCTATGGGAAATTAGAGTCTTTTCTGATGCCATAAAACAAATACTCGTTTTGTTGCTCTGGGTGAAGATGGAAATTATAATTTCGAGATATCATGTGCAGGCATGGTTGTTTACAATTCAGTGCTGAACATGTTTTACATCTGTCTTGATCATGCTAAAAATTATTTGATCAATTTGATAATACGTTTGAAAAATGTTGCCTTGTGTTCTACTCTGTCCCTTGAATCTTCTCTGGTCTGTAACATTCCCTCATATATTTTTGAGAGGACCAAGGCTTAGTTAGTGGGATGATACCCTGTGGAGAAGGAGCACTGGCATATTGAGGGGTACTGCTGTCATATTACTCATCACCCCTTCATGCTAAGTAATACAACAGTGTATTAACCCGTTAAGTGCTGCGCACGTTCAGCGGATGTCACGTGCACTACCTCGGTAGTGCTGCACACGTCCGCTGAACATCACGGCCCCGCCCGCACAATAGAACGTTCTGGCACCAGCGCGGTACTTTTAGCGCAGCGGAGGGGTTAACAACCATCTTTGAAGAGCAGAATCCTTGTATATTGATCAGCACCAGAGGTGTATTAAACATCAATGCAACACATCTGGCATCTTAACAGCTGTGACAACATGGACCATCAGATGCTAATCCAAAGACTTGTATCAAACAAAGAGGGTGACTGGAGCACTATTAAAAGATTTCCAATCTCATTATATACATATTACCCACCACCATGAGTTAGTTGTCGTGAGTCCAGAAATACAGCCCAATATAACACAGTGAAGTGAGGCAAACAAAAATCAGTATAATCATTACAACTTTTTTTTTGTTGGAAAGTTTAGAAGTTCAATTTAAAAAACATCCAGATGCTTGAGTCAATGTTGAAAGTTTATTTATTTTTCTGTATATCTTTTACCATAAAACAAGATGACACCCACCACGTTTCTCTCCCACATCAAAGTGCTTCTTCAGGGCTGCACATCAAAATTACATAATTAATTCACAACATAATAAAACATCAATTTAAATGTACAATTAAATTCCACAATGGACTTAAAAACGGTTCTTTCTACAGAACCCATTCAACCAACCAACCCAACTGTACGGTGATGAAAACAGCACACTCAGAAAACCAGCATGTGAAGTCTGCGTAAGCGAATGCTGACAAAGACAAATAAATCATTTTTCAAGAGTCACCATTGATATCTTAGGTCCCTAACAGTATACCCATTTGCTCTCTTTGTACACTTGACTCACCATAATAACATAACACAATATGTGTATTTGTAAAGTGCACGTTCACCAAGAAGGGTGTCTTGGCGCTGAATAACATATGTTTATTGTTACCCAACTTAATGGTACTCATAATACAGGATTTGAACTGATTGATACTTTTACACTTGTAATTACACAAAAAAAATCAATGTTCAGTTTGTATTTTTGAACAACAGCATGGTTTTTATTTAAATGTAACCATGTAAGAAAATAAAAATAAAAACAACATAAAAACATCTGCAGGTTCTGACTTTTTCTGGAATTGCAATGTGTCAAATACATCTGTTGCTTTTAGACAGTCATTTACCACAATATAAATACTTTGGGACCAATGTTTTCATATGAGAGAAGGCTGGGCTGCATACTCAGTAGAACATGGGAGATTTCTCTTTGCTGTGGGCTGTGCTTATTGTAGGAGGTTTATGGGGAAAAATGTGCCAGATAAACTCCTTTAGTATGTATATGTGTTTTTTTATAAAACACAAAAAGGGGGTGCTAAGGTCATTAGTGGCCTCTCCTGTCTGACATGTACTTAAAGCATAGAGGTATAGACTGTAAAAGTGAAAGAGGAGAGCAAACGTGAACCCATCAGCCCACCCATTGGCGGAACTTCATCATTTGGGTTTAGAAGACAACAGTCTGGTGTCTACTAGGTGTCTCACCTTGGAGAGAATGTGAGTACAACAACTAGTATGTAGTACACCAGTGATGGAAACAATGGGTAGTTGTGTCTGAAGGGCTGTGGGAGGTGAAAAAGAGTTGCAGTGTAGAAAGCAAATGTGCTATAGAAAGAGTGGTAAAATAAAATTGACTAAAATGGTGCCTAATAAACCTTTATTCAAACGGTAATCATTTCTGAGCTCTCTCCTACTGTCTCAGAAGCCCCAGGACCAAAGCTGAACAGCTCGCTACATTTCAGCTCAGATAGATAAACATCAGTAAAATGGTACAACATTCCAGATAGTCCTTTAACCCAATACCCAGGATTAAATTGGACACGTGTTGGCGCTTTTCACCATTGAAAGGCCAATTGATGGATCACTGCTATATGTGAATCTTTAAAGATGGGAGCCCTAAACACAAATTCATATAAACCCAGAGAAATTACATAAGAAAATCCACAAGGGTCAAAGTGCAATCCATGAAAATGTATTTAAAAATCAATCCAGAAGGCAAAGGGCAATGGCTAGTCAATCAATTAAAAATACTGAAAATACAAATAATCGTATCTCGACATTTGGCAGTAGAAACTGAGATCTGATCTCGTCAATACCCAGAACTGAATATGGTCAGGCACACATCAAATGAAAATGAAAGAGCATTTTCAATGCTCATCTAGCAGGAAAAAAGGAACAAGAAAACTATTCTGAGTACAGATTGCTAAACAGAACAACATGGAGTCTGCTCCCTAAGGGGACCATGAAGGACCCTGGCTCATTTCCCAAATGAAGAGCTTTTTTAAACTTTTAGGCAGCAAAACTGTACAGTTACTGAGGTTTGATATAAATGTTACATAGAATTAAACAATAGTCTAAATAGAAAATACTTCACATGGTAAAATGACTTCAACTCTGCAGCTTTTGAATAATCCTGCATCATGCTCGACAACAGACACAAAGGCACATTCAAAATATAAACTGCATCTTTGTTCTGCCAAAGGAAGTGACCTTCAATTGTATACAGTTGAAATCTGTCCTTTCCTCAGTAACAACAGGACAGAAAAAATACATTTAAAAAGGTTACAGTGCAATTAAGACGGCAGAGCTGACTGAGTTTTGTACAATTAAATGAAATAAATGATCTACAGAGGGTCCCACTTGATGTTCCTTGGTGTGCAGGCAGGGAAAGAGACAACATGAATACACTCTCTGATGCTGTACATTCCACCACATTTCAAAACTGTAATTGAAAAAACAATGACTTGGTCCAGTCATGTCTATTATACAACCTTGTTTTATTTACTGTACAAAGGGGCATATTATCAAGTGTCAATTCAGGATAATTTCATCTCCCTATTTACAATGTGGCTCTAACATGCATTAACGCATGTTAGCAGACGTTTTTGTAACGCATCTCATTCCAGCGATGAAGATCGCTAATGAGATGCAAAGGAGGTGTGGTGTCGAAGTTACACCATGTAAGAGACCACTAACACAACAGCGCTGCATTAACAAAATTTGCAAGGCGATTTTGAAACTCCCGCTAACCGCGGGTATCGCCGGATCCTTACGTCTCCTCAAAACCTGACTTAAGCATGTAGGGGCCGATTCAAAGAACTAACTTAAGACAAAATCCTAAACTTACTTCTTTTGGTATTCACAGAAGTTAGGATTTTGTCCTAAGTTTGTCTTAAGACACACTTAAGACAGACTTAAGACAGACTTAAGACAAACTTATGACAGACTTAAGACAGACTTAAGTCAAACTTAAGACAGACTTAAGACAGACTTAAGACAAACTTAAGACAAACTTAAGACAAAATCATAACTGAAGTCTGTCTTAAGTCTGTCTTAAGTCTGTCTTAAGTTTGTCTTAAGTCTGTCTTCAGTCTGTCTTACGTCTGTCTTAAGTTTGTCTTAAGACAAATTTAAGAGAAAATCCTAACTTCTGTGAATACCAAAAGTAGTAAGTTTAGGATTTTGTCTTAAGTTAGTTCTGTGAATTGGGCCCGCAGTGTATGGGAGGTGAATTGGCAGGTTAAATACACACTCCCGTATTTACAAGCGCATCATTAGCGCTCACAAGTTATCGCTGTTTTTCACACTATATATATTATCGCTTTTAGCCGCTATCGCTGGATTTCTTATCGCCTTTGGGAAATGCGTTGGTAATACTGCGCTAACTCGGCGAAGAAATCCAGAGATAGCCGACGATAGGAAAAACAGCGATGTGCGCGCTTTGCGATCATTATCGCAATTATGCCTCAAACATTGCATTTGTGATTCTCTAGTAATGATTAAGGCAGAAAATAATCAGTGTAGAATTTGCTTCCACAAATCGATCCCCACCAGTGTCCACGGTGCTGTTTAGGATGCCAGTGAGACAGCTGACAGAATATAAGTATTCCATTGTTTGTTCTAGAGGAGATAACAATTGTGGTCTGACCTGGTTAAACAGGGATAGTTGATTACAGGGAAATTTCAGAGTAGGGCTAGCAAACAACCTGCTTACTGCATGGGTACCAAAATGTAAAGGGCTCCAAGCATGAATACTACTGGTCAAAGTAGCACATTTCACATAAAGAGGCACAGATGGGACAGTGGCATCTGATAGACTCATAGGTTCTCCAGTTGTTATCTTCAAATGTGATATGCGTGCTAATCGTATTTTGAGGAGGCATACAATATCTACAGTAGAGAATCCTAAGTTCATTGTTGGAATGTAGTGGATAACACGCTTCCTGAGATACTTGGAGCCTTGGCCATGGAGTGCTCTAAGGAATATCACCATGACTTCATACTTAATTCTTTCTTTCATTCAGAGCCAGTGCAATGATTTGAGAATAGTAGTCATATGGGATTGAGGCTTTGGCCTAAGCATTGCTCTAGCCGCTGCGTTCTGCACTATTGTAGACCTGAATGAGATAGTCGGGTAGGCCAAGGTACAGGCTATTAGCATAGTCCAATTTTGATATCATTAAGGCCTGAACTACGGTCTTCCTAGTGTCCACTGACAACAGAGGGAGACTTATTATGCCAAAACATGAGCCAATCAGTGTTTGAATCTGGGGGCCCATGGAAAGAAAGTTGTTAATGACAACGCCCAGGTTTTTAACCTTTTCTTGGGCCGACTGGAGGGGGAGACTGCTCCATTGACCACCATTCGCTCCAGTTACCCACTGCCGGTTGTCCAAAGGAAACAATCTCCATTTTGTACGGATTGCTTTTTAATTGATTAATTTTAGGCCACTTGAAAACCTTCGTGAGGCAGAGTCTAATGCTGTCTCCGACAAAATCAGCTCCTTTTTCACAAGTAAAGATCAATTGTATATCATCGGCGTAGGAGATTATTCAAGATCCCACTCTGTTTCAGGAGACTGGCAGGGAATGGAATATCTTGTTCTTGGTCCACGTTAGAAAATCTTGCGCAAATTTCTTACAGAGACTGGAAATCATGCTTGCGGATGACAAATCGTGCTCGCACTCACCAGCTCTCATTGTGAAGTCTCACATTGATCCCATTAGGGTAGGGTTGATGGAACAGGCAAAATATGTTTGACAGAATGTGATGGGGACTTCGCGCTACAAGAGTAAGGCAGAGTCGTCAAATATCTCCACTTCTGTAAGTGGAATTCAAAATTCTGACCAGGTAAAAAAAGATGTATATTCCCTCAGACACCCAGATATCTACATATTATCAGGGAGAGAGACATTCAGTCCATAGCATTGAGAGTGTCACTTGTAGCCGAAAGAAGAAGACAACCTACAGGAAAGCCTCATTTTATGCAAGCATTCTATTTAAGGATATAACAATGATTGGTAGTCATGGTTTTACAGACCGCACCTCTTACAACAAATCTATGTGGAAGTGTCTAATAGTTAAACAATAGTGAGTTCAATACTGTTGGTGCTATGATGGTACCCCGCATCCTTCTACCAAAGATGCCAACAAACATTGGTCCAAAAGTTCCTCTGTGTAAACAATGTAAATTACAACACCCAAGCACTCAATAACATGCGCTTACAGATTCCAGTTACCTGGCTTTTGTCCTCAATGAATCAAAGACTCTACAAGAATCTCAATGGTTTTATTGATTTTGTTTGGACTTCTATTGAGTGCTTTGGTATTGTTGTTTACATTCTATTTAGGAATAATTCAGTGTACCTTTGACAGTGAAGAAGAACAGAAACATTGGTCCAACCATCAACATTCCATCTATGGAACCTACTCTCCAGATCTCTGGTTACTAAATACACAAACCATGACTCCTTACAGCCCATTCTCTGTGTCCTCAATAGAACATCATGTTTCACACAGGCTCCTCCCTTCATCTAACGTGCCATGAACACAACATACTGCATACACATCTTGAGGCAAATACAAAGACCTCAGTTGTGGTGGACGGTGTGAATCTTCCAGGGGAAGGATAGCGGGGCCATCTCTTTACCATGATTCAAGTTAAAAGGACTGTGCGCCTGACCTCCTAAATGCAGTCACCTATCCCAGCAGCCTGTCATTAAATGACACAAGGAGTACACTGTGAGTAAATGTCTTGACCCACAATGCCTATTGTGCTGTTATCAAACACTAACAAAAGCATGTACACTGTTCGTGGTACTCTGTGAGTAAATGTCTTAACCCACAATGGCAAGCAAGCTGTTGTCAAATGCTAACAAAAGCATGTACACTGTGAGTGGTACACTGTGTGTGAATGTCTTGACCCACAATACCTAGCACGATGTTGTCAAACGCTAACAAAAACATTGATCACCTCCAGCTGACTTGCATTTTGTCCAGTGTTCTTATATTTGGAGAAAATACAAAAGATGGCTTAGCTTTTGAAGTCATGTAAGAACTTTAGGCCATATGTATCAAGCCTTTTACTGGTCACAAATCGGACGATTAGCAGAATTGGCCCATTTGTGAAAGGTAAAAAGCCATTTGGGATGTATCAGCCCAAAAGACATTTGCAAAATAGGAAATCACAATTTTTGTGATTACCTATTAAATGCATTTAGGGAATCGCAATTTGCGATTCCCTAAATGCTTTGTAGGAAGCAGGCACAAATTGCGATCTTGCTTTAAGGAATCGCAAATTACCACCAACTTCAAGTTTGTGGTAATTTGCAAATTCCTAGAAAATGCACATTTTACCATTTTTCTAAGTGACTTGTGGAGCACACACATGCCCTTAGGGCAGGTATGTGCGCCACATGTGCACGCTTACCTTATTTGGGGGTGCATCAGGGTTGCCTTTTGACCCTCAATCACCCTTGTAATTGCAATTGCAATTTGCGATTAAGAATTTGATAATCGCAAATTGCGTATGTCTTCTATTTCATTCCTATGGGCGTGTAGGAATTGCAATTTTTGGGCGAAATCTACATACTTTGCATTTGGCTATTCTATAATAGAGAATCAGTAAAATTCGCTATTATGAACTCGCAAAATTCAATGTTGATCCATCTGGCCCCTAGGTCTTTACAACCAATGTATCTGAATAAATGTGCTGTAATACTTAGAGGCCGACCCTGTTATTTTCCAAACCTTCTGAGCTGCAACCCGAAACAACCCTCCCCACATTGAAATGCACCAGCTCCTTGCAATTCTTCCCTGAGTAACTTGGGGTGTGACCAAAACCAGGATTGCGTGAAATTCTCATTCCATAGAATAATGTACAACATTTCCAAACTTCGCATTACTTGACACGCATATTTTTGTGTTTTTTGTTGGTGCTGCATGTTTGAGTGATTTTCCTATATTTTGTTAACACAGTCTAGTTCATACACTGACTGGTTTGAAGACGTGATGCAGCCCTTTACTAGGTTGAGCTGTGCAGCTTCATTCATGATGTAGTTGATCTGGGTTGCATGTACTCAGGTGTCACATCTTAATTTTTCACATTTTCTGCTGCTCGTTTTCATAAAATTCAGAAAAGGTTGTTTTCTCCCTCTGGTGTGGTGGCTTTGTACAGGTTCTGTGCAGAAGGAAGTGACATCTTCAACACAGCAGCTTCGTTAGGCTTCATGGGTATGAACACATGTATTCGTTTTATCCTGGGAAGTAAATGAAGGACCTGAATGCAAACATGGCCCTCCTTTGCACATAAGCATTAATGTAAGAAAACGTTGTAAAAGACTCTAGACATGGGGCGGGGTTTGTAGCTGACTGTTGCTGGGAGACATGCTGAACACTGTCATAGTTATATTATTGTACCGGTAATAAAAACCTTTACAAAAAGCAGATATTTAAAATACTAAGTACTGGTAAAAAAAGCCTTGTCAAGTCCAAGTGGTAATAAAGTGCTACGGGCTGCTAAACATTGTTACCCTTAGTCCATGGTGAGGTTTGTTACAGCAGGCCTACTTTGCAACAGTTGGTGTCCTGAAGTGTTGCAGCCTTGAAAAAAGATTGCACAATTCAGTTCGGCATCTGGTTGGTTCCTTCAGGCAGTTCATGTCCAGAAATCAAGTTTTGAGGCTCGGTGCCTGCTGCCTGTGCTTTGGTCTCTGCTCTGGCCTTCCCCAAGGCATTCAGTTTAAAACGTGAAATGGTGAATCTGATATGCTTCAATTTGTAAGGTGCAAGCAGTGTTTAAAGTCTTAGGGGTGCAGGTCATACATAGTTTTGCTCCTCCTCAGCATGAGTATTCCAATCACCTTTGATGCAGGTAGATTTTCCACATACATTACTTTACTTTACGGATTTGTAGAGGGCAAGCGAATCATCCCCACGGGGATCTCTCGGTGCTATAGGAGAAGGTACATTTCTGGACATGCACATCTAGAACAGCCCTGTCTTTAAAAGTTTATTGAAGCTAGTTAGTACGCTGCAGGCCCTAATGGTCTGAGACAGTTTATTCCAGTGGCTCACAGTCAAATAGGAAAATTCTCTCCCGCTATTCCTTACCCTCTTTATCTTCGGGATGCACAAAAGGTTGGCATTGCTGGATCTCAGTTGTTGAGCTGGTTGACACCAACTGAGTTTGTTTCTGAGATAGGCAGGGCCTTTCCCCTGTGGTGATCTGAAGACCACACAGAGCATCTTAAAGATAGCTTGTTTCCTGACCGGGAGCCAATGTAGTAAGCAAAGGGGCCGAAGGGATCGGTGCCGGCTTATTGAGGGCAAGGGGGGCTGCTGTGTTCTGCACTACCTGGAGCCGTGATAGGAGATCCTCCCTTGCTCCCACCAGCAGTGAGTTACATTAATCCAGGGTTTTTCATGCCGACAAGGCGATCCAGGGAAAGATCTTCCTAAGCATCCTCATTGTGCCAAAACACGGGCCTGACACTGTTTTGACCCGCTCCTTCATAGACAGTTTATCATCTATCCTGATGCCAAAGTTCCAAGCCCAGCTCCTGGGTTGGGGGGGGCTTCACCCAGTTCGGCAGGCCACCACTCCAGGGACCAGATTGCTTTGGCCTTCCCAAACAGCAGAGTTTTTTTTTTGAGGAATTAAGTTGTAAAGAATTCCTCATACAGATGGCTATGCTAGACATGCCGCTTCTGAATTTCAGTTGAGTTGACATAATGTCCTCCCCAATGCGGAAAATTAGCTGCATGTCGTCCGCATATGAGATAGTCTCAAAGCCATGGCCTCTGATAATATCGGCCAAGGGAGTCACGTATGAATTAAACAGGGTAGGACTCAGCCCAGATCCCTGCGGGACGCCCCTGTCCACCCCTGTTGTCTTTGATACAAATGAGTTCAACTGGATGCTCTGGGTACGGCCAGAAAGAAAGCTTTGAATCCACTTGAGAGCCCTGCCCTTCACCCCAATCCCCCTCAGTCTGACTAGCAGCATCCTGTGTGAGATAGTGTCAAATGCTGCTGACAGATCAAGGAAGACTAGGATCACTGGGGTCCCTCTACCCAGTGTCAACCTTATGGTGTCCGTCACTTCTAACAGTGTGGCCTTCATGCTATGTGATGCACAGAATCCGGACTACGAGGGATCCAGATGGCAGTTTTGTTCCAGATAGAGGGATAGCTGTTGGTTCACTAGGGTTTCCCGAACCTTCGAACAACAGGGGAGAAGCGAGATTGGCCTGTAGTTCTGCAACTCAGTCGGGTCCGCTAACGCCTTCTTTAGAGTGGCTTAACCCGAGTGTTTTTCCACTTATTTGGAAATATAGCCGTCTCCAACAAGATGTTATATATTTTAGAAAGCACGTCTGCTAAGACCTGACTGAGTATTGACATGACCGCCGGTTGTGCAGGATCTAATGGCGAGCCCGATTTTACGCGGCTTAGTAGAGAGCCTACTTGCTCTCTGGTTATGTCAGAGAAAAAATCCAGTCCACAAGAAGAGACCGCTTCCTGTGGAAGGTCTCTGGGTAAGTATCTCTCCCCCGGTTCTTCTATCGACGCGTCAAAGGACTGATAAATCAGGTCAATCTTATTAGTGAAGTGCCTGGCTAGATCTTCACATAGTTCCTGGGTGGGAGGGGGTGCCGCAATACTGCTTGTGGTACCTGCCGTACCTAGGTTGGTAGCCAATATTTTGAAATATTTAATTGTTTTTATATTGAATTTACAATTCTGCGGATTCAGGCTGGCAATTACTGTTTGCCAGAATGTGCTTACACCTAGGCTGATAAAATCAGCACGAAGTAGCAATTTCCTTTGCGGTAAGAGTTGAGAGCAAGTACATAGGACGTGGAATAGGGTTTATTTTCCGAGTCCACAAAGGCGGATGCTAGTATCATGGTTGGCAGAGCGGCAGCCGGCCGGCCGGTGGTCCAAGAAATTCCACTCCCCTATTCTTAGTGTTATCAGCCTGTAGTTAGTCCATAGTGGATAAGTATTGGTTGTGTAGCTCTGTTGTTTTTTGTGGAGTACGAGATCATCACTGACCATGCGTGCACATATTCACACATAGGTACAGTGTCCTCTAGTGTCGAAATGTTTTTGTCCGTGGCAGAAGTCACTTTTTTAAATGCTTGTTGGGAAAGGCATTTGCTCCAGGCTTCAGATAATGAGCTGGGTCTGGTGGCTCAGTGGACTAATGCGTCTACTGCAGGGACCTGTGTTCGACCTCATGGTCACGGGTTTGAATCCTGGCAGGTTCACTCAGCCTTTAATCCATCTGAGGTTGATAAAATGAGTGCCATTGAGCTGGGTAACAACAAACATCTGTTATTCAGAGCCAAGATACCTGTAGTGGTGAACTTGCACTTTAAAAATGCATATGTTATGTTTATGAGAAGCCCCTCAGAAGGTTTCCTAGTTGTATCTTATATGCCGATTGTTGTCCTGAGTGCTCCAGTTTGGAACAGATTAGGGTGGGCATAGAAACGGAGCTGATATAAACCAGTGGCAGAAGTTGAGAAAGCAATGCCCAGGACTGCTTGGTGATGGCGAATTCTAGTCTCACTTGGGCCGGAGATGTGCTTTTTTGGCAGGCGTAGGGCTGATTTATAGATTCTTGTGAGTAGTTTGTCAGTAGGCCCGATTTCTTTCCCTTGAGTAACTTCACTGCCATAAGTTAGAGTAGAGCCAGTTTTTCCCTTCATTACCTTGGGCAGAGGGTCGAGACTAGGGCCTTGTGACCTCTGGGCAATAGACGTGGATGAGAACAGTAGGCTACAGCCCTTAGAGTTGGTTTAATGAATGTGGCAGGTGAAAGACCATCTGCTGTATAAGACGATTCCCAAATACTTGTATTCTTTGCTGTGTTCTAGGGCGTGGTCATTAAGATACCACCTGTTCATCAAGCCGTATTTTAGGATAAAAGCTACCATTTTGGTTTCAGATTGGTTGATTCCAAGCATGTTTGCTGCTGTGTTGTCCAGAAGCATTGATAGTAGTTGTTGTAGACCTATCTTTGTCTGGCTGAGGAGCACTTAGTCGTCTGCATATAATAGGTGAGTCATTATTTGCCCTCTGAGCTTGGGTAGGTGGCAATTTGCTTCATTGAGGTGGTTGGACATGTCTGCTATGAATAGGTCGAAGAGCAAAGGTGCCCATACGCAGCCTTGTTTTATGCCAAAGTTTGTTTAAATCCTTCTTGACATGCTGTGGCCATCCCCCAGCTTGATTTGCACCCAGATGTTTGAGTATAGGTCTACTATTGCCCTCAGCAAGATGTCTGGTAAGCCCCAGTCCCGCAACTTGCACCACAACGACTTTTAGAGATGCTATCAAGTGCGGCCTTAAAGTCCACGAAGCAGGTGAAGAGTGTTCCTTTCCATCTGATAGCTTTGTCACAAATTAGGGCAAGGGCCATTAGATTGATAGTGGTGCCGCAGCTGTCTCTAAAGCTGTATTGATTTACGGGGATGATGCTCTGTTCTTTCACCTATAATCTTAGGTCATGGAGGAGCAGGCTTGCATGTATTATGGCATGGTTGTCGGTTAGTCCAATCAACCGTTAACTACAGGGATCTAATTTGGAGCACCTTTTAAAAATTGGTTGAATAATGGAGCCTCCTCATGAGTCCGGTATGGTGTTAGGTGTTCGGCAGTATTTGAACATTGGAGTTAGTATCTCAGACCATTTATTAATATATAATTTATAATATATAAATTAATAATAATATAAACCCCTCTATTCACAATTCCGTAAATGCCTTAAAACCCATTTATTCACCAAATCCTTTGAATAACTGCTCCCTTCTCCTTCCTTCCCTTTAACCTCAGTCCCCGTTAGCTATAGCGCCAAGAAACCGCTGGTATACGTTGCGCTTTACAAGAACTTTTAAACTCAAACTCAAACTCAGACCATAGTTCAGGCTCATAGGCAAACAGAGCTGTGAGAAGCCTATTGGGGCCATGGGCACCATCTTTCCATAGTCGTCTTAGTTTGCTGGTGCAGCGCTCTTCCATGCTGATGTTGATCATGCCAGAAGGTGGCATGTTAGGTGAGTAGCTTACATTCTGATTTGAGCATGATTTTCTTGGCAATGTGCTGGGAGGCAATTGACGTATCGATTGTGTGGAGAAGTGAGCCATAAGGCTCTGAGATGTTTGCAATCACGGTTCTTCTGGGACCAATTGTAACGCGATTGATTAGTGACCAGACTTTTTTTGCTTTTTTTCTTCTTGTTGGCTGTTGGCAATTGCACCCAAAAGTCCTCATTTTTTTCTCTTCTAGCACACCAGATGGCCTCCCTAAACTGTGATCTTGCTTTGCTCAGGTTGTGTCTGCCTGAGATTGAGGACGGTTGGTTTACAAAACCTCGTAATTTGCTGTTAATGTTTCTTTTCAGAGACTTTAGGTTTTCCGTTAGTCTGAATTAAGTTCAGGATTGGGCGCTTACTTTAGAACATGGCGATAGTGTGCCTTGGAGGTCCTGCAGGATTTGTTGTATGAGGTCGGTCCACTGTAAATTGGGTGCCCTGCCTTCTGTTAGTTCCTTCTTTAGAATAGGCATGGGCGGTAAATTCCGTTCCGTTTGTGGAATTTGCAGAATTTGGGTAAATTTGCGTTCTGCGGAGAATGTGAAATTGCCCAAAATTGGGCGTTTCGCGACTTCGCAAATTTTTTTGCTTGCTTGCGTTCTCAAATGCGTGTTTGCGAGATATTTCTCGCCGAGCACGCAAACAGTGATTGTGAACAGTAAAAAAGCATCGCGAACAAGCAATTCCGCATGTTCGCGGAATTTCTGCGTGTTCGTGGAGATTTTTTACCGTTTCGCGGAGATATGCGTAACGCGATTACGCAAATTTCGCCCACCCCTACTTTATAAGTTCTTGTATCCATATCGATATTTCTTGGCCCATTACACTATCCTATTTTAGCTGTCTTAGATTTTCTGTCCCCACACCAATGCTGGTGGGTGGGTCTGCTTTAAATTTTTGTGGAATTATATTGAAATTGGTGTTTTGTGGTCTGGTGGTCACTGTCTAAGCGTTCGCTTAGGAAGAAGTCTCCAATGTGTTTAAAAATGCAGACTGAGCACAAACTAAAGTCTTTATAAGAGATGGAGTTGCCCGCTGTTCCTCTCCACCCGGGTGAAGAGTCTCCATGAAAGCAGCCATTAATAAGCTTAAGGCCCAGAGCATAGCATTCGTTTACGAACCTTCCTACAGTGGTGTTCCGCCGTGGAGTTGGGGAAAATTTTGCATTGAGAAGTCCTATTCAATGTCCAGTATGTTGATCTGGCTCTTGAGCTCGTCGCGGTACTAGGAATTTAATTGCCAAAATGTCTGCTGATATTATGTCCTTTAGATCCAGAATTGACTGAAACAGGAGGATCAGGTTGTCCTTATTCAGAATATTGTTGGTCCCCCTTAATTATTATTCCGGGATAAAAACTAGCTTAGTCATTGGGCAAGCTGTCATGGAGAGGATGTTGCCTTCTGACCCCTTGCTTTGTCTCGGGGAATCTTTTGATTGATTTCGGTCTCCGTATTTCACTTTTTCAGGGATTTGCTTCAGACATTCGCGTTGTTGACTAGAATCACCGTGTTCCCTACTATAGGGATCTCTGTTCTTGCCAGGCATTTAAGTCTGAGAGTGTGGGGATTTTTTTGAGTCATTTTGTGTGTTGCTGTGGAATGTCCCATTTTGAGTTTCGAGATTTGGGCTTGAATGGGTTGCAGGATTCCAGCCGGCAACCTTAATGTCAAGCAATTCTTTTGGGTCAATATTTGAGTTGCTTGATCAGCCTGTGTGGGTCGTCATTGACATAAGCAAGTGAGAATACTCTACTTGGGCCATGAATGTAGTTTGACCCCTCGGTTGCTTTTGGTCTGGTATTGAGAGCTGGTTATTACCATGGACTGCAACCTTTGCTTCATTTAGTTGTTCCACTTGTTGGTTCGGTGCAGACTGGTCTAATCTTTGCAAAACTGAGGACAAATCTGTTGTATTTATTGGTTTGTTAAGGCATTGAGATCTTTTAACTGGTTTTGCCTTAGTAAAGATGAAGTTCAGCCTTTCCTGTTTTACTAAGGCGCTTTTAGAGTTTGGTTCCTTTGCTTCCTTAGTCGTGAGATGTTTGCTTAGTTTGGTCGGTTGTGCGAGGTTTAACGATTGGGGAAGGTCTGTAGAATATGAGTGCAGCTGTGGTGGAGTGGCCTTGGCCGGAGAGCATACTACTCCGCCTGAGTCTAGAGCGCAAGTTGCTATCGTGGTCTGTTTGCGCAATGTTACGGAGTGTTTGAAGCTTCTTGCACTTTGTCCTGGTCCTCAAGACAAGACTGAAAAATGTGGACCTTTTCTGCGCCGTTTGTGGCAGGGAATTGCAATTTAATATCTTGTAGTAGGGTTTCCATAACATAGTAGAGATGCCAGCTTGTTTATAATCAGAGAGCAGAGTCACCTCCTGTTACAGTGGGGGCCGGGGTGGGGACCGATTCCGCTGCAGTTTGTGCTCACTTTATCCATTTATTCAAGCCATCTAATTTACTGTCTATGCCCGTGATGAGAGTCGCTACAGAGACAAGAATGTCCACTTGGGCATCTAGCTTCTCTGAGTGGTAGGATAGTGCTGCAGACAAAGGGCCTCATTTATGAGGGTTTTCCGTAATGAAAAGGGCAAGAATGTGCTGTATCTATAAGTACCGCTTTGTTCGCCATAAATTGGCAGGGTATGCTCAGACGTGAGTCCCTTGCTCTCTTTGCCACTGGATTCAAGCTAGCCTGGCTGAAGACGGCTGATAGCCAGAAACCGGTCCTCGGAAGCGTGTTTCCGGTCCAGGGAAGACCTGGCTTGGTAGTTCGGGCTGGACTGTTCCCAAGCGGCACAGGGTCAGACTGATTTGCATACGGCCATGTCTGAAATGGGGTGGCAGGGTGGGCTAAAGAACGGTGATGGATTAAACCCAGATCTGTTGACTGGGTGTCAGTGTTTGATTGGGTCAGATGCTTCGTCCATCACCACCCCCATTTGTACCGTATCTATAAGATACAGCGCATTCCTGTGCTTTTTCCCTGCTCCGGCGCACAATGGGCTGCCTGCACCAACGCAGGCACCTTTGCACAATGGTGCAAGGGGGCCTGCCTTGCGGGTATGATTTATTTTGTAGAGGAAGGGAAACCTGTCTGTACAAAAATAATCACAAGAGCATTTTCCTCTGTCTACCTGTGCTGCATAATGCAGCACACATAGAAAAAGGAAAAACGATGAGAAATGAAGATATTTCCCCCCGTTGTGCTTCCCTTATGCCTCCCCTGGGAAGGCGTAAGCTCTTGGCATTGCCTCAGATTTACGATTTCTCGTAAAGCAGGGGTAGTGTAAAAAGGCCATGGATGTTGCTGGGAACGCCCCCAGCAACACCCATTGCACGCCCCTTTAACGCAGAACACTATGTTAAAGGGATTGATATTTATCAGGCAGCAATAAGCAATACGCCAAAAAAAGTGGCTTAGTGCTGCCTGATAAATATCACGCCGGCTTCTGCGCCACGGAACGTCACAAAAAGTGAGGCCCCTAGTGTGTATCATACTCAACAAGGAGGGCATCAATCGCTTACTTGTGGTGTCTTAGGTATTATGTTAAATAAAGTAGAGTGTTGATCTTTGGCTGTGGCATCTGACCTTGTTGGAGGGATGTTGGTTTCCGAAGTTAGTTTGTTTGGGCTTCCGAAAGCCTGATTTAGACTCTACTAGTTCAAGGGGGCTTGATGCGGACAAGGGGGAGCCTGGAGCATACGACTGATGGGTTGAGCTGGGAGCTCCTGAGGTTGATCGTGAGATATCGATTTTTGTGCATCAGTTGCACTCACTCCTTTCCACTCTGAGGTCTGGTGAACATTTGCCCGCTCACCTGTAGAGCCTGATTCTGGGCTTCCTCATGTTATAGAATCTGACTTTGCTTTTGCCAGGGCCTGCTGGGCCGGCTTGACTTTAGGCGATTGGTTTGTTGCATGTAGGCTACTCCTGTAGTCTAAGAGTTCCAGATCTAAGTTGGATCGAGACGTGTGGCCTGACAGGGCTGTTGGGCCCGTTGATCCAAAAGTGTCTGGTGTACAGCTTCTGTTCACATTAACTGGGTGAGCTATAGGTGCTACTGGTGATGTACCCGTGGATCCCAGGGGCTGGTTAGTAGCAGTCAGTCCTCGTCGCTTGACAATGAAATTAGAGTTGCCACTGGGAGGTTGACATGGGAGCCGTTAGCCCTACCTGGGATGGTGTGCTCAAATCTTGCACCAGTGGCTGAGGATATATACTACTTCATGTGGCCAGTGGGCCATCCATCATAGGCTCAGTTTGTTCCAGAGCTAGTGCTAAGATTAGGCCGGATGGCAGTGCCAGGGCTGGGGGTGCTGGTGTAGCTGGAATCAATATGGCAGCTGAGCTGGTGTCTTCTGCGGGGACTGGTTTTGCGATATTTGGGTTCCCCACTAAAACTTAATTTGCCAAGCTTTGGAAATAATCTGTGATTCTTATTTTGTGGGCGAGCTGATGATTTTCTGCTGGAAAGCTCTGAGGGTCAACTGAAGCCTCTGGGGGAACAGGGAGTCGCAGAGTTGGGTTGTTTCTCCTGGTTTGCCTCCTGGTTTGCATCTACATCTCAGTCGGACTGGGTCTTCTGGTACTTGGGCTCCATTGAGTCTCCGGTGTTGGCCCTTGCTCTTCTGGGTCTTAGAGTATGTTCCCCCACCAAACTCTTCTCTTGCAGTAGGGGCTAGGGCCTTGGGCTGGAGGCGATTGTGTGCACCGTCCTGTGACCAACTATGGCCCCCTTAGGCTGGTGGCTGAATCTCTGTCTCTTTGCCCCCCTGTATAGGCCTCTTCGGTGGCTATTGTTTTCTGCTGCTCTGCCGCTCTTCACGTTCTCTAGTGCCCTGGGGTGAAGACTGGTGCCCACAAATGTTATGTCTGAGTTTCTGTGTTCCTCAGTCCCTCCCCTTTGCCCCGCTCTGTTCCACTCTGCTCTGCTCCCAAGTCCTGAGGTCCCCGTTGGACGGGGTCAAGTCAGTTTTGTTGCAGGCGTGTTATAGGTGTATTGTTGTGGTGCATACTGGTGCTTACTAGGGCTGATGGGCTTATTAGGGCTCCAGGGATCTTTCCTGTTGGTCTTGGTCACAGACTGGACACTGAGCACGCCTTCGGTCCTTATCCCGGTCCTCCCCTCAACCTTCCCCAGCCCCTCTTTCCCTACCTCCATACCTCCTGGTCCTCTTGGTTCCAATCTGCACCTTTCTGACTTGTGCCTGGTGGGTGAGGAGGTGAGGTGAGGTGCTGGGCAGGGAATGGTGAAGTGGTAAAATGGTGAGAGCAGAGGGTGATGTGGCCCTTGTTATCCTTGCACTCTTATGCACTCCCGGTGTTTCTTGGGGCTGTGTAGGGCTGAGCAGTTTGAGTGGGGCCACCAGGTTGAACTGCAGGCTGCACCTGGAACTAACCAGGCCGCCTCCGCAGGACACCATGGGCCTTTCTAACGGCGGCAGCACTCGCGGCCGCAGCCATGTCCCATAGGATCTGGAGGTGTGACAGGTTAGTGGCAGCAGTGGGCGGCAGCAGGGTCGGAGCCCGGTTAGCCGACTCCTCAATGGTCGGTGATGTCTGGGGGTGCACGGCTCCTCTGTTTCATGGACTCGCTGAGTTGCCCTGCCTCCTCCCACGCGTCACTGTGCGTCTCGTACGTCTGAGGTCAGCGCCAGCAGGCAGAACACTGGAGTTCTTAGCTGAGGCCTAATGGGATACAGGAATGCATGGGACATTATATGACAAATGTTATGATCAATTAATTCATCTAACTGCGAGTCAGGTGAATCTAATATAGATAGAGGATATGTTCAATCAATCAAGGTTTTGTAAAGCGCATCTACACCCCAGCGAGTGTCACAAGGCACTAAAAAGGAGGGCGGAGGCTCTGTATGGTGTTGTGGTCACCCGAAGAGCCAGGTCTTGAGGTCTTTCCCGAACTAGGGGATTGTGGGATTTGCCGGAGGCGTAAGTCATTCCAGGCCTTGGCTGCGATGTAGGAGAAGGACTTCCCTCCCGTTCTGGTCTTGTAGATGCGTGGGATGGTGGCCAGAGAGAGGTCAGCTGATCGGAGGTGTCTCTTGGGTGCGTGGAAGGAGAGGCGGTCCTTTAGGTATGTTGATCCGATGTGGTGGAGGGTCTTGTGAGCGGGGTTGAGGAGCTTGAAGGTTATTCTATTTCGTTGCGGAGCCGGTGGAGATTACGGGGATGTTAATAGGTCAATAGGTTAGGTTTGTGTGATGAGTATGAACAGTGTTTGGGGTGGATGCAGCTTTCTCCCTTGTTTCTTTTTTAGAGGCTGAGATGTTTATCAGTATGTTGGTAGTTCCGCTTTGCACGCGTTATGCAAGAAAGACATCATGATTTCCAATATTTTGTAGAACATTGGGGCATATTATCAAGACAGGCGATAAAATGATTGCTGCTTTAGCGGCAGAAAACTGCTGATAAAGTAGCGATAACGGGCTTGATAAAATGCTCTATGGAAATCCAATTGAAGCCCATGTTAGATGTGAAGGACATCTAACATGTCATGTCAAAGGTTCTTATATAGCGCCTTATCACCGCAAGGTCTCAAGGCGCTTGCCTTTGGGAACCCGTCCTGGCTTTTTCCCTGTGAGATAACCCGTACTGGGCATCCCCAAGGTGAAAGCCAGGCATCCCGCCGCGGGGGGGCCGTCGTGGAGATTAGGCAAGCTATTGCCCAGAGTTGCAGAGTGTTAACCCGTGATTCGAGAAGGCACCGAAGCGAGAATTATCGAGTCCGTAGTCCGTGCCGCGTCGGGAATTGAACCCTGGTCCCGGGTCTGACCTCTGCTTCAGGGTCTGCCTCCTCTAACCAGTGAGCCACACTTCTCCAATATGAATTCCATAGAGCATATTATAAAGCCAATTATCGCCGCTTTAGCGGCAGTTTTCTGCCGCTAAAGCGGCGATAATTTTATCGCCAGTCTTGATAATATGCCCCATTATTCTTGGTGCGCATACTAATCCTAGGGTTCCGGTGTGTGCTCTGTAATATCGCCCACAGATGCAAGACATTGTCTTACAGGGCTGTCTCACTCCGAACTCCTCGACTTCCTTTGTGATTAACTCTGTGGGAGGGGTGAGAGACACCTGGCAGCTTTCCTCTCCATTGACAAATAACGTGAATCCCTTCCAGGCTACAATTAATCTACTGTGTGTGGCAACAACAATATTGGGATTACATAACAGGATTGCATTTTTGTTCGAGGTATACACTCACAAAGCACAGTGACTCGAGACACCGGTAAAACATATTTCATATATGTTTAATTTAATGAAAGAAATGCATATTTCTCAGAAGGAAAATCACAGAGTTCGAGCCCAGCTATGATTTTACAGGATACAGCCACAGCTTCTTCGGTAACTCCAAAGATTAATGTATGTAATATGATATGGGTAATATTGTATCACTCATTCACCCAATTCCTTGTTATTGAGACGTAGGCGATGGAAGCATGTTTCTCGATCGAATAGTGTTTACCTGAATCTAATACTGTAGAAATATATGACTAGGGAAGTTTATTTAATTGTATGTGATTCGTGGCATACAGTTACAATTATTGCATTTGCTCCCAGAGAACCATTCTGAAAACTTTTTTAGAGCAAATAATCACTTGTAATAATATAGATCAAGAAAACCAAACCCTAATCTTTTTCACCTGTGTTCCATGGCAATTTAAGCCTTTTTCTCCTGGCCACCTAGAAACTTCCCATTTGATTTCTGTACTTGTTTTAATTGTTTTTAATCGTATAACTCAAATAGAATGATGTAACTTATCTGTTTTAATGCCATTAATATTACCTCATAAGGTGACTGACTGAGTGAATGGATACATAGATTTATTATATGTGAACTTGGTGCTTTTCTAGGTCACCAGTTTCACGAGGTCATTCAGGCAGCACTGACCCTCTTCTCCCTCCCCCCCCCTTGCTTTACGTTTTCCATCAGAGCAGGGGCCCAGAGGTGCTGATGACGTCTTCAAAGATGCAGGCTCCGAAGCTGTACCACAAAGAGAGGGAATCAATGGCGGAGTCTGAAAGCTGCTCCCTGGGGTCCCACCTGCCTTTGTTCTCCTTTGATACAGTTTATTTGACCTTCAGTTCTCCATTAGGGCTGAAATAATTCAATGCAAAGCCCGACGCGCCTTCTCAGAGGCGGCCCAACCCCAGTGCAGAGCGGGGAGTAGACGTGAGCAGAGCCCTGGGGTGTTCTATATTATGTTAACTATTGCATATATAACATGTTTATTGTGGTGCAATGACCTTTGAAAATGCATGCTTCCAAACGGGTACACACTTAGGGAAAACAGCAGGTTAAATAATAGACTTTTCTGGTTGATTACATCTTAAAAATTGGAATCTGTTCCGTGGCTTCATTCAGATTGAGCAACAGAAGACATTTGCCCCTTGAAGTGAGAGATTTTGAATCTGTACTCTTCAGTGCAAGGTTCATCGAAGGTTTGTCTCTCGTTGCAATTGATGAACTCACATTGAGATTAGTAAAATATTCACATGAAAAAATAATGAGGATTTGCCTACCTTTCGGGAGAAAATACAGATTAAACTCAGGAGAGGGGTTACTTAGTCGAGCACTGGGTTTATGCTCATTATCTAAATGCATATTCATGCTTAGAGATTAATTAATTTGTGAGAAGGAAATCCAACTGGGTTCATCCCCCACCTTAGATGAAATTTAATATTCAAGGCTTCACACCTGTAACATGCTTTAGAAACTACCCTATTTGTACAACCTGGAAAGCCACAACACCTCATCCTTACAGGAGAGCCTCCCCACCATCGGACTAAAACAACTGGTCATAATGCCAACCCACTCAACAGGAAACATGCTTGACCCTATCTCCTCCGCAAGCAACAAAATCACCTTCAGCCACTCCTCCGACCACACTGGACCGACCACCACTGCGTCCACTTCTTCTTCACCTAACCCATCATATGCCACCATGCCCACCGCAATCCTAGTAGAAGCTGAAACAAGACCAGCTCACCACAACAAAACCCCACCACTGGCATTCACGGATGCTAACACCTCAGCATGCAACCTCCACCACTGGATCTCCGGCTGCGCCAACACGCTGGCTCCCCTCAGGGAACCCTCAGGCAGGCAGCCTTCCAAGGAAGCCAGCTGGTTCTCCCCCACCCTCCAGAAGTTCAGGTGCACCTGCAGATGGCTCGAGAAAAGATGGAGGAGCCGTAAGATGTTGGCAGACCACACAGCCTTCAAAACCACCGTCACCACACACCACCACCTCATCAGAACAACAAAGAAAGCAGCCATCCAGGAACACATCAACGCCAATGCACACAACAGCAAAGAACTCTTTTTCATGGTCAAAGAATTTGCCAAACCCAGCAAAGAGACAACAGACATTCCCCCCTCTCAGGACCTCTGTGACAACCTCGCCACCTTCTTCAACCACAAGATTACGGAGCTCTACAACAGCTTTGCTACCCAAAACCCACCAACCCTAACCACAACCACTACACCCAATGGCTCCAGACCCCGGCAGACCTCACCCAACTGGACCACCCTCACCTCTGATGACACCCTCAGGATCTTGAAGAGCATCCACTTCATAGCCCCCTCGGATCTCTGCCCTCATCACTTCTTCGACAGTGCCGGCACCACCATTGCACCTCAACTCTGCCGCACCATCAACTGCTCCATCAAGTACGCCACCTTCCTGGAAGACGGTAGCATGCAGCGATCAACCCCCTGCTGAATAAACCCTCTCCCAACTGGAAAGACCTCAAGAACTACAGAAAAATCTCTCTGCTCCCCTCCCAGCCAAAGCCATTGAGGAAGCTATCAACACACAACTCTCTGAGTTCATCGAAACAAACCACATCCTAGACCTCTCCCAATCGTGATTCCGAAGCAACCACAGCACTGAGACCACTCTCCTCTGCGCTACAGATGACATCCGCACCTTCCATGATTGAGGCGAAACTGCGGCCCTCATCCTCCTGGACCTATCAGTTGCCTTCAACACCGTCTCCCACCACTCTCTCAGCGCAAGACTCAATAATGACGGCACCCGCAACAAATCCCTAGAATGGATTTGCTTGTTCCTCACCGTCCGGACACAGAGAGTCAGACTTCCGCCAGTCAACTCAGAACCCACAGAGATCCTCCCTAAGTCCCACCCTCTTCAACATCTACATGACCCTGCTTGCATACGTCATCAAAAGCTGCAGACTCAACATCGTCTCCTACGCCGGCGACACCTAGCTCTTTCTCTCCCTCACAGACAAACCCACAGCCATCAAGAACAACATCCACAATCGGATGAAGGCAATCCCCACCTGGATGAAGGACAGCTGCCTCATACTTTTATTTATTTATTTATTTTAAAGGTTTTATATAGCGCTGGCTAGAGCCGGAGGTGTCAGAGCGCTTTACATGGTCGTGGACCTTGGTCAGCGGACTCGATAATTCTCGCTTCGGTGCTTACTCTAATCAGGGGTTCCACTCGGCAACTCTGGGCATTAGCTTGCCTAATCTCCACAACGGCCCCACCAATTCGGGGATGCCTGGCTCCACCTTGGGGACTCCCAGCAAGGGACCATCCCACAGGGAAAGCCAGGACGGGTTCCCCAGAGTTATACAGCGCCGGGACGCCCCGTTGCTGGGGCAGCTGTGCGCTTTACAAGTATACTACATTTACATTTACATGAGCATCAGATCATAGTTACAGGTTACATCGTTACAAAGGTTACACAGTTATTAGAGCCTGGCAACATAGTTACTTGTAAATCAAACATAAACAATAAGCACAAATACGTAAGGGGAAAAGCAGGCAAGGGGAAAGATTCAGGGGAGGGGGGAAGGAGCTGGTGAAGTAGACAGGTAATGAAGGCGGGACAGAGGAGGGGAGGGTGAAGGACATCGCAAGGAAAGAGGAGGGGAAGGGCGACGGGGACACAAACCAGTAGATGTGTCAAAGCAACGTCCAAGGGTCCAGTAAGCTGTGATCCCAGGGGAAGTGGTATCACTTCCCTATCTCTGTTGTGGGAGTCTCCCTTTACGCAGTGGACTCTGTCAGAGGGGTCTCCGAGACTCCAAGGCCTACATACTGGATCCTTCCCCAAAAAGGGGAGAGAGAGTACTTTGGCAAGGGGTGCCATACCATACCTCAGCTGTGAGTGGTTCCCTTGGCTCAGTGGACTCTCTCAGCGGGTTTGCTAGACTCCAGAGTATAAATATTGGATCTTTCCCCAACAAGGGGAGAAGGAGTGCTAAGTCAAAGGGCACAAAGGACAGGGGGCTAGGCAGACTAGCAGGCAAGGTGAGAGATCCAGGGGAGAGTGGATAGGAGCTAGGGAGGTAGACAAACAGAGAAAGATTACTAGATGGGAACACATTTAATTAATGAGTTAATATATAGCGCTGGCTAGACCCGATGGAATGAGAGCGCTTTACATGAGGGACAATAATGTTGCAATTTACATCAGTTAAACGTTACATACGTATCAAGAAAAGCATTTAAAGAACATAGGGGACAAGGTGAATGGAGCAAGGAAGGCTAAGGCATAGGGTAAAGGGGTAGGAGGAAGATAGGACGTAGAGACGAGGGGAAAATCTACCCAAGGTCTGGCTGGGTAGGTGACAGCAGGGAGGGGGAGTCCACAACCCATCTCCTCTTTAGCTATATGGTAGCTCCACCGAGCATCAGCCAAATCGCTAGGTCTCCACAGTCTGGGGTAAGTTCTGCAGGATCCAAGTCCTGATGTGTAGGCAGGTTAGGGGATAGGTTCAAGGTCTGGTCAATGTCCAATTGTTGTCCCAGGAAAGTAAAACAACGTGTAGGGGACCACTATGGAAGCCATCTTGGGGTCAGGCAGGGGACAATACTGTACACTGGTGGTCATCCTAAGGTCAGGCATCAGGCAGTTAAAAACAATATCCAGGACAGTGGCCCCCAGAAAATAACAAATCCAGCGTGCACACACCATCACATGCACAGACATGCACAAGCACACTCCAATGTGAGCACACACTCTCATATGCACACTGACGCACACAGACACACACATAGACAGAAACATCCAAGAACACAAGCACACATAAAATCTCATGCTCTAATACTAAAACACCCAAATACATGCACACGCAAACACCATCACATGCACAGACATGCACAAGCACACACAAATGCGCTCACTCTCATACATGCAGACACGCACAAACACACAAGCACACATACAATCACATGCTCCAGAACAAAAATACCCAAGGACGTACACACAAACACATGCACACACACACACACACCAACAAGCACAGACATGCACAAGCTCACAAAAAATGTGCACACATACTCTCATACGCAAACAGAGGGCGCACATATAGAAACATCCACACGTACCCATACAATTCAATGCTCTAATACAAAAACACTCAAATACATGCACACACCATCACACACACAGACATAAGCACACATGTAGAAACATCTGCGCGCACAGACACAAGCACACATAGAATCGTATGCTCTAATACAAAAACACCCAAATACATGTCCACACCATCACACGCACAGACATGCACAAGCACACACAAATGAGAACACGTGCGTCCGCGCAAACCCCCTCATACACGCACAGACGCACACACAAAAGCACTCCCATGACACATTTCTCCAAGACTGCTGCAGCATTGATGGCACACAAAGGCAGAGTCAGCGGTACCGATGTCCTGAGGGCGCCGCCATCTTAGGACCAAGCAGTCGGTCCATGTTTTAGCGCAGATGGGTGTGTTCCTCATAAGAGAGCAATGGGTGCACACTGATGGTCACGCTGTTGCTCCCGGGTCCGACCAGATGCCACCAGGTCCCAGGAGCTCGCAGGGTGGTCTGCGGCACCTATGTCATTAGGGCGCCGCCATCTTAAGGTCAGGTGTCGGCACGCGTGGCGTCTCTGCCGGGTGTACATCTCACAGTGGAGCAGCACCTCTGCTCTGTTTATGCCCTGCCTTATGTCCTCAGGTTTACTAGTAGGTGTGCGGCTCTTTCTTTGGCCTGTGCGCCCCAATGCCTGGGTACTCCTCCTTACGGTCCAATACTGGTTTTGCGCGCCACTGCCTTCACCTGCTGCTTTTGCCCCTCTGTGCCCACAGTGAGTTGCAGAAACTGTCACACAGTCTTCCGATATGGCGGCCATGCCCGCTCCCAAGCCCCATTCAGCCCTATTCCATGACGTCCGAGGCGGGAGACCCCACCAGGTCCCTCGCAAGTCTCTGCTTCCCAGATGCGTCTCTATGTCCTTCCGCCATTGAATTCACTCCGACCCACAGCTCTCTAGGGCTCCTCCCCGCAATTAGGGGGGCTCACACCTTCGGTTTGCCACAACGTTCCTTCCTCAGCTTGTGGCGCAGGGGTCCCAGCAGTCAACCAGAGGAGGCATAATGGGACCCAGTCGCTAAAGAACGTACCGCCTGGGGTTTGGCAGCTGTGTAGCGCTAGACAGTTCCGGCCGTCGTCCACACAAGGTCTCTTAAGGTGGCGGATCCCCGTATATAGCCCCCTCAACCGCATCGGTTCTGCAGATCCTCAGCTCAGGGGGTCCCTCCGATTTCCACACTAGGCTTCAATCAGTAGGCTTCAATCAGCTGGGGTTGCCCCATGTCGTCCGTCTATTTCCGGCGCTCCGTACCTCTTTCAGCCTTGCCACTAGTTTCTGCGATTGTCAGGCAGGTCTTCAAGGATGAGACCAAAGTCCTCATCCTGGGCTCCAATCCCTGCGCATGGGATGACTAATGGAGGCCCGCTGCACTCGGAACACCCCTCACCCACGGACGATGAATAAAACCTTGACATCGACTTGGACTTCTCGTTCTTAATGAAACGCCAAATCAATGTTGTTTCATCCTCCTGCTTCTACATGCACCGCCTGCTTTGTAAGATGGTCAAGTGGATCCCCAGAGAGTCCATAAAGACCGCCCCCCAGGTACTCATCAGTAGCAGAATCGACTATGACAATGCACTCTATGACGGCATCTCCCAGAAACACCTCGCGAAACTGCAGAATATTCACAATGCATCCGCCAGCCTCATCCTCAACATCCGCCACCGCAGCCACATCACCGACCTCCACTAGCTCCCAGTCAACAAAAGAATCAACTTCAAGCTCCTCACACATGCCTGGGTCTGAATTTCTTGTGGTCCATCGGGTAGGCAGATAATTAGATGGGTTAATATATGAGTTTACATTGAAAGCTTTTCTTGGGCTGGTTTTAATATAAACATGAAAATTATAATATCCTTTACAAACCCAGGAAAGGGCATTTAACAGGATCAAGAAATAATATAATGTGACAATACACAGAGTAAGAAAGTATGTGTGAATGGCTTTGTGACTCTGTCCCATCGTAATAAGTAAATAGTAGGGATGTGCATAGCTCTTCGATTTGTTAAACAACATTTTCTTGAAATAATAAAAAAAACTTTTTAATTTTTTAAGTTATGAAACTCAACACAGTTTTAAACAGGGAGGATCCAATATTATCAGCATTTTCACGTCCTCTTTTCTAGGCCTCCACATGTGGGCAAGTGATGCCTGCATCCCATGCATTTGCCCAGGCTAGTCGACAAATAATGCGTACCCCATTTCGAAACAGCTATGATCTGAGCTCCCACCGAGAACCTGATAATCACGCCCCACCATTTGCACCACCCCACTTCCTCAAAAGGCCTCATTCTGCTAAAGGAGAGTTTACTGTAGTTGTCTTGGGTGTCCTTGGAATTTATTAGCTCAGGATGTCTTGCCCATGGTAAAATTTACACATGGGAATATAGTGTTTAGACTGGCTAGATTGACTTTCACTGCTCTATCACAAAGTCATCTGCACTCTTCAGTTTTGAAACTTTGGGTTGTTTCCAAAGGCATATATTTTGAACGTTCTGTAGAAATAGATGTCCACCCCAGGAAAGATTTAGAAGCCCCTTTATTCAGAGCACATCATCCACATACCATCAGCATCCCAGGTCCAGCTTCAGCTGACTTCAATGGAACAAGCAGAATACTGACTTCTGGTGCTTCTATGACAACAATACTGGTTGCCATAGACGCATAGACGCATAGAAGGTGATTTAAACATGTGTGGTTAAATCATACCTATGAATGAAAAGATCAATTTTACATTAACTGATTTTATTAAAGAGACGCAGTGCCCATTTGTGTAAAATCTTCTAGCCCTCAAACCCTGCCATGGTTTGGTTGGTCTCTTCTCTCAACAGTGTGTATGTAGAATATATATGTGTTTTTGCTGCATGCTTGTGTAATGCAGATCTCAGATGCAGATCTCTGTGGGACCATGCTGAGACAAAACTCCCATCTTTGCTTGGACTTTGCTGATTATTTACAAGATATGGGGCCAGATGTAATAACCTTTAAGTGGTCACAAACACTGCAATATAGTATTTTCTTATGTACTAATCCCATTTTGGGAGTCAGAAATGTTTTCCAACTTCCTTGCCTGGAGGGTGTAGTTCTTCGTTCCAGAGGCATTGCACTTGAACACACTGTCATGGCGATTTGTTCATTCTCCAGTTAGACCAAGGAGGGGTTCTATGTCAGAATAATGGTAACATAAATATGGTCTGATATAAATATTGTGTACTAAATATTGTTTACAAAAATATTGTTCCTTTAGGTGTAGACTGGGGCAATATGCATTAGTAAAGGATATTTGGGAGACAATATTTCTGTCCAACTACATTTTGATTTGGATCTTCTGGTACCTTACCTGGATGAGCCAGTCCACCAAGGAGGGTTTCAACCCACCTCTTCATGTTAGCAGCCTCCTCCTGGAGGCCTGTAAAGGGGGTTCCTGGGCTGAGCCTCACTGAATGACATCACTGCCAACCTTCTCTGCTCCATCTGCATCTTCACGGTAGGGTGCCATGACATGCCACATGTATGTATTCCATCCCAAATGCATTGCTGTGGTCTTGATGCTTCAAGGCTCCATTGCTTCTGGCTAAGTCCTATTTGAACATTCAGAGGCACAGAGCATCCTGTATCCTAAAATATAGAAACCGCACCTTGCTCCTCAAATATTGAAACCACAGTGCTTCTGTACAACCCCCTGGAAATCCCTGACTGGGATCTCATTACAAAATATCCTGTCAAGGTCCAGCACTCCCACAAATCATAAAGGCATTCTGAAATACATTAAAAATACATTATTCTCCAGCTGTCGGCACATTGCAAATTAAAAGGAAATGTGCATGAATTTTGAAGCAAGCGTGCTATTATGAAGGATAGAATTAATTCTAAATTCATTTTAAATTTTACAAATGAGCAAATTAGAGAAAAGACATTTGTAAATTTGTGCTAAAGAGAAGTGCTCACTAAGACACATTTGCCTTTGATAAAGGGAGCAGATGTTTCATGTCACCAGCTAGCTGAGCCTCCCTCCCCCACCTCCATGAAAGATTCAAGGTAAAAGGCAGCACCTGCCCGACACGTTGCTGCATTTCAATTCTCACTCTCACCAAATCAGCTATAGTCAAAGGATTATCACCTTGTAAAATGAAATGTAATAAGGGTTTAGGGTGAACACTTACAATACAGCCTGTAAACGCTCTGATCTGCAGTCAGAGCCTTTAGGGCTGCATCATAATGGGCTGCTCGATTTACTTTCTGACTGCCTCATTAAGTTGGAGGCGGTTGGAAAGTAAACCTGCCGGTCATTCTGGCTGGCTTCTGGTGGGCTCGGAGAGCCCGTCCGCCAGTCAGAAGCTGGCAAGTAAACTCAAGGGCGGAAGTCGGCGGAAGTGATTCGGCCCGACATCGAAATCGGCCCAATACTATCTTTATTGCACCGTTTAGTAGGCATGTTTACCTGAAACCATAATGGGGATTGTATGTATGTATATGGTATTTTTATATTTCAATCCTAGCCAAAAGACAACCAAGCAATGTATATGGTAAAAGACAAGCTTAAGTCCACAAGCAAGAAGAGAGGAAGCTGAGTTGTGGATGGTTAATGCATTGTGATGTACTGTTTTTAAAGAGGTGAGTATTCAACTTTCCTGAGTTGGAGCAGCATTGGGGCAGTCTTGATGGACACAAGGATGATGAGCTTGTCTTCAAGATAAGTTCATGATGGCTTTATAAATGATGCAGCTTCTTTCGAAGGTGGTGCGAGCCAGCAAGTGGACCTAATGGAGTTCCATAAGGATGGGGGTGATGTGATTATATTTTTTCGGACCTTGGATGAGATGTGCTGTAGTGGAAAGAATGCCCCAGCGGGTGCCAGCGTAGAGTCTGGAAGGCAATGGAGTCAGGCATTATCAAGATCCAGTATTGAGAATATGAGAGCTTGAACAGAAATTCTTAAGTCACTTTCTGGAAGAAACAATTTGACCTCCTTTACAAGAGAAAGCTGGTACAAAACCATCTTTGTGGTTTTTTGGTAATATGTTCCTTGAAGGCTACCTTGATGTCCAGGTTAAATCTAAGTGACTTAGCAATCTGAGAAAGTTGAGATTTAAAGCTGTGAAGGTCGAGGTCAGTGAGGAAGGTTTTTAGTGTATCTTGTTTGCTGTTCTTCGTAAATACAATAAATTCTGTCTTGATTGGGTTGAGCTTCAAGAAGGTGCTGGACATCCAGGGCTGGATGATATGTAAGAAGTGTTTGAAATGCTGAATGCCTGAAGTAGAGCAGACTTTCAAGAAGAGTTGTTTGTCATAGGCATATTGGTGAATATTGATGCTGTTTTCGGTGAGAACAGCAACAAGTGGCTCCATGTGAAGAATGAAGATGACAGTAGACAGTATGGAAACCCGGGGCACTCCATATCTAATAGGAATATTTTGCGACTTGAAGGTGCCCATGTGAACATGTGTCAGTTTGAAATGTAGGAGGAAAACCAATGAAGGACAATGCAGGTGTATCCCATTCAAAACTCCAGGGTGTGTATGAGAGTGGGATGATCAAGCGTGTCGAAGGAACGGAGAGGTCCAGAAATTTCAGGAGAAAAGGGTCATCTTCATCTGTGTTCAAGAGTGCATCATCTATGATGTGTAAGGTAGTGATCTCTGTGCTGCAGCGTGATTGGATACCAGACTGTTAGTCATCCAGTAGATGGTTCGAATTGATGTGGTCTTGGAGTTGAACATAGACTGCTTTTTCAATGATCTTGCAGATGAATGGTAGGTAAGATGTGGACCAGTACTATACAAGGCCATCAGAGTCTGGTATAGGTTTCTTTAAGACTGGTAAGATGTGGAATGTCTTGTAAGCTTCTGGGAAGCTGCCTTGAATGAAGGAGAGATTTACAATGGTAAGTAATAGTAAGAAAATAGTCCCAGAGACAGCCCTGATGAAGGACGAAGGTCAGACATGATGCCCAAAAGAATTGGCTTTGAGGAAGTTGAAATTGTCAGCGAGATCTGGGAGAAATTTAAGGCTGAATATTGTGGGATTCTGCAAATAGGGGTTGATGTACGAAGTGAAGCAGGTTTGATGTTTTCGCTGTATTGCTGTATTTTCTGTATTTTATCACTGAAGATGAGGTTGATGGCATTGCAGTTCTCTATAAAGTGAGGAACAGGTCGGTCCAGTAGGGGATTGATGCAGTACTGGCTTGTCTTGAACAGTATTCTGCTTCCATTGGTGGCTTGATTGATGGTGTTACTATAGTACTTGGAGCTGAGTTTGAGCAATCCTAATGAATGCAGGGATGATGTTCCAGATCTTGGGTGAACACAACTGAAGGAGTATCCTCAGAAACCAGCAGTGCTATGTCCCACCAAGGTTGCAACATCCGAGAAGGTCATTTCATAAAAGGCGAACCAAGGATTCCTTTCAGGATCCCATTTTATTTCCAATAGTAAAGAAATGTCCCAATCCTTCCCAAGAAGCTACCCGTTGCCACCATTATTGAATAATTAAAGTAGATCTTCTGGATGTTAGTGCATTCAAGGAAACCAAATGTTCCACTCCAGCATTACTGTAAAAAGATTTGCACTTGGAATGGTTTTGCCATGTATTTGCTGCCGTCTGGTACTAGTAGACTTTATTTTCTGTGACCTTGTTACCATCGGAACAGACAATGTTATTTCTGGAAATGGTTGTTTTTAACTCAAGAAGGTTATGACTGAACCCTCTGTTCACAAATCACCCATTCTCAAAGAAAGGCATTACTCTGATAAAAGCTAATAAAGGGGGAGTTAAGGATCCTTTAGAAGGGTCCTTCCATCAGTTCTGGGAGTTTAACAATAGTACCTACATGACTTTGGAAATTCTTCCCACACACAAATATCTGGTCAGAAGGATTTCATAAAAGAAGATTTGGGAATATGAAAAGACAGAAACAGATCAGAATGCACCAGTTCTCTATACCTAAATCATTGGTATACAAAGATTGCTGGATATTTTGGAATCCACGCCAATGTACTTTGGTTTAATTCTCAATGTCTTAACCATTATCAGTGGTTAAGGCCTTCTCTTTAATGATTTCCATCTAGAAGATTAAGACAGAGCTGTTGTTGACATCAATCCTCATTTGGGATTTATCGTCATGGCTAATCCCCCACCAAAGTCAACATTCCCAATTTTTAATCATGAAGGTAGAATTTCCATGGTCATATGGTTAAGATGGCCCCTGAACACTGAGAATCTGGCGTAGTGTGCTCTAAGTAAGCATGTTCCTGCAGAGGCTAAATTATAAGAACGATCACAGTCAAACTATTGAGGGAGTACTCCCAGATAAGAGGCTATCTAAAGAGAGGCTCAGGTCTCCTAGTTTTGTCTTCTGTTGTGGTGTCTGATGGACTGTGAACTGGACCGCAGAGCTCCCTTCCAGACACAACCAGCAAAGCTTCAGAGAGTGTCATCTGGGCTACTAACACACCCAATTAGTCCATAGACCCCTTTGAAATGACCATCATAAGGACTCTGAGAGGCGGAACTTAATAGGCCAAAATGTCCTGGTTTTCAGTGACATCTCCTATCTAACAAGTCCACTTGACTAATCTCTGCTCTGTTGTCCCCTTCGTTGGTCCTGATGTTGCGTCACTGAACTTTGTGCCATAAACTTCTCTAATAACACCAGAGCCCTGCACAGGGTTGCAGAGAGAACTGGCTACATTAAGGAGTTTTGTTTAAGGAAATACTGTTTAGGAATAACCACATACACTTTTCTTTCTGACCGTCCACTTGAAATGGACACTGCAGAGAATTTTACTGCAACGCGTGAATAAAAGGGACTCCGTAGTCATGCATAGCATGATATGTGCATTGTGCACCACATCCGTCCATGAGATTACCTTCAGTACAGTTGCTGGTTTGTCTTTCATTGGATCATGTGCTGAGGATCTATTGCAGACAACTGTAGGGGAATCTGGAACAACAGGTATTCTAGCATAGTGGGAGGATTCCACCATGGGGAGCTTAGTGACCTTCCTTGTGTTCCTTTCCCTGAGAGTAGTTGAGTTAGATTGATAACACAGCATCAATCCAGAACATTTGCATCACTGACACTGGTGGTGCTAAGGAAATACATTACAATAAATAAAAAAGGTAATCAATAAGGAATATAAGCAATAAGACAGTGTCCTTTTGACCCACTCCTTTTCAGTGTAACAATGCTAAGGCACCGAAGATGCCAGTAGGATTTTCAGATGATATGAGGACACACACTCAACCACTGTTGTTCTCTACAGTACAGACAAGGAATCAGTGTGTCAGTCACTTAGTGAAAAAGCAGAGAACACAAGACTGATGTGCTTGGTCGAGGGTTGTGGTTGTACATGCAAGGATGAGCACTGAAATGTGGTGCTGCTTCAGTGAATAGCTGTACATTCTTGGAGTAGCTACTGATTGTATGTGAAGGGTGATCGTATCATTTACTCTTAATATACCACTTCTAGTAAGCACCATTAAGGCAGGCACTTAACTCACCAAGCCTAGCGTCCATGAGCAATCAAGGCTGAAGGCTGTATGGATTTGAATCACAGATACTGTACAACACACATAATTAAAAGCAATAATCCCATTGTTCAGTCACAGCCACAGCTTTAAAAAAAGAGGCATCTGTCTTAACACATGGCAGTTAAAATTAAGATATTTACCAGAGCAAAACTGGCCTGCTTATTTTGTAAGATGCTACAAAGTAAATAGGGTCAATCTCATTCTATGGTGAAAAGGTTTACTTTGGATGTCCTAAGTCTCACGTCGTCTCCTGTGGGCTATATGTACGGTGATTAGCCAATGGGGTTAAAGTACAAGATGGAGCATTACAAATCATTGAGCTTGTGATGATACATATGCCCTTTATCCCAACTTTTTATCAACTCAGTCAATATGATCCCTGGAGTATGAGAATATGCAAAGGAGAACCAAACGTGAACTTACCAAAGGATCTGCTACCTCAAATGAGTGAGCTTAGACAGCCAAAGGCAAAGTACTGACAATCAAAGGAGTATTTGTGTCTTCTTAAGAACCAAAGAACCAACAGTGGCAGTGTCATGAATTTCAATGGAGATCAAACGCTACTGGTTCCTAAATCAGTGTTCAAAGCACTGGGTCTCAGCCAAGAGGACACTAGATAAGATGTGGGCATATGAGGCAGATCTCTGTGTTCTTATTGGGCAAAAATGGCAGATGTGTAGTCTCACAAAGGCAGGGATCATAGAGAGTCAGTCAGAGGCATTGTATGCTCATTGAGCCTATAGTCCTGGAATTTTCTCAGAAGGTCATTAAATTTATTGAGCATGGCCAATCTCACCAGTAGTGCTGCAAGGTGCTTGTGGCTCCTAAGTTTCTAAATTCATTTTAGGAACCTCAACGTAGGTTTCAATCCACTGACCCTGCATGTGCCTTCATGGCTGAGACTGTGGCCCTATCCAGAGTGGACACTCCAGCTTTCATTTTCTTACAGGAATGAATCACACCAGCAGAAGGTCTTAGTATATCCTAGAAATGACCCTAACCTTGAGTGTAACAGCAACATGTTGCAGCAAAAGATCTCTCTGGACTGGTGCAAAGAGCTCCTACTCGCGCCAACGTGGAATACAAGGTACTGGCTCTTTAGATCCTGTATTTACCTCACTTTGAGGGTACCGGTGTGTAGGGAATTCAAGGAACCTTTTAACTTTTAACTTTCTTAATTTTGACAAAGAGCATCTTTCCATACTGGACTTTCTAAGAGCATGGAAGCAGGCTGAATTAAATGGTCAATCTACTGCTATTGGGAATCAGAATCCAAAACGATACCCTTCAAGTTCAAGGATGATTGTCCTGACAGCTACATAGACACATTTGTCAATCCCCCACAAGCTATCAACCGGATGATAATACCAGGAATACCCTTTCTCTAAGGAGTCTTATTTTTACGGATTATGAACAGTGTACACTTGCCCATGCTCACAGTTTTCCAGTTACACCATAAACAATTTCTTGGTTTTAGGTCGAGCATTCGAGTCCTCTTGTATATACTTAAGTATATACTTATATGTGTATGTATTTTGTGGGACCTGGAGATCAGCCCTAGGATTTGTCTGCTTCCGCTGAGGGACTTTTTTTCTGTTTAACTGCCTCTATTTAACTGTCTTGATAGAAAACGACCAGTAGAGGTCAGTGCAATAACAGAATTGCTTTTTGCTTGTTCAACTGCCTCTATTTAACTGTCTTGAGAGAAAACGACCAGTAGAGGTCAGTAAAATACCAGGATTGCTTTCTGCTGAGGGACTTTTATTAATTTTTCAGGCAACTGCCTCTATTTAACTTTCTTGATAGAAAACGACCAGCAAAGGTCAGTAAAATAAAAGAATCAATTTAGCATTCTCTCGATTCGAGTCCATGGAAATTGTCTTCCGCAAGCACCCGTAGACAATAATATTTTTTTCAAATCTTGTATTTTCAGTGATATGACCACAGCAGGCCCTGATTTTATATTAAAAAGCAGAGCTTTGGACTATACCATTTCCCGCTGAAAGGCAATGTTTCTCACCATGAGTTTCCAAACCTGGCGTGTCACGCAGTTTGGCGCTTACTTTCCCTCCATGGTAAAAAACAGTAGATGTTTCAGCACCCAGGCTAATGTGCTGCATAGCTAAATACATATAAGGTCCCAAAGTTGAGACCGATTGCATTGCAAATGCTTGATTCTTTTTTCTAGTAAGCAGAGATATACACATTTCTTATTTCCGAGCCCTCGCCCACAGTGTCCCACTTGCGTCATTTCTTACCAAAGAGCCACCGATCCCCATGCTTCTAATGTTGTGGTGGATCCACCAGCAGCCCTTGCTCTCGTCTAGCAGTCTCAGCATGTGCTCACATCTGGGACAATAGATCATGCTGACCTGGATCCACAACACTGCCCATCACATCTGTCCTGATGCTGGTTTCGTACCAGAGCTGTGGCTTTTGATCCCCGAGTCCAGCAAATCCACTCAAAATTATTGATATCTAGAATGCAGCAGTTTCGCTTTAAGGCTTCACGGGTGATTTGCCGCGCTTTATAAATGTCTGATTGATTGATCATCTCCTTTTTTAAACTGCCACTTAATTCTTAGTGGAGGTAGCTATAGCAGATGGTATTCAGCATTTTGGAACTCAATGAGCATAATACATTTAATTTCTCCATGTAAGCGGAATTTACCTCAAACCAATTAAGGGTTTGCGCTCTTGATATCTCGGCGAATGAATGCGACCTCTGCAGGAATCTGTGCTTGACATCATTGTAATAAATGTTAATTCTTGCAAGTCCACTCAGCTTTTCAGCTTCACAATATTGATAAAATCATTAACATTGATTTGTGTAATAATAAATGTCTCCTATTCAGTGCCTAGATGGCTCTCAGGGTAACCATGTGCTTTACAAATATATGTTATAATACTAGATGGAAATACAGTAGTCCTTGTATCTTCTGTTAGGGTGACACATCAGCCTTTGGAACACTTTTATATCTACTCATTGTAGTGGTAGAAACCTTATTGAACATTGATAATATGATTTGAGGCAAGCCCCTAGTAACTAGTGGCTCCACTATTGGGGTGATGAGGCTCTGCCCCACCCATTAGAGAAATTGACATATGGGGGGAAATAGCAGGTCACAACATTTTCAGCAATGGGTACCAGGGATCATGTAGTGCACATGTGTGCACAGGATCAACAAAGAGATAAAGAGCCTATGCACAATTTAATGCAATAACAATGTGCCTGACTGCATGGATGCAGCTACCTGGAATCTTTTTCTAGTGCTTCAAATGACTCCTTGCTTCAAACTGTAGTTCTTTAACAACACAGACTCAATATTATTTTAATGTAAAATAAATATAAACCCCCACAGACAGAGATCTCCCTTCTCCTTAACCTCCCTCCCTTCCAGTTGAGGTACTCAACAGGTTATTTTACTGGAAATGGAACCTGTGACCTGGAGGTCGCACACAGATCATTCTCTTTTTCCTGAACCACCATGCTTTATCAGGAGACTGTGGAGAATGCGGGGTGGGTGAAAGTTTGAGGTTCCACACAGATTCCAGAACTTTCCATCATAGAAATGTGAGGAAAATGTTGTATTTTTTACAAAGATTGAGGTTTGTAAGGGATTATGTGTAACAGAACCTGGTGGGAGCCACACAGGTCACCCCATCCTGGATTCTCCTGGGTGTCTAGATTTTTTAAATGTATGGGTTTGCTAACTTTCCCTAGGTGCCGGCTGATCTAGGATTCAAAATCCACAGCTAGGCACATTGCAAAAAAGGGTCAGTTTTCACTAGAAAAATGTGATCTGTCCATGTTGCATTTCGGAATGTTTCCTGTCGCAGACACTAGGCCTACCCACACAAGTGAGGTACCATTTATATCGGGAGACTTAGGGGAACACAGAATTGTAGAGCAACTGTTATTACCTATTGACTTTCTATGCATTTCTGCCTTCCAAACGTAAGCCAATGTGTAAAAAAGAAGTCACTGTGAAAAATGTCCTATAATTCACATCCTAGTGTGGGTACCCACAAATTAGGAGATGTGCAAATTGCTACTGCTTCTAAACTCTATGTTTTGTTCCCATTACAGAAATACATAGGTGTTCTTGATATCTATTTTCCACTCTATATCCCCATAACGAGAAGAGTCCAGCGGATGTAACTGTATATTACTTTCAAAAATCTGTCATACTTTGAAGAAGTTACAGGTGAAAACGTTGGCACAAATGGTTGTTTTTTCAACTCATTTTCAATTTGTCTTATTTTCAACTGTTAGTTTCTATAAAAATAAATTTGAAGTATCTACCCAAAATACCCCTTGCTGAATTCAGAATTTAGCCTACTTTTCAGAAATGTATAGCTTACTGGGATCCATTATTTCTTTAACACCCATTTCTACCACTAACTGGAAGGAGGTTGAAAGCACACAAAGTAGCAAAAATAGGCTATGTCCCAGTAAAATGCCAAAACTGTGAAAAATGTTTTTCTTGTCTGACAAAGGTCTGCCTGTCCCTGAAAGCCGGGAAGATGGTGATTTAAGCACCACTAACCCTTTGTTGATACCCTTTGCAGGGAAAAACCCAGACACTTTTTTCTGCAGCACTTTTCCCCTCCAGGGGAATCTACAAACCCATGGTTACCTTTCAGAATCCTCACGATGTTGAAAAAAGGATGCACATTTGGCTTGGATACCTTATGTGGACAAAAAGGTACAGGGGCCTAATCACAAACTACCAGAAATAGTCAAAAAAAGGCACAGGGGGGGTAAGGGCCTAGCAGCGAAAGGGTTAAAAATGTGTTCTTGAGAACACAACAATCAGTAGGTGAGCCAGGTCACATCTTCTCGCTGTTTGGATAAATGTGGAGATCAAGTTAGCAGATATGTACATTTGTGGCACACAGGCCCGGACTGGCCGTTGTGGGCACCGGGCAATCCCCCGGTCGGCTGCAAGGGTGGGGGCCGGTTTTGGGCCCTGGGGGCCGTTTTTGTTGCAGAGCCGTTTTTGCAGCATAGCTGCAAAATCGGCCCTGTAACAAAATCGGCTGAAAAGAGGCCCTGGCAAAGCGCTCGCCCCCCTCCCGCCCGGGGGGCGGGGGGCCGGCCGAGCACTTTGCCAGGGCCGGTTTTGGTTCCCAGTCCGGCCCTGGTGGCACAGATGATGAAAAGGAGCAAGCAGCTTGAGGGGAGGTGAAAGGATGAAGTTGACAAATGGTACAGAAGGCTTCCATAATCCTGGCTGTGGACTTCAATCCATTAATAAGTATTTGTTAAGAGCTACTACTCACCTGCTAAGGTCTCAGGGTGCTGGGGGAGGCTTCAAGCACGCTATACTGTTGTTGGGGATCACCCCGAGGTCACATGAACCAACAGATTGTAGTTAGATGCATTGCTCTGCATGGGAGTAGCTCTGAACTCTAGACCCAGTAGCAAGACGAACACCCAGGAATAAGGGCGTGTCCAAACTCCCGGAGCCGTGACTGGCTGCTACTTTAATAATCCTGTACAATGCCAGCACCAGGCTCACACATTGAATCTGCCCTGCTTCATCCAGGGAAGGAGGGAATAAGTCTGAAAGAACATTGGTGGGGGGCCAATCAGAACAGACACTATTACTTCACTTTGTCCCAGGAAAGGATGTCACAGCTCTTTCATTATCTCCCTTTAGAAGGTTTTGGTTTGTGTTTCAGTCAAAGCTTTTCTTTTTACTGTCACTGGCGTTGTGGTTAAGTTGTCTCCCAACACAATACTGGGGGTAACTCCGCCATCTCCCATCACTTGTTCAGATCATTTTCTCATCAAGTTTAAAATTCCAAATCTTATCAAGGTTCCCCCACTAAAAACGACAAGGACGGAATATAGGTGCAGAGCATTACACAAAATATCCATCCCGGCACTGGCGGAGGCTCTTGAACTCTCCCACCCAACCCTACTTGGCAAGCCTGATTCTGACGCTCCTTTGCTTGAATCATGACTTAGGTCAAACATTGATGCCACTGCCCCTATGACCTCTCGCCCTTTAAGGAGGATTTATCCCTCCACTCCTTGGTTTAATGAATCTCTTAGAGCTAGTAAAAATATCTGTAGATGTCTTGAAAGGAAATGACAGAAACATTATTCTCCTGAAGACAGGAAGACTTATAAAGCCGCCCTGAAAAAGCATTAAAAGTAAGTGAGAGAGGCCAAGAAGAATTTCCTACAAAACAAAATTGAAATAACCCACAATAAGGGAAAGGAAATCTTTACTATTGTAAAATCCTTAATTTCCCCTAAGGCAGCCAAGAAAGAAGCCCCGCTGTCAGCTGACTGGACCAAGCCGGTAGCAATATCCCTCCACAATAAAATTGTTCTAATCCAACAGTCTTTTGACAAGGTGTCAGTGGAGGATCGGACATCCTATCAATCCCTGAATGAAAAATGATGTCCCTTGCGAACCACTGCACTTTTAGAGTTTCCAGAACTTCGATTAGACGAGTCGCTCAATTACCTCATTGGCCTCAAATCTGGTTCCCCTATACATGCCTGCCCGCTAAACTATTAGCACCTTTAGCTCCCACTATTAACCCCATAGTTAATAAGGTACTTAACTTATTCCTCTCCCCTGGCATAATGCTGCAGATCTGGAGAAAAGGCTAAAATTATTCCTCTGTTAAAGAAACCGACTGCATATCGGAACGACCCGGCCAACTACAAGCCTATCTCTCTCCTCCCAGCTTTCTCCAAGGTTTTAGATAAGTACATTGTGAGAAGTTGGCCTGGTATATGCTGTCCAAATTAAAGTGGGGACCTACACGTCCATACAACCCTTATGGTGATTTAAGAGGTCAAAGGTAACCTTAGAAAGCTATCCAAGTGGCAGCTGTGGAGAGCAGCCTCCAGGCTTAGTCTTGAAGGAATGTTCAGCAGTGTGTTTTACCAGAATGCAACCCTATAGTATTGGTTAAATGAAAGGAGAACCACACAGTAGTTATAAAAATATGTATTTATTAGCACTAATACACAGTGGGCGCCAGCGGGGGACCAAACCACATACTAAAATAGTGGTATTAGAATCACGACTCGAGTCAAGACAGTGACGAGAGGAAGTAGAATTGCTGGGACCCCAAGGAACCACCCAAGGTGAGTAAGTAGGGACCCCACGGAGGACGGGTGCAGTGTGGGAACACAACCGCATGCTCCGAACAATTCTATGGGAAAGTCGTGGTTGAAGTTTTAGAGTTTAAGGACCCTACCCAGTGGACTTCGAAGAAACCCTGTGGAAGATAGGAAGTTGGAGAGTCACCCCAGCCATGGATAGTGAGGTAGCCAAGTTAGCTATCCCAGGGAAGCCGGTTGCATATGTCTGAAGTGGCATCAGAAACCACTGTCAAACTCAATTGAGTACTTCGAAGAAGAGCTGCTGCTGGAAGGAAGAAAAGTGTCAGTTGGAGCCCAAAGGTGGAAACATTTCGAAGAGTACCTGAAAGCAGAGTGGATAGAGTATGGGTCACTCAGGAGTTACTAGGGGCTCAATAGACGAATGCCCACCGATGTCTGGTGCTTCGGTGTGTTGATGGAGTCCATTACTCTGCAGCTACGGGGACCAGGAGATGTTGAGGACAACCAGGAGCTGGATACAAGCTGTACCACAAAGGATGTTGAGTGCTGAGGGGTCAGGGTCCGGCAGGAGTACCAACAAATATTGTCAATGGCAACCAATGCAGAAGGTCAAAGATGTGCAAGCTTCAAAGCAGCAAGGTCCAGGAGACTCACCACAGCCAGGGGAGTCAGGGCAGACCTGCAGCAACCTGGGCAGCCCAAGAAAAGCAAAGTTGACTCTCAAATGGACTCACAGCCAGAGACACAGGAGTCGCAAGAGGACCTCAAGTGATTTCACCTAACAACAGCCCAAAGAGCACTCAGTGTGAGGAGGCTAAAGTTCTTGGTAGGAAATGGTGCCAGAGGTTGGGCCTACTCAGAGCCAAATGCATTTGTTCGGGAAACGACAACAAGTATATGCACTTACAAATGTACGCTGTGTACAGGGGTTCAGGTATTTCAGCCCCCACAAGGGATTCTGACCTCAAACTTAGTGAAAGGGCAGTTTGGACCTCGAGGGATGTATAAACCCACCTCCTGTGTTACTGAAGCCTTCGGAGTCTGTAGTAGCTCAGGGTCAGCAGAATGGACAGCAGCATTGCGGTGCCTGCAAATGCAGGGGAGTGATTTTTTACTCCAAGGGAGATATCTTTGGTTGTCCTTGATGCTCCACAGGTCCTACACGTATCCTGCATGGTGCACAGGCACAGAAGATGCTTCAGACTGAAAGGGAGATGCAGTCGGGCCCAAACGAAGTCCAGCAAAGTCCAGAGTGGCCAGGTGGTCGAAGTTCAGTGGTTTCTGCTGCAGAATCTTGTCCATGTTGAATTGAAGGTCCTACAGCCAGGTGAGCCCTGAGTACCCACGAAAGAGGGTTTGCAAGATTCAGGGGAGCCTCCCAGGGGAGGGTCTGAACAGTGGGGAGGTTACTCCCATGTTCTTTGTCCAGCTTTGCACCAGAGCTGGAGCCAACGGCTCCCAGGACTGGTTTGAACTGGTCTATGCCCAGGTGCACCAAATGTGCCCCTCATGCAGACTTTCAGTCGCTGTCAAGCGCACCCACCCAGCACTAATACACTAACTCATGTCTGGGAGGTGGTCACACCTCCCTGTGACAGGATGCCTATTGTTCTGCATTCCCCTGCTCGAGTTTGACTCAGCAGCAGGAGGGCGGAATTGTGTCTCTGGTCTGCAACAACTATTTTGTGCTGTCTGAGACTAAAAGGCTGGTACCGGGAACACCAGGGACCTCACAAAACTTGCCTCTGACGGAAGGAATCATACCTTCCACTTCCGTTACTGGTGTGGGGGTATGATTCCAACATGGTTGACAACAACCACAATAGGGTTTGTTTCAGCCATTTTAGAGTTGGTCATCATGCGGTCACATAATGCCACTCTATATGTCCTAAATGGCTGCTTCACTAACAACCCTAGAGAATGGACTCTGCAGGTTGAAATGAAACCCGGACAAATCAGAGATAGTCTTTTATGGCAAACCGGCAGTGAGTGACTGGAGTACACGGTGGCCAGTGGAGTTGTCTCCCCCTCAGTTAGCCCAAGAGAGGGTTAAAAACTTGGGTATTGTCATTGACAAGGCCCTCTCTATGGGTCCTCAGGATCAAACACTAATTGGCTCCTGTTTTGGTGTACTTCGTATGCTAAAACATTCCTCCCATTGCTGTCATTGGACAGTAGGAAGACCGTGGTTCAAGCCTTGGTGACATCAAAATTGGACTATGCTAATAGCCAGTACATGGGTCTGCCTGACTACCTTATCCAGCGCCTGCAAGTGGTGCAGAATGCAGAACGGAGCTGCTAGAGCAATCCTTAGACTAGGCCATGCCTGACTTCCCGCAGGTAATACAAAAGCCCCGCTTTCATGACCTGCAAATTTTTATGGAGGGCCGAGAAAAGAGTCTCCAAGAAGGATGTGGTCACAGGGCCATCCATATCCACGCGGTCTGCCGGGGAGACAGCATCTCCCATGGGTGATTTGTTGCCGCCCACTGGCCCAGTGGACCTCGTCAGTAGGTCTTGGATGGACTGTTCCTTTTTGACCTTGGTTGTTGGCACGGTGGGCGTACAGCGGAGTTGGGGGCTGTCTCTTAGTTAAGAATGCTGCCAGGTTGACAAGTGGCCCAGGCGGCAGCCAAAGGAGATGTCACTTCCATCAGGGAGGAACCAGAGGGCCCAGAACAGCCCAGATCATTGGCATAGCTAGCCCTTTGGCTGCTCGTGGGGGTCCCTGAGTTTGCCGCCTCGCAGCGGCCAATTGAAAAGCGGGAGGGAGTGCCCACCCGAGACTGCAGGTAAGAGTGTGGCCGCCACCCCCAAACTTGTGCCGGTTGAGGTGGACCACCGCCCCAATCTTGCCACACCACTGGCCCAGATCAAAGCAAGAAGGAAGTCCTGATGGACTGTGGGTTTCCCTTTATTGCCTCAGGCATTCAGGTATGCATCCGAAGCAACCACAAATCAGAGTCTACTCCCAACTGGGGAATGCGAGGAGGTAAAAATAACTATTGATGGACAGAATGCAGAACAATGTCATACATTCACCCCAGTACAGAGATCTGGGCCTAAATCCATCGTTTTTTTGCTCACCATGCCATTCTAGTTTGGACCCAGCCATATGCAAATCAGTCTTGACCCTGCGCCCAATGGGAACAGTCCAGCCCGAACTGCCAGACCAGGTCCTCCCTGGACTGGAAACAAGCATCCTAAGACCGGTTTCGGGGTTTCACCCCTCTTCAGCCTGGATAGCTTGATTCCAGTGGCATGGAGAGCACGGGACTCACGTCTGAGCAAACCCGTCCCACTCGGGGTGACAAATGCAAAAAGAACTATTGATGGACAGAATGCAGAACAATGTAATACATTCACCCCAGTACAGAGATCTGGGCATAAATCCATTGTTTTTTTGCTCACCATGCCATTCCAGTTTGGACCCAGAATCATCCCCGTTGGTATTGCTTTGTTTGCCCTAAGTTGGCAGGGTATGCCCAGACGTGGGTCCCTTGCTCACTTTGCCACTGGATTCAAGCTAGCCTGGCTGATGACAGCTGATTAGTCAGAAACCGGTCCCAGGATGCTTGTTTCCGGTCCAGGGAAGACATGGCTTGGCAGTTCGGGCTGGACTGTTCCCATGAGGCACAGGATCAGACTGATTTGCATATGGCCATATCTGAACTGTGGTGGTGGAGTGGGCTAAAGAACGGTGATGGATCAAACCCAGATCAGTTGACTGGGGGTGAGTGTTTGATTTGCTCAAGCACTCCGTCCATCATTGCCCTTTGGTATCGCTTTGAATGCGAGGAGGCACCATGGCAGGAAAACAACACAAGAGAAACACCCACCCCAACACAATGGTCAGCTGCGTCTCTATGCCTCTGTGGAGCTCAGGGTCTGCCTAGGGTGGCCAGTATTGGCAAACAGGAGTCTCATAGGTCGAGTGGCCCTCTGCAAACACTCCGGCATAGTGCAAGCGGCATGGGTGCAGTAGAATGTGGCACGCGGTCCAAATACAGGGAGTGTTAAAGAGGTTCCTAGGGCAGAGCAGGGTTGGCCCGCGACTATCCGCGTCTGGACCAGAGAGCTAAGTGAGTCTCCAGTGGAGTCTTTGTCTCTCCCGCACCACCAATGGAAGCCCACAGGGAGGAAAAAGGGAACTCAGGAGGCCCCGTCAGTCAGACCCTCTGGCAGGCTACTTAGAGCTGCAGTAGGGTCTGACCCAGGACCACATCGTCTTACCCCAAACTGGGCCTCCACGTCTCCCCTCTACCACCGCTCCCAGGTCCAGGCAAGTCTCCCTCACAAGGGATCAGATCTCTCAGGGCCCCATTAACCCAAAGCGAAAGCAGGGCATGAAAGGAGGGAGGGGGGGCATGTCACCTTGTCCACAACCCCCTGCCCCCCGAAAGCAGCAGTAAGTCCCCAGCAGGTCCTACGGTGGATCACGCAGCTGCATCAGGGCTCAGGCTGTCCTCACAGTTTTCTGTAGATTGTGGTCCTCAGCTGGGCAAACCTGAGGAAGCACCAGCCGGCAGCAACGCCCTCTACCCACAGCTGCTCCTAGGTCGGGTCGTTTATTCCCGCCCAGCGCAGAGTGCGGGGCAGGCGCTGAAGAAAATGGCAGCTGCCATCTTGTAGGTGTGGCCGCCGTACGTCTCTCCCAGGCCTCGTCTCCACACGCCTGTCCACAGCAGCAGGGGAGGTGCAGGGATCCGCTGGACCCCAGGCACGGTACTGAATGCCCTGAACCTCAGGGGGAGATCATCCTGGACAGGCAGGGAGGCCTCAATGAAGGCTAAATGCGCGGCAGGATGGAGAGACCATAAAAGACGTCTCATTTATCAGCCATCCTGGCCACGCCCCTCTGAAACTTATCTTTAAAAATGCACTATTTGACTTCATACTTTATTATTTCCTTTGAAAGGGTATTTGTGCCACATCAGTTTGAAAGTTTGCAGGCCACCAATGCAATGGTGACCTCAGAAGGATGGAGTGCTGAGAATGCCATGTCAGAATTCAAACCTATGACCCTGAGATTACTGAAGAGGTCAGAGGTGATCGCTACTCACTTAGCTAGCTTGGCGGAAAAGGGCACATCATTAAAACCGTATCTTCTACCACAACATTCAATGTGTGTTTTGATATCCTTTTCAATACCAAGGTGCCTACAGGTTGGTGCGACCAGAAGGAATGTGGGCGGGGATCGAGTCGGGGGTACACGCAGGTACACGACATCCCCCAGTCTTTTCACAGGGTGGACGCCGTCCCCCCTGCACATGTCCCGGTGTCATTTTCAGATACCGGGACACCTTCAGCAGCACCTGCATGCTGCCTGCTTTCCATTCCCAGCAGCAGCGTGCAGGCAGCGAGGGAGCTTTTGTTCTGTCCCTGTATATAAATGCAGACACTGTAAGACTTTCAGATGGGTTAGTCTATCCCAGTGTTTACACAAAATAAATTAAATAGCACTATTTTATTTCTTTTATAGCAGTACGTAGTGATGTCATGAGGTCATTTGCATATTGTCTTACTTGGTCAGTCCCCCTCACTTCTTTTTATAGGACCTGTGACCTAGATGTGGGGCTGGGTAGCCAGTGAGGCCAGCCCTAAATCTGCTTACATTACAGAGGCAGCGGACTGTCTGAAATATCCAAAGGACCCTTAGGCTGATGCTCCTGGGGAGGTGCCCCCCAAGGGGACTCCCCAGGAGTGAAGGAGGGACCATTCCAATACCCAGGTGTTTTTTCTATGAAGGGCAAATACAGGAAATACAGCCAAGGTTCAAGTAAACTGACAAGTCTACTGACAGCAGATAAGAAGCCAGTGCCTGCTGCCAAAGGTCGGCAACGACTGAAAATAGCGCATGACAATAGCACCCTGTCGGATGCCCTTTCGAGAGATAGAAGGTTTTATTATCTATTTTTTTAAACAATCTGGTCTGGGCGTGCAGATATGGAACTGGCAGATTACATTGGTTTCCTCTACTGCATTAGAAGATGCGGTGAAACTTATCAACATGAACTGACCTCCCTACTATCTGCCTGACTTCCTCATCACTGCCTGACCCTTCTTCACTCTCAAAATCTCTGCGCTTGGTGACATTTAAAGACTTGTTATTCATGTTTCGTCATGTTAGAAAATAAACTGGAAAGGGAGTGGGTAGGTGGGCAGTACTCCCCTCACGGGTGTTTGTATGAAAATGTGCCAAACTCTTTCATTTGTTAGCTCTGGAATCAAGAAAGGTGGCCTTGATCACCAGTGCATATATATAAGGTTTTTTAAACCATGTATCATTATTCACTCTTTTGTAAGTCACTAGGGGTCAGATGTATGAAGCATTTTACCGGTTACAACCAGCCCATTGCGCAATTTGCAACCGGTAAAATGCGTTTTGGCATGTACAGAACGCAAAATGCAACTCAGTAACTTTTTAAAGAATCGCATTTTACTTTTCTGATTATGTATTTGGAAGGGGGTGTGTTTAGGGCGTCCCTTGCTAATACCGAATAATACTGGTAAGTGTGAATGTTTTGATACCAGGAATGCGGTTGCAAAACATTTACAGTTGCCACCAACTTCAGGTTGGTGGTAACCCATTTGCAAATGGGAAGGACTGTTTGCGACCGGTGAAATGCTTCATACATCTGGCCCCTAGTGACTTACAAGTGTGAATAATGATACATGGTTTAAAAAACAATATACATATGCACTGATGATCAAGACCAACTTTTTTACAGAACAAACAGTGGTCCCATGGGCCACTGCCTACTATTAAAATATGAAACGGTAGCTTTTCATTTTTATTTTTGAAATGAATCCCCTTTTCCTTTAAGGAAAACGACTGCATTACAAAAAAAAAGTATTGCTTTTTTAAAAAGCAATCCCAGACATGGTAGTCCTAGCAGGCCACCATACCTGTGATTACAGCCATTCACAATGGGTTGCAAATTGCAATCTCAGTGGCGTAGCTAGGCCATTGGGCGCCCATGGCTGTGTGTCCGTTTTTTGCCCGGAGGCAGCCGCATTGAAGAGCGGGGGGATTTGCCTGATTGGATCGCTGCCTTGCAACGGGAGGGTCAAATTGCTGCCCTGACACTGTAGGTAAGAGCCGGAGGAGTCTGCCGCCCCTAAAACTTATGCCGCCCGGGCAGTCTGCCCCCCCGCACCTCCCTTGCTACACCACTGTGCAATCAGCCTCATGAATACTAATGAGACAGGTATTTTTGAGATCCACTGCCAATCGCCAACAGTATCAAGCACACTATTAGGAAATCGCAAGCACGTGATTTTGTACACCATTCCTAATAAGTGCTAAGGATATTTGCATGCACAGTGCTTAGAGGATGGATCTTTGTTTGAGAGGGGGATGATGTATGACCGTTTTTAGCTGTTACAAACGGAGATTCAGACCGTTTGCAACTACTAAAACAGCTTTTGCCATGTACCATCCCCAGTTTGAGAATTGGTAACCTATTAACGACTCATAAAATAGGTTTTGCGAGTCGCTATTAGAAAGGCCATGCCAAGGGCATCCCTTTCTAATAGTGAGTCACAAGAGAATGTAAGATTGTTTTACAACCGGAATACAGTCGCAAAGCAATCACAGTTTATTGCCCACTTCAAGTAGGTGGTAAGCCAGTTGCAAACGGGATGAGGTCCCTTGGGACACCTCCCACTTTCTGAATGGTAGCGAAAACATTTTTTAGGAGCAAACAGTAGTCCAATTTAAACTGAAATGTTTTGTTTTTCTTTTTTAAATGCATCCTGTTTTCCTTTAAGGAAAACAGGCTGCATGTTGAAGAAAAAAAAAAACATGCCTTATTTAAAAATCCGTCACAGAGATGGTGGTCTGCTGACCCCAGCAGGCCACCATCCCTGTGAGTGTCGGCTATTCCAAACGGGTTGCAAATTGTGACTTGCCTCATGAATATTACTGAGGCAGATCCCTTGCAACCCATTTCAGAATCGCAAACTATGTCTGAGACACTGTTGTACATCAGGTTTTGGGACTCGCAAAGTTCATGTCGCTAATAATCGTACCTGTGGCCCTTGTTGGTGCTTGCATGATCCAGGCTTGCCTGTGTGTGAATAGCAGTGTATGAGGTCATTAGGGTAAGGGTAATTGCTAAGAACATGAACTATGTTTGCAGAATCTGCATGAAATGGTAAGAAAAAGTTTGTATATGACTGTTTCTGGCATGTCATGCGGATTGATCGAGGGTGTTACAGGTAACTGCGAAAAAGTTGCATTTGCAAATAATATTCTCAAAGCTGCAGTAAAAGCAGATCAGAAAACATGCATGAGTTGTTAGCATGATTTGGCCATTACAACTAGTTCAGTAGATTTTAGGAAACCTGAAAAGCGTGTAAAGTGTGTAAATATCACAGCCAATAATCATTTTTTGATAGCATGGGTTAAATTCTAATTGGTTTCGAAAAACAAACACGTTTAGCACTGGTAGGCAGTGTCCTGTTCCCGAAGCTTGTTGATAAAAATAGATGTACTGCAATTAGGAAGATCAAACCTGCTCCCAGTAGGTCCAATCCACCCCACTCTCAATTTGAAGAGAGACAGAAATAACTTTTTTCCCTTGGGTTACATTTTGTATTTGTATTTATAAAGCGCGACAATTATCCAAAGGATATCACGGCGCTATGCTAGGACTTCTAGCGGATGGCTGAGTGGTTTATGGGTGGTTCCTGATGGTGGCCCTTATTTTTTTCCTGAGAATAGATATGTTTTAAGTTTTTTTCTATAAATGAGATAGTTCTCTGTGAGGCGGAGTTCTTGTGGTAGGCCATTCCAGTGTTTAGCTGCCAGGTATGAGAAGCTGTGAACCCCTGTTCTTGTTTTCTTAATGCGTTTTGTCCTTGCTAGAGCTAGGGATCGTGATCTGAGGCACCTCGAGGGTACATAGAATTCAACTTTCCTCTGTACAATAATAGGCCCCTGTTGGTGCAGGACCTTGTGTGTGTAACTGAGCAGCTTAAATTTCGCTCTTTGGCGCATTGGCAGCCAGTGGAGTGATTTGAGGTTCTCAGACGAAGAACTGAGTCTGTCTTTGTTGCATACCAGTTTGGCTGGTGCATTCTGCATTGCCTGCAATCAAGTGAAGAGGTAGTCTGCCATGCCATATATAATGCATTGCCATAATCGAGCCTGCTGGTAAGTAAAGCCTGTGTGACAGTTCTCCTACAAGCTTGCAGGATCCAGGGAAATAGCCTTCTTAGAAGTTTCAGCATCGCGAAGCATCTTCCACACAGGGCCGGCACATGATCCTGCATGGATAGAGTGTTATCCATGAGAATCCCCAGATTTTTTGTGCATTGCTTTAGGGTTGGGGCATCGCCCAGTGACTGGAGCCACCAAGTGGAGTTTCAGACAAGTTTGGCTCCTCCGAAAAGTAGGATTTCGGATTTCCCAGCATTTAATTTGAGACAATGTTCTGGCATCCAGGTTGCCATGTCCGTGAGACAGTTCTTTAGTTTTAGTCTTGTGTTATCATGCTCTTCTTCCATGGATATCAGCAGCTGAGTGTCATCAGCATAGGAGCAGATACCCAAGCCCCACTTTTCGCTGATTTTTGCCAGGGATGACATGTAGACATTGAAGAGAGTGGGGCTTAGGAATGCCACCTGAGGAACACCACATCTGATAAGTTTAGGTTTAGATGAGAAACTCCCCATTTGAAAACTCTGTGTTCTATAAGTCAGGAAGGAGCTCAGCCATTTAGGGGCTTTAGCATAGACTCATTTTTCATAAAGAATCTCCAGTAGGTGATTGTGGGAAACAGTGTCGAACGCCGCCGATAGGTCTAATAAAATTTGGGTGACGGCTTTCCCTTGATCAACAAGCGATCTTATATTGTCGGACACAGCTAGGAGAGTTGCTTCCGTGCTATTGGTGGATCTAAAGCCGGGTTGGGAAGGGTCTAATAGATCGTTTGACTCGAGATAATTAGATAGCTGTTTATTAACCAATTTTTCCATAACTTTGGAGAGGTATGGCAGTTGGGAGATAGGTCGGTTTTTTGCCGGATAATGTATGTCTGTTCCTGCTTTCTTTAGAAGGGGGATTACTAAGGCCTGTTTCCAAGAATCTGGGAATACAGCGGTATCCAGCGAGTTATTGAGTAGCTGGGTGACATATGGACGGATTATACGTATGATCTGAGCAAAGATAAAGTGAGGGCAGGGGTAAAGGGGAGACCCTGACTTAATTTCACCCATGGTTTTTGCAACTTCAGCCTCTGAAAATGGGGAGAAGTTGCTAATGCGAGCAGATGCATTAGAGAGAAGGGTTGAGGTTTCGTGGTTGGTTGCTAGCAGCGAAGTGCAGATAATAAAGGTGGAATATATTTTATTAATTTTATCTGAAAAGAATTCGCTGAATTCTTCGCAGCCTTCCTCTGAGGGTGGCAAGGTCTGGGATAGGTTTACTGGGTTACATAACTCCCTTACTATTTTATACAGCTTCTTACTTGAATCACAGTTCTCATTAATTCTACTGGCAAAATAGGACTTTTTGGCTTTCTTAATGGCATTATTGTAGTTCCTCAGCTCAGTCTTGTATGCCTGTCTATCTGATTGTAGTTTAGATAGCCTCCAGTGATGCTCTGAGGTTTGGCACTTTCTTTTCAGTGCCTTGAGTTTGTGCGTGTACCACTTTCCTTGTTGGGATTTGTTGGACATCTTTAATGGCAGCTTTGGTGCAAGTAAATCTAGGATGTTAATGATTTCTTTTTCGAGATTCATTCTAAGGGTTTAGATTTCTAAGGGTTTGCTAACTCTTTAGATCCACAAATCAATATACTATGGTCACTTTTTTTTTTTTTTTTTAAACAGTTTTTATTGGCTTTTTAGCATTGTGACAATACAGGTACAGGTCGTTATCACTCTTATGAGAACATTCAGTAAAGTTCACTCTTTGGTTTGATCATTACTTTGCATTTTTATTCAGCAGTATACAACATAAGAAATGTATTCCTACAATATACGGGGTTACCAAATGTTCTTACATCTACATATAACTTTACTTCAATGAATAGTCACATCAACAAAAATAGTATTCAAATTCCCTTTTGGTTCCCCTCTTGCTCATAAATATGACGTCATCATACAAATATTACTGCTTGTATCCCAGCTTACGGGCTTATTTCAGGTTCTGACAGTTCCTGCGGGGGTTCACATATGTTACCTCGGTATATGTTCCATTTCTCCCAGATCTTGGACCACTTTTTCGGGCATCCCCTATGGACATAGACCGCCCTTTCTGCCACCATCGCCGCATCCATATCATTTTCCCATTGTGTTCTCGAAGGTAGTAGGTTGGATCCCCATTGTCTAGCGATATTCCGTTTTGCTAGAGTCATGCCTAGTGTAGCCCATGTTTGTAACCCCCATCTGTGGGTGACCATATATTTAATATGCAGCATCTAGGTTCCGGCTGCAGTTCTACTCCGCTTGCTTCAGAAATGTCCGACATGACATATGTCCAATATGTTTGTATTTTAGGACAGTCCCACAGTGTATGGTAGTATGTACCTCGCAATCCACAACCTCTCAGGCATTCGGGTTCCGGTATGTGTCCCAGTTTGTGCAAAAGGGTGCGTGGATAGTATACTCTGTGTAGTATCTTTAGTTGTATGAGTTTTAGCCGAGATGGTATGGAGGCGTCTCTTGCCGAGGCTAGTGCATATAACCAGTCCTCGTCATCTATGTCCCCTAGTTCCACCTCCCACTTGCTCCGAAGCACTACCGTGGGGTCTGGAAGATTGTTTATGAGTTTACGGTACGTGAGCGAGATTGCCTTTTTTTCAAGATGATCAGTAAGGAGTTTATCCTCCAGTGGGGAGGAGTCAGCTAGTGTGGTCCCTGATGGAATGGCACCTTGTAAGGCGTGTCTGATTTGTGTATAGCGGCATAGTTCAGTATCCGCCATTCCATACTTTTCTTTAAGGGCCTCAAATGTAATGATTGCTCCCTGGTTCCACATGTCTCCTATTTTTGAAATACCTATTAGGTCCCATTGTCTGAATCCCTTAGTGTTAGCCAGGGTACCAAGACGCCGTGTGTCCCAGAGTGGGGTGGCAAGTGTAAATACTCCCTCCCATCCCAAGGCTCTTTGAGCTGTGTGCCAGATCCTGACAGTATGGGCCGTCGGGCCTGTGAGCGCGTGTCGTCGTTTGTTGGTGTATAGGGCTTTCATCAGTTTGTCTGTGGGGAGGATAGTTCTGTCTAGGCTGTACGCTGGATCGTGTTGTGGGGCATGTAACCACTGGTTAATGACCGTTAGTTGTGCGGCCCAGTAGTATAGTTTAACACTTGGTAGTGTGATCCCTCCATCGTACCAGCTGCGGATAAGTTTGGAGTGTGCTATACGAGCCGGTTTACCGTCCCATAACAGTGAGGAGATTTCTACATCTATCGCTTTGAAGTAGGTGAGGGGGATCGGAAATGGGGTATTCTGCAGTGCGTATAGGAATCGTGGAGGCGAGAGCATTTTGAAAAGTGCTGCCCTTCCTAATAGTGTCAGAGGGAGGGAGCACCAGTGTTTCACATCCGAATTGAGCTGCTGTAGGGGTTTTAACAGATTTTCTTCCATAAAGATGGAATTTTGTGGCGTGACGTAGATTCCGAGGTACCGGAACCCTTTGGTTACTGTTTCTAATGTACACGTAGGAGGTAGTGTGGGCGTTTGACCGTGTAGTATGTACAGGAGTGATTTAGTCCAATTAATTGTGTAGCCCGATATTTCTCTATATTTCTCCAGGACGTCTAGTAGGGTCAACAGTGACGTGGTCGGGGACATTAAGTAAAGCAATACGTTATCGGCATAAAGGGAGATACGGTCTTCCCATCCCGGTTCCCATGTGATCCCCCGGATCTGCGGCTCTGTGCGTATTTTCACAGCTAAAGGTTCCAGTATGAGCGCGAACAAGAGTGGGGACAGTGGGCACCCCTGTCTTGTGCCGCGACCCAGCGTGATCGTACGTGAGGTGTGGCCGTTGGCAACCACCTGAGACAGGGGAGCCGTGTATAGCAATTTAATCCAGTTACAAAATTTGGGCCCAAATCCCATCTTTCGGAGCACTGCAAAAAGAAAGGGCCACTCCACCAGATCAAATGCCATAGTGGCGTCTAAGGATAGAATGGCCGCCTCTTCACGCAGCATTGGAATACGGTGAAGTACGCCGTTAGGACGTCTCAGATTGAGAGATGTATTTCTCCCGGGCATGAAGCCCGATTGGTCTGGGTGTATTAAAGTTGTGAGGTGCGGTTGTAGCCGTAGAGCCAAGAGTTTCGCTAGAACTTTTGCGTCTGTATTCATTAGTGAGATCGGACGATATGAGGACGTTTGGTCAGGTGGTTTGCCAGGTTTATGTATAGCGACAATAGTGGCCAAACGTTGATCTTCTGACAATATACCCCATTCAAGACAGTCATTATACATGGGAAGCATGTGAGGGATGAGTCGGTTGGCCATTGTTTTATATAGTTCCCATGGCAGGCCATTTGGCCCCATTGCTTTGCCCGTGTGTAGGGCTGCTAGCGCCTTCCCCAACTCTTCCACCGTTAAATCCTCGTCTAGGGCTTGGGCGTCTACCTGTGATAAAGTGACCAGTGGTATGTCATGTAGGAATTGTGTGCTGTCTTCTTCTGTCACAGTGCTACGCGCAGTGTATACTTTTTCGTAATATGAGGCTTGTTCTTCAACTATTCTTTGGGGGATGGTAGTGTGTGTGCCATCAGTGAGTGTTAGATGGGCTATCCATCTGTCAGCTTTTTCCTTTTTTTTGAGCCAGGCGAGCATTTTCCCTGTTTTGTCTCCCAGCTCGTAGATCCTATGTAGGGTATCAGTGTGCCTAGCTTTGGCCATCTCTTCTGCATATGCCCTGTATTCGCGCGAGTGCAGGGCAAGCGTTTGCGCTGTGTCGTCTGTGGGATCAGATGTGTGGGCTAGTTCTGCTGTGAGGACGGCTGATTCTAATTGTTCCATGGTCTCCCTCTGACTCTTTTTATGTCTGGTAATAGTGGAAATGGCTTGTCCTCTGATGACCGTTTTATATGCTTCCCATAGGATTGACGGCGAGTCAACTGATGATAGGTTTTCCTCAAAGTAGTGTGTGGTTGCAGTGTTCAAAGCTTTTGCAATGTTGTGATTCTCCAGGTAACCTGGGTAAATTGGATAGATTCTCTGTCGCCTTGTGGGCTGTGTGGTGTAGGTGAGGTGAACTAGGGAGTGATCCGATATCCCTCTCGGTAGATGTTCTATGGAAGTTACTGTTTCAGGGGGTATTGCTAGTGTTAGCATATAGTCTATACAGGAGAGACTGTTGTGTGCTCCCGAGTGAAATGTGTAGTAACGGTCATCAGGATGTTTAATCCTCCACATGTCCACAAGCCCTATTGCGTCCTGAAATGCTTTAAAGAGTTGGCTCGGTCCAGTCGTGTCTCGGGGAGGTTGACGGTCTATAGCGGCATTAAGCACCACATTAAAGTCGCCCCCAATGATTAGGTTTCCTTCAGGGAGTTCGAGTAGTAGTTTCCCTAGATCCTGAAAGGTCCCTTGATGTAGCAACGGGGGGACATATACCGACAATACATTATAGGTCCGTCCTTCCCATTGACATGTAATCCCTGCAAAACGCCCTTGGTTGTCCGTCCATGTGTGTTTAATTATCAATGGAGCAGTCTTACTGACTAGGACTCCGACTCCCCGGGAGCCGGAGGAGAACTCAGCATGTGTGACCATTTTGAATCCCCAACGATTCATTGCTTGACTGGCTCTGCCCGTGAGGTGCGTTTCCTGTAAGAGGACAATCGTGGGTGCCCTTCGCTTTAGGTATTGCAGGACCAGCCCCCGTTTAATTTTGTGTCCTAGACCGTTCACATTCCAAGAAATAATTGTCAGTGGGGGGGAAGTCAATTTTTGCAACTGGGAATTAGGGCCCATTAAATTGTTATCCACCATAGTGTCCAGTACGTGGGTGTGTCCGTAGTAGTGCGGAGGGTATTTGTGTCATAGCCGGTGGCAAGCTGCTGCCCGGGGAGGGAATCCGAGCTGTAGACACTCGTCCCGCTGGGTGGGTGAAGCGCCAGTAGCGAGTATTGAATGTGTGATGTGAGTCGGCCTCGGTCGAGGCAGTACGTCTGAGTGTGTGAGGGAGAACCATAGTGAGTGTGGCATGTATACATGCTAGAGCTAACCAAGCCATAAACCTAGAACAAAAACAGAACAAGTACATTACGTGTAAACACCTTGCCCCCCCTCCCTGCCTCCCTGCCTGGTGGGTTAAGAATTTCCCACCTCCCCAATAGAGCAGAGTGCTTATAGTCCCAACTTATGAGTATTGTTCGTGGGGGTGAGACTTCTGTGGTCTTCGTAGAGTCCCTCTCTCCGCAAATATCAAGCAATGTCTTTCAGATTAGGGTTTCTTATCTGCATGATTTCTTATGCCCTCGGTCCGAGTCTTACCACGTTCGCCATTGCGAATACGGCCAAGCAGTTTCACCGCCGTTGGCATACTCCTTGTCCCATCGGAGAGTGTGGTTGGAGTTTCTAGTCAATCAGTCTGTATCCAACGTGCCGAGTGAAAGACAAACCGCCATGTTGGCTGTGGGTTGTCTCCTGTCTATTCGGTGTCGTCGGTGATCTGTGGGCTCCTATTTCCGTTGTTTGCCGTGGGTCGCGATTCTTGGGTCCTCTAGCCGGTCTCCAGCCTTCCAGCCAGTCTTGGGCGTCCCGCGGCAATTCAAAAACCATGTTTTTCCTTCCGATTCGACACGGGAAGATCATTGAGTATTTAAGTTCTCGAGCTCGCAATTCTTTCTTCACGTCTATGAAGCCCCTTCTTTGTTGGGCTACTGCAGCTGTGTAGTCTGGGTAGAAATTAACGTCTGAATTGTCAATTTTGATCGGTGGGCGTGTTCGTGCTGCTTGTAAAATGGCGTCCCGGTCCCTGAAGTTGAAGATGCACGCCAAAATGGGGCAGGGTGGGGCCCCTGGTTTGGCCTTTCCACCGGGTACCCGGTGGGCCCGCTCCACCGAGAAGTAGTTGGATAATCCCCTGGGTTTGAGCTGCTTTTGTATGAGGTCCTCAATGTATAGATCCAGGGCCGGGCCACCTTCCGTTTCTGGCACACCTATCAGGCAAACGTTATTGCGCCTTGAGCGCCCTTCTTGATCATCAAGTTTGGCCCGTAGTGTGATATTGTCATTTTCCAGTTGTAAGACCCTACGTTGCAGATCCGATGTGTCCCCAACGAGTCCTGTGGTGGTCTTCTCCACCTCCCCAAGGCGATCCGACATCTTTGCTAAGTCGGCCCGTATCAGGGACACGTCCGTAGATATGGTGCCCATTGAGGATTGCGTCATTTTTAGGGTGGCCATCACATCGTGAAGGGTGACTTTTTGAGTATCATTGGGGGCGCTACCGGGCTGCGGTGACATTCGCTGTGCGTCCCCTCTGGAATTGTCAGGCGGGTCTTTGTGGTATGCGAATTTGTCTAGCTTCGAGGTCTGTTGGCCCCTTGTCCCCCTGCCACTCATACTGTATCACACAGGATTTGTCCCCCTGAGTGTAGTTGATATTCGCCCCTGGTTGTGTCAGGGTCACAGTGGGGCAGCGGGTCCCGTGTCGTAGTCCCTGGGCGAGCCGGGTAGGGCGGTCGTGCTCTGGTGCCAGTAATGTGGGCTGCAGTTATTGTCAGTGTGAGTTAGTCTGCCAGGTCGTCGCAGCAATAGGGCACAGGGTAGAGAATCCAGGGCTTGGCAGATAGGTCGGTCTGTTGGCAGTTAGATCGGCTTTAGGCAGGTCGGGGCGCAATGGGTGGTGCGGGTATTCGCGCCTCTTACCCCTGGGATGCGTCTGGTCGCTGGCGGTTGGAGCGCTGCAGTGGCCCGTGGTCCGTTGTTGTGCCTTCTCCCCTCGATGCAGCGTTCGCACAGGGGCTATGTGGGGCCTTGCTGGGGTTACGGAGGCTGTGGTATCGTTACGGGAGGGTAGCGCACCCGTGTGTGGTACACGCCCACCCGTGCTTCGGAGTGTTTTGCCTGGCCGGGTACGCCTCCTACTTTAATCCGGGGCTGCAGGCGCCAAAATAGGCCTCAGGGTGCACCGCGGTGTAACTCCTCGAGTCAGTTGTGTACCGGAACCCAGGGTGGCTTGTCGTGCACCGGAGGATTAGCCGAGTCAGGCGGTGCGGAGCAGGAGTTGCAGTTACGCGGATAAATGAGCGGATTTGTCGAGAGAGGGCTCTTCAGTCACAGAGCTCCGTTATTCTGCGGCCATCTTGGCTGGTAGCTAGCCACGCCTCCCCGGTCACTTTTAATATAGGACAAAGTGACATACCTGCAGCGCAAGGGGCTTGTAAATAAGCCCCTATGTCTTTCCATTCCTGGCCAGCCTGGGCTTAGAAATGTTTCACATCTCCCCACATCAACAATCCTTTGAAGAAATTCATCTTTTAGCATGGTTCCTTTATTTTACTCTAGATTTGTGGTACTGAGAGTTCTGCTGTGGTTACACAGCCTCCTCATTAGTTCCAGACGTGTGTGCTGTGCTAAAGTTGTTCACTTTTAACTCTTCACATTGTCATAATAACAACTATTTTATGCCATGTGCAGAGCCCTGGGACACGTATGGGGAGTGGCAGTGAACAACAGGTTGTGCAAAATCTTTCCAAAACTGCACTGTGCAATTTAGCTGCATTTTCCACTAGCATTCCACGTTATAAGGATAGGCCTACTGCTAAGAAAAGCATAATGTGGCTTTAACTGTGTACATTCCTAATAAACAGGCATTTGCAATGCAATCAGTCTCGCCTTTGGACCGTATGTGTATTAAGCTATGCAGCACATTAGCGTGGTGTTAAAACATCTTCTGTTCTTTAACATGGAGGCAAACTAAGCACCAAACTGCAGAATACACCAGGCATGGGAACACACGGAGAGAAATTTTGCCTATGAGTGGGAAATGGTATATTCCAAAGCTCTGTTTTTAATATAAAAGTGGGGCCTTCAGTGGTCATATTACTGACAATTTAAGATTTGACAAAAATATTATTGTCTACTCATGGAAGACAAGTTTCTACGGCCTGGAATCTAGGGAATGCTAAAGTAATTCTGGTATTTTACTGACCCCTGCTGGTCGTTTTCTATCAGGTAAGTTAAGTAAAGGCAGTTGCCAGAAGAAAAAAAAACAGAAAGTTCTTAAGCAGAAAGCATTTTCTGGTATTTAACTGACCTCTATTGGACGTTTTCTATCAAGACAGTTAATTAGAGGCAGTTGAGCAGGCAGAAAGCAATTCTGGTATTATACTGACCTCCACTGGTCGCTTTCTTTCAAGACAGTTAAATAGAGGCAGTTGAACAGAAAAAATGCCCCTAAGAAAAAGTGGAATCAGACAAGTCCTGGGGCTGATCTCCAGAGCACACAAAGTACATACAACTGATCTTCCAGACAGTGCAAGCGTTGTTTAGGCTTGACCTAAAGAGTGATGTGGGACCCGTGCACGCTTAACCTACTGAAACCGCAGTCACAGGGGGAGCTACACCTGAGCTGATTTACCTGCACTCAGTGGCATAACCCAAAATGATGGGGTCCCCCGCAGAATGTGATGAGTGGACCTTGAGTCTCCCATATCTCACAAATAGCTGGATGGTCGAAAGACTACTAATGAACAAACGTTTACGCGTTGATCATGCTCGTGTGTTTTGTTAATAACCAAAATCTTGAAGTATTTTCACTGGTGTTCTATAATATAGTTTTACCTAACCCTGGGCGTAGTTCGCGAAATAGCGCTATGCGAAGTGTACTTCGCACTATGCGAGCTACTCGTAGCACTACGTGAACTACGTAGTTGCCTATTCGCAATGATTGCAGAGTGCCGGATGCTTGTCCGCACTGTGCAATCATTGCAAACGGTATTTTGCACAGTGCAAGCGGTCATTTTCTGACGCTCGAGTAGATTTCTACTCAAGCGGCAGCTTTCTCAATGCAGACTGGTAGTTTCTCATCGCGAGCGGTCGCGAGCATACACGAACACTCGCAATGAGAAACCTGACCTTCCCACGTTGAGAATCTTAATGGGAGGTTTATCTTCCACGCTCGCGATCGGCAACTTGATGTTGCTGATCGTGAATGAAGAAAAAGTCTCGCTGGGATGTCATTTTGCTCGGTTGCGGTCTCCAACTTGACATTGAGGACCGCAAGCAAGCAAACAATGACTGCTGAACTACGCTAAGCATGTTTACACTGTGCTATGTGCAATTCACGTAATGTGAAGTAGCGCAAACTTCAAAAACTACGCGAGCGTAGCATAGTGCTTTGCCCAGGGTTAGTTTTGCCTTCTTTTTGTTCTAGTCCTTGATAGCTCCTTTAACTGCAATAACTGTTGATTTTTGCTCGTTCCCTTTTTGTTAATATTTCTTCATGCACATCGCACATCTTGGTTCTTTCTATTGTATGAGGTTTTGCTTGGAGCGCTCTATGGCACCTCTGTTACAGCCTACTCTCTATTCGTGAATGTTTCCCAAAGGTTTATTTCACTTACCTTCTTTATATTCCGGATAATTGCTGACGATAACGCTGTACAGCGCTCTGATACCCCTTTGGGTCTTGTTCGCGCTCTATAAAACTTTTCAAATAAAATAAATAAAATAAAATGGTGCGCACCCAAAGGGCTATGGGTCCCCAAAAGGTTGGAGGCCACCCTACGCTGCAGGGGCTACAGGGGCCACCATTAAACCCTTACCTGCACCCAGAATAGGAGACACAGAGATCACAAATCGATCTTTGTTTCTTATTGTACATGTGTGTATGTACGTTGTGATACGTGTACCGCATGAACTAGCTAGGAAGCTATGGAGCATGGACCAGGGAGCAGCAGCTGAAGGGGGCGCCTGAAGATTGTATACAAACAGGTTCTTATGTGTGTGGTGGTAATGACCGTTAAAGACATGCACCTTCAGATTCTTTCTGGATTGCAGGTGGACGGAAGTAGTTTGGGTATCTGTGGGGATGTTCTTCCCGGTCCTGATAGTGTTCACTTATGTTATTGTTATTTGAAGGACACATATCACCCGGGTGGGTATCCTGGCACCTGCGAAGGACCAGGCAGTCTCGGAGAAGCCTCTTGGGAGAGCCAGGCATTCAGGTTCTCAATGCAAGGACTGAGCTGGCCACTCCTATGGGGAAGGGGCGCTCATTTCAAGCCTTGGGGGAGATGCGGGAGGAAGCCGGTTCACCCATGTTGGCATGCCAGATGCGGGGGACTTGGTGAACATTAGGTCATTCAAGCGGAGGTATCAGGTGGGAAGGAGGGAGTTAGGATGGAGAAGGTCTGTCTTCTATTTTTTTCAGTTTCCTCTAAGGAAGACAGGAACCGGAAATGGACTCTTATGCCTTTTTTGAGCTGGACCTCTAGTGCCTCATCCTGCTTCTTCGAGGCCTGAGATTTGCTCACCTTGATTCCCCTTGCTTCTAAGTTTAGTCCTGTCTGACTGATCTTTGCGAACATTTCCAAAGTAGGAAAAAAGATGGCCACCAGCATTTTGTCTTGCATTGTGGGGCAGATAGTTCAATGGGAAAGTCACGTTGGAATCCCAAAAGATTCTGTTGCCATCACTCTTCTCAGAGGGACGTTTTTGAAGGACAGATCTTAAACACTGTTGTCCACGCCCATCGAGACTGTGGGAAGTTGTAGGAGCCACCAAGGATAGCCAAAACCATGCCCTCTGCACAGCCAACACTCTGGGTGGGCACAGTATACCAATAGAGCTAAGTGCATAATAGCTACTCAGTTCTCTGTGAGACCTAAGGGCAGGGGTACAGGTCAGAGGATGTGGTTGAAGGCCAAGAGCTGTGAGCATAACTCACAGGGTACAGCTGAAGCCCATATTCTGAAGGGTTCGGGGTGGGAATGTGGGGACAAAATGTGGTCCCAGGGTAACCTTTGCGCTCTAAGGTGAACACTGCTGAATATATGGCATGGGAGCTCTGCAGCATAGGGTTCAGGTACAAGGCATAGTCTACAGCAGCAAGCAGAGTGATCAGAGGGCCTGTTCAAGATCAGGCACTATGCCAACAGGAAAAGCAAAACATCCAAGGGCCACACCCGGTATGTTCTGAGACAAAGGAAGTAAACAAAGCGACCAGTCTCTATACCAAGGGCAGTCTCTGCCACTCACTGCGCCTAGTCTGTGTGTGCCCAGAGTTACATTTCAGAGCATTCACTGCTGAAGCTTCTAGCCCACCAGCTGGAAGAATTAGGCTGTTCTTTGTAGATTTTAATTCTGAAGTAATTTAAAAGGTGACCTCCCACTGTGTATTCGGTACTCGGAGTACAGCTCACACCTTTGCTGGAACCCCCACCAGCATTAATAGAAACTTCTAAATAACAAGGGGTAGCAGAAAGAGATTTAAGGGTCCAACCCACACATCCTGCAGTGTTATTGCAACGTGATAAACTATAATGTGCCAAACGAAGAGAAACATAATTGACTGTATTCAGTGTAGAAAGTCTGATTCTTTGTCTAGTGTGAACTCGACCCAGGTATAAGAGCGCTTTACATGAGCATCAGTTACGTTGCACAAGAACACATTCACTTTTAGTAGGCATGGGGAAATATGGGGGCATATTAGTGATGTTTTTCGCTAAATAAGCTTAGCAACATTTTTTTTATTGCCGCGGTTCACCGGATTTTATCGCAGAGATAACGTGCTATTAGCAACGTTCATCTCCAATGCGATAAAATATCCGGCGATAGCGGCAAAATGTGTGAATATCGCTGGAAATCCAGCGATATTCAGTTATTGCTAATAGGGTCTTAACCTGAATATCTACCTCCCATTGGATATACAGGCTAAGAACTGGTCTGAGAAGGCGTTTTGGCGATATTCGCGCTTAGCGCGAATATTTCCATTGCTACACCTGTGTTGATAATAGGATAATGAGACTGCTTTCAGTCACTAACAGGTTGGGTAGGCCCACTTTGCATGTCATTAGCGATAAATATCGCTGACATGCAAAGCGGGCCCCAAACCGCTCGCTATCGACTACAAGCTGTTGCTAACTGCTGTTAGCGACAGCTTGCTAATAGGGCAATAAAATTATCGCCGCTTTAGGGGCCGTTTTCACCGCAAAGCGGCAATAATCTCATATCGCCCACCTTGATAATATGCCCCTAAGTGATTTGCCCAGAATCACAGGATGTTGAGCGTCCCTGCCGAGAACCGAACTCGCTTCCCCAGATTTGAGGTCAAGGGCTCTAGCCGTTAAGCAACATCCTCTCCCCTCACACACCACCCCTCCCTGGCAGCCCTCGATCGCTCCTGCCTGGAGTTCTCTGCTCAAAAGTTGGTGCTGTTTGAGGATGAACACAAAAGATGGTGCTATTTGAGGATGAACACAGCTCTGTTGTGCTATGTTTTCTTAAGACTATTTGTAAAGCTCAAATTTCACATTGGAGGGTATCCAGGCGCTAGATAAGAGGGTACTGAGCTGACCGAGCCTAGCATCTAGGGAAAGAGCCATGTCTTCAGTTTCTTGTAGAATTCAAGGACTGGGAATATGGCTCTTATGTGCGGGGGGGTCATTCTAGGCCGGGGTCGGACTGGCCGTAAAGGGCACTGGGAGGTTTCCCCGGCAGGCCGCCATGGTGGGGGCCGGTTTTGGGCCCTTGGGGGACTGTTTTTGTCACCGGGGCTGGCAATATCGGCCCCTGTAACAAAATCGGCCGAAATCGGCCCTAACAAACAACTCAGCCACACACACTCCGCCCACCCCTGGGTGGCCGACCGAGCAGTTTTTCAGGGCCGGTTTCCCAGTCCGGCCCTGATTCTAGGCCTTGGGTTTGAGGTATGAGAAGGTGCAGCTGTTGGTTCTTAGGGTACAGAGAATGTGAGCGGGCAGGAGGCCAGCTGAACAATGTTTTCTGGTGGGGGTGGGAAAATTGATGTTGCCGTTGAGGTAAGAGGGATCAGAATTGTGTAAGGCTTTAAAAGTGTGGATGAGGAGCTTGAAAAGTGCACATTTGTGGAAAGGTATCTAGTTGAGCTCTCAGGGGGAAGGAGACTTAGAGCCTGATTTACAATATTTTAATGTAGGGGAATGCAGCAATCCTTCCTGCTGCACTCCCGTGGATCAAAGGAAAAAGGCAGGAATGCACAGTAGATACATGACACTGTGCATTCCTGTCCTTTTCCGCTGCGTTGTGCCAGCCCAGGTACCCTTGCGCCATGGTGCAAGTGTGTCTCTGTTGTAGGGGTGATTGTTATTGTGCAGGGAGGGGCACCTTCCTGCGTACAAAAAATGACGAGTGGCGTTTCCTCATTCTATGTGTGCTGCAGAATGCAGCACACATAGATAAAGGAAAAATGTGGAGAAATAAAGGTATTTCTCCTAGTTGTGCCTCCACTACTCCTCCCATTGCGAGGCATAGGAATCTAACGCACTCCCTAGTTAACAAAACCTTGTAAATCTGAGAACGTGTGAGGCTCCATGGATGCTATGTGGGAACACCCACAGCAACACCCATGAAACGCCTCTTTTATGCAGAGTAATACATGAAAGTGGGCCATATTTACAAGGCCATGAAAAGCCATGCAGGGTGACTTTACATGGCCTTGTAAATATGGACAGGCTCACTGCACTGCCGGTGCATCAAAAAAGGTGACGCACCAGTGATACAATGGGCTTGCAAATAGGCGCCTGTGTGTGAGCCTGGCCACTGATGTTTGCTGGTCCATTAAGCGGTGATGCAAACACTGAGTACATTACTGTCATCCAGTGTACTGATGATGAGGGCCTGGGGACAATTCTGCTTGTGTTGATTTGCAACCATTTGAAGATTTTTCTGAGGCTCTTTAGAGTGTAGAAGCAGGATGAGGTGACTGTGTTGACTTTGTTAGGAATCGAGAGTTGGTTGTTCACCATCATACCCAGGTTCTTGCCTTGATTGGCCTGGCAGGATGTTGATCCTACATCTGCTGGCCACCAAATAGACTTCCATATTGAAGTGTTCATGCCTAAGAGTTCCACTTCTGTTTTGTGTGTGTTGAGTTGTGTAGGTCTTCACCCAGCTGGTGACTTCAGACATTCATGGGCTGAAGTTGGTCTCAGTGTTGGATGTTTGATTGAAGAGCAAAAGGATGTCCAATATTGTTGGTCAAGGAGATGATGTTTATTCCGTGGAATCAAATGATGTTGTTGAGCAGTGTCATGTAGATGTTGAATGGTGAGGGGCTGAAAGAGGATCCTTGGGGGATTGTGCAAATGAGGTTGGCTGTGGTTGAGATGTAGGAAGCCAGGCTGAGTGCTTAGGTATTCATTGAAGAAGGAGCAGATACAGCAGAGAGTGGGCCTTTGTATGTCAACTTTGTGGAGGCGTTGAATGAGAATGGGGTGGGGGATGGTGTCAATAGTGGTGGATAGGTCGAGTCGGATTTGAGCTGTGATGTCTCCTCTGTCCTTCATCAGTCAGACTCATTTTTGGTGGCAACAATGGCAGTCTTGGTGCTGTGATTGGGCCTGAGTCTGGATGTTTTGTTATGGTATGTGTATTTGGATAGCGCAGAACCCAGTCAGGAAGGTATCTTAGTGGGATCACTGACAGAATACCAGAATCGAAAATATTGTATGGACAGAATATCATGTAAAAAATATCAAGGACCAAAATATCGAGAAGGTAAGTGCAAATAGGTAAGCATAGATTTACTATTCTCAACTCCACATCTACATATCTTGATGTATGCATCATCAATGTAAATATATGTGAAGTTATATATAGTAAAACTTTACTTACCTACAGAAACTTACCGTCACAATATTGTTGTCCTTGATGTTCTTGACACAATAATTTGTCCCACGATATTTTTGAGTCCGATATTCTGTGTAAACAGCCTCCTGGTGCTGAAGCAAGAGCTATGTGGACTTACCCAGATCTTCAGTTTCTTGCAGAATTCAAGAGCTGAGGTTGGATGGGGTTGAAGAGGTGGCTGTTGTCCATCTATTTGTTGATGACTTTCTGCAGGATTTTGGCACAATAGGGAGCAAGGCGATTGATTGTGGTTAGCCCACATGTTAAGGTCTGATGTGGGTTTCTTTAGAAGGGGGATGTATAGCAGCATGCTTCCATGCATCTGGGAAATTGTCTCTGCTGATGATGCTGTTGAGTATCGGGGTCAAGGTTGTGCAGATGGGGGTCCAGTCCTTTGATGAAGATAAAGTGTGGGCAGGGATCTACTGGAGCACCTGAGTTAACACATTGCATGTTTGCTGCAGTTTCTGCAGTGGTGATGATGGGCCAGGAATTCCTACTGATATCCGTGGCGTTCGTTTCATCATGCAGGAGGGCTGTATTGATGTAATGTATAGTGGGTTTGGCTGGGGGTTGAAATAGATGAGTAGATGATGATGATGACTTCTTCATCAGGTACTGCCTCCAAAAAAGCATTTATGAGTATGGATAGTAGTACTATTAGAGTACTCTTTTAAATACTCTTAGATAGCTTTGTGAATCCTACCTGATACATTCAACTCCCTATTAGTAAAAATGCAAAGTAGGCAGAGTCCTTTCTATTTGTATTTATTGCAAGTTAATACTTCCATTGTATTTCTATTTTAGATGTTTTGCAGATAGTTTTACTACAAGAGTTCTAATGAACATACTCCACAATACCTTTGTGAATAGGCCTAACTGTGTCTACATTTCGAGCTGGGAGCGGAGAGTTGAGCTTCCAAAAATGAAGTATTCCCAGTAAAGGGGACAAGCCAGTGATTTTTGAGTTGAATTAGAAATGAGTATCTTTCCGCTAAGGAGGAGGATTTTAAAGCAGAGTAACACATGTCAGACTTAGTGTGTGATGTTCTTTTAGGTTTAAGACACAAATAGTAGTAAACATGTAGTCTTAGGATGAGAGGTTGCTGAGAATTGACTGAGGGAAACCAGTAGATTGAACTAGACTTTATTTTAAAGAAGAAGACGGTAACTACAGCCACAAAATACAGCCTTTCCTGATTTTAACCATCATTTCATCTTCCTTAGCTAGTGACAGTTGTCTTCAGTAGTGGGCCTAAGCTTGGATTTCCATCAGCTTTCTGAAGTTTGAAGTTTTCCCTAAAATTTGGTGAACTTGTTTAACTTCATGAGGTTGTCGAAATAATTAGGGGGCATATTATCAAGGGGGTTTATCTCCGCTTTTTTGGCTTTAAAAGCCAAGAAAGCGGAGATAAAATTATCTCCCTATTACCAAGCTGTCGCTAACACCAGTTAGTGACAGCTAATAGGAGATAGCGACCATCTTGGGCCCCGCTTTGCATGTCAGTGATATTTATCACTAATGACATGCAAAGTGGGCGTGCCAAGATGTTAGCGACTGGAAACAGTCGCTAACATCGCTATCTCCTATTACCAACTTTTGGAGATATTCGTGCTAAGCGCGAATATCTCCAAAAGCTAACACCTGCCCTGAGCAGTTCTTCACCATGTTATCCAATGGGAGGTGGATAACATGGCTAAGAGCATTTGCTTGATAATGCATGAATATCGCTGACTTTTCAGCGATATTCATGCATTGCGGCCGTTTTTTATCGCATTTGCGATAAACCTCGCTAATAGCAAGGTTTATCTGCGATAAAAATCGCCGATGTGCGGCGATAATTTTTGTCTCTAAACAAGTTAGAGACAAAAATTATCGCTAGTTGTTGGTAATATGCCCCTAGATGCTTTAAAATTCTCCAAAAGGCAGAGGGTGATATAAAAATGCCTATCCCATCTTTGCTGGATTGCTCTTCAGCCACAGAAAAAAGTCCCCAAAAAGTGTTTCTATTAAAAATATTGCGTGCTGCTGAGGTTTTGCAGACGTAACAAATTCCAAAACTTTGGGGCCAATTACGATTCCGCCCAACACCGTCTCGGAGTCGTGACCGACCAACTCACGGTTGGCGGTTCTGCCTGACTGATTACGATGTGACCGAACACTGTCCCATTTTTCCCTTTGGGAGCTTGTGTTCCACCCGACAACACAGGCTCCTATGAGGAAATGGGTGTGTGTGTGTAAAACCCTGCACCATGTCACGAGCACCCTATTGTGCCTGCCCCACAGTGCATGGTTTTACAGGGGGTTCCTTAGGTACCCTCTTGACCAACAATCGTAAACAGCGGAAGCAAGGGTGCCCTGCTAGGGGCCCCCAAAGTTGCTTTTTGAGAGCCTTTTCATGTCGGACAGGCCGACTCTGAAAGGTTGAAGGAAACCAACATTGTTATCGGTCAGTCATAAATGCTGTCCCTAGAGGTGCACAATGCGGTTGCGACTGACACAAATGCTCCAAGAGGCAGTCGGAACCAATTCAGAACAACGGACCGTTTTTTCTTCCAACCGCGTACATAGCGATATCATGAACACTATCCTCTCCGGATCTCTGTTAGACCCACATCTTCAACAAAGCCTGCACAGCCATCGCACCCCTTCTCTGGAAAGTAATCAACATTTCCTTCCCGGAAAGCTGGAAGCACGCCGAGATGAACGCCTCACTCAAGAAACTCAAGGCGCACCCCAGAGACCTCAAGAACTTCCGACTCATCTCCCTGCTCCCGTTCCGGGCGAAGGTCACCGAGAAAATTGTCAACAAACAACTGACCTGCTACCTCGAGGAAAACAGCATCCTGGACACGACCCAGTCCAGGTTCCGCAGCAACCACAGCACCGACACCTCCCTCAATACCGCCACCGATGACATCAGGACCCTGCTTTACAATGGAGAAACAGCGGCCCTCATCCTCTTGGACCTGACAGCCGCCTTCGACACGGTCTGACACCACACACTACGAACACGCCTACACGACGCCGGGATCCAAGAGAAGGTCCTGGACTGGAACACATCCTTCCTCTCTGGCAGAACTCAGAGCGTCCGCCTCCCCCCCTTCCGCTCCAATGCCACCGAAATCATTGGCGGCCTACCCCAGGGGTCTTCCCTCAGCCCGACGCTGTTCAACATCTACATGGCACCCCTCGCCCACGTTGCCCGACAGCACGACCCCAACACCATCTCCAACGCCGATGACATCCAGCGGATCCTGTCCCTCACCAAAGACTCTCACACCGCCAACACAAACCTCCATGAAGGAAAGAATGCCATCGCCGAATGGATGAGGAACAGCCCACTGAAGCTGAACTCGGACAAGACGGAGGTCCTTATCCTCGGCTCCACTCCTTCAGCCTGGGATGACTCCTGGTGGCCAACACCACTAGGAACTACCCCGACACCCACCGACCACACAGGCAACCTAGGGGTCATCCTCTACGCCACCCTCTCCATGACTGAGCAGGTCAACGCCATCTCCTCATCCTGCTTCAAAACCCTCAGAATGCTCCGCAGGATCTTCAAGTGGACCCCAATCAAAACGAGAAGAAGAGTCACCCAGGCCCCAGTCACCCAGGCCCCAGTCACCCAGGCACTCGTCACCAGCAGGCTAGACTACGTAAACGCCCTCTACGCAGGAACGTCGGCCAAGCTCCTGAGACGACTGCAACGAATCCAGAGTCCCTCGGCATGTCTGATCCTCGACATACCCCCTCCGCAGCCACATCTCACCCCACCTGAGAGACCTGCACTGGCTCCCCATCAACAAGAGGATAACCTTCAAGCTCCTCATCCACGCACACAAAGCACTCCACAACACCGGCCCAGCATACCTCAACAGACGACTCAGCTTCTACACCCCCACCCTCCAGCTCCGCTCCACCGGCCGCGGCATCGCCCTCACCACAGTCTTCCACATCTGAAAAACAACCGCTGGCGGCAGATCTTTTTCCCACCTCGCCGCCAAGACCTTAAACACCCTCCCCACCAACCTACGGCAGGCCTTCAGCGGACTCCTAAAGACCTGTCTCTTCGATCAGTAGCAGCGCCCCCCCCCCCAGTGCCTTGAGACTCTCACGGGTATGTAGTGTGCTCTGAAAGTGTATTGATTGATTGATTGATTGATTGAATGATTGATAGTAATCAGTCAGTCGGAATGTAAAGCGACCGAGTCGGTCATAAGGTTTCCAACACAGGGGAGGAAAGTTCGACTGTTGGGAGGAGGCTTTCCGCACGACACCATAATCAGCCCGTTAGTGTCATTTGCACATGCTGAATTAGTTACTACAATTATCGACCTCAGTTCATCCTTAAAACGACGACCCTTAATTCCCAGAGGTGCTTTATACAAATCACTGAGGCCCAAACATTCCGCTATGTTTACTTCTTCCACTCCTCTAATGGTTGTGGACGTAGTTTATTTTTAGTGTGATTGATTTATTAGGTTGTATTATACAGTTTTTAGTACCCTGCTGTGCATTGTTTCCACATTATCTTGGTGATTTTCTTGGTCTCGAGGTGCATGATGGATTGTGGTGGGTGGGGTCTTTCGGGGGATCAAGTCAGATGAGCTTCCTCCCAAACCATATGGCTGTGTCCTCCCCCCAGAGTCATATCAATCAATGCGTCTTTATTTGAGGAGTTCTTTTTTGGAACCCAAATGATTATTAGGTCGAACCCACAGCACACATGCGCTGTCTGCTAGACCTGCTGTAATCAATCAAACCACTTTTTTTCCCGCCTGCTACTTACCATTAATTCACTCCAGTGTTGCTGTTCTTTGATGCCTCCTAACTCATTCGCTTTGCCGATAGTCAGTTCCATTCAAGGCTGAGGTGCAACAGGCAATTACAGTTTCCTTGCACTTTCCCTCTTCAGATGTTGTGTGGGAGAACTCTTTTTTTAATGGTCCTTTCACCCACCACGCATCGCTGCTTGTATTTACTGTCCTTGCCTTTACCTAATGTTAGGCTTCTTTTTGTAGAACTCACACGTTTGGGCGTCTTTTCATGGCTAATCCTGCTTGTTTTTTTTGTAGTCCAGATTTAATTTATATGCTTTTCTTTAAAATATTTTAAAACCTGATTAACCCCTTCCCTAATTAGCATTTTTCTTCCATTCACTGCATTGTGTACCCGAGTTTTGAACTCCTTCTCAGTGACAGTGTCCCTGTGAAGTCTTTGTCTGGCTCCACCTCATTAGAACCAATACATGCTTTAGAGCACAGCTGCACATTTGGGTCAAGATTTATGTTTCGCTATCTCTCTCCACCCCACTACACCCCACGAAGGGTTTGAATGTGCATTGTTAGTGTTGAGGAAGGTCTTGTGAGCTCTCTCTGAAACACCCAACCCTCTCAACACACATGCACATCTCCCAGATGTCCGCTGCTTTGACACAGGCTGACACTCCCTGCCGTGCATGACATGGCGCCCAACGGTTTCGGTGGTCTTATATCATGACACTCGAGTAGTTTATCGTTCATGCCTTAACCCCTTCACGTCCGTTTCCGGAAAACGGGGTGTCGGTGAAACTTACCTATTTTTTGAAATAGGTCTTTATTGAAGCTTGATTCTTTCTTAAACGGTTTCTTTGAATTACTACCCAGTTGTGCTACAAAGTATTCTTTGTGTTTTCTTGTTTCCAGTGTTGTCATGGCGGCGGTGGCTATTGCGCAGCATAGTCGCGTAGCGGTACGCAATCATCTTCAGACGTACCAAGTCCCAGTAGATGGGATGGCTGTCATTTTCGTGGTATGTGCAGATCCGGCGTTTCCCTACGAGTTGTTTTACTCTTGGGTTACGTTTCCGGCTGTGGACGCTAATTCTGGTTTGTTCCACTCCTACACCGCCTCGGATGTCACAGCTGAATATAAGCCGTACAGGGCATTGGAAATACCTATTGATCATTGGCAGCATCGAGTTTGGTTTGATGGCGCCCTCCCCCACTCTTTGTCCGCTGCGAGGTTAGGTCCACTCTCAATTCCAGGTACAAATTGGCCTGCGTTGGGTGGCTTTACCACGCACCCGAATCACGGGGCTTGTACCATGGCAGAAATTCGCAGGCTACATGTTGTTTCCATTTCCGTGATTCGTGCTTTAGTGCAATACATCGGTCGACATCTTCCTGGTGGTCCCCAGGGGGGTGCGGCCGCTCCCATGGAACGAGGCGGAATGCGTCTCAATCGAGTGATGGTTAATTCGGTTTTTGGTGCGCGTCCTGTTGACAACGATGACTTCCCATTCTGGCTAGCAGAGAAGTTTGATCAACTGGAGGCGGTTTTTCCGAATTCTACTCCTGCTGATAAACATAGAATGTTAACGATTACTCTACCGAAGGATATAACTCCTGAACTTGCTGACTGTGAAAGATGGGGAAAAACGTTTGCGGCAGTTTATACGAGGTGCTTCGGCACCCCGTCTATGAATGCCCTGCCTGAAATCATTAGACGTGTTCAGAATGATCACGGTCCAGAGGCAGCGGTTGAATTGGGTATGCGCCTGTGTGGTTCCTTTGAGATTGTAAGTGATCTCATTCTCTCCAATGTTAAAGGAGATGCAGTTAACTTTCAGGTGTCGAATGCTTTGGCTGCTCTGCCCGATGCCGACAAACCCCGCCAGTTAGCAAAGATTGTGGTGGCCGCTTATAAGACAATTGGCCGCACAAGTAGAGGTCTGAAATATTTTCCAGTGAAGGATAAAAAACAACATCAGGGACAATCTGCAGTGACAGATGTCCAGCCCAAGTCCAAAAAACAGAATTGGCCTAAGAAACAGACACAGGGGAAGCAGACTAGGCAAACTAAGGATTCTGTTCCTGCAATACAAGCTCCTGCGCCGGCAGAAAGAGTTTATGATTTGCGCGATCGCGCGATGATTAAATCACCTGATCGTTTTCAGGGTTCTGATCAACGCTCTCCTCGTTCCTTTCAGGAAACATCGGCCCAGAAGACCGGTGGTGGAGGAGGGGGTGGACGTGGACGTGGTGGCCAGCAAGGACGTGGTCAGTCCCGCCAGACAGAGGGCGCAGTGAAGAAGGAGGATTCTACGCCTAAGAGTCCGCAGTTTGCGAAGAAGAAAGTCGCGGCCTTAACAGCGCATAGATATGCCACAGATAGTGAGAACGCGGCTTCGGAATATGATGTGGGCTCTGACCTTGCTGGACAGCGCGGCGGAGATTACCATAGTCAGAGAGGCGCTCCGTCCACTACTGAGGGTGACAGCGACTGAAGTTTTTGTTGTTATAGAAACAGCAGATACGAGATTGGCTCCCCCTGAAAGACTTTTTGAAATTGTCCTGTTAATTGAAGGTGACATACAGCGTACTGTCAGAGGGGTATTTTGGGAGAACCTTTCGTCTACGTACGACATTTTGCTTTCCGAGGCTGACTGGCCCCCACCTTTTGTGCTCGCAGCGCCGCGAGGGGAGGAGGTAATGCTTCCCAGTTTCGCGCACACTGTCTCAACTGAGCATGCGCAGCATTTTGCAGAAGAGTGGGCTCGTGCTCTTGCACCGGCTCTCTACCGCAACCAATGTGGTTGGGACAAATTGTCCCCATGCCACGAAATTCCTTTGCGGTCTGAGCCGCAGCCTCAGCCTCAATATCCCATACGGCGTGAAGCTAAAGCGGCCGTCGCAGAAATACTTGAACAATTGGAATATCAGGGAGTTATTGAAATGTGTGTGTCACCAATGAATAATCCCCTTTTTACTGTGACCAAACCTGACGGATCATATCGTTTGGTATTGGATTACCGGCATTTGAACTCGCATTGCCGTAACTGTGCAGTACAGAATAATTACGGCTCTGCCCTAGTGGATAGTCTAGTGCGTAAGCGTTTCAAGACAACGCTTGACATTTCCAATGGTTTTTATGCCCACAGACTGGATGGCTTTAGCTCCCAATGGACAAGTTTTACGTCCGCTGGTGTGCAAAAATGCTTCCGGCGACTCCCAATGGGCTACAAAAATAGTCCTGGGGTCTTCACCTCCAGAATAGTCACACTATTGGAGGGAATAGATCCGGATGCATGTTCTTATGTGGATGATATTTATCTCACAGACGACGAAATTTGGATGCATCTGTGTCGAGTGAATTCCATAATTTGTACCTTTGCAGACATGGGTTACAAATTTAATTTTGCAAAATCGCACATTGCAGAACACACAGTGTTGTTTTTGGGCTATGAGCTCAACAATGAAGGTAGAGGTTTGGCTCCTCACTTCTTAGAGAAGTGCGCACAATTGCGCGCTCCAACAACACTGAAAAAATTACAATCTTTACTGGGCTTTTTGAATTTCGGCAGAACTTACATTCCGGATTATGCCCAGCGTATCAAGCCTTTGTATGCTTTGATACAACTAACTTTCTCAAAATCATGCTGGCTGCCTGAGCATTCAGCCATTTTGCAATCCTTGCAGGCTGATCTGCTCGCTTCTAAATATTTACTGACTGGTGATAACCACACCAACATGGTAATAAGAATAATTCCCGGGACGGTGGGTTTCACATACCTCACTTTTAATGAAGGTGACACAGTACCTATCGCTTACAAGTCACACTTGTACACTTCGGCTGAGATGCGGTTTCCCACAGTGGAAAAAGTTTTAACTGCTGTACAGATGGCAATTCTAAAAGAACGAGCACTGTCTCAGGGGAAACGCATGCTAGTGGTAACACCCTGTCCTCATTTGGAGGCAGTGACGAAAGCAAGTGTACCGAATTCAAAGGCTTTGCACCCTCGGTGGATTCAGTGGGCTGCGTCATTGTCATCCACGGATGTCATGTTTATTTTTGACGCTTCCTTACGGTCGCAGGAGTACTTGCAGTATGAATTCGTTCATCCTGCTCCTCTGGCGATGCGGCCTTTGGAGGACTTCCATTGCATCATTTACACTGATGGGTCGGCGCAGGTTGCGCATGGCTCTAAACATGCCTACGTTTCCGCATGCGCCATTGTGGTCGGTGCTATGTTGAATGATGAGTTCATTTCCAGGGAGGTACACACGTTGCCCCTGGGCGATTGCACCGCACAATTGGCAGAGCTTCGTGCTCTCTTACTAGCTTTGGAGTACGCAGATCCAAGTGTTACTACTCTAATTGTAAGTGATTCTTACTACTGTGTCCAGTCTTACAATGAAAACTTGTTCTTTTGGATTCAAAATGATTTTCATGATTCCAAGGGTAGCACAATAAAACATAAAATGATCTGGGTTCGAGTGGCAGAGCTTAAGGCTATGTTGCCACTCGTTTATGTGATTCATACTCTCGGTCATCAGCGCGTAGGAGTTCACGCTGTTGGCAACTCGCTTGCTGATGAAGCAGCAAAATCAGCAGTATCTACATACTTAGTTGCAGCAGTTACTAGGTCTAAAACCAAGATTGATAGCGACATCTTGGCAGCGATTGCTGCCTCTGAGAAGGGAAGTAAACATTCTGTGGGATTCCCTTCGAAGTATAAATACCACTTAAGTCCTGAAAAGATTCCTTTTGTGACAATTCCTGATGTTGGGGAACGGCTGATTCCCAACTCAGATCGCAGAGCAGACTTGATTACAGCGGCTCATGAAGGTGTGGCGTCTGCGCATGCGGGCGTCTCGGCCACTGTAACTCAATTACAATTACGTTTCTGGTGGCGGGGACTGTACAAACAGACGCGTGATTATGTCCTTCTTTGTGACATATGCCAGCAGATTAAACCTTCAACTGCTACGCGTCCGCCACAGACTCAGTTGTACATTTCTAATAAACCACTAGGCTGTGTTTATTTAGATCACTGCGGTCCTTTTTCATCTGATACTGCGTATAAGTACATCTTAGTAGCAGTTGACTCATGCACACGCTTTGTGTGGGTATGGCCACATCGCAGCGCTGATTCACGGACTGTCATTAGAGATTTGCGTATCTTTATAGGGATTTTTGCCTGTGGTACCTTCCATTCGGATCAGGGTCCGGCTTTCGCCTCTAAGGGGTATAAGGATGCCATGACTTCGATGGGGGTCCAAGTCAAGTTTTCGTCACCCTACAGACCTGAGGGTAATAGTGTAGTTGAACGAATGAACCGTGATTTAAAGCAATCTTTGACAGCCCGAGTTATAGGCACTGGCAGAAACTGGCTGGCTCACCTCTATGGCGTGCAGCGTGCTCTTAATAATCTCCCTAGAAGGTCTCTGGGTGGGCGGACCCCATACGAAATGCTCTTTGGCATCAAGATGTACGTCCCTGACCTTGACGGTCTAGAATATGTGGTTCGCGCCACTTCCTTTGACGCCGATGAACATTGCAATGTTTTACAGAATCTACAAAAGACCAGAGACAGTCTTGCAAAGGAACATTTGCCCTCCACATCGGATGATGCATTGCAGATCCCGGTAGTTGGCTGGCTACCCCAAGTTGGAGAACTGGTTCGGGAAAAGATCGACAACAAGAAAGAGTTTGGTCCCTCCTATCGAGCTCCAGTCCCAGTGCTTGGAGTGAAGGGCACAAGAACAGTCATTTTACCACCACTTCCAGGTCGTAAGGAAAACAGGTTTATTTCTATTGACAATGTCAAGATACACAGAGTGGCCGATTCTTCTTAGCATGACACCAGCTGTTTCCTGTCCTTCCATTGTGAGAAATTCAATTATGCCCACTGCTTCTAATAATGAACCTGAGGTGGCCATCGAATTACCTGCTGTTTCCAGTCCATTATTGAATAATTTACCAGGAACTAACCTTGATGAGACAGACTATACATACCACACTGATTTGTCCATGCCTGACCTGCAAGCTCGTTTAGCAACGGAATAAAGATTTTCATTTGACTCTGCTTCCCTTGCCTCGAAAAGAGCTTCTCACATTGCGGTATATGCTAGCATGTTTAAAAGACATTTTTTGATTCCTCCTTGAATATACATTTGGCTGGTCCTTTTTTCGGTTTACCTTTTTATGTCAATTGGTTTTGTGTTTTATTTTTTTCGGATTATGAATGGTCACTATGTCGAGGAGAGAACTTGCATTACTCTTTTAAATGGAACATTGGCCCCACTTTCCTCTTCACATTCTACACACAGATTAAAAAGAGACTTGACTTTGGTTAACATCACAGCATGGCCTGTTCTGGATGGAATCACGTGGGATGCAGTTCGTTTTCAGATTCATGGCCCAACGGAAGTCGTTAATGTTCCTAATGTACTAAGAGTTAATATGGGGGATGTGGTGAAACAAAACATTCGTTCTGATGATTGGGATGTTAATGCTGTGGAAAGTTTGTTTTCTGATTTGAAGTACTATGCTGCTTTTGATGCTGAGGATTTATATTTAGATCAATATCCCATACGGCGTGAAGCTAAAGCGGCCGTCGCAGAAATCTTTGAACAATTGGAATATCAGGGAGTTATTGAAAAGTGTGTGTCACCAATGAATAATTACCTTTTTACTGTGACCAAACATGACGGATCATATCGTTTGGTATTGGATTACCGGCATTTGAACTAGCATTGCCGTAACTGTGCAGTACAGAATACTAACGGCTCTGCCCTAGTGGATAGTGTAGTGCGTAAGCGTTTCAAGACAACGCTTGACATTTCCAATGGTTTTTATGCCCACAGACTGGATGGCTTTAGCTCCCAATGGACAAGTTTTACGTCCGCTGGTGTGCAAAAATGTTTCCGGCGACTCCCAATGGGCTACAAAAATAGTACTGGGGTCTTCACCTCCAGAATAGTCACACTATTGGAGGGAATCGATCTGGATGCATGTTCTTATGTGGATGATATTTATCTCACAGACGACGAAATTTGGATGCATCTGTGTCGAGCGAATTCCATAATTTGTACCTTTGCAGACATGGGTTACAAATTTAATTTTGCAAAATCGCACATTGCAGAACACAGAGTGTTGTTTTTGGGCTATGAGCTCAACAATGAAGGTAGAGGTTTGGCTCCTCACTTCTTAGAGAAGTGCGCACAATTGCGCGCTCCAACAACACTGAAAAAATTACAATCTTTACTGGGCTTTTTGAATTTCGGCAGAACTTACATTCCGGATTATGTCCAGCGTATCAAGCCTTTGTATGCTTTGATACAACCAACTTTCTCAAAATCATGCTGGCTGCCTGAGCATTCAGCCATTTTGCAATCCTTGCAGGCTGATCTGCTCGCTTCTAAATATTTACTGACTCGTGATAACCACAGCAACATGGTAATAAGAATAATTGACGGGACGGTGGGTTTCACATACCTCACTTTTAATGAAGGTGACACAGTACCTATCGCTTACAAGTCACACTTGTACACTTCGGCTGAGATGCGGTTTCCCACAGTGGAAAAAGTTTTAACTGCTGTACAGATGGCAATTCTAAAAGAACGAGCACTGTCTCAGGGGAAACGCATGCTAGTGGTAACACCATGTCCTCATTTGGAGGCAGTCACGAAAGCCAGTGTACCGAATTAAAAAGCTTTGCACCCTCGGTGGATTGAGTGGGCTGCGTCATTGTCATCGACGGATGTCATGTTTATTTTTGACGCTTCCTTACGGTCGCAGGAGTACTTGCAGTATGAATTCGTTCATCCTGCTCCTCTGGCGATGCGGCCTTTGGAGGACTTCCATTGCATCATTTACACTGATGGGTCGGCGCAGGTTGCGCATGGCTCTAAACATGCCTACGTTTCCGCATGCGCCATTGTGGTCGGTGCTATGTTGAATGATGAGTTCATTTCCAGGGAGGTACACACGTTGCCCCTGGGCGATTGCACCGCACAATTGGCAGAGCTTCGTGCTCTCTTACTAGCTTTGGAGTAGGAAGATCCAAGTGTTACTACTCTAATTGTAAGTGATTCTTACTACTGTGTCCAGTCTTACAATGAAAACTTGTTCTTTTGGATTCAAAATGATTTTCATGATTCCAAGGGTAGCACAATAAAACATAAAATGATCTGGGTTCGAGTGGCAGAGCTTAAGGCTATGTTGCCACTGGTTTATGTGATTAATACTGTCGGTCATCAGCGCGTAGGAGTTAAGGCTGTTGGCAACTGGCTTGCTGATGAAGCAGCGAAATCAGCAGTATCTACATACTTAGTTGCAGCAGTTACTAGGTCTAAAACCAAGATTGATAGCGACATCTTGGCAGCGATTGCTGCCTCTGAGAAGGGAAGTAAACATCCTGCGGGATTCCCTTCGAAGTATAAATAACACTTAAGTCGCGAAAAGGTTCCTTTTGTGACAATTGCTGATGTTGGGGAACGGCTGATTACCAACTAAGATCGCAGAGCAGACTTGATTACAGCGGCTCATGAAGGTGTGGCGTCTGCGCATGCGGGCGTCTCGGCCACTGTAACTCAATTACAATTACGTTTCTGGTGGCGGGGACTGTACAAACAGACGAGTGATTATGTCCTTCTTTGTGACATATGCCAGCAGATTAAACCTTCAACTGCTACGCGTCCGCCACAGACTCAGTTGTACATTTCTAATAAACTACTAGGCTGTGTTTATTTAGATCACTGCGGTCCTTTTTCATCTGATACTGCGTATAAGTACATCTTAGTAGCAGTTGACTAATGGACACGCTTTGTGTGGGTATGGCCACATCGCAGCGCTGATTCACGGACTGTCATTAGAGATTTGCGTATCTTTATAGGGATTTTTGCCTGTGGTACCTTCCATTCGGATCAGGGTCCGGCTTTCGCCTCTAAGGCGTATAAGGATGCCATGACTTCGATGGGGGTCCAGGTCAAGTTTTCGTCACCCTACAGACCTGAGGGTAATAGTGTAGTTGAACGAATGAACTGTGATTTAAAGCAATCTTTGACAGCTCGAGTTATAGGCACTGGCAGAAACTGGCTGGCTCACCTCTATGGCGTGCAGCGTGCTCTTAATAATCTCCCTAGAAGGTCTCTGGGTGGGCGGACCCCATAGGAAATGATCTTTGGCATCAAGATGTACGTCCCTGACCTTGACGGTCTAGACTCTGTGGTTCGCGCCACTTCCTTTGACGCGATGAACATTGCAATGTTTTACAGAATCTACAAAAGAGCAGAGACAGTCTTGCAAAGGAACATTTGCCCTCCACATCGGATGATGAGTTGCAGATCCCGGTAGTTGGCTGGCTACCGCAAGTTGGAGAACTGGTTCGGGAAAAGATCGACAACAAGAAAGAGTTTGGTCCCTCCTATCGAGCTCCAGTCCCAGTGCTTGGAGTGAAGGGCACAAGAACAGTCATTTTACCACCACTTCCAGGTCGTAAGGAAAAACGGTTTATTTCTATTGACAATGTCAAGATACACAGAGTGGCCGATTCTTCTTAGCATGACACCAGCTGTTTCCTGTCCTTCCATTGTGAGAAATTCAATTATGCCCACTGCTTCTAATAATGAACCTGAGGTGGCCATCGAATTACCTGCTGTTTCCAGTCCATTATTGAATAATTTACCAGGAACTAACATTGATGAGACAGACTATACATATCTCACTGATTTGTGACCTGCGACCGTAAGGAAGCGTCAAAAATAAACATGACATCCGTGGATGACAATGACGCAGCCCACTGAATCCACCGAGGGTGCAAAACCTTTTGAATTCGGTACACTCTCTTTCGTGACTGCCTCCAAATGAGGACAGGGTGTTACCACTAGCATGCGTTTCCCCTGAGACAGTGCTCGTTCTTTTATAATTGCCATCTGTACAGCAGTTAAAACTTTTTCCACTGTGGGAAACCGCATCTCAGCCGAAGTGTACAAGTGTGACTTGTAAGCGATAGGTACTGTGTCACCTTCATTAAAAGTCAGGTATGTGAAACCCACCGTCCCGGTAATTATTCTTATTACCAGGTTGGTGTGGTTATCACCAGTCAGTAAATATTTAGAAGCGAGCAGATCAGCCTGCAAGGATGTCCCAAAACTTACCTTAGCAGCCGACAAACCCCGCCAGTTAGCAAAGATTGTGGTGGCCGCTTATAAGACAATTGGCCGCACAAGTAGAGGTCTGAAATATTTTCCAGTGAAGGATAAAAAACAACCTCAGGGACAATCTGCAGTGACAGATGTCCAGCCCAAGTCCAAAAAACAGAATTGGCCTAAGAAACAGACACAGGGGAAGCAGACTAGGCAAACTCAGGATTCTGTTCCTGCAATACAAGCTCCTGCGCCGGCAGAAAGAGTTTATGATTTGCGCGATCGCGCGATGATTAAATGAGCTGATCGTTTTCAGGGTTCTGATCAACGCTCTCCTCGTTCCTTTCAGGAAACATCGGCCCAGAAGACCGGTGGTGGAGGAGGGGGTGGACGTGGACGTGGTGGCCAGCAAGGACGTGGTCAGTCCCGCCAGACAGACGGCGCAGTGAAGCAGGAGGATTCTACGCCTAAGCGTCCGCAGTTTGCGAAGAAGAAAGTCGCGGCCTTAACAGCGCATAGATATGCCACAGATAGTGAGAACGCGGCTTCGGAATCTGACGTGGGCTCTGACCTTGCTGGACAGCGCGGCGGAGATTACCATAGTCAGAGAGGCGCTCCGTCCACTACTGAGGGTGACAGCGACTGAAGTTTTTGTTGTTATAGAAACAGCAGATACGAGATTGGCTCCCCCTGAAAGACTTTTTGAAATTGTCCTGTTAATTGAAGGTGACATACAGCGTACTGTCAGAGGGGTATTTTGGGAGAACCTTTCGTCTACGTACGACATTTTGCTTTCCGAGGCTGACTGGCCCCCACCTTTTGTGCTCGCAGCGCCGCGAGGGGAGGAGGTAATCCTTCCCAGTTTCGCGCACACTGTCTCAACTGAGCATGCGCAGCATTTTGCAGAAGAGTGGGCTCGTGCTCTTGCACCGGCTCTCTACCGCAACCAATGTGGTTGGGACAAATTGTCCCCATGCCACGAAATTCCTTTGCGGTCTGAGCCGCAGCCTCAGCATCAATATCGCATACGGCGTGAAGCTAAAGCGGCCGTCGCAGAAATCCTTGAGCAATTGGAATATCAGGGAGTTATTGAAACGTGTGTGTCACCAATGAATAATCCCCTTTTTACTGTGACCAAACCTGACGGATCATATCGTTTGGTATTGGATTAACGGCATTTGAACTCGCATTGCCGTAACTGTGCAGTACAGAATACTCACGGCTCTGCCCTAGTGGATAGTCTAGTGCGTAAGCGTTTTAAGACAACGCTTGACATTTCCAATGGTTTTTATGCCCACAGACTGGATGGCTTTAGCTCCCAATGGACAAGTTTTACGTCCGCTGGTGTGCAAAAATGATTCCGGCGACTCCCAATGGGCTACAAAAATAGTCCTGGGGTCTTCACCTCCAGAATAGTCACACTATTGGAGGGAATCGATCCGGATGCATGTTCTTATGTGGATGATATTTATCTCACAGATGACGAAATTTGGATGCATCTGTGTCGAGTGAATTCCATAATTTGTACCTTTGCAGACATGGGTTACAAATTTAATTTTGCAAAATCGCACATTGCAGAACACACAGTGTTGTTTTTGGGCTATGAGCTCAACAATGAAGGTAGAGGTTTGGCTCCTCACTTCTTAGAGAAGTGCGCACAATTGCGCGCTCCAACAACACTGAAAAAATTACAATCTTTACTGGGCTTTTTGAATTTCGGCAGAACTTACATTCCGGATTATGCCCAGCGTATCAAGCCTTTGTATGCTTTGATACAACCAACTTTCTCAAAATGATGCTGGCTGCCTGAGTATTCAGCCATTTTGCAATCCTTGCAGGCTGATCTGCTCGCTTCTAAATATTTACTGACTCGTGATAACCACACCAACCTGGTAATAAGAATAATTCCCGGGACGGTGGGTTTCACATACCTCACTTTTAATGAAGGTGACACAGTACCTATCGCTTACAAGTCACACTTGTACACTTCGGCTGAGATGCGGTTTCCCACAGTGGAAAAAGTTTTAACTGCTGTACAGATGGCAATTCTAAAAGAACGAGCACTGTCTCAGGGGAAACGCATGCTAGTGGTAACACCCTGTCCTCATTTGGAGGCAGTCACGAAAGCAAGTGTACCGAATTCAAAGGCTTTGCACCCTCGGTGGATTCAGTGGGCTGCGTCATTGTCATCCACGGATGTCATGTTTATTTTTGACGCTTCCTTACGGTCGCAGGAGTACTTGCAGTATGAATTCGTTCATCCTGCTCCTCTGGCGATGCGGCCTTTGGAGGACTTCCATTGCATCATTTACACTGATGGGTCGGCGCAGGTTGCGCATGGCTCTAAACATGCCTACGTTTCCGCATGCGCCATTGTGGTCGGTGCTATGTTGAATGATGAGTTCATTTCCAGGGAGGTACACACGTTGCCCCTGGGCGATTGCACCGCACAATTGGCAGAGCTTCGTGCTCTCTTACTAGCTTTGGAGTACGCAGATCCAAGTGTTACTACTCTAATTGTAAGTGATTCTTACTACTGTGTCCAGTCTTACAATGAAAACTTGTTCTTTTGGATTCAAAATGATTTTCATGATTCCAAGGGTAGCACAATAAAACATAAAATTATCTGGGTTCGAGTGGCAGAGCTTAAGGCTATGTTGCCACTCGTTTATGTGATTCATACTGTCGGTCATCAGCGCGTAGGAGTTCACGCTGTTGGCAACTCGCTTGCTGATGAAGCAGCGAAATAAGCAGTATCTACATACTTAGTTGCAGCAGTTACTAGGTCTAAAACCAAGATTGATAGCGACATCTTGGCAGCGATTGCTGCCTCTGAGAAGGGAAGTAAACATGCTGCGGGATTCCCTTCGAAGTATAAATACCACTTAAGTCCCGAAAAGGTTCCTTTTGTGACAATTCCTGATGTTGGGGAACGGCTGATTCCCAACTCAGATCGCAGAGCAGACTTGATTACAGCGGCTCATGAAGGTGTGGCGTCTGCGCATGCGGGCGTCTCGGCCACTGTAACTAAATTACAATTACGTTTCTGGTGGCGGGGACTGTACAAACAGACGCGTGATTATGTCCTTCTTTGTGACATATGCCAGCAGATTAAACCTTCAACTGCTACGCGTCCGCCACAGACTCAGTTGTACATTTCTAATAAACCACTACGCTGTGTTTATTTAGATCACTGCGGTCCTTTTTCATCTGATACTGCGTATAAGTACATCTTAGTAGCAGTTGACTCATGCACACGCTTTGTGTGGGTATGGCCACATCGCAGCGCTGATTCACGGACTGTCATTAGAGATTTGCGTATCTTTATAGGGATTTTTGCCTGTGGTACCTTCCATTGGGATCAGGGTCCGGCTTTCGCCTCTAAGGCGTATAAGGATGCCATGACTTCGATGGGGGTCCAAGTCAAGTTTTCGTCACCCTACAGACCTGAGGGTAATAGTGTAGTTGAACGAATGAACCGTGATTTAAAGCAATCTTTGACAGCCCGAGTTATAGGCACTGGCAGAAACTGGCTGGCTCACCTCTATGGCGTGCAGCGTGCTCTTAATAATCTGCCTAGAAGGTCTCTGGGTGGGCGGACCCCATACGAAATGCTCTTTGGCATCAAGATGTACGTCCCTGACCTTGACGGTCTAGACTCTGTGGTTCGCGCCACTTCCTTTGACGCCGATGAACATTGCAATGTTTTACAGAATATACAAAAGACCAGAGACAGTCTTGCAAAGGAACATTTGCCCTCCACATCGGATGATGCGTTGCAGATCCCGGTAGTTGGCTGGCTACCCCAAGTTGGAGAACTGGTTCGGGAAAAGATCGACAACAAGAAAGAGTTTGGTCCCTCCTATCGAGCTCCAGTCCCAGTGCTTGGAGTGAAGGGCACAAGAACAGTCATTTTACCACCACTTCCAGGTCGTAAGGAAAACAGGTTTATTTCTATTGACAATGTCAAGATACACAGAGTGGCCGATTGTTCTTAGCATGACACCAGCTGTTTCCTGTCCTTCCATTGTGAGAAATTCAATTATGCCCACTGCTTCTAATAATGAACGTGAGGTGGCCATCGAATTACCTGCTGTTTCCAGTCCATTATTGAATAATTTACCAGGAACTAACCTTGATGAGACAGACTATACATACCCCACTGATTTGTCCATGCCTGACCTGCAAGCTCGTTTAGCCACGGAATCCAGATTTTCATTTGACTCTGCTTCCCTTGCCTCGAAAAGACCGTCTGACATTGCGGTATATGCTAGCATGTTTAAAAGACATTTTTTGATTCCTCCTTGGATATACATTTGGCTGGTCCTTTTTTCGGTTTACCTTTTTATGTCAATTGGTTTTGTGTTTTATTTTTTTCGGATTATGAATGGTCACTATGTCGAGGAGAGAACTTGCATTACTCTTTTAAATGGAACATTGGCCCCACTTTCCTCTTCACATTCTACACAAAGATTATAAAGAGACTTGACTTTGGTTAACATCACAGCATGGCCTGTTCTGGATGGAATCGCGTGGGATGAAGTTGGTTTTCAGATTCATGGCCCAACGAAAGTGGTTAATGTTCCTAATGTACTAAGAGTTAATATGGGGGATGTGGTGAAACAAAACATTCGTTCTGATGATTGGGATGTTAATGCTGTGGAAAGTTTGTTTTCTGATTTGAAGTACTATGCTGCTTTTGATGCTGAGGATTTATATTTAGAATCTGCTAATTATGGTGAATTGTTCTGTTACCAACATTATGGCAATCACTTCTTACACAAAACATCTTCCCGAAGGGATGCTGTTAATTTTACTCAGTGGGAACATTGCCCAGCTCCTACACAAGGGAGTTCAGAAACGTTTCTTAAAAAGTATACTTATTTCACTGACTTTAACCAGTCCAATCCCGAGTCCTTTTATTTTAAATTTCACAAACAGCCACTGTCCAAGGTTAGACTTACCGATACAAAATTTTGTACTCGAAGGCCTTCCTAGATCAATTAGTTACTGGGGGCTATGAGTTATGGAAGGAAACAATAGACCTTAAATGAGTTTGGGGTTCAAGGGCCTGGCAGGTACGAGGCACTGAGGCTTTGCACCGTGCATGTCTCATCCCGAATCATATGTTGTTTTTAAATGAAACCATTTCCCAGACCACATGCTTTGGATTGGCTACATCTAAAAGGTTAAACACCCCGTCTTTCCCGGAGTTGGAGGAATATGAGGATTGGAGTAATTTTACTCGATTGTCCATTAAAGATATACAGGCTCTGCTTCTTAATTGCTCCTTTAACATTTCCAGTATGAATGACAAAGGTTGGCTGCTTTGGCACCGTAGTGCTGATTCTTGCCAAAAAAGATTTTTAAATATAACTGACGGTTTTAAGACTGTTAGATCTGATCCCCGGTTTGATTTGAGTCATACTGTCACCTCTTACTCTGTGGGCAAGTTGTGTCAAGCTTGGCTGAAACATTCAACTTTACCTGCGGTTAAGTATCACCTTTCCAAACTGAATGCAGACGTGGATTTGAATGATTTCATTAAGGGCCCAGCTAGTGGCAGGTCGAAACGGTGGTTATATGGGGTTTACAATGAAATTTGGAAACTCTCACAGATTGAGGCTGCTTCACGCCTTAGGGCTATTGATCAGGCGAATCTTGAGAAAGTGCTTGCAGTTGTTGACAATAGCATTAACGTGCTTTCCTCTAGAATTTACACATTAGATAATATTGTGTCGTCTGTTGTTGATATTGTGCATGATGAAGTGTCAGTATTATACCATGGTCAAAATCAATTAGGGTCAATCATGCAGTTTGCATGGACACTTCAGACTCTGAAAATGGGTAAAGTTCCCTGGGGGGTTTTCAAGAAAACTTTGTTCCAAGAAATTTTGCGCTGCCGACAACACATCCCAGGGACCCATTAGTCCATGTGCCACCGCCAAGGCCATAATCCTTTCGTCAGAACAAACCAACTCGTGAGCAATGATAGGACTCATCAGTTGATCAAAATCGACGTCAGAAGATATTGGTCCGCAGAGACACAAATCAATGGCCCAAAGGAAATCACAGGTCAGGCAGCGAAATACAGGCTGGACACAGGTGAAATAGGAGAACCGAAAAGATAATCCAAACGCCGTGCTTAGAGTCGCCAACGGCAGTGTGCCATAATAATCAAGCATGCGGTTGCGAAACCGCGTCAGTAGCAGCTGAGCGTGGTCTTGCACAGGAAGGGCATCCATATTTAAAAAGGCAGAAAACCACCAATGCGCCAGCCGCTAATGCAAGTAAAAACGGGAACCCTCCAAATAAGGATGAAAAAATAGAATGGAAGAAGGCAGGGATGACTCCAAAAATCTTCTCAAAGGAAGTCACGAGACCACCGCTAATAACTTTAAAAAAATGTGCTAGGCCCGTTGTGGAGGATGCGTTAAAGATAGAACGGACCATGGCTCCGAAATGCAAAGGCAAATCAGTATTTAAAAGAGCCTGAACCTCCGTACGGGTGTTAGCAATGTGAAGCACGAAAGTTTCACGGGCCGAGCTCAAGGCCACCTCTTTCTGGGACAATAGAGCTCTTATTCTAGCCATGCCGCTGAATTCTGCTCCCAAGGTCGGTATCTGTGGCCAAATGGAAGACTCCCTATGTTCACGTGTGGGAGGATAAAGAACATTTCTGCAGCAAATAACTCGCTCACTAACTGTTACTATGAAAGCTTTACCTTTAATTAAACCACAACAGTTTTCATTATTGAGCATTAAATAACTACCATTCTCTAACAATTTAAACGTGGGGATGATAGCAGGAACTGGCGTGCCCTGTAAAACGCAAGCCATATTCGGTCGGTCCTTGTTACATGAACCGTGTAACTGTATGTGTCTGCACATTAAAGAATGATCTGGCGTCTCAGTACACTCATCCCCTGTTAGATAAACTTCTTGTTCATCCTTGAAACATCTGTATGTGTATGGGAGTGACCAGACCTCATGAAGAAAACCGCTACCTAAGGGTTCAAAACGACCTATTGGCACATATTTCATACAATTTGAAAACTTATATAAAGCAAAAGGCAGTGTTATTAAACCGTGGATAAGCCACGTAGCAGTAGTGGCTTCTGCCACAGGAAAAGGTAAATATTCCAACCTTTCAATATGGAGCATAGAAAAGGAAGCATCACGCATTGAAAGCAAGCGTTGTTTGTCTGTCAAATTAAACGGTGAAAATAAAGAGGAAACGTTCATGTATCCCCAGGGAACTTTACCCATTTTCAGAGTCTGAAGTGTCCATGCAAACTGCATGATTGACCGTAATTTGATTTTGACCATGGTATAATACTGACACTTCATCATGCACAATATCAACAACAGACGACACAATATTATCTAATGTGTAAATTCTAGAGGAAAGCACGTTAATGCTATTGTCAACAACTGCAAGCACTTTCTCAAGATTCGCCTGATCAATAGCCCTAAGGCGTGAAGCAGCCTCAATCTGTGAGAGTTTCCAAATTTCATTGTAAACCCCATATAACCACCGTTTCGACCTGCCACTAGCTGGGCCCTTAATGAAATCATTCAAATCCACGTCTGCATTCAGTTTGGAAAGGTGATACTTAACCGCAGGTAAAGTTGAATGTTTCAGCCAAGCTTGACACAACTTGCCCACACAGTAAGAGGTGACAGTATCACTCAAATCAAACCGGGGATCAGATCTAACAGTCTTAAAACCGTCAGTTATATTTAAAAATCTTTTTTGGCAAGAATCAGCACTACGGTGCCAAAGCAGCCAACCTTTGGCATTCATACTGGAAATGTTAAAGGAGGAATTAAGAAGCAGAGCCTGTATATCTTTAATGGACAATCGAGTAAAATTACTCCAATCCTCATATTCCTCCAACTCCGGGAAAGACGGGGTGTTTAACCTTTTAGATGTAGCCAATCTAAAGCATGTGGTCTGGGAAATAGTTTCATTTAAAAACAACATATGATTCGGGATGAGACATGCACGGTGCAAAGCCTCAGTGCCTCGTACCTGCCAGGCCCTTGAACCCCAAACTTATTTAACGTCTATTGTTTCCTTCCATAACTCATAGCCCCCAGTAACTAATTGATCTAGGAAGGCCTTCTAGTACAACAATTTTGTATCGGTAAGTCTAACCTTGGACAGTTGCTGTTTGTTAAATTTAAAATAAAAGGACTCGGGATTGGACTGGTTAAAGTCAGTGAAATAAGTATACTTTTTAAGAAACGTTTCTGAACTCCCTTGTGTAGGAGCTGGGCAATGTTCCCACTGAGTAAAATTAACAGCATCCCTTCGGGAAGATGTTTTGTGTAAGAAGTGATTGCCATAATGTTGGTAACAGAACAATTCACCATAATTAGCAGATTCTAAATATAAATCCTCAGCATCAAAAGCAGCATAGTACTTCAAATCAGAAAACAAACTTTCCACAGCATTAACATCCCAATCATCAGAACGAATGTTTTGTTTCACCACATCCCCCATATTAACTCTTAGTACATTAGGAACATTAACGACTTCCGTTGGGCCATGAATCTGAAAACGAACTGCATCCCACGCGATTCCATCCAGAACAGGCCATGCTGTGATGTTAACCAAAGTCAAGTCTCTTTTTAATCTGTGTGTAGAATGTGAAGAGGAAAGTGGGGCCAATGTTCCATTTAAAAGAGTAATGCAAGTTCTCTCCTCGACATAGTGACCATTCATAATCCGAAAAAAATAAAACACAAAACTAATTGACATAAAAAGGTAAACCGAAAAAAGGACCAGCCAAATGTATATCCAAGGAGGAATCAAAAAATGTCTTTTAAACAGGCTAGCATATACCGCAATGTGAGAGTGTCTTTTCGAGGCAAGGGAAGCAGAGTCAAATGAAAATCTGGATTCCGTGGCTAAACGAGCTTGCAGGTCAGGCATGGACAAATCAGTGGGGTATGTATAGTCTGTCTCATCAATGTTAGTTCCTGGTAAATTATTCAATAATGGACTGGAAACAGCAGGTAATTCGATGGCCACCTCAGGTTCATTATTAGAAGCAGTGGGCATAATTGAATTTCTCACAATGGAAGGACAGGAAACAGCTGGTGTCATGCTAAGAAGAATCGGCCACTCTGTGTATCTTGACATTGTCAATAGAAATAAACCTGTTTTCCTTACGACCTGGAAGTGGTGGTAAAATGACTGTTCTTGTGCCCTTCACTCCAAGCACTGGGACTGGAGCTCGATAGGAGGGACCAAACTCTTTCTTGTTGTCCATCTTTTCCCGAACCAGTTCTCCAACTTGGGGTAGCCAGCCAACTACCGGGATCTGCAACGCATCATCCGATGTGGAGGGCAAATGTTCCTTTGCAAGACTGTCTCTGGTCTTTTGTATATTCTGTAAAACATTGCAATGTTCATCGGCGTCAAAGGAAGTGGCGCGAATCACAGAGTCTAGACCGTCAAGGTCAGGGACGTACATCTTGATGCCAAAGAGCATTTCGTATGGGGTCCGCCCACCCAGAGACCTTCTAGGGAGATTATTAAGAGCACGCTGCACGCCATAGAGGTGAGCCAGCCACTTTCTGCCAGTGCCTATAACTCGAGCTGTCAAATATTCCTTTAAATCACGGTTCATTCGTTCAACTACACTATTACCCTCAGGTCTGTAGGGTGACGAAAACTTGACTTGGACCCCCATCGAAGTCATGGCATCCTTATACGCCTTAGAGGCGAAAGCCGGACCCTGATCCGAATGGAAGGTACCACAGGCAAAAATCCCTATAAAGATACGCAAATCTCTAATGACAGTCCGTGAATCAGCGCTGCGATGTGGCCATACCCACACAAAGCGTGTGCATGAGTCAACTGCTACTAAGATGTACTTATACGCAGTATCAGATGAAAAAGGACCGCAGTGATCTAAATAAACACAGCCTAGTGGTTTATTAGAAATGTACAACTTAGTCTGTGGCGGACGCGTAGCAGTTGAACATTTAATCTGCTGGCATATGTCACAAAGAAGGACATAATCACGCGTCTGTTTGTACAGTCCCCGCCACCAGAAACGTAATTGTAATTGAGTTACAGTGGCCGAGACGCCCGCATGCGCAGACGCCACCCCTTCATGAGCCGCTGTAATCAAGTCTGCTCTGCGATCCGAGTTGGGAATCAGCCGTTCCCCAACATCAGGAATTGTCACAAAAGGAACCTTTTCGGGACTTAAGTGGTATTTATACTTCGAAGGGAATCCCGCAGGATTTTTACTTCCCTTCTCAGAGGCAGCAATCGCTGCCAAGATGTCGCTATCAATCTTTGTTTTAGACCTAGTAACTGCTGCAACTAAGTATGTAGATACTGCTTATTTCGCTGCTTCATCAGCAAGCGAGTTGCCAACAGCGTGAACTCCTACGCGCTGATGACCGAGAGTATGAATCACATAAACGAGTGGCAACATAGCCTTAAGCTCTGCCACTCGAACCCAGATCATTTTATGTTTTATTGTGCTACCCTTGGAATCATGAAAATCATTTTGAATCCAAAAGAACAAGTTTTCATTGTAAGACTGGACACAGTAGTAAGAATCACTTACAATTAGAGTAGTAACACTTAGATCTGCGTACTCCAAAGCTAGTAAGAGAGCACGAAGCTCTGCCATTTGTGCGGTGCAATCGCCCAGGGGCAACGTGTGTACCTCCCTGGAAATGAACTCATCATTCAACATAGCACCGACCACAATGGCGCATGCGGAAACGTAGGCATGTTTAGAGCCATGCGCAACCTGCGCCGACCCATCAGTGTAAATGATGCAATGGAAGTCCTCCAAAGGCCGCATCGCCAGAGGAGCAGGATGAACGAATTCATACTGCAAGTACTCCTGCGACCGTAAGGAAGCGTCAAAAATAAACATGACATCCGTGGATGACAATGACGCAGCCCACTTAATCCACCGAGGGTGCAAATCCTTTGAATTCGGTACACTGGCTTTCGTGACTGCCTCCAAATGAGGACAGGGTGTTACCACTATCATGCGTTTCCCCTGAGACAGTGCTCGTTCTTTTAGAATTGCCATCTGTACAGCAGTTAAAACTTTTTCCACTGTGGGAAACCGCATCTCAGCCGAAGTGTACAAGTGTGACTTGTAAGCGATAGGTACTGTATCACCTTCATTAAAAGAGAGGTATGTGAAACCCACCGTCCCGGGAATTATTCTTATTACCATGTTGTTGTGGTTATCACGAGTCAGTAAATATTTAGAAGCGAGCAGATCAGCCTGCAAGGATTGCAAAATGGCTGAATGCTCAGGCAGCCAGCATGATTTTGAGAAAGTTGGTTGTATCAAAGCATACAAAGGCTTGATACGCTGGGCATAATCCGGAATGTAAGTTCTGCCGAAATTCAAAAAGCCCAGTAAAGATTGTAATTTTTTCAGTGTTGTTGGAGCGCGCAATTGTGCGCACTTCTCTAAGAAGTGAGGAGCCAAACCTCTACCTTCATTGTTGAGCTCATAGCCCAAAAACAACACTGTGTGTTCTGCAATGTGCGATTTTGCAAAATTAAATTTGTAACCCATGTCTGCAAAGGTACAAATTATGGAATTCACTCGACACAGATGCATCCAAATTTCGTCGTCTGTGAGATAAATATCATCCACATAAGAACATGCATCCGGATCGATTCCCTCCAATAGTGTGACTATTCTGGAGGTGAAGACCCCAGGACTATTTTTGTAGCCCATTGGGAGTCGCCGGAAGCATTTTTGCACACCAGCGGACGTAAAACTTGTCCATTGGGAGCTAAAGCCATCCAGTCTGTGGGCATAAAAACCATTGGAAATGTCAAGCGTTGTCTTGAAACGCTTACGCACTATACTATCCACTAGGGCAGAGCCGTGAGTATTCTGTACTGCACAGTTACGGCAATGCGAGTTCAAATGCCGGTAATCCAATACCAAACGATATGATCCGTCAGGTTTGGTCACAGTAAAAAGGTGATTATTCATTGGTGACACACACGTTTCAATAACTCCCTGATATTCCAATTGTTCAAGGATTTCTGCGACGGCCGCTTTAGCTTCACGCCGTATGGGATATTGAGGCTGAGGCTGCGGCTCAGACCGCAAAGGAATTTCGTGGCATGGGGACAATTTGTCCCAACCACATTGGTTGCGGTAGAGAGCCGGTGCAAGAGCACGAGCCCACTCTTCTGCAAAATGCTGCGCATGCTCAGTTGAGACAGTGTGCGCGAAACTGGGAAGGATTACCTCCTCCCCTCGCGGCGCTGCGAGCACAAAAGGTGGGGGCCAGTCAGCCTCGGAAAGCAAAATGTCGTACGTAGACGAAAGGTTCTCCCAAAATACCCCTCTGACAGTACGCTGTATGTCACCTTCAATTAACAGGACAATTTCAAAAAGTCTTTCAGGGGGAGCCAATCTCTTATCGGCTGTTTCTATAACAACAAAAACTTCAGTCGCTGTCACCCTCAGTAGTGGACGGAGCGCCTCTCTGACTATGGTAATCTCCGCCGCGCTGTCCAGCAAGGTCAGAGCCCACGTCATATTCCGAAGCCGCGTTCTCACTATCTGTGGCATATCTATGCGCTGTTAAGGCCGCGACTTTCTTCTTCGCAAACTGCGGACGCTTAGGCGTAGAATCCTCCTGCTTCACTGCGCCGTCTGTCTGGCGGGACTGACCACGTCCTTGCTGGCCACCACGTCCACGTCCACCCCCTCCTCCACCACCGGTCTTCTGGGCCGATGTTTCCTGAAAGGAACGAGGAGAGCGTTGATCAGAACCCTGAAAACGATCAGGTTATTTAATCATCGCGCGATCGCGCAAATCATAAACTCTTTCTGCCGGCGCAGGAGCTTGTATTGCAGGAACAGAATCCTCAGTTTGCCTAGTCTGCTTCCCCTGTGTCTGTTTCTTAGGCCAATTCTGTTTTTTGGACTTGGGCTGGACATCTGTCACTGCAGATTGTCCCTGAGGTTGTTTTTTATCCTTCACTGGAAAATATTTCAGACCTCTACTTGTGCGGCCAATTGTCTTATAAGCGGCCACCACAATCTTTGCTAACTGGCGGGGTTTGTCGGCATCGGGCAGAGCAGCCAAAGCATTCGACACCTGAAAGTTAACTGCATCTCCTTTAACATTGGAGAGAATGAGATCACTTACAATCTCAAAGGAACCACACAGGCGCATACCCAATTCAACCGCTGCCTCTGGACCGTGATCATTCTGAACACGTCTAATGATTTCAGGCAGGGCATTCATAGACGGGGTGCCGAAGCACCTCGTATAAACTGCCGCAAACGTTTTTCCCCAGCTTTCACAGTCAGCAAGTTCAGGAGTTATATCCTTCGGTACAGTAATCGTTAACATTCTATGTTTATCAGCAGGAGTAGAATTCGGAAAAACCGCCTCCAGTTGATCAAACTTCTCTGCTAGCCAGAATGGGAAGTCATCGTTGTCAACAGGACGCGCACCAAAAACCGAATTAACCATCACTGTATTGAGACGCATTCCGCCTCGTTCCATGGGAGCGGCCGCACCCCCCTGGGGACCACCAGGAAGATGTCGACCGATGTATTGCACTAAAGCACGAATCACGGAAATGGAAACAACATGTAGCCTGCGAATTTCTGCCAGGGTACAAGCCCCGTGATTCGGGTGCGGGGTAAAGCCACCCAACGCAGGCCAATTTGTACCTGGAATTGAGAGTGGACCTAACCTCGCAGCGGACAAAGAGTGGGGGAGGGCGCCATCAAACCAAACTCGATGCTGCCAATGATCAATAGGTATTTCCAACGCCCTGTACGGCGTATATTCAGCTGGGACATCCGAGGCGGTGTAGGAGTGGAACAAACCAGAATTAGCGTCCACAGCCGGAAACGTAACCCAACAGTAAAACAACTCGTAGGGAAACGCCGGATCTGCACATACCACGAAAATGACAGCCATCCCATCTACTGGGACTTGGTACGTCTGAAGATGATTGCGTACCGCAACGCGACTATGCTGCGCAATAGCCACCGCCGCCATGACAACACTGGAAACAAGAAAACACAAAGAATACTTTGTAGCACAACTGGGTAGTAATTCAAAGAAACCGTTTAAGAAAGAATCAAGCTTGAATAAAGACCTATTTCAAAAAATAGGTAGGTTTCACCGACACCCCGTTTTCCGGAAACGGACGTGAAGGTGTTAAGGCATGAACGATAAACTACTCGAGTGTCATGATATAAGACCACCGAAACCGTTGGGCGCCATGTTAGGGAGGGTGAGATATAAGTGTTGTTAACTCTTATTCATTACAGCATGTTAACATGCTGTCACCATTAGCTTTTTATGTCTTAGTAACTATGCTGATAATTTTGCTACTGATAATAAGTATACTTACCTTAGCAACCAACTCACCCCTTACCGAGCTAGCTACAGTGTCTCATTGGACATATCAAACTCCCAATGTTTAGACAAACCAGAACATGAACTTACAGTACCTCAGGGTACGTGGGACTCATGAACACTCTTTCGTTATATTATCATTACAAACCAGAACATGGAGTGAAGAAGACACATGTGCATTTGAAATGTTTATTTACTAATGCCGTCTTCTCAGGCGCAGTATCTTAGATAATACAAGTATACTTATTATCAGTATCAAAATTATCAGCATAGTTACTAAGACATAAAAAGCCAATGGTGACAGCATGTTAACATGCTGTAATCAATAATAGTTAACAACACTTATATCTCACCCTCCCTAACACATATATTATATTATTAGCTAAGAAGGTCTCTTTGGGTTGTTTTAGGGCGGGCCCATACCTTAGTGTCCTAGCATGAAGGAATCACATCAGCATACACCAGCTCTCTCTGCATGTGCACCGCATCAAGTGTGTTAACAATTCTCGTGCAAAGCAATATCAATCCCCCCTCAACCCCAAGTTGGCAAAGGCTGCACTTGTGTTATGACTATGAAGGCGTGGAGATCAGACCTCATAACAATTCCATATCGTGTTGCTCCTGAAACTTCAGCACTCTCCGTGCAGACATTGTTTAACAAACAAAACTGATATCAGAGCAATAACATATTATTCTCACATACACCACGGCAAACCACTAGGTTGAAAGCTAAGTCAACAATTAAGGGTCGTGTGCAGAAGTTGCAAGAAAGGAAAAATGGCGTTTAAATCTCAAATGTACCTATGCTAACTTAACACGATATAAGGATATATAGGAGCTATACAACACCCCCCCATGATCCGAGAACGGACTAAATAAGATAACAGAAGTGCCATCACATGAGAGCACAATCCAATTATAAACGAGCATGAATAAAAATTCAATTATAAAAACTAATGCTAAAAAATAGCCCACAAGTATAATGTGGCTCAAGCCAATAGGCAAGAAAAAAAAATGTCTTGACTAAAAGTCAATAAAATCAAGGAAATGCTATCAATCAGCATGTCAATTTGAGGCAGTGTCTATGATAAGACTGTATATGAAAAGTAAGCTGCAACAGCCTCCAGGAGGAAGTCACTGTCCTCATCCGAAAACAGTTCAGCCATCCAATTTAAAAGATGAAAGGAACATACGTGATCTTCCAGCACCGGATCCTCTATAACCATCAGAGGACAGCTCGGTGGGTTTTCAAGAAAACTTTGTTCCAAGAAATTTTGCGCTGCCGACAACACATCCCAGGGACCCATTAGTCCATGTGCCACCGCCAAGGCCATAATCCTTTCGTCAGAACAAACCAACTCGTGAGCAATGATAGGACTCATCAGTTGATCAAAATCGACGTCAGAAGATATTGGTCCGCAGAGACACAAATCAATGGCCCAAAGGAAATCACAGGTCAGGCAGCGAAATACAGGCTGGACACAGGTGAAATAGGAGAACCGAAAAGATAATCCAAACGCCGTGCTTAGAGTCGCCAACGGCAGTGTGCCATAATAATCAAGCATGCGGTTGCGAAACCGCGTCAGTAGCGGCTGAGCGTGGTCTTGCACAGGAAGGGCATCCATATTTAAAAAGGCAGAAAACCACCAATGCGCCAGCCGCTAATGCAAGTAAAAACGGGAACCCTCCAAAAAATGATGAAAAAATAGAATGGAAGAAGGCAGGGATTACTCCAAAAATCTTCTCAAAGGAAGTCACGAGACCACCGCTAACAACTTTAAAAAAATGTCCTAGGCCCGTTGTGGAGGATACGTTAAAGATAGAACGGACCATGGCTCCGAAATGCAAAGGCAAATCAGTATTTAAAAGAGCCTGAACCTCCGTACGGGTGTTAGCAATGTGAAGCACGAAAGTTTCACGGGCCGAGCTCAAGGCCACCTCTTTCTGGGACAATAGAGCTCTTATTCTAGCCATGCCGCTGAATTCTGCTCCCAAGGTCGGTATCTGTGGCCAAATGGAAGACTCCCTATGTTCACGTGTGGGAAGATAAAGAACATTTCTGCAGCAAATAACTCGCTCACTAACTGTTACTATTAAAGCTATACCTTTAATTAAACGACAACAGTTTTCATTATTGAGCATTAAATAACTACTATTCTCTAACAATTTAAACGTGGGGATGAGTTATGGAAGGAAACAATAGACCTTAAATCAGTTTGGGGTTCAAGGGCCTGGCAGGTACGAGGCACTGAGGCTTTGCACCGTGCATGTCTCATCCCGAATCATATGTTGTTTTTAAATGAAACCATTTCCCAGACCACATGCTTTGGATTGGCTACATCTAAAAGGTTAAACACCCCATCTTTCCCGGAGTTGGAGGAATATGAGGATTGGAGTAATTTTACTCGATTGTCCATTAAAGATATACAGGCTCTGCTTCTTAATTCCTCCTTTAACATTTCCAGTATGAATCCCAAAGGTTGGCTGCTTTGGCACCGTAGTGCTGATTCTTGCCAAAAAAGATTTTTAAATATAACTGACGGTTTTAAGACTGTTAGATCTGATCCCCGGTTTGATTTGAGTCATACTGTCACCTCTTACTCTGTGGGCAAGTTGTGTCAAGCTTGGCTGAAACATTCAACTTTACCTGCGGTTAAGTATCACCTTTCCAAACTGAATGCAGACGTGGATTTGAATGATTTCATTAAGGGCCCAGCTAGTGGCAGGTCGAAACGGTGGTTATATGGGGTTTACAATGAAATTTGGAAACTCTCACAGATTGAGGCTGCTTCACGCCTTAGGGCTATTGATCAGGCGAATCTTGAGAAAGTGCTTGCAGTTGTTGACAATAGCATTAACGTGCTTTCCTCTAGAATTTACACATTAGATAATATTGTGTCGTCTGTTGTTGATATTGTGCATGATGAAGTGTCAGTATTATACCATGGTCAAAATCAATTACGGTCAATCATGCAGTTTGCATGGACACTTCAGACTCTGAAAATGGGTAAAGTTCCCTGGGGATACATGAACGTTTCCTCTTTATTTTCACCGTTTAATTTGACAGACAAACTGTGGAAAAGTAAATTTTGCCATGTTCTGTGTCCCTACGCCTCATCCATCATATGTTATGTGTGCATGACCAATATGCATATGTTATTCCCCATGTCCGATTAATGACGCAATTACAGTTGTGTCCACCTTTAGTATGCTGGTTTCCAGTCCTCGTGAATACTACGAATATCAGGCCTATGTAAAGTTACGTTGCCACGTTTCTCAGTGTGCACGTTATTCCATTATAAAGTCCCCGTTTCCAGGCCTCAAAAGGGCCCGGACCACAGATTCAGCTCCTGTCTCCTGAAGTCTCGCTGAGGAGCGATACAGCCCCCACCTGTATCCTCGACCCTTCACTTACTTCCTGCCTCGCAGTGCCCGGTGCAGCCTGGCTCTGCCTCTGAGTCTGCCAAAAGTATGTTATAGTTCCAGTTATCAGTTCAGTCCTCCTTCTCTGCATTCCTAAGCTACTGAACTGCATCAATAGTTCCCGTCATTGTCTAGCCTATGCGGCTCCACGTTAGAGAAATACTGTATTTAATGGTCATTTAGTATTCTTCATCACACACTACATGTAGAATAATGCATGGTCCAGTCTTAGAATCAAGTTAGCCTTTCCCCTCATGACTTCTAGTTTATATCAACATGTTCCCTAAACATCAGATACTAGATAGGGTTTAGGTACAAGTCGCTCCGACCCTCCAGACTTTAGTCTCTGCTCCTAGCACAGAGTTCATAGCCCCCAGCTTCTCCTAGTAATACGTCATTGCCAGTTTGCGTGCACCACCAGGTTAGAGGTCCCGGCTCCTTAGGTGGCCCCCTCCTATGTTTCCGCCCCATTCATGACATATTCTGTTACGTTTGCACCACATGTCTATGTATACGCCCAGTTACACCTACTTTTACTGTTATCTCACGCCTTCTGCTCCACCCACTGCTACGCCTACTGCAATGTAATGCTATGTGTTTGCGCTATGTATATAAGTTCATGTATTGTTATTAAAAGCTAGCGCGCTCATCCCAGACCCGGCCCCAGCAGCTGCTGGGTCATCCTATGCAGGTTGTCCTGATCCTGTCCTTATTCTGTAATAAACCTGCAGAAACTCCTACTACCTCGAATCTTGACTCTTATTTATTGAGCTATCTGTTATGCTATATGCCTAGTCAAAAATAGGGTATTATTTATTTATTTACCACATAATGGCGCCCGAATAGGGACTTGCCCTTTCCCCACGCGTCGGTGAAGCCACGCCGACCCCCTGACCCTCTACAGTCGTGACGGAACTCTTCTGCGCAGTGGCAGATATTTCTGCTCAAGTATCCCTCAGGCCCACGGAGGAGACGGAGGAGGCGGTCCAGCATCCGAACGAGACGGTGGAGGAACGCGGCGAGTCCCGACCAGAGCCCAAGCCGAGAGTCCAAGGTCCGAGGTATCCGGAGGCCCACCCGTAACTGAAGTCCGAAGTCCGTCGTCGTCAGCCCAGTCCCGTCCGAGGCCTTCCGTTCTTGCTGCCCGGTGAGTACCATTGCTGGGGTGGTATCTAGACAGGACCAATCTAAATTGACTCCTGGTCCGTGGGTTGGTGGTACCCAGACTCACAAACGAAGTGTTCACCTAGGTGGATACGGGTCTTGATGCGTTCCTTTATGGGACCGGTATGTTCCGTACTGTTTCAGCAGTGCATCCAGTAATTCTAGTCTGTTCCGTTCTCGAGAAATTCTGTTCTGTTTCTGTTCTCAAGTATTCCAGGTAATATTCTGTTCGAACTGTTATGTTATGATATTGTTTAATGTAATTCCAATGTCGTGGTATGCCTGAATTGTTTTCCCAATTGTTATTGTTCTTCGTGTATTGTATTGTGTTCCGATTCAAGTTTACAATGCCGCTCTTTTCAAGATTACGTCAGCTAAAAACTAGAAAGGGTTTATTAGAAGAAGCAGTTCCTGTCCCGCCTAGGGACAGTCCAGGTCACTTTATGTATCAGAAACATGGCATAAGCGCCATATTGTATCTAGATTTATGGGTAGAGTATACCAAACAGTTAGAAGAAAAGTATAGATGGCCCGTATCGGGTACATGGGATGCCGAATGTATCATGCGAGTAGAAGAAGCATTATGGAAAAAGAAAGCCAGATAGTCACAGAAAGATGCCATCGAGTTATGGCGTAAAGAAGCGCATAGAAGAACCGAAAAGGAAGTCAGAAAGTCAGAGTTAAGTAGAGAATCCCAAGAACGAGCCCAAGAAAGAGAATTAATCGAGATAGGTGAACGAGTCAGCTGATATTTTTATTTCGTCCTACTTGGACGACACAGTCCCAGAATATGCAAATCCTGTTCGCGCTCCGCCAGTCCCTGTAAATCAGGCACTTCCCGCTCCTCCAGACACCGGAGTACCTGTTACGGTACCCCCGGTCCAGCCCGCCATACAAGTCCAGCCTACATTTCCATTTCCCACTCTGCCAGGACGTAGAGCCTCAGTAGACGACTCCAGTTTAGGGGCTGCAGGAGGAGGTCCTCCTCAAACCCCGCCGCCACACAAGCGTTTAACGTTAGCCGAATTACATGCACAAGCATCACAGCGTACGCCTAGGTATCAGTCTGTTGCAGAAATAAGAAAATCCCTTGCCGAATGTTGCTATGATCCAGTCCCAGGCGAGGATAATATGGTTTTATATTCATTTCGCGTAAGAAAGGTGACCGAGTATCTAGTCACCTTACCGAATATGAAAGAAGATCTAGACAGAATATATCGTTTCATCCGTACAGGGGATGATCCAGAAAGTATTAGCGAGACTATGTCTCAAAGGAAAGCCGAGATCCAGCTCATGATATTAAAGTTCCTGATCAATTGTCTAATAAGAGAACAAGATTACCCGTCTAAAGATTCCGCCGAAATGAGAATCCTGACAAGGTGGAGTGATAATATAGCCGAGGGTAAGCACAAGACCGTCGGTGCTATGGAGAGTATGTACAAGAAAATCCGTAAAGAAATAATAAAGATACACGAACAGCGTAAAGCAGCACAAGTAAGCGAGAAAGAAAGTATCTCTGATCCCGAAGAAGAAGAGGACGAGAATCCCGCCAGAATAGCGTATGTAGGAAAATCTAGATTTCCAGATCGCCATTTACGCCTAGAACCCAAGTCTATTTTTCATCATTCAGCACCAGAACAAGGTTCTCTAGAACAAGTATTTCAAGCTACCGATCACATTCTGAAATCACGAATCGGTTATAGTGAGTTAAGTACCATGCATGAACAAGAACTAGCCCGATCAGCAGTCCGATGGATTACTGATTCTACCACTTTTCCAGACGAAATAGTGGCACAAATGTTTCTGAAAATGCCCCCAGCCGAGCAACGACTGGTGGGTATGTATATGATTCAGCACCTCATTACTCTGTATGAGGGTCAACACTCTGATCCAGGTCCGTTACATGATATCCTGAACGAGTTACTCCAGTACAGATGGAGAGGTCTAGGTACCGATTTAATTAGTGTCATTCTAGAACAACGCCACAAATATAGAACGTTCTTGAACCCACATTTTGTTCATGTCTCACCCCCAGAAAGTAAATCATTCTACATAGACCGACAGAATCCGTTACGAGAAGTCCACCCAGTCAGAGGGACGGGTGGCGAAATGCAACGAGTGTTTGTATACACTCCAATAACAAAGATGGAACTTCTTGAAATGAAGAAATTAATTCCCTGTCATGACAAAGATCCAGCAGGGTTCCATAGAGAATTAAAAGACATGCTCCGTATGGGAGAATACACTTACCCAGATATCATTAAAATGTTAAAGGTCCTGTTACCCGCAGGGGTGTATGAAAAGCTAAAGGAAAAAGAATGGGAGGTGGGAGAGAAAAAGATCGATTGGACAGCTCTAGAAGCTGAAGACAAGGCTCGAGTACCAGGTACCGGTCTTGGAGATAAATGTAAAGAATTACCAGAATTATTGATTCAAGTTTTACCCAGATTATTGACAACTAGAAAAGAAGACTGGGATGCAATCTCAGCCTGTAAACAGAAACAAGACGAAGATATTAGTGATTTTTATTCTAGATTTGAAAAATGTTTTAGTATTAACAGTGGTCTCAAGACAAGTAGTGAGTCATACCCTCACCTTTTCGTTACTAAATTAGTCGAGAATTCAAGTCCTCAAATTAAAAATCGAGTTTTGAAAGTCGAAAGCACCTGGCAAGCAAATACTCCGTCCCAGATGCTCCAGATGCTCCAGTATCACCAGAATAGAATCAGGGAAGAGCAAGAACACGAAAGAAAACGTATGAAAGACACGAAAATGAAAGTACTAGTTGCACAATCTGTTCCTCAAGACAGTCAGAAGAGGGGTCCGAATCAAGCCAGTCATCCTGCAGCTCCCGTTAAAGGGAACTGCAATTATTGTAAACAGCCAGGTCATTTTATAAATGAGTGTGCAGTTCTGAAACACAACATAGCTACTGGTAAGACTAAAGAAAGACCACGTCCGCCTAGACAAGAGCAAGTTTCACAGACTCCTCAGTCACAGAATGCACAACAGACAGTTACAGTACCGCAGCCTATTGCTGCCACACAGCATGTCACATCACAGATGTACCAGTATGCACAGTCCGAGTATCCAGAGTATCAGCAGTACTCATGAAACAGCCTAGAGAGGGAGGTAGGCTTGCCTCTCATCGAGATACCTGTAGATCAAGAAGGTCCCTATGTTCACAGTCAAGTATTAGGGAAAGACAGAAAGTTTTTGATCGATACAGGGGCAAGTAGGACCACAATTAGTCATGCCGAAGTTCCAGGGGCTCCGCTCTCAGGCTCAAGAAATGTTTCCCTTGGATTTTCAGGAAAACCCATTATAAATGAGATCTCAAAGCCAGTTACTCTAGAAGTAGGTCCATTGTCCCGCACTACTGATCTGTTACTTACTAAGTCATGTCCAGAAAATCTATTAGGCATTAGGACACTGAAAGAGTTAGGTGCAGTCATTTGCTGTTCCCCAGAGGGAATACGTCTGTTCCTACGTGACTTTAAGGGTCACTATGTATTACGAGATTTTGATTCCAGACTGTCTAATGTTCCGCAGCATCTATGGGCACAAGGTCCAACAGATGTAGGTTATATGCAAATCACACCCTATCGTGTGACTCTCAAACCAGGTGTAGTGTTACCACGAATCAGACAGTACAGATTGCCACCTGAGGCTGTAGCAGCCTTATCCAAAATTATTGACGAGCTCATGGCTCAAGGAGTAGTTGTAGAAACTGACTCCAATGTATGTAATTCTCCGATCATTCCAGTCATGAAACGTACTGATCCAAATGCACCCCCAGTATATCGATTAGTGATTGATTTACGAGAGCTTAATAAATGTATTATTCCTCAGTACCCAGTAGTCCCAGATATCTCTTCCCTATTAACAGCCATTGATTCTGAAGCCACGTTCTTCACTGTCATAGACCTCAAGAATGCATTTTTTAGTGTTCCTATTCATCCAGACAGCCAGTTTCTTTTCGGATTTTGTTTAAATGGAAGGAGCTATATGTTCACACGCGCTCCTCAAGGTTTCACAGAAAGTCCTAGTATTTACAGTCAGGCACTTAAGAGACAACTAGACAACATTCACATGCCAACGGACACTGCCCTGCTCCAGTATGTCGATGATCTACTGATCACAGCCCGTTCTGAACGTGCTTGCGAGCGAGCATCACTTACAGTCTTGTATTTTCTAGCCGAGATGGGGCACAAGGTGTCCCCTTCGAAGCTTCAATTCTGTGTCCAGCAAGTGGTCTACTTAGGACACTTACTGTCCAAGAGGGGTAGGCAGTTGACACCCGACCGTATCCAGTTAATAGCGAGTCTTCCCCAGCCCAGAACCCAGAAGGAGGTACGTGCTTTTATCGGCCTTACTTCTTATTGTAGACAATGGATTCCCCAGTATGCATTTCTAGCCAAGCCACTGATACAGTTAACGACACAGGAGGCAGCCGTATCGACTGTCCTCCCTTGGACATCTGAACATACACTTAGTTTCAACGAGTTAAAGAAAGCCCTATGTCAAGCTCCAGTTCTAGCTACACCGAACTACAGTAAGCCTTTTACACTTTTCGTTACTGAACGTGAAGGTACAGCATTATCTGTTCTCACACAAGATCAAGCAGGACAATCCAAGCCCTGTGCTTACTTTTCTAGCACATTAGATCCAGTCGCCCAGGCGTTGCCTGCGTGCCTTAAGTCAGTTGCAGCCACCGCACTAGCTATCAGACAAAGTGATTCCATAGTTTTAGGACATTCCCTGACAGTACAAGTTCCACATTCCGTGGAAGTTCTTTTAAACCGAACACAAACTCAGCACTTGACAATTGCACGTTTAACAGGTTATGAATTGACACTGTTCCAGCCACACATAGAAATTAGACGCTGCAACGTCCTGAATCCTGCTACACTGTTACCATCAGTCAGTTTGAACCCTGACCCACATGACTGTGTGGAAGTAGTTAACATTACGACAAAGCCAAGACAAGACCTGACAGACATTCCGTTACCAGATCCTGACCTGACACTTTATGTGGATGGTTCATGTATGAGAACTAGTACAGGAGAACTAGTCGCCGCGTATGCAGTGACTACTGACACCGAAGTTATTGAAACACACCGTATTGATACCCTGTCCGCTCAAGCAGCAGAGCTAGTTGCTCTGACACAAGCCTGTATACACGCCAAGAACCTGAAAGTTAATGTTTATACAGATTCACGTTAGGCATTCGGAGTTGTACACGACTTCGGAGTGCTCTGGCAGGAGAGAGGTTTCATGACTTCTCATGGAACCAAGATTCAGCATGGTCTCCTTATTCAAGCTCTGTTAGATGCCATACATTTACCGACATCCATTGCTATCATGAAATGCAAAGCACATACGAAAGTTACTGACATTATTTCCCAAGGTAACGATCTAGCAGACCGCACAGCCAAGCTTACAGCACAGACTCTAGACATTCCAGTTAATCAGACACATACTCCAGATCCGACTACATGCATGACAGTTAAGGACCCTACACAAGATGTCATAGATATCCAGTTACATGCTACTCCCGAGGAAATCAAGAAATGGTCCGAACAAGGAGGGGTCCAGACAGATCAAGGATGGTTAACAAAGGGTAGAGCCACATGGTTTCTCCCCGACTCTATGGTTCAAGTCATTATCAATACCGCACATAGTCCAGCACATTTAGGAGAAAAAGCTATGTTAGACAGTATCCAGAACATTTGGTTCAACAAGCATTTACGAGCTGCAGCTAAGCAGAAAGTCCGTACCTGTATGATATGTTGTCAGTTTAATCCAGGTAAAAGTGTCCCGGTGGAACAAGGTGGTTTCCAGCCCCCTGACCACCCTTTTGAGGTCCTCCAGATGGATTATATTCAAATGGAGCGATGTCGAGGTTTCAAGTATGTCCTTGTAGTAGTATGCGCTTTGTCCAGGTGGACAGAAGCATATCCAGTCCCAGATTACACAGCCGCGACCACTGCCAAGCAGTTGGTTCGTGAATTCTTCCCTAGATATGGACTCCCTAGAGTCGTATATTCTGATAACGGTCAGCCATTCTCCTCAGAGTTAATGAAGCATGTTTCCCTGTTGTTAGGGTACCAGTGGACGTTCCATTGTGTACGCCATCCTGAAGCAGCCGGTCTAATCGAGAGACATAATCAGACCCTGAAAATCCGTATTGCAAAAGTTTGTAAAGAAAAAGGTGTGGACTGGCTAGTAGCTCTGCCAGTTGCTCTATTTTATATGCGCATGGTCGCACATTCCAGATCAGGTCTGTCCCCGTATGAGGTCGTATTCGGCCGCCCCCCTAACATGTGGGGTACTCCTAGACCCCGAAGTATTACCGATGTTTCATGTAATATGTTGACAGATTACCTAGCTTCCTTGATGTCTGCCCTCAACTCATGTCGTTCACAGGTTGCCGCCGCCTTTCCAGACAATACCGAGGTGGCACCGCATGAAATCGTTCCAGGTTCCCTTGTGATGGTCCGGAATTTTGACAGATCAAGTCCGCTGGAACCTCGTTGGAAGGAGCCACGTCAGGTCCTCTTGACCACCCGTACTGCCGTCAAGCTGGAAGGCAGGAAGGGGTGGGTCCACCTTTCTCATGTAAAACTTTTCAATGGATTGAAACCCGTTTCTAAAAACATTTCCAAGGAGTCCCAGGATTTTAAAGACTGCCGAAATATTGTTCCTAAGGACTGTCCCGCAAAAGACATTGTTACAACCCCTTCCTTGTTAGAGAAAACTCCGCAACAGGAGTATAAGCAAAAACTACGGTCTAGTAAGTCAGTCAGTTTGATTGTATAAGTCCTCCCCTAGGTGAAACGGTTAGATTGTTTCTGACATGTATAAAATAGACCCCCATAGTGAGAGAGTCAGTAAAAACTCAATTCAATGTATCGTTTTTCTAAGTTTCATATTATTCATCAGCCTAATGATTTCCTGCACCAGTTATGCCTTTTTCCTATATTTTCCAGTTTCTCATGTAAATAAGTCTGCTAATGCTACAGTAGAGCACACGTTTAGTGATCTGCCTCCTCACGAATATTCTTACCGCCTCCTATGCGTAATAATTCATTTATCCGTATGTTACATTATTCACACCAGACCAGCAATGCCACTAATTGTTGGGTGTGTGGTCGACTCCCCCCTTTCCAGACACCGAAGGGAGTTCTGCCACTTTTTCCTTATCCATTTTCACATAATGGTTCGTGTGGAGCATGGTCCACGTTAACGTCATCCGCAACAGATATGTCTTTTCTTAACAGTACATGTTTCCCAGACAAGCAAGGTCTCCCCCACAGAACCGGGTTAGATCTAGAAAATGAAGTGTATAATTTAGGTAATTATTCGTCGAATTTCATGGTCCTGAATGTTCAGTCTGATACTACTCCAGACTCACCTGCTATTTCAGTACTACCAGTCAAAGGCGAATTATGTGTCCGCAATTATGGTTCTGTACACGTAGGCCATAGTGAATGTACTACTGTTATGCAGTATAGTGACAGTGGGAAATCTATTTTTAAAGCCTCACGTCATTCTTATTTTGTTTGTGGTCAAACTGCATATGTTCGTCTGCCCCTCGATTGGGAGGGAACCTGTTACATTGCCTTCCTACTGCCGCCTGTTTTTCTAGCCCCACCTGACTACCATAGGAATTCCTTCCTAGTACATACCAGACACAAGAGAAATCTCCCGATTGTCGATTATACTGAAACTGCCGCAGAGCAATTCATTGATATAGATAAAGGTGTTTTCCCTTATTTAGGTACAGTTGTAAATAGTAAGCTAATTCGTAGGTTAACAAGAACCCTTGAAGCAGTAGTAGATGAGACTGCCTCCGCTCTAGGTAACTTAACTGAAGAGCAATCCTTTATGAGAATTGTCGTTTTACAGAATCGTCTCGTCCTTGACGTCATACTGGCCGATAGGGGCGGGGCCTGTAGAGTCCTCGGATCTAGTTGTTGCATTTTCATTCCAAATAACGCGCCGTCTGTTTATTCAGCTATAACCAGACTCCATAAAATTGCCCATCTGTTACATCAAGATCCAGGCACCTGGACATGGTCCGGTTGGTTCTGGAATATAATTTCCGCATGGGGATGGAAATTCCTGTCCTTTCTAAGTATTGCAGTAGCGATCATATTTAGCTGCTGCCTCTGTATACAATGTGGCCCTGCGATTTGCAGCATGTGTGCTACCTCTTGTATTCCTAGTCCTAAGCCCCGTTCTAAGTCCCGTTCCAAGATAATTCGAGACGAGCAAATGGTACTGTATGAAATGATAGATGGTATCATGAAAATTGATGTTTCCTGATGGAAACGTAGTGACAAGGAGGGAATGTGGAAAAGTAAATTTTGCCATGTTCTGTGTCCCTACGCCTCATCCATCATATGTTATGTGTGCATGACCAATATGCATATGTTATTCCCCATGTCCGATTAATGACGCAATTACAGTTGTGTCCACCTTTAGTATGCTGGTTTCCAGTCCTCGTGAATACTACGAATATCAGGCCTATGTAAAGTTACGTTGCCACGTTTCTCAGTGTGCACGTTATTCCATTATAAAGTCCCCGTTTCCAGGCCTCAAAAGGGCCCGGACCACAGATTCAGCTCCTGTCTCCTGAAGTCTCGCTGAGGAGCGATACAGCCCCCACCTGTATCCTCGACCCTTCACTTACTTCCTGCCTCGCAGTGCCCGGTGCAGCCTGGCTCTGCCTCTGAGTCTGCCAAAAGTATGTTATAGTTCCAGTTATCAGTTCAGTCCTCCTTCTCTGCATTCCTAAGCTACTGAACTGCATCAATAGTTCCCGTCATTGTCTAGCCTATGCGGCTCCACGTTAGAGAAATACTGTATTTAATGGTCATTTAGTATTCTTCATCACACACTACATGTAGAATAATGCATGGTCCAGTCTTAGAATCAAGTTAGCCTTTCCCCTCATGACTTCTAGTTTATATCAACATGTTCCCTAAACATCAGATACTAGATAGGGTTTAGGTACAAGTCGCTCCGACCCTCCAGACTTTAGTCTCTGCTCCTAGCACAGAGTTCATAGCCCCCAGCTTCTCCTAGTAATACGTCATTGCCAGTTTGCGTGCACCACCAGGTTAGAGGTCCCGGCTCCTTAGGTGGCCCCCTCCTATGTTTCCGCCCCATTCATGACATATTCTGTTACGTTTGCACCACATGTCTATGTATACGCCCAGTTACACCTACTTTTACTGTTATCTTTCGCGACTGCTACGCGTCACGCCTTCTGCTCCACCCACTGCTACGCCTACTGCAATGTAATGCTATGTGTTTGCGCTATGTATATAAGTTCATGTATTGTTATTAAAAGCTAGCGCGCTCATCCCAGACCCGGCCCCAGCAGCTGCTGGGTCATCCTATGCAGGTTGTCCTGATCCTGTCCTTATTCTGTAATAAACCTGCAGAAACTCCTACTACCTCGAATCTTGACTCTTATTTATTGAGCTATCTGTTATGCTATATGCCTAGTCAAAAATAGGGTATTATTTATTTATTGCTTGCTTTCAATGCGTGATGCTTCCTTTTCTATGCTCCATATTGAAAGGTTGGAATCTTTACCTTTTTCTGTGGCAGAAGCCACTACTGCTACGTGGCTTATCCACGGTTTAATAACACTGCCTTTTGCTTTATATAAGTTTTCAAATTGTATGAAATATGTGCCAATAGGTCGTTTTGAACCCTTAGGTAGCGGTTTTCTTCATGAGGTCTGGTCACTCCCATACACATACAGATGTTTCAAGGATGAACAAGAAGTTTATCTAACAGGGGATGAGTGTACTGAGACGCCAGATCATTCTTTAATGTGCAGACACATACAGTTACACGGTTCATGTAACAAGGACCGACCGAATATGGCTTGCGTTTTACAGGGCACGCCAGTTCCTGCTATCATCCCCACGTTTAAATTGTTAGAGAATGGTAGTTATTTAATGCTCAATAATGAAAACTGTTGTGGTTTAATTAAAGGTATAGCTTTCATAGTAACAGTTAGTGAGCGAGTTATTTGCTGCAGAAATGTTCTTTATCCTCCCACACGTGAACATAGGGAGTCTTCCATTTGGCCACAGATACCGACCTTGGGAGCAGAATTCAGCGGCATGGCTAGAATAAGAGCTCTATTGTCCCAGAAAGAGGTGGCCTTGAGCTCGGCCCGTGAAACTTTCGTGCTTCACATTGCTAACACCCGTACGGAGGTTCAGGCTCTTTTAAATACTGATTTGCCTTTGCATTTCGGAGCCATGGTCCGTTCTATCTTTAACGCATCCTCCACAACGGGCCTAGCACATTTTTTTAAAGTTGTTAGCGGTGGTCTCGTGACTTCCTTTGAGAAGATTTTTGGAGTCATCCCTGCCTTCTTCCATTCTATTTTTTCATCCTTATTTGGAGGGTTCCCGTTTTTACTTGCATTAGCGGCTGGCGCATTGGTGGTTTTCTGCCTTTTCAAATATGGATGCCCTTCCTGTGCAAGACCACGCTCAGCTGCTACTGACGCGGTTTCGCAACCGCATGCTTGATTATTATGGCACACTGCCGTTGGCGACTCTAAGCACGGCGTTTGGATTATCTTTTCGGTTCTCCTATTTCACCTGTGTCCAGCCTGTATTTCGCTGCCTGACCTGTGATTTCCTTTGGGCCATTGATTTGTGTCTCTGCGGACCAATATCTTCTGACGTCGATTTTGATCAACTGATGAGTCCTATCATTGCTCACGAGTTGGTTTGTTCTGACGAAAGGATTATGGCCTTGGCGGTGGCACATGGACTAATGGGTCCCTGGGATGTGTTGTCGGCAGCGCAAAATTTCTTGGAACAAAGTTTTCTTGAAAACCCACCGAGCTGTCCTCTGATGGTTATAGAGGATCCGGTGCTGGAAGATCACGTATGTTCCTTTCATCTTTTAAATTGGATGGCTGAACTGTTTTCGGATGAGGACAGTGACTTCCTCCTGGAGGCTGTTGCAGCTTACTTTTCATATACAGTCTTATCATAGACACTGCCTCAAATTGACATGCTGATTGATAGCATTTCCTTGATTTTATTGACTTTTAGTCAAGACATTTTTTTTTCTTGCCTATTGGCTTGAGCCACATTATACTTGTGGGCTATTTTTTAGCATTAGTTTTTATAATTGAATTTTTATTCATGCTCGTTTATAATTGGATTCTGCTCTCATGTGATGGCACTTCTGTTATCTTATTTAGTCCGTTCTCGGATCATGGGGGGGTGTTGTATAGCTCCTATATATCCTTATATCGTGTTAAGTTAGCATAGGTACATTTGAGATTTAAACGCCATTTTTCCTTTCTTGCAACTTCTGCACACGACCCTTAATTGTTGACTTAGCTTTCAACCTAGTGGTTTGCCGTGGTGTATGTGAGAATAATATGTTATTGCTCTGATATCAGTTTTGTTTGTTAAACAATGTCTGCACGGAGAGTGCTGAAGTTTCAGGAGCAACACGATATGGAATTGTTATGAGGTCTGATCTCCACGCCTTCATAGTCATAACACAAGTGCAGCCTTTGCCAACTTGGGGTTGAGGCGGGATTGATATTGCTTTGCACGAGAATTGTTAACACACTTGATGCGGTGCACATGCAGAGAGAGCTGGTGTATGCTGATGTGATTCCTTCATGCTAGGACACTAAGGTATGGGCCCGCCTAAAACAACCCAAAGAGACCTTCTTAGCTAATAATATAATATATGTGTTAGGGAGGGTGAGATATAAGTGTTGTTAACTCTTATTCATTACAGCATGTTAACATGCTGTCACCATTGGCTTTTTATGTCTTAGTAACTATGCTGATAATTTTGATACTGATAATAAGTATACTTGTATTATCTAAGATACTGCGCCTGAGAAGACGGCATTAGTAAATAAACATTTCAAATGCACATGTGTCTTCTTTACTCCATGTTCTGGTTTGTAATGATAATATAACGAAAGAGTGTTCATGAGTCCCACGTACCCTGAGGTACTGTAAGTTCATGTTCTGGTTTGTCTAAACATTGGGAGTTTGATATGTCCAATGAGACACTGTAGCTAGCTCGGTAAGGGGTGAGTTGGTTGCTAAGGTAAGTTTTGGGACACCCTAATTTGCCGAGGTTCCACTCCTCTGTGCACAGTTCTGTGTGAGTACAGAAACCCTGCAACACCCTCACCCCCAAAAGAATTTGAGATGTTATGTTTGACTTCCGACCTTGTTTATCCATCTCAGTCCCCTTCTATTCTTAATTTCAGGATCCATACCCCTGCTCATCAATTGTATGAAAACCACAGAGGGTATACCTCTACTGGGCAGTAACCTGCCTCGTCAGTAATTGGTTGCTGTGGTCTGGGGACTCTGGGTACTGGGGGTAAAGGGCCTGTGCCAGGCACACTTTAGAGTCTTATTGCCTCCTTGTGGCTTCATATTTACAATTACGGGTATAATAGTTGTATAATATTGGTTGATATAAATTGAGCTTTCAGTTTAAACCTGAATGTTAATCTTGAGGGAGATGAGACAGCTTGTCTTCCTACGTCTGGCTTGAGTACACGGGTATGTTGAATAGTTAATATTTCATTAAAATGGCAACAAGGGGTTTGCATTCGGGCCACAAGAACATTTCTCTCACCCCATAGTTTTGGCTGTGCGGCACCTCCTATCTATAAGATTTCACTGCGCCACTTCTAGGACGCAAATACATCAATATCTTACGCCTGCCTCACAGCAGGCGTAAGACTGATGCAGGTGCTTCCAAGCCCCATGTGAAAGGACACATTACTGGAGTTGCGTCACTTTTGTGACACACTCCAGCAATGCATCACTTTTGCGCCATACAGATACGTCAGACATACTGACGTATCTGTAACTCCTTGCGACATGATGTGTCAGACAGTAAATATGACGCATCAATCATGTCGCAAGGAGGGCACACTGAGAAGTGACGCATTGCTGCTTTTACGCAGCGACGCATCACTTCTCATAAATGAGGCCCTTTGTTTTTTAAAGTAGCCTTGAGTATGTCGGTCTTTAGATGAGCATGCCTGCGCTGTTGTCTTTGAGTATATCATGCCCACTGTTGCCACCATTTTTTCATGATTCTCTACTCCCACTATAATTCAGCTGCTCATTAGGTGCTCTGATGCTCACAGTACTGGGCGTAGTGGTGCTGTATCAAACTACTGTAAGTGGCAGCATTTTATTATAAAGGTACATATTAGAAGTCCTTAAATATGTGGCTCTAGTACTGGTCTTTGCGGATTCCAAACTGTTTCCTGTGCTCCCCCAAGTGTTGGCTTCTTATTTCCTGTGGTCCATTAAACCAACCTTTCCATTGTTTCTATCTCCTGGGGCAGGTCATTGACTTGCCTGGGTGGTTAGAGTTCCATGCAGACATGTTTTAATGTTCCTAATGTCTCTGTTTGTGGTCAGAGTACATTTCTATTTCCATTTCTACAAACGTTGGGGCGATTTACAATAACTGGAGCATCCCCAGGGATGCGGCAGTTATTGTGCGCCGCAGCTCTGCCACCCATGGTGCGCCGCATTTACAATGTGGCGCACCATGGGGCAAAAACGGCACAGATGCGTGACGCATCTGTGCCGTAAAGGCGGCACATTGCTGGAGTTGCATCGCAAGCGCGACGCAGCTCCAGCAATGCTCTGGGGGGCCCTATCTGTCCAATGCTGCATCAAGCCTTACGCCTGCTTCAGGCAGGTGCAGAGTTTTGACGCAGCATTGGCCTAAAAGTGACTGAGTGAAACCTTGTAGATTTCACTCAGCCACTTTTAGGAGGCGTTCCTGTGCAGGAACGTCCCCACCTGCGCCGGAACGCCTCGTTATGGCGCAGGGCTTTACAACGTCACGCATCTCCCAGATGCGTCACTTTGTAAATACCCCGCACCATGGCGCATCTTTTGCGCCGCCGCTGTGTCACAAAAGTGACGCCACGGCGGCGTACAAGGGACTTGTAAATCACCAGACAGTGATAACATTGTGCCCGACCTCATGTGTATGTTCTGCGTTCCTGTTCACAGTGTGGTACTGTGCAAATTTGAGGTGTCATGCAAGTGTCTTACATCTGGTTGCACACACGCCTTGAGTAAAGCACTTCCATGTTCAGGGCCAGCTCCAGTCTTCCTTGGGGTGGTGCTGTGGGATCCAAGGGTCTTATCTATCATATCTTTGAGACCCTAGTTGTAGACGCTTTGGGTCTTCATTTTATAAGGTTACCCCCTCGATCATCCTTTGAACTGAGGACCAGCGCGGGCCACGGTTGGGGCTAGGAGATCCTCTTTATGGCGCGGTTTCGCATTGTTCATGTCAGAGTTTGTTTTGACCGATAGCGCAGCTGCTGTCTAGATCCCAATGACACTGGATTATAGATGTTCCCAACATACTCGACAGTAGCAGCATTTTCAATTTCCAAGTGTTCCAAGTTTTGATGGACATCTCTCCAGGTCTTTCAGGTCCTGCCTTTTGCACGTTTCCCATGTGCTTCATTCCCATGCACTGTCCTGTCGGCTCACAAGATAGAGGGGCAGATTTACAAGCCCCCTGTGCCACCAGTACATCACTTTTCGTGACTTTTCCTCTCCTTGTAAATACGGCCTGTTCACACGCAGCACTTTGCGGTAAAGGGGCGTTCCATGGGTGTTGCTGTGGGTGTTCCGACGCATCACCCATGGAACAAGACACATCTCCAGATTTACCAGAAATTGTAAATCTGGAGATGCGTCTGAATGCTACGCCACCCTACAGGTGGCGTAGCGAGGCGCAACGAGGAGAAATGTTTTCATTTCTCCTCGTGTTTTCCTCTTTCAATGTGTGCTGCATTCTACCGCACGCATTGAAAGAGGAAAAAGCCGTTAGTGATTGATTTTTGTGCAGGAAGGTGCCCCTTCCTGCACAAAAGCAATCTCCCCATGGCGCAGGCATCCTTGCACCATGGTGCAAGGATGCCTGCGCCGGCGCTTGGCAGCTGTTTGTGCTCCAGAGCAGGGGAGAGCACAGGAATGCAACATATTCTTGTAAATATGTCTCATTCCTGTGCTCTGAAAGTGCCGCAACGTGGCGCAGCCAAAGGACTTACGGTGCCACGCTCCGGCACTTTCTTGTAGATCTGCCCTTAAGTGTTTACAGTTCACCAACTTGTCACCAGTTCCGGTTCCGGTGTGCACTCTTCATCCACCTTGCAGCTTTAACAATAGGATCCTTGGTTCTCTGCTGATTACTTTGGGAAACCTCCCTATCTACAGATCTAATTCAGTGCCTGAAGTGATGAGGGCAGACAGCAACTTGCAAGGAAATGTTTATTAGTAATAATGTTATCCCCAGCGGAGACGTGTTCTGTACATTTTTGGTTAAAAATGATAACCATCTCCTGCATTTCCTAATAAGCTCATTGATTCAATAAAGTAAATTAATTATGAACAGTTTTGGCATACTGTTAAAATGTAGCTACTTGTTAAGTAATGTGTTCGTTCTTAATTAAGTTCTGTAAAGTATTTCTCGTGTTAGTGCAAAGCAGTGAACAAATGCATTTGACAGTCCACAAAATGACAGACTAATGCAACACACCATGCCACATTATTTCAGTGTTTGATTGGTTCAGATGCTCCGTCCATTACCACCCCCTTTTGTACCGCTTTGGCCGCCATAAGTGTGGCAGGGTATGCTCAGACATGAGTCCCTTGCTCACTTTGCCACTGGATTCAAGCAAGCCGGGCTGAAGACGGCTGTAATGCCAGAAACCGTCCTCGGAAGCTTGTTTCCGGTCCAGGGAAGACATGGCTTGGCAGTTCAGGCTGGACTGTTCCCATGAGGCACAGGGTCAGACTGATTTGCATATAGTCATGTCTGAACTGAAAAGAACGTTGATGGATTCAACCCAGATCTTTTGACTGGGTGTGAGTGTTTGATTGATTCAGATGCTCTGTCCATCACCACCTCCTTTTGTACCACATTACTTCAATCAGCATAATTTTACTGAAAGCCACACAGTTCCATGCCACACAATTCAACTCCTCACATTTTGATTCCACACCACATAATTCCACATTCAACCACATAATTCAACTCCACAGCACAATACCACAATACACCAAAGACCTCCAATCCACAACACCGAGTATCACATAATGCCACAAAATTGAACAGCACACCCCATAATTCAACTCCACTAAATTCCACTCCACAACACACAATGCAAGTCTACAAAATTATCTCCATAGCGCACAATATCACTCTGCATAATTCCAGTACACTTAATACCATATCATTATTATCCATATAATTCCACTGCACACAATGCCACATAATTCCACTACACCACACATGTCCAACCCACACAATTCCACAACTAACAATTCTAAGCCAATCCACATGTTTTCACTCCACACCACATATATCCACTCCATAACACGTGGATAAAAAGACATTGTCATGTACAATGCCAATAGCTCTAACTCTTGCAAATGTAAGGCCTATTGGCATTGTAGAAAATAAATTTTACTTTGCAATATGCCACATAATTCCACTCCAAACCAACCCACATAATTCCACCCAACACCACACAATTCTATTCCACACAATTTTACACCATACAACGTAACTGCACTCCAAAAATACCACTCAGTTCTGCATATTTGCACTCCACATATTCACACTCTACTCAGCACAACATAAATACAACCTACAAAATGCAATCTATGCCACAAACCAGCAATCCACATAAATGCCCTCCTCACCATGACACATAATTCCAATAAGCATAATTTCAGTCATCGCCACACAACTCCAGGCCGCCCAATTCAACTCCACACATTTCCAATGCACATCACATAATTTCTCACCAAACAACATATTTCAAATACACAACACAATTCCATAACACACCACATACCTCCAATCCACACTAAAGATATCCACATCATGCCACAAAATTTAACAGCACACCACATAATGCAACTCCACAACACCAATACCATGCCACATAATGAACTGCATAACACACAATCTCACTCTACCTAACCCCAGTACACTTAGTACTATCTAGATAATTCCACAGCACACCATGCCACATATTTTCACTACACAACTCCACACCACCCCATATCACACAATTCCACAACAAACAAATCCAATACAACCCATCTTTCCCTCGCACTTACACAAACCCCTGTCATCTCTCCCCACACAACCACTGCCCCTCTCAGTTCAGTTCAATAAGCTTTATTCGATTATTGTAAAACAATCATAAAAGCACGTAAAAAGGATTAAAAGAGAACAAATACATTTAATTTCATGCAATTAACATATACGTTTCGTTTCATTTCAGTTGGTTATCAAAGATCAAGACTATAAAATCAATTTAAAATCGTATACTTTTCCTGGCAGCAATTGATCGTAAGATATAAGTTGCAGTAAAAAACACAAATATCTGGTTCTTGGAGTGTAAACAACATACTCATAGCAGCATTCACGGTTAAATTGCAGTATTTTTTGAACAGAGGTTTGAGAAAGGCAAACGGAAGTGCAAATACAAATCACAAATGAGGTGAAATTGCAATGTTCTCTGTTTTGTAACACCATCACACAGGCACGGGGCAATAGGGAACTTTTTTACACATGGAAATGCTACCAGATGACGAACGATGCCTAAACGCATTCTGTTAAGGACAAATCGATGTGAAGTTCTAGTAACCATGCTTAAATAATGTTGAAAGCCCTCAGTTCTCAGATAGGAGTTATAAAGCATATTTGTTGTTAGCTGCCCATTAATCTTTTGGCGTTCGTGCACTTTCTTCTTCAAAAATATATATTTCATTTCCTTCTTAGGAATAGCAATTGCACTACTAGGGTTATCCGTAATGTTTAGATTGAATAAATCCTTAAATGTAGACATTATATATTTGAGCCAAGGGATCGTTAAACAGTTGTCTAGTCGAAGGCAATGGTTAATGATACTTCTATTAAAGATTGTTTCTTCCTTCGACCATATAGATCTCCAGACCAACAATGGTCTCAGCCCAATTAAATCAGTCAAGTAGTTCAGCCCCACTTCATTGTGTATTAGATCAGAGCAGGCTGACATAGGTAAACAAAGTAACCTTATAAGGAACCTGTTTACCTCTGTTTGTAAATCTTCGTGATGATGGTGGCCCCATACCCCCTCTCCGTAAAGTGCTGTTGAAGTGCATCTAGATTGATAAATATGCAACATATCGCGAATACGGCGGTCCCCCAATTTAACCGCACATTTGAGAATCCCGCATGCACTTTTGGCCGCCAGTTTGGCCCTTACATTCGTCACTTCCTGCGACCAAATCCCATTACTACTAAAAATTATACCTAGGTAACAGAACTAATCAACAGTTAAAAAATGTTGTCGGTCTACATAGAAAGATTTCGGTTTCCCTAAACTCGGGCCACAGGTCAAAGCGTATGTTTTAGTTTTATTAATCTGTAGCTTTCTGCCCCTGATAAAATCTGTAAACTTATCAATTAACCTCTGTAGGGCTATTAGTGTCCTTGAAAGAAGTACCGCGTCATCTGCATAAAGCAGCACCGGTACGTCTTGGCCCTCCACCGGCAGCGCATCAGACTTAACTGATTTGAGTTCAGCGTCAACTCTGTTTATAAAAAGAGTAAAAAGTAGTGGAGCAAGGACGCAACCTTGCCTAATACCTTATTTAACCTTGAATTTGGGGGTGCACTCACCCCCTTGGCCATAGCGCACGCATGTGGATAGTTTGGTATAGAGCCTTGCCAGAAAAAATATAATAGGCTCCAGGGCGCCAAGATCCAATAAAATCGACCATAGCAGGGGGTGGTCCACTAGATCAAATGCACTACTTAGATCTGCAAAGCAGAGAAAGAGGGACCCTCACTTTGCACACGTATATTTCCCTATTAATAGATCGAGATTAATGCATTGTTCCAGTGTTCCCCGCCCTTTCCTGAATCCATATTGAGTTTGCGTTAAAATCCCATTGTCCTCTGCCCACTCTTCCAGCCTCACTAGCAAAACCCTGCTCATGATTTTAATAGATGAGTCTGGGAGAGAAATTGATCGATAGTTTTTGACTACGGATCTATTACCTTTCTTAAATATGGGTATAATTATGGGTTCACCCCACGTTGCGGGTACTTCTTCTATTGTAGCAGCATGAAAAACTCTATTTAAAATGGGGCCCCAGAGTGCCGGTGTGGCTTTATACTAACCCTGGGCGAAGCACTACGCTACGCTTGTGGAGTTTGCGAAGTTTTCGCAACTTCGCACTACGCGAGCTGCACGTAGCACAGTGCGAACATGCGTAGTGCAGCGGTAATTTTTTGCTTGTTCGCGGTCCTGAACGTCATGTTCGCGGCCGCGAGCAAGCAAAATGACATCCCGGTGAGATTCTCAACGCGAGGAGGTCAGGTTTCTCATTGTGAGTGGTTGCGCATGCTCGCGACCGCTCTCAATGAGAAACTACCTGTTCGCGTTGAGAAAGCTGCAGCTCGAGTAATAATCTACTCGAGCAGCAGAAAACTACAGCTTGCACTGTGCAAGATGCCGTTTTCAATGCTTGCACAGTGCCGGATGCTTGTCCGCACTGTGCAATCATTGAAAACGCATCTTGCACAGTGCGAACATGCTACTACGCAGCCCGCGTAGTGCTACGTGAAGTTCGCGTAGTGCGAAGTGCACTTCGCGTAGCTTTGCGTAGCGGTACTACGCGAACTACGCCCAGGGTTACTTTATACACGTCTACTGGGACACCGTCTGGGCCTGGTGCTTTCCCGCATGTGCTAGTGTTAATGCCATTTTCAACCTCTGCCAGTGTAATGTTAAGAGGGAGTATTGGCCAAGTATCTATTTCCTTAGGGGCCCCGAAAAACGCTGCCCCTGGATCAAAGATGCCAGTAAAATGGGCAACCCATGCCTCGCAGCTAACGTGTGATGTCAAATCAGGAACCTCCTAATTTCTTAAAAAGGGTGAGTTGACTGTTTCCCAGAACATCTTGCTGTTCGATGTATTCACAGCCGTTGTTTATTTGTCCCAGGCCTCTTCTTGGAGCTCCCTTCTTCGTTTTATTTGTTCTTTATAGTCCAATCTCAACTTTTGGACAATTAGCCTGCCCCTATTACTACGTGACAGAGGTTGGTTTAGCTGATTCAGGGAGTGGGTACATGCATGGTCAAACCACCATTTATTCTGCACACGGTTTTTCCTCCCACTTGTTGTCATGATGCTATTGTTAACTCCATTTATTTTACTTAAATGTGATAGAATACACAGAGGGTCAATATAATCATCCAAACTTTCTAAAATCTCTCTGTGCCATGCCATAACAATATTTTTTTAACTTTGTCCGAATTCTCCCTTTTCCACTTAATCCTGGTGCCATCCGGTCTACATGGGGTTATATTGCCTATTATAGTTTGGGTTACTTGGCCACTAGGTCCCCAGATATCTAATAGGGTACAATATTTACCAATGCCAATACATAATCAATGCCCCTCTCATCTCCCCCTCTTACTGCCACTACCCGCTCTCATCTCACAATCCCACTGCCCCTCCCATCCCTCCCACTCACTTCCTCTCTTCATATTGTCTGCTCACACATGCTACCTTGCTTTGCCTCCTTTTGCTGTGCACTGGTCAACATCTTGCCCCCTCACCTCTGGGTGTCACTCTCACTTGTCCCTCTATCTCTCTCTCTAACTTTCTCTCACCCCTCTCACTCGCTCTTTCACGCTCTCTTCCCATCTCTCTCATATGGTAGACTTCAGGACTTAAGCACAGTATTTTTCCCGTGCCTTATCATGGTTTCTGACCCTCACACTCTCCTCCTGTTGTTGGGGTGTTTTCTGTGCATGCGTCTGTGGCTACTCTCCCCTTCTTTCTCTCTTTCTCACACACTATTTCTGCTCCTCTTTATGGAGTTTGTTCACCACTTTGTGAGCAAACTACCTATCTTCCTTTCTCTCTAGTCTGTGCAGCTCTCACCCCTATATATTCACCATGCAACAAAGTTACACTGCACAAATTAACTACACACCACTCAATTCCACCCCACACATTTCCAATCCAGCCCACATATTTTCACTCCACACCACATACATCTGCTCCACTCCAAACCAAAACACAGAGGTAAAATGTATTGTCATTTACAGCGCCAGTAGCTCTAGATCTCGCAAATGCGAGACCTATTGCACTGCAGATGCTTGTTAAGGCTGACACCACTAGATGTACCCACTAGGGCGTTGGGATTTGCAGCTTTTTGGCAACCACTGCTAGTGAGAATAGTCTGTTTTGCACGTGGAATAAGGTGTTTACACCAATGTCATGTGGTTTCTGCGTGCATGTCAATGTGTAGCACGTTTTCCCAAAAGCAGGGTGAGGTCACACCATCAGTGTTCATGGCTACAAGGCCCAAGCAAGATGTTATTGTTGCTTTCCAAATGTATGACATTCGTAAATATTGTGTTAAGTGAAATTTGGAAATGTCATAAAATTTCACACTATGCAATTTCATATAGTTTTTTACTGCATAGGAGGCTGGTTCTGAAGGGGACTTCTTGCCCAGGGTCACTTTCTGCTTTGGTCAGTCTCTTGCACGTATCTCATGTGACGTTTCTGAACAAGATACGCAGGTGACATAATAGTAGACCTTGATTTGTCATATTAGGGAAACATCCTTTACAACGCAACTGTTACAACGAAGTACCTTTACGACGCAACCATTACAACGCAACTTTTACAACGACTTGCGCTGGGGGGTGCTCTAGGAAAGGGAATAGTTTTAATTTACTATTCCAACACCTTCCCTACTATCCACGGGGACTAGAGTTTGAATAGTAAATTAAACTATTTACTATCCAGCGCCCCCCAACGCAAGTCGTTGTAATGGTTTGCGTTATAAAACTTGCGTCGTATAGGCATGCGTTGTAATAGCATGCGTTGTAACGTCATACATCCGTCATATTAACATAATTTTGCACATTTTTGTAGAAAATGTACAACATGTCACACACCAAAAAGAGTACCATATCCTACTAACATGGCCCTCACCATCATGAGCTGGTTGTTTCTGCCCCACCTCTGTTCTCCCCTTCAGGGACAACAATGCTGCAAAAGTGATGAGCAATGCGTACAAAAGTCTGTTCATGGAAGGAGATATTTTGAGGTTATTCTGATAGACTGAGAGGGGTTACTCAGGTGTGTACAATCGGAGCAGGTTTGGGAAAGTGTGAATTAAATTAATTGGTAGGCTACACAGAAGAGCTGTGTTTGGCCAGAGCACCTGACTTTGGAACTGGTGAACCAGGTTCGAGTCTCAGCATTTGCTCCACATCCTGTGATTCTGGGCAAATCACTAAGGTCCTAATTACGAGTCTGGCACTCTGAGGACTGCCAGGAACACAGGGGTACGGCTTGGCGGTACAGCCACCACCACACCGGTGGTCCTAATTACAACTACAATTACAATTACAATTACAACTTTGACAGTCGGACTGCCATTGCACCGCAGCAACCTCTAGGGAACTGCTGTTCCCTGTTGGTGGTGCACCGGTCAGGGGCTCAGCATTATGCTGCTGCAGCACTGCCCTGCATATTACGAGTTTCAGGACCGCCAACAAAGGCTGGCGGTTCTGAAACAACAAAGGCCTTATTGGGCCGCCTGTTGCCCATGTACATGGGGATGCATGCCGGAGGGCACAACATGTGACCCCCTGTGTGCATGCACCCAAGTACCTGCACGGCATGGACTTTACAACACATGATGTACAGGAACTGTTTTTGGCATTCCCATTACGGTGCCCATTTTCAGATAGGACTGCCCAAAAAATGCCCACCAGGTACAAGGAAACTCGTAATCTAGCGTGCGATGCACACACGGGTTTGGCTTTGCAGAAGCGGGATGCTGGAGTGGTGGTTCGCTCCTGCACCAGCAAACTCATAATAAGACCCTTAATCTCCCCGTGCCTACCAAAAATTAATGTGACTTTGTATAATGTGACTGATGCTCATGTAAAGCTCTCCAATATCTTCCGATTGAGTTCACACAAAACACTGTAAAAAAAAAAATGCCAGTCTTAGACTCCAGTGTCAGAGATAATGGGTGTGAGGGAATGTTGAGATAAGGGAAATGGAGAAAGAGGGTGGCGTTATGGATAGTGAAATAGATGGGACGAGATAGTGATGGCATATGAGTGTGTGAGAAAATGGTTTAGGAAAAGGAATGAGAAAGTGAGAGGAGTCATTGGAGATTCTTGAAAGGCTGTCGCTCTTTAGAGACGGCTTTTCTTAAAGGCTAGTCTAAGAGCTGAGGCTGTCTTGAAGAGAAGATTTGCTTAGAGGCCAGTCTAGGAACTCAGGCAGTCTCTGGAAGTAACGGCTTTGCTTAAAGGCCAGATAAGGCGCTCAGGCAGTCTCTTGAAGAGAAGGCTTTGCTTTAAGGCCAGTCTAAGGGCTCAGGCTGCTTCTTGAAGAGACGGCTTTGCTTAAAGGCCAGTCTAGGTGCTCAGGCGGCCTCTTGTAGAGAAGATTTGCCTAGAGGCCAGTCTAGGAGCTCGGGCAGTCTCTTGAAGAGACAGCTTTGCTTGAAGGCCAGTCTAAGGGCTCAGGCAGTCTCATAAAGAGACAGCTTTGCTTAATGGTCAGTCTAAGAGCTCAGTGCTAGTGGTGTGGTGTGGTGTGGTGTGGATGGGAGGGAGGTCAAAAGAGCGAGAGAGGCTTGGCGGGAGGAAAAAGATATAATGGGAAGGATTAGTGAAGTGGATGAGAAGGGAAGAGAAAAAGACACGAGTATGGGGGGCAGGCGTGCAACGGCCATTGGGCTCAAAGGGCTCCCCCTCTTCTTCCCCCCGTCGTGTGTGCTCCCCCCGTCGTGTGTGTCAGCCCGGCTGAGACAGCTTCCCAGGCACACACACAGCTGCACCCGAGTACTTCACAGGTCTTTAAATACCATTTACATGTCAACAAAGCTTTGTTTTGTTTTCACCCCTTCTTAGAGCCACTGCATCTCCACTCTGCATATTGCTGGAAGAATAAGCCCCCCTGAAATTTTTAGTAGCCCCCCCTGAAATGTGCCTCTAGTTGCACCTCTGATGGTGAGAGTCCCTTGAGGTGGAACAGTGTGAGTGAGGAGGCGATGAGGAAGAAAACCAGAGGACAGGGTGTGGGGGAGAGATGGGGTGGAAGGAAAGGGGCAGAGATGAGGAAAAGGGAGAAAGGAAAGGTTATTGGGATGGGGGTGGAAGTGAGAGGCGGCAGGAGAGAGAGACATGGGAATGCAGAGAGAGATGAGAGGAAGTGAGTCTGGAGGTGACAGGGAGTACGTTGAGGAGGCGTCTCTTGGTGACTCTGAGACAGCTGACAGGCGGCTTCACGTACAGCGCTAAAAGGTGCGTTTTATTCAAGGTGCAAACACCGCTCCAGGAGCACACATCTAATCTGCAGCTCAAGCCTGGCTACACCGACCCCTGACTCCCAACTGACAAGGAAAGAAGGTGGTCCCAGGGGAGCTCTGTGACATCACGCACTCACACATACATATGCGCACACACACACACACACTCTTGAATCACATTCACCCTCAGACCTACAGACACCAGCTCAGAGATACAGAGAAACAAAAAACACTAATTTCATTACAAGACCGGAGGCTATCATTATGCATTAACTTTAATTGCCACTCCTTCTTGGTAACCACATAGCAGCCTCTTACACTCTGATATATCCCACTCAGCCCTTTCTTTCTGAAACAAACAGAAAGTTCTTCCGACTGATGGAACTCAGAGACTCTGGAGTCAGCGTTTAATGGTTCAGAAGTAAGAGGTGATCATTCAAACACAGCGGCTGTATCCTTACCACCCACTCAGCATCCGCGTGTAATAACGAACTGGATATAATTGGAATATTCATCGTATTCTAAGAACTGTGCAGTCATTGGCCAATCAATACTAGTTTAAAGAAATCTATTGGCTGTCAGAGCGGTTCTTTATCGCTGCACTCTAGGTCTTCGTAGAATCCCAATACTGCGCCAAGTGAGGCTGCAAAATGGCCGACAGAAGGACAAATCTCCACCGAGCTGGATATTGATGAAGAAGGCACCAGAGCTGGCGATCTACTGGACTGCGTAACGTGCTCGGAAATCAACATGGACGTCCATGCTATGATACCCCTGCTGCAACACAAGATTGACCCTAAGCGTAGCATATATCTCTCACCATCCGAGGACTCAGGGTTGCATCAGAAAGGGAAGATGAGATTTGGATCACACTGCAGGAAGTCTCAAGTTTAGAAACATATGGCCTCATTTATGAGTATGCTTTCCTGTTTTCAGTTTCTATTTTTGGTAGATTTTGGTGGTGGTTTTTCAGTGTTTTCAAGTGATTTCAATACTTTAAAAAAACATTGGTTATCAGTGGTTACACATTTTCACGCCATTAAAAACAACAGAACAATTGGTTTTCCGGTGTTTATGGAACGTTTTGCTTTTATTATTGCTTGCTTTCTGCACTGATAGTGCATGGTATATAGACAGTGTACGGACAGTATATACAAGGTCGAAATACATTTTTGCAAATCAAACTTATTGTAGTATACCATACATTACTTCTTCAGTGAATCTTTGGTCATGTGTGCTCCCTCTTTCCTTCCTAGGTAAACTTTTTTTAGGTGAAAAGGCCCTCTCAAAATTGGCACTTGAGATGGGCAACACCAAAACAGCCAGTATACAATTTGCTAACTCTAGCCACTGACATAGCTTTCCATGCTTATTCTGCTGCACTTGAAGATTGCGATTATCTGGGCAGGTTCTGTAACATTTGCATTAAACTGGGCGCTTATGCCCTCAGAGTTTTTGAAGCGGTCAAAAATGAAGCAGCACTTTCGAATCTACGGAGAAGATTCCCTTTACGAAAGGGATCTAGAATGTGTACAGAGTGGTGATAGCACTCTTTTCACATATACTTGTCACTGTACCTTGCATTGATTATTTAAAGCCTGGGATGTTGACAATTCACCTACTATCAGTACTGATTTACTGGAAACTAGGGGCTGATGTATCAGGGGTTTTCACCCATTCTCTGTGGTCAAATGTGATGGCACCTATTGGGAAAAATTCTGATGAAACCAGCCATTTTACCTATCAGTGAAAGAATCAAAAGCAGCTAAAATATCAAATATGCATTTGATATTTCCTGATTCTATACAGTTTATAAAATAATTAAACAAGACCTAAAACATGCTTCTAAACCCTGCAACTTTAGACCAAAGACCACAAAAATGAAGAAATCAAAATGAAGGAGAAACAATATTTTAACGACATTCCTAAACAACAAAACTCAAGCAGAATAATGTTATCCTATCATTTCTTGCTGCTAGCTTGTACAACAAAGTTACATTGTATTGGCCTCTTCAGGAAGAAAAAATGACTCTTTCACTCTCCTTTTGCTTTCTTTTCACGACATTTAGTTTGTGGTTGTGCAGGTTTTTTTCAGTGTTTACATATTTATACTGGTGAGGGCTATTTCCCTTTCAGTGGGGTTTTATCAGTTATTATAAGTTTAAACCTAAAACCGGACAGCCTATTTTTGAGGCATTACGCCGCCGTTGTGTCACTTTTTTGTGATGCTGCATTGGCGTAACAAAATGCACCACACTGTACCCTATTTACAAAGTGATACATCTAGGCAGATGCATCACTTTGGAGAGTCCTGCGTCCCCATGCAAAAAAGGCATGTTGAAGTTGAGAAATAAAATCTATGAGATTTCACTGTGCCACTTCTACGACTACACTGCCCTACAGCAGGTGTAAGGAGTGATGCAGGCCCTTTTACAAGGGACTCGCCAACGTGTAATGACACATTGCTGGAGTTGCGTCTGTTTTGCGACACACGCCAGCAATGCGTCATTACTGCACCAACAGATACATCAGGATTCCTGGCATATCTGTTTAATCATTGTGACATGGAGTGCAGTAGTTTAAATACGGCAGAAGAAGTATGTACTGAAAAGTGTTCCATCGCTGTTTCTGTCCAGCAATGCAACACTCTTCATGAATGAGGCCCATAGATTATTGCAGGCCTTTTAGAATATGTTTGTTCATGGAAAGATGAACAAAAATAGCGATCTCTCCAAACTAGCAACAGAAAACTGCACAACAACATTGGAAAACAACCTCTAAAATAAAAGTGAACAACTAATGTTGATTTTACAACTACATTGAGGTGCAAAGGTGGAATAGATGGACCCAATTAGAGGGACAGAATAAAAATGAAGTAAAAAATAATAAAAATGGCTATTTTCACCTGATGGTATTAATTCACCAAAATCACATGCACAGCAGAAGCGGCATTACACATTTTGACTTTCTTAGAATATTGCAGGAAGTGGCATCAAATAAAATTTGATTCCCATCGCAATGATATAACAAAATGAAAAGTAATGAAATCTTTGAGAGACATAGGATAAAATATAAAGAACATCAAATTCTTAGAAAGGTTGTATCAAGTAGACTAAACAAGAGGCTGGAGAGTGCTCCCCTGGTCTGGGATTCAATAGGGGTTTTGGAGAAGGAGGCATGGTTCGAGGTGTTCATCCTCATTGATCGAAGATTTCAAGTTGGAGAACTCCTCGGACACATCTGGAGGTTGTCTATTTAGGTCTTCCGATAGAAGCGAAGTGCCTTGTAGATGGCTCATGTCTATCTATAAAGGATGGCGCTTGTCACTATGGACCTGCTCACTGCCTGCTGATCGTTACAGCTGGGGTCCTAGGATCTAAGCCTTGAGGAGCCGAGAGTTTATTGGTCAATGACCCCCAATGTATATGGCGATGATGATAAAGAACTGTATAGGGAAAGCCTTGTGACCCCGGCATTCTCCTAAAACCTTGAGGGCATAGAATTATTTTACTTTCATAGTCTGTCGAGATGTTGGCAATCTGTTCAAATGGAACGAAGGACCAGATCGGGTTATCGTTGCATTAAGCGGCTGGCTCCACCTCTATGGAACTCCCTCCCTCTACACATCCTCAGCAATCCTGATCGCCTAGCCTTCAGAAGGCTGGTAAAGACCTGGCCGTTCTCCCACTGCTAATCCTCTGCTTTGCTTCCTTAGTCTGTGCTCTGCTTCAGCGCTGGGATGCCTCCTTGCTGGGGCAGCCATGGGCTATACAAGTATTCTAATCTAATCCAATCATTGTTGATGTTCAGGTGCCTTGAGAGCCACAACATGTAACAGAAAACTTATGATAAAGGCTGAACTTCCATGACTGACCTTTCATGAGGGTCATCTGTCTACTGTTGCTAATGGATTGGAGGTCATGCTGATGGCTACTAGATCTTCAGGGGCAAAATATAAAAAAGGAACCATACCACAGTGAGAGTGATCCATGATGCACCCAGCAGGCAGAGGGAGCTGAGCGATGTTAACCGTTTGAACACATCTCTAGAAATTATGAACTTGTCCCCCCTCAGCATTCTGACATGATGAAAAGGAGACCTCCAAGACTGGTACTGTTGGGAAAGTCAACAAGGGATTTAAGTGCTCCCTCTTCTCGCACGAGCAGAGCAATGTCCACCTCCTCAACCGCGGCCATCTTTCTACAGCATCGGGTCTGAGCCCAGACGTGTTTTGATATTGGGGATACTTCAGGAGAATGTATCTGATCTACATAGATGTGTCTGTGAATAAGCGTGTCTTACCCACAACTTTCTCTTGACTTACTCCTTAACGTGATGGAGTAAGTCACACCCTCTCAAGGAAGAAGGCCTTGATATTGTATGTCAGTGTATTTTTGAATGTTTCTGATTATCCGAAAAATCCAGCATTCCCGGAGTTAACGGATGTGTCTTATATTATTGACAGCTTATCAAGGGATATCTTCACAGGGCTGGTAAAAATGAACACAAATCACTGTAGACTTGAGCTTCACTCGACTGATTGACTTCTAATGGAAATACATATTTTGATTGATACCTTGTCCAGCTGAAAGGACAGCATTTTGAATGAATTATTGATCATTCTCATGATCTGAAGATCAGGGTACATTGACACCTTGATCAGAACGACAGCAGAGCACCCACCTCCAGGAAACTGAAGGTGATCAGAGCCCAGGGGGAGATGGGGAGCTGCTGGGAAGGAGATTGTTTATGACTGTAACAAGAAACCCTCCTCCCCCTGTTAAATTCCAGAACATTTTTTCACCCTGAAATGTATTCCTCCTCAGGTCATAGAGTGAACTGATGACCTCAGGATCTTCCCAGATCCACGAGGAACCTCATGTTGGTGTCATGTTATGCTATTTTATATTGATTTGTGTGGTGATTGTTATCATCCAGAGGTTGGAGGGGGAGGTATCTTGGCACGCAAGATGGGGTTGGGGAGGGGGTAGCTAGCCTGGTTGGGGCCTAATGGACAAGTCATGTTTTCCGTTTCTTGTTACATTCATCACCATAAGTAACAATTTGGATCTTAAAAGGTCTTTTCAGTGGCACAGACACATGTGTCGGTGATCTGCATTGAGCAATATGGGTGAGGGAAGATCAGCAACCTCACCAGAAAAGAGCCACTGAAGGGAATGAATGTGTTAGTGAATGTCTGGATTATTTTCTGGTAAGCCAAACTCCTTCCTCCGGCAGAGCTACACTTCCTTGCTCTTTTCCGGAAACCCCAAGGCTTGCTGACTCTGACAGACGCATTCAAGCTCTTGGCTTCTTCCACAAACGTCCTGATCACAAGTCAGGCAGGACACAATTAACACAACTTGCATGTGTTCATTTCACTCGGCGGGACGGATTACATCAGTTTAGTTCTTTTCCGCACCTGCTTTCTTCAAGTGTCGAAATGCCTCACCCAATTTTCCCGAGAGACTTTTGCCTGCAGCAGAAGCCAAGTTTCAGTTTTAATTTTCTTTTTCTAACACCAGAAAGCATACCAGTCTTCCCTCTGCTAGAAACACCCCGCCCCCTTTCCCTCCCTTAATCCCCCCAACTCCCCCAGCACCACCCCCCACATGAATTTACCTCTTAAATGTATGAGGTAAACCCCATGGAATTGTGAATTCTGTATGGATTTACAGATGCAAACATCAGCCTCATATGGTAATCCTCCATTCCATGGTGTTAATCTCATAATAGCTCCTCGTATTACATTTCAGCAGGATTACCTGTTATTAGAATTGGGGGTCTCTAGTTGGCACAGATAGGTCATTGTGACAAATAGGGACCCTCTCCTCTAGTCAGGGTAAGGGGGGTACACTCCTAGAAAAACCCCTGCTCACCCCATTGGTAGCTTGGCACGAGCATCTATAGCCAAGTGACAAATTCAAAATATATTTAAATGGAGATCATGGTTGATATAGCTTTCATATAAAATTGAGAATGAAAAGTCCAACTATATATAGATAGTCTCAAACAATGAAATATTTTCATTTGATTTTATTGGTATATAATATATATATTTATCAATTCTTTTAAGATTTATATATTTTGTACTCTTTTTGTGTTTTTCTCTTCTGTTTTCTTTTCTTTTCTTATAGTTGTTTTTCAATCTCTTCCAAGCCCTTGGAGATCCTTCACAAAGTTCTTTCTCCTTCCTTTGGCAGTCAGGCAACCACTGGAGGCCAATCCCCCAAGCAGCACTTCAGCTTGGGAATAGTCTCTCCTCAGTTTTTTCAGGCTCCTCTCCTCAGCAAAGGTTTCTTCTTGTAGTCCAAAACTGATCTAATTTCTTGGGATCAGGGTCCCAATATTTATACCCCAAAATCATTTGTACTCTGAGGGGAGAGGGGCCTGTGCCCAGTTCAAAACAGTTCTGAAGCACTCTGTTTACCAGACTTCTCCTTTCCTTTCACAGTGCAGGGTAGGAACATCAGACGCCCCACAGGAGGTGGAGCCAGCATTGTGGAAGGCACGTACAGTCCTGGAGCACTTTGTTGACAGTCTTCCTTCTCTTCTTTCAGTGTGCAGGGCAAAGACATCAGAAGCACCACAGGGGGTGGAGCCGGCATTGTAGAGGGAAGGCCCAGCCCTATTCTGGTCCCAGGTGCAACTCCTCCCTCCCATCTAGATGCAGATCTCTCTATTCACCAGTGGGCTGCCCCAGCCTGTCTCCTGGAATCCCCCAGCCCTGTCACTCACAAACCCAGACAAAGGAATACACAAACTCGCAGTGGCAGGCTTGAAAGGTTAGGCAAGCAAATACCTACTTTCTAAAAGTGGTATTTGCAAACACAGAATATTAAAATAAACGTCACTAAAAGATGTATTTATTATTCTGAGTCCAGGCATAGTAACCTCAAACTTCTACCGTGTTCCCTGAATCTGTTAGGATTATAAACATGTAATAATCTAACAGCCCATTGTGGCCTATGGAGAACAGGTAGCCTTGCAATAGTGAAACACGAAAATGGCTGTAATTCACTATTAGGACACGCCAAACCCATCAGGGCTTGTCCTACCTTATACTTACAATGCACCCTGCCCTTGGGCCTACCATAGGGGTGTCTGATATGAAAAAAAGGGAAGGTTCAGGGACTGGCAAGTGGGTGCACTTTCCCAGTCAGCATGACAGTACCAGACTGCACACTGGCTCTGCAATGGCAGACCTTAGACACATTTTACAAGGCCGCTTCTGTGGGTGGCACAACCAGTGCTGCAAGCCCACTAGCAGCATTTGGATTACACGCCCTGGGCACACTCAGTGCACTGTACTAGGGTCTGACAAGTAAACCAAACATCCAATCATGGAACCACTAATGAATACATTAATTTACAGTAGGGGGCACTTGCACTGTGGCACTGGACAGCAGTGGCACAGTGCCCAAAGCATCTAACACCAGCAAAAGCACATGAGGCAACAGCAAAAATGGAAGGGAGACACACGCCAATGGTGCCAGGTCTAACACCTGTCATAACTTAAAGTGGATAATGCCTGGTTATAACTGTGGCATGCAGACTTTGGTGCAGAAAGCTTCTATGCCCCATTTTTGGGGGAACTGATAATAGGTGCTATTTCTCACACCCAATAAATGACACATTCCTCCTGGCCCATAGGAATGAATGGGAAGGTATTCCTTAAATGCGAATCGCAATTTGTGATTCACAATTAAGGAATAATAAGGAATCGCAAAAAATAGTGCAATTCTTACCTACATGGCATTTTGCGATTCCTTCATAGCGATTCCCTAGAAATCACTATTAAGGAATCGCAAACATGCATTTACCTACTTATGACCATAAGTATCTTAAAATGAAGTAATATGTGCCTGTGGTTAAAGAAAACAAGTTTGGTTTGCATTCTGCATCGTTTCCATATCTTGTCTGTGATAGGTTGCCCCATATCAGCTGTCCAAGAGTCTCTGACTTTAGTGTCATACTGTGGCATTAGTGCCAGGCATGCCCTATTCAGTCAGGATGTTTTGTGCTCCCCGTTACTGTCAGTGATTACTAATGTGAGTGGTGCAAGCTCTTGAGGCTCGATGGGATAAGTTGGTACGAAGTCCCTGAGTGTGCTCTGTATACGGGCCAGGACAATATGATCCATGAATATGGCTGATGAAAAGTGGGGGATGTCCGAACGAGGGAACACGTGCCCATTAGGGAACAAGTCTCCTATGGTATTTATCCCCAGTTGACCCAGAGTGCACCTAGTCAAGGCCTCCAGTGTCAGAGGTATCCATGGGTTGGTGAGTATTGGCAGCGCGGGAGAGTACAATGTCTCCCCCTAGTCCTCCTGAGTAGTTTTTGCCATGCCCAGCAGGTGGTGGATAGCGTTGGGATGTCCTGCGGGTCTCGTGGCATCCCTACCAGTACAAGTGCGTTCAGTAGGGTGGGATCAGCCAGGTCCCTCCCCGGTTTAGCATAGGGGACTTGCGCATCCAGGTGGTACCACTGCCAGGCATAGCCACACTGCGCCACAAGGTAGTACAGTTGCATATCTGGTATCTCGAATCCCCCCTTGTGATAAGGCAGGGTAAGCATGCCCCAGCTCATACCAATTATTAGGAGTGTACAGACCTGTCTAAAGAAAGTGTTTGTGAGTGGGATGGGTATATTTGAGAAGAGGTGGGTATATTTGGGAAGAAGTAGAGGAGTCGGGGTAGTACCACCATTTTAATAATGGCTGTACGCCCAGCCATGGACCGCTCTACCTGTATTTGTAATTGATCCATCACTGGGCCACAGTTTAGATGCAGCACTCGTTCTTTGTCCCTATGTGAGTGGATTCCTAGATATTTTGTCTCAGTTTCACACCAGTGAAGAGGAAATTCTCCACACGATCGGTCCTGCACTTCCGTCACGGGGAACAATTCAGATTTGCCCCAATGGATATGAAGGCCACTAGTAGCGGCTGGAGATTAGCTGCTGGTGTTCTAACATAGAGCAGCACATCGTCAGCATATAGAGTCATTATCACTGGACCAGGTTTAAACTGAAGTCCTCTGTGCATGTGGTCTTTTTTAAAATAGCGAATGAGCGGGTCCATTGCAATTATATAAAGTAACAGGGATGTGGGCATCCTTGCTTGTTGCCTTGAGTTATGGAGAATGGCTCCTTATCGTGGCAGTAAATCGGATATGGACTGATGGCGCATGATACAATACAATAATCAGGGCCACGAAGCCCTTCGGGACGACCATCTTGGTGAGTACGGCATGTAGGAAGGGCCAGTCATTGGAGTCAAATGCCTTTTCGGCGTCTAAAAAAGTTGCCACCGCAGGAGTTGCCGGGTTTATTCTGTTGACTACTGAAAAGAAGGTACTTAAGTTTAATGCTGTAGATCTATGTCGTATGAATCCAGTTTGCGCTGGCGCTATAATCTGCTCCATAAGGAGGGACAGCCTAGTCGCCAGCATCGTTGCTAATGTTTTATAATCAAAATTAAGCAGTGAAAGGGGCCGGTATGAACTGCACTTTTCGGGATCTTTGCAGGGTTTTGATAACAGGATAAGGACAGCCTCTCTAAACAATGGGGGGGAGCATTCCTTCTTCTAAGGCCTCAGCAGGTACATCTAAGACGTGAGGGGCCAATAAGCTTTTATAGGCTAAGTAGAAGGCACCAAAAAACCCAATGAGGCTAGGGGGCTTCGAGCCATCCATGTTTTCAATGGCTTGTTCTATCTCTTCGGCGGAGAAAGGTTCACTTAAAAATTGCCTGTGGGCTTTGGGAACAACAGACCATGGCTATCTCGCCTAAATATTCCTTGATTTCATCTAGGGTTTTAGTAGCTCTTGCAGTGTAAAGGCTTATGTAATATTGCCTTAATGTCAGGGCAATAGCAGCCGTTTCCTCGAACTCCGTTCCATCCTGTCCCTGCAAATAAGTAATGTAACTTTGCCTATAGTGTGGTCGGAGTAATTGCGCAAGAGTGTGACCCGGTCACTCCCCTTTCCCATATCTCCAGGCCTTCACATATTTCCCCACATATTGAGTTTCACGTACTGCCACTTCAGTGTACTCAGCAAGTAGTTCCGTCCTACAGTTCATATATGTCGAGCTGTCTCAGGACCTCCCTCCCATGTTCTCTCTGTCTAAGTTAGCAAGATCTTCCTTCAATCGAGCGAGGCTACATCTCAGATCCTGTAGGATCCCTGTGTGTGTGGAAATGCACACCCCTCTGATAAATGCTTTGAGAACCTCCCATAGGACACCACGTGTGGAGATGGACCCTATATTATGAGCAAAGTATTCTACGATCACTGTATGCAGGTTCACTCTGAAGACTGCATCTCGTAGCACCATGGAAGGGAATCGCCACTGTCTTTCAAATCCTTCCTCGCCTGGTAATTGTAATGGTAGAAGCACAAAGGAGTGATCAGATAGGGTACGGGGTTACCGGCTGTATTGTATGAAACTGGACCTGTGCGTTAACAAGACTTCGTTGTGAAATCTGAAGAATATGGAAATAAAAACTACAGATTGGAATTGGGCTTTATTGAACACTTATCTTTGGATAATTATTGAAAACTTTATAGAATTACTAATATTGTGTTAGTGCTCGGGGAATCCGATCAAAATCTTTGACTTCCATATCACAAGACCAATTTCCACAATGCAGCCTTCGTTCCCGTAAACGTGAACATGGCATCCTGCACCAGAGCAGTAAAGTCCAGATATATGGGGACGTTTGATCCCTTCCAGGTCAGGGTGGCAGCTTCTCTGGCCAGAAGCAGTGTTGTGTCCCTGTCTTTGAAGTTCAGGAGTCTTGTCATTAAGGGTCTCGACAGTCATCCAGGGTTTGGTCTTGGCCCCAGTGTTCTGTGCGCTCGCTCCACCACAAACTTGTTTGTGAATTGTTTGGGCCCAAACAGGTTGGTCAGCAGGCACTCAAAAAGCGGGTTGGTGGATTCTGGGATTCCAATTATGCGCACATTGTTGCAGCGACTCCTGGCTTCTAAATCTTCGTTCTTGGCTGCAACCGTCTTCATGATTCTTTCAAGGCGCTCCACTCGCTTAGTAGTTTGGGCCGCCCCATCCTCCAATTCCGATATGCGCCCTTCTGCCATGTCCAGGCGGGTTTCATGGCAGTCAATGTGTTCTCCCAGTCCATCAAGTCGCCTATCCAGCGCATCGAATCGTGTATCTAGCGTCTTTAACCCCTGATTGCAGCTCAAGAAGTAGTGCATTGGTATCTGGGGGAATAGTCCCACCTGTCGCGCCAGTGGCTTTTTCCACTGCCTTTCCGCTAACCTGCTGGACCTTCTGTGTCTTTGGCACTTCAAATTGCAGTTGCCGCTGTCCTTGCGCATCATTTCCTGTAGGAGCAGTCTTCCCTCCTTGATCAAGTGTCGGGACGCGGATATTGTGCGTTCTCCCCCACTGTGCCGGTCGCTACACCACAACAGGCGTCATCTCTTGAGTGATCCTGCAACGGGGGTTAACGCGTGAGTGTCTTAGTGTAATTTATTACGCAGCACCACTTCGTCATTCACCTGACTTCTGCATGCAAGGTGCGCTCTCCCAGGCCATTGTTTTCCCAACCCATACAGCCCCTCCAGACCAGGTCCCATACAAGGAACTCACTGTGTCTCATACGTCGCAATTCTTGAGCTGGTGGAGGTATTAGTGTCCATACACGGCTCCGCCACAGTGACCTCCCAATGCATCGTAACCAATACCGTTCTTACATGTTGTGTCCGGGGGGGAGCATATTCTTAGCATGCACCGGGTAGCCAGTTGTTCGTAAGCGTGGCACTCCTTTGTCTCCGGCAGTTTGGCACAGCAGATTTCTGTGTTTGCGCTTCGCCAGTGAAAGAGACTGTTTTTTGTGCTGCTCACGCTGTATTTTCATGGAGCGCCACCATTGCTCTCGCGATCGCGATCGCCACATGTTCTTGACTCCCACACCTGAGCCATGATAGACGATCCCCATCCACTAATGGGCTGCAGGGGCAAGGGGGAGGGAGGATCTGCTTACTTGTGAGCCACAGCGGCCTCCAGGGATACAGCGCTCATGACCGCGGCTCCCTCGCTGCAGCGCCGGAAGAGTGGAATCATCACGCCCCAGGCGCCATTTGCCTTCCGGCACAGCAGTGGTCCGGAGGAGCTGCAGCATGTTCTTTAGCCACGCTGAGTGTTCCAGTTTATGGAACGCAGCATTCCGTGGGCATTGGTGCATTTTACAACCGCAGGTTGAGGCATCGTGCATGGGCTTCCAGCTCCAAGCGGCCATTACGTTAGCTGGTCAGACCATGTCCCACCACCTCACATCACAGAGGCTCTGCCTGAGCACACTTACTGAGGGTCTGACAGTAGTCTTTTATGACACCAGACAAGCTGGAGCAAGGGCAGGGAGGGAAGAAATTCTCGACACCTCTTGAGGTGGAAACCTTAAGCACCTTCTCCTACTTCAAAGTGTGCTCCTGGAAGAAATATTGGACCCTCAGATCCAACTCTTCACTACACCTCTGGACCTGTGGAAGACTCAGAAGGACTGCTGTGCTGCTCTGCAAGAAGGACTGCTTTTTTGTTGCCCTGCTTGTAAAAGGGATGACGCTACCAACCAGAATATAAGGTTCTTAAGTATTGCCCGGCGGTGTCGCCTCTTGAACCCACAAGATATTTAACAAATGAAGAGGCAGGCGCTGGAGACTGGAAGGCAGGAAACAAGGTTTTATTTTCTCCGGAGGAGAAACACATCAGTTGGACAGCAGGTATCGTTCTGAGGTGCTCTACCCGCATCTCTGAGGCCTGGCCTCTTATACACAAGTTAATCACTTTATTGCATGAAACACATTCTCGTTAATACTTTGATGTACGAAAAGACATCCTCGGAATCTCCCCTTCAGGTCCGTTCCCACACATAGTTACAGTTGAAGTCCCCACCCCGGTCACAACAGGTGATGATTATTGCGCAGTTGGATATTCCGCCGATTCACGGAATGTGTGGGGTTCGATCGGATCTCGTAGGGTGGGGGCTTTGATCGACCCGAGGGTCCTTTAATGAGAGGAAGCTTCCTACTGTACTGGGGGTAATAAACAGTATCCGCAGAGCCAGGTGGTGGCCTGGGAACGAGGAAGACAAACGGGCACACAGGAAAAAGGGGGTTTGTATCAAAAAGGACCTGGGACCATGAAAGGAATGAAGGGAGGTGTCGTGCTGGGAACAGGATGGGATTCCGAGGCAGAGCTGCGCTGAAGAGGGGTTTATGACCCGAGACATGTGAGGGCGAGGGGGTTGTCAGCATGCGGGGGATGCCTGCGAGGCTAGGAGAGGGAGAGAGACGCGCTGGCTATCAGAAAAGGGCAGGGAAGCCATGGTGTTCAAAATGGCGGCTGTTTACGTGCACGAAAGGGTTCGAGAAGAGCAAGAGGGCGCCGATAATGTTGACGGTTTCAGCCTAACTTTCAACAGTCCTCCCTTTTCAACATATCTAGCCAACTTGCTTACTCAATGTCAATTTTCATCAAATTCCTAACCTCGGTATCATACAATGCCCTCACGCGTTCGCTTCCAAAGTCCATAGTTTTGGGGAAAATACAACTTGCACATAAAGAACACAGAGGTGGCAGACATTGAATTCCTAAGCATAGACCACATATTACAACTACAGGAATCAGGATAATGGTGAGCAGTCTCCAGCCCCAGTTCTTAACGGTGTCCCAGAACCAACCACCAAGCGACCATTCTTCTTGTTCTTGGTGGACTTCTGAAGAGAGTCTGTGAAGATGTTCGATGGCTTTGTACACTGAGGGTGAGTTGTCCGGTATGTATGTACAACAGCTGGACCCAATAATGCGGCATGCTCCTCCACGGTCCGCCAGAACCACATCTAGAACAAGGCGGTTCTGAAGAGCCACCAGACGGACCGCTTGGAGCTCGGCAGTGTTGTTAGCAAAGATACCAGCTGTGATATTCATGGTTGTTTCAACTGCCTGAGTCAGATGTCGAATGGCACGGCTGTTTGCCATCGGGCCCCAGAGGGGGACGAGTCCTTTCATAGCATCGAGTAACTGCGCTCCTGTTGAGTCGGCTTGCTCAATGTCTTTGGCTCGTCTTTGTCTATGGTGATTCGCTGGGGCCACATAAGTCGGGGGAAGGACGAAGGAGATAAAACAAGTGCCCCCCCAGCCTTTGGGGAGCCAGGTGTAGGTCTTTGTGCCGCAGACGAAGTACATGTTTGGGGATGACACAAAGGATGGTGGATCCGTGGAATCCAAAGTTCTGGTAAAGCGGCAAGCGCTGCGGCCCACCAGCTGTGTCCCAAGTCCTTCTACACACATGTGGCCTGTGACGTTGATGACCGACAGGGCCACAGTCAGAGTGGCAGCCGTTCGTTTCTGCAGATAGGAGAAGGGGGGTCTGGTTGGATTGTTAAACACCTGCATTTCAATTCGTTCCTTTTCAGGGATGTCCATGTGGATTGAGTCGCTGGGGGTCAGCGGGCAGAAGTGTGTCTTTGTCTTGTTTCGCCCGACCCCGTGAGAAAAATGCGCTGCGGTTCTGCTGGAGGTGGCATTGTCCTTATAGCTTTCTTGCAGGAGGATCAGCCAAGCAAGGCAGGAGCCGTGAACAGAGAAAGGTGAAGGGATGAATGGTATTGAATGTCCAGTGGCATGGGGTAGCAACCCACAGATCCAGCAGTTGGTGGCATTGGTGGCAAGACTGTGTTGGTGAAGTAGCTGCACGAAAGAGTTATTCCAAAACTCCTTTCGCCTCTCTCTTAGTTGAGGAGAGAGCGAAATCAGATAATGTTCCTTCATGGTGGTAGGCTGAGCGGTGGTTAGGAATGTTTCGTGAGCAGGTGCATGTTCTTCCATAAACTAGAGCGTGGTCATGAGGAGAAAGCAGAAGAGGATTGTGATGAAGAGTACAATTGTCTTTGAGCTGTGGAGTTTGTCTGTTCTTGGGTTTCTGTAGTGGGTATTTCCTGTTGCTTCCATCATCTTCTTATCTGGCGCTTCCATCATCTTCAAGGTGCTCGGTAGCGGGCAGAACCACAGACTTCGTTTAGTTCTCTCCCGGTGACCCTTGGTTGTGTCTAGGTCACCGTTCTGAGATTTCAACTCGGTCCGCGGCCTACTTAGCCGAAGCTCCCTCCTTTCGACGCAGGAAATACCCTTCTCTGGATGGCACAGTGGGATCAGAGAATTTTGAAAGTTCAAGCGCTTCAGTATCCGGATAGCAGGCCAGTGACGGTCGGTCCTTGTTCAGGAGCTCTTCTTGGTTGTCGATGTTTTCTGTCGTGGCTAGGGTCGAGGAGACCTTCTTGCAGTGGTGTGCATGCAGCCAGTGCCGCTTCCCCTCCACACGAAGAGCCGTCTGGGTGGTGATTAACACTTGCCAGGGGCCCGTCCACCGGGGTTCCAAACTCTTCGATCGCTGAAAATTTCGGATCAGCACGAAATCCCCAGGCTGGATGATGTGGCCCGGACCCCTGGAAGCATCGGGGATGGCCTGCTGCACCTGCTGATGAATGACAGACAGAGTTTCAGTCAATTTATACAGATAATCAGACATTAGGACGTCCGGGACGTCATGAATGGAGGTTGGTTTTGGGGCAGACCAGACACTCATGGGTCGACCGAAGACAACTTCATAAGGAGTTAAGTGATGTCGGGTGGGGGTAGAGCGCATCGATAGTAATGCCAGTGGGAGGGCGTCTGGCCACTTCAGACCCGTGGTAGCCACTATCTTGGCCAGTTTAAGCTTTAGTGTGGCATTGTGTCGCTCAACAAGTCCGGCAGATTGGGGGTGGAAGACTGCATGAAATTTCTGTTTTATGCCCAATCCCTTTAAGATGAGCTGGATAACTTCGGCTATGAAGTGGGGGCCATTATCACTCCATAAAATACGACAGAGGCCGTAACGGGGGAAAAATTCCTTTAACAGTACCTTTGCAGTGGCCATAGCGGTGTTGTCACGGGTTGGATATGCTTCCACCCACTTGCTAAATGCGCACACCACAACAAGTACATATTTTAGGCCTTGGCACCTGTCTAGCTGGATGTAGTCCATCTGCAGGACTTCAAATGGGTGGTTTGGGACCCCAAATCCCCCCTGGGGTACTACAGTTCCTTTCCCGGGGTTGTGTTGCAGGCATATTAAGCATTGTTGGACCAGGCGTTTGGCGGAATCTGGGATTTTATCATTGTGCCAAACTCTGGAGACAAGTTCGATCATGGGGGCTGACCCTATGTGGGCAGGGGAGTGTGCCATGGTCAGTATGGGAATCAGGTATGAGTCAGGTAGCAACCATTTGTTTGTGGCTTTTGTCCGCCAGCAGCCTTCGTCATCTTTCACTCCCACCCGTGTCCATTCAGTCAGTTCGTGTTGTGTGCTAGCCGTTTGAATGTCTCTAATAGTGTCCTTAGCGTCAGTCCAGTTTTCTGCTTGTGACCTGGTCACGTACATACGTGTTGTCGTCCTATTTTCAGCTGTCGTTCGGGCAGTGATGTCGGCTAGCGCGTTTCCCTGTCCAATAATGTCCGTCACCCTTTTGTGTGCCTGGCATTTGATGACCGCAAGCTTTTTGGGGAGGAGGACAGCTTCGATCAAGGCGGAGACTAGATCCCCGTGTAAAATGGGTGTGCCGTGTGAGGTCAAGAATCCCCTTTCCCTCCAAAGGAGCCCAAAATGGTGAACCACCCCGAAGGCATACTGGCTGTCGGTGTAGATGTTCGCTGTGGTTCCTGCTGCTAGGATGCAAGCTCGTGTTAGGGCAATTAGTTCCGCTGCCTGGGCAGATCGTTGCGTGATGCGGGCTGTCTCGATTACAGCTCGAGCCGTGGTGACTGCATAGGCAGCGGAAGTGGTGCCATCGGGGAGTTTGATGCAAGAACCGTCCACCCACAGCTCCCCGTCGGGGTCAGGGAAAGCCGTGTCTCTGAGGTCAACCCTACTTCTAGTCTGTTCGTCTGTGAGAGTCACGCAGTCATGTATAGGGTGTACATTGGGATCGTTCTCTGGTAAGGGTAACAGAGTTGCCGGGTTCAGTGTGGTGCATCTTTTCAGGGTGATATGGGGTGCAAGCAAAGTCAGTTCGTATCCGGTCAGTCGTGCGCTCGTCAGGTGTTGCGTCTTGGTTTGGTTCAGGAGGGTGTCAACTGCGTGGGGTACCAACACCGTGAGGGAATTCGAGAGTACGATCCCCTCACTCTGTCGGATAGAGATTGCAGCAGCAGCCACGGCTCGAAGGCAGGCAGGTAAGGCCCTGGCTACAGGGTCAAGAGTGGCAGAGAAGTAAGCGCACGGTCGTTGTCTCGGGCCAGTGGCCTGGGACAGGACGGACAAAGCGCACCCCTCCCTTTCGTGAGTGTAAAGGGAGAAGGGCTTTTTGTAATCTGGGGTACCCAGGACAGGGGCCGAACAAAGGGCATCTCGTAGTTCAGTGAAGGAGGTCTGACACTCAGGGGTCCAAGGGAGTGGGAAGGGGATGTCTTTACTTAGCAGAGAAAGCAGCGGTTTTACAATGAGGCTAAAGTTTTGTAACCACTGTCGGCAGAAGGAGGTGAGGCCTAGTAGGGAGCGAACCTGTTTCTGGGTCTTAGGGACAGGAGTTTCAAGAATGGTTCGGATCCGGTCGGGAGTGAGTTTCCTTCCTTCTTTGGACAAAAGGTGGACTAGGTAAGTGACTTGGGTTTGGCAGAATTGCCACTTCTTCTTAGAGACCTTGTGACCATTTTCCGCAAGGAAGTGTAGGAGTTGAATGGTGGCGGTAACCGCTAATGGGGTAGTGTCGGCTGCCAAAAGGATGTCATCGACATATTGTACCAACACCACTCCATCGGGTAACTGGACTTGATCCAGTTGTCGTTTGAGGGCCTGGCTGTAGATGCTAGGGCTTTCTGTGTAGCCCTGGGGTGCTCGGCAAAACCTATATGAGCGGGCTTTTAGGGTAAAGCCGAAGAGATATCGGCTGTCTGGGTGGATGGGGATGGAAAAGAATGCATTTTTGAGCTCGATGACGGTGAAGGTGGTGGCAGTAGAAGGAATCAAAGTCAGGATGGTGGTGATGTCTGAGACCACAGGGTACTGGGGTACCACCACTTTGTTGATCTCTCGGAGGTCGATGATAAAACGGTATGCTTTCTCATCTCCCTCTCCCTGTTTCTTGATGATGGGCAAGATAGGGCTGTTGCAAATGTTGCTAACCACTTCCTCTACCACTCCTGCGTCTATCAGTGACTGGATAATCTTTACCAATGCCTTCTCGCCCTCGGGCGATATCCGATATTGTGGAAGTTTTGGGAGTGTTGCGTCTGGTCGGACAGTAATGTGCACTGGGTCAATCAACATACGCCCTACGTCCGAATCCGTTTTGGCCCACAGATACGGAGGCAGAGTGTCAAGCAGGGATGCGTCAGTGTCGGTGATGGAAAACATGTGTTGGGGAGAGCAATGTCTAAGCAGAACGGGGTTGTCGTAAAGAAACACTCGAACTCCATCTTGAGAACATCTGATCGTCGCTCGGAAGTGTTTTAGTAAGTCAAGTCCCATAATGGCGTCAGGGCTATTGGAGGAGAGCAAAAACGTGGTGTCAGTGGTGTTGTTTTCTACGTCAAAGAGAATCGGGGCAGACAAAGGGTTAGTGGAGGGCGTTCCATCGAAACCTGTCGATGTTATGAGTGAGCCAGACAAGGGTGCCCTTGGAATCAGTCGTTTAGATAACGCACTACGTGTTGCGCCAGTGTCTACCAGAAATGGAGACTTGGTACCCAGGACCTTAGCAGTGACGTAAGGGCCCTGCTGGTCAACATAGAGCTCGACTGGATCCCTCCCTTGCCCTTGGCTGTCCTATGCGAAGTCGTGGGCGTCCTCATAGTCGGATTGCTGATATTGGTTCTGCCTGGGTCGATCAAACGTATTTGGTCTGCCTGATCTGTCGTTAGTCGTGTCATTTGGGGGCCCTCGCTGTTGTCCCTTATTTCTCAGTCCATTTGCTATGTCCCTGGGGTCTCTGTTTTTGATTATTTCCAGAAGAACTGGGCACTGGGATTTCCAATGGCCAGTTCCTTTGCAGAAAGCACACTGGTTCTCTCTAAGGTCTGTGCGTCCACTGTAGGAAGTCAGAGTGCGGTCCTGGGGAAATGTAGTCTTAGGGACGTTCGTCTGGTAGTTTCCCCGATATTGGTCTTGTCCTATAGTCACCCCTTGCAGTTTGGCAATCATCACCCTCTCTTTCAGGTCCTTTTTCTTTTTCTCTGTTGCCCTATCGTTTTCATTTTTCTGATGTTCATAATATTGGGCCATTTGGAGAATAGCTGTAGGTTTGGAGGCTGCCCAACTACTCTCGCTGGCCTGTAGTTTCTGGGAGATCTCCGATGACAGGCCCTTAACATAATTCTGGACGAACAGATGGTGTCCGGTTGCAGTGGTCATGTCCTGGCCGCTGTAATCGGAGAACACCGTTTCAAACCGGGAGAAGTATTCCGATACATCCTCCTGGGGTTTCTGGCGACAGGCTGTTACTATCGAGCAGTCCACTTTCTTTTCTGGAATCAGGGTTTTTAATTTCTCTACGATTTTATCTGGAAGGTCTAGAATGGATTTCAAAGGTTTTTGTCCTGGTCCCCGTTGTTTATCCAGATCATCGAGTTGTGACCAGGTATGTCCAAACAGCTCAAGGTGGTCGACTTTCCGGATTTGCTTCCACACATCAGCTGGTAGACATAACCCGAAGAACAAGTCGATGTCAGCCAGGGTCATAATCGTTGAACCCAGGGCTGTACCCAATTCAGTATAAAAGGCAGTGGGGTTTTTACGTAGGTCGGGCAGAGATTTCCGGAATGTCAGAATCTCTTGCCGGTCCCAGGGCTGGTAGACCCAGTTGTACACTACCCTTCCTTTTGCATCCTGGTGGTTTGCATCATCGTTAGTCCCTGAACCTCGGGGCGGTACCCAGTAAGGGGCAGCCTCTCGTATTGGCATCATGGTGTTAGGTTGTTCAGTTTGAGGTTCGGTTGCTACGGGTGTCGCGGGTTTAGTCCCCGATTCTCGTTCAGTGAGGTGGCGGAAAACCTCAAGCGGACGCGTAAGGAGGTCCGACACATCACACTCGCCCTCTTCCCCGATATCGACCTTCCGGTACAGAGTCGTTAGGTTCTCGGGACCTTTGTCTCGATATCGGTCCTCGTATGCATTCAAGACATGGTAACACAGTCGTACGGTAAAATGTCGTCTGTGACTCCCAGTATATGAGTTAAACACATCCGTGATGTGCTCCTCACCTTCCTTCCTTCCTATCAGTGCTCTTGCTATCCTGTCGATCCCTGCTCGCTCATCTTTGCTTAGTCTGTTTGTTCTTGCAGGGCCAGCCCCTCGAGTCTCAGGGTCGCCTAACGTTGTCGTTGATGCAGTATTTAATACAAAGGGTTCGGCTGGCACAGAGGCCATGGGGGCCGAAGCTGTGGCGGTACTTTCGTTTGCACCTGGGGGTGGTGCGTGCTGCGCTAGGGGTTGGGAAGGGGCATATGGAGGGGGCATGTAGATGATAGGAGGACCTAACAGCAGATCCTCGTTGGCTCGTTGTTTCGAGGGTAAATCAGGGTAGAGCGTGGAGGAAGTTCTAACCGGACACTGGCTCGATGTTTCCATTTCTAGTTTCTGTTTAGCTTTCTCTCTTTCCTTTATCTCTTTTTCTAGTTTCTGGGCGGCTAGGTGGGCTGCTTTTCGCAGCTCTTTTCCCAACCTACTCTCAGTTTTCTTTTTACGTTGTTCAGTTTCTTTGCGCCACATGCCGAAACTATCAAGCATAGTGGGTGTTGTCTTGTTTTTACCAAGGGCTGTTTCTAGCGCTTTTATTTTATCATCATCGAAGGATCCTATCAGTGGCCACTGGCTTTCTCGATCCTTTTTCGTATATTTATGCCATAGTTTGCTGTAGGCTATAGCGATCAATCCATGCTTCATGAACATGTCCTTATTAGGGGTGCCTTCCAGTGGGGCTGGATGGTCCATCTCTAATAAGCGGTCCGGGCTAAACAGGCTACTAATCAGTGGGGAGAAGACAGACATGACGGCTCGCAACGAGGGACAAAAAGTCAGCACTGCCTATCTTATCACTGTGTGCAAAGACTAGACAGAATATTTCTATTCTACGTTGTTTGCAGGCAGTGAATACCTCATGAATCAAATAACAAAAGACCAATAAATATTCAATGGGGAGAATGAGTAGGTCCGCAAAGATCTGCGTTACCTACCCCTTTCACTATCTGCAAAAAGGGAGGTCTCTTCCCTGTTTGCAGACAGAGAATCTCCAGAAAACAATAGTTTTGAGAACAACAGTTCAGTTTCAAGTAATTATTCAGTGGGGGAGAAAAAAACTAGGCACGACGGCTGCCTTACCTATCCTCCACTGTTTGCAAAGAGAGAGCCTGTTGTTTCTCCGTTTGCAGACAGCGAATCTCCAAATAAATAAAAAGAGCAATACTAGTATTTCCTAAACAATCAAGCAATTATTTCGCAACTTGTCGTGTTTACACGACCTTACCCGGACCGCATGGACAGTTTCTTGTCTTCCGAATCCAGCGCCCGATCGTCCTCTCTTCTCCGTTATCCTCGCGGCACTCCTGATGGTTCCCAGTCAGGACCGTAGATCACTCGAGAGAGGTCTGTTCGGAACCAGTGAAGTTCGGATGATCGGCTGTCAGACGAGGGTCTATCGGACAGGCGCGCTCCCGATCGTTGCAGTCGTTCACTCTGTCGTCAGGACCTCTCCCACTGGATCCACGAGTCGCTGATGGGCCCCACGCTTGGGACGCCAATTGTAAAAGGGATGACGCTACCAACCAGAATATAAGGTTCTTAAGTATTGCCCGGCGGTGTCGCCTCTTGAACCCACAAGATATTTAACAACTGAAGAGGCAGGCGCTGGAGACTGGAAGGCAGGAAACAAGGTTTTATTTTCTCCGGAGGAGAAACACATCAGTTGGACAGCAGGTATCGTTCTGAGGTGCTCTACCCGCATCTCTGAGGCCTGGCCTCTTATACACAAGTTAATCACTTTATTGCATGAAACACATTCTCGTTAATACTTTGATGTACGAAAAGACATCCTCGGAATCTCCCCTTCAGGTCCGTTCCCACACATAGTTACAGTTGAAGTCCCCACCCCGGTCACAACAGGTGATGATTATCGCGCAGTTGGATATTCCGCCGATTCACGGAATGTGTGGGGTTCGATCGGATCTCGTAGGGTGGGGGCTTTGATCGACCCGAGGGTCCTTTAATGAGAGGAAGCTTCCTACTGTACTGGGGGTAATAAACAGTATCCGCAGAGCCAGGTGGTGGCCTGGGAACGAGGAAGACAAACGGGCACACAGGAAAAAGGGGGTTTGTATCAAAAAGGACCTGGGCCATGAAAGGAATGAAGGGAGGTGTCGTGCTGGGAACAGGATGGGATTCCGAGGCAGAGCTGCGCTGAAGAGGGGTTTAGGACCCGAGACATGTGAGGGCGAGGGGGTTGTCAGCATGCGGGGTATGCCTGCGAGGCTAGGAGAGGGAGAGAGACGCGCTGGCTATCAGAAAAGGGCAGGGAAGCCATGGTGTTCAAAATGGCGGCTGTTTACGTGCACGAAAGGGTTCGAGAAGAGCAAGAGGGCGCCGATAATGTTGACGGTTTCAGCCTAACTTTCAACATGCTTCCCAGCTGCCTGCTGTCCTGCTGCCTGAGTGAAAGGACAGGACCGGCATCTTGAACTCAGGATCACCAGAGTCCCTCCAAGGTCTATTTGACTGGCCTCCTGTTCAGAGCCACAGGAACAGAAAAGGATCCAATCATCTTGAACCCAGCATCTAGCCTGCCACATCGGAATCACTGCAGCACAACACATCTGCGATGCCTGACTCCGCAGCGCAACCCCGCAGCTGTTCGATGCAGGACTCTTCATTAACCCCACAGCTCTTCGGAACCACTGGTGCGTGGTTCATCTTTGACTCAGGACTTTGCACCACAAGCCTGTTGTCGATGGCATCCTCAACAATAACAATGTTCTCTGCATCAAATCCCAGCTGCTCCCCTGAACTGAAACTGAATTATGCTCCTACAATGCAGGGTCTTGCAATGCTTTGCAAATCAGGATTTAAACTACTTTGTTCAATGGACCTTACTTGGACCCTGTATCCGGTCCTCGCTCTCTCGCATCGGCCTGAGATTGGGGCTTTGTCCACAGTTGGCACTTTGCATTTCTAGGCATCATTTTTACTTTAAACTTTGAAATGGTATATCTCTGGTTTTGCTGATTGGATTTTTTTTACTTTGGTCTCAAATAAGTTATCACATTTTACTCAAATTTTACTAAATTGGTGTGGGATTGTTCTTGTGTTGTGTTTTCACTTTTTACTTATTGATGTGCTGCATAAACCCATCACACATTGCCTTTAAGTTAAAACTGACTGCTTTGTGACAAGCTACCAGAGGGTAAAGCACAGGTTAAATTATCTTGTGCTTGTGTTTCAACCTGAGGGAGGCTGTGATTGCTGCTTGAGTAGAGTTTCACCCCCTTAACCAGTTGCCCAACTTCCCACAGTGTGCAAGGGAATCTAGCACTGCTGGTATGATGTGTGCTGTTTCTGTTGTTGTGTGGCATGCACTGATTCTGTCTGTGCTGTATTTGCTTTGTGTGCAAGGGAATCTTGCACTACTGATGGAGGGTACGCAGTGCTGCTACTGGCTGTGCACAATTCTGGCTGTCCAAAAGAAGTCTGAATCCTTTTTCACCCTGTGTACACTAAGGATTACACTTGTACATTTCCCCTTCATACTCCAAACTTCCCAATCTGCTCCTCTCTGTCCTCCAGTACTCCATTGATTGTGTCAATAATGCTGGGTTTTGTATAGTGAAAGGGTTTCACGCAGCCTTCTCTGACATAAAATTGAGAAACAGCATGAGTGAAAGCTGAGCAAGATTCCTTGTGGGTGGAAGATAAGATGCAATACTGCTATCAATTTATTACCACTTCTGAGAATTACCCAAGCTTGTAAAGAGCTTTTCAATACACAGAAGCAAACATGAATGGCATTGCCAATGCTTGCTTCCCTGCAGCGGGGAAGATGTGGGTTATGATGAAAATGTTATCAGGAGCAGCAGAAAGTCTGCTCCCCGGTGGGGGGCTTCTCCCTGAGGGCGAAGCGAGAAGTCAATCCGGCATCTACCAGTTGCTGCTGCTTTGACCAGCTGGATCAATAAGTCCACATAATCAATAGAGCCCTTGGAGGGGTCCTCCAGGCGGTTCCTAGTTGTGAGGCTGCTGTATCCAACAGATCCTAGAGGGAGGAGACCCTGTTGGCAGCATTTGGAAATCCCTGGAGTCTGAACTGACAGAGGTAAACAATGTTCTAGTTTGGCTTTACTTTTAAAGCTAAACCAGCAATAAAAGCTGGTGTCTTGTGGAAAAGAGATTTCCCTTTTTCAAGACGGTCAAATGACTTGTACTGAATGCAGTATCTAGAAAAACACATTTATATAGTGCTTTATACCCGAGCTAATCCTGTTTTCATGCGTCCCCAACTTTGAAAGATGAGTCAACTGAAGGAACAAGGGGGCATATTAGCAAGGGCATTATCGCCGCTTTAGCGGGACTTTTTCCCGCCAAAGCGGCGATAATTTTATTGCCCTATTAGCAAGCTGTGGCTAACAACAGTTAGCGACATCTTTTAGGTGATAGCGACCGGTTTGGGGCCCGCTTTGCATGTCAGAGATATTTATCACTAATGACATGCAAAGTGGACGTACCCAACCTGTTAGCAACTGAAAGCAGTCGCTAACACAGCTATCGCCTATTAGCAAGGCAGGTGAAGCAATAGAAAAATGTGCGGTAAGCGCGAATATCGCCGAAACCTAACGCCTGCTCAGACAATTCTTAACCTGTATATCCAATGGGAGGTGGATATTCAGGTTAAGACCCTATTGGCGTTAATGCCTGAATATCGCTGTAATCCCAGCGATATTCATGCATTGAGCCGCTATCGCCGGATATTTTATCGCTTTTGAGATAAACGTTGCTAATAGCACGTTATCTCAGCGATAATATCCGGCGATGCGCGGCGATAAAAAAAAAAATGCGCTAAGCTCATTTAGCGATAAATATCGCTGTTTGTTGCTAATATGCCCCTAGATACCTTGTTTAGAATTGGGTGGCAATGGAAAACCCTCCAAATCCTGGAGAAAGTGTTAAATCTTCTGAAGAATTTCTTTCACTTTAAGATCCCTGGGTGGAGAGAATTAAAACAGCGAGTTCTAGACCTGTTTGTTCAGGATCATACTATGGGCCTAATTACGACCACGGAGGTCCGCGTTAGCATTGTGAACACAGCCGCACAGGCGGTCCGGTCGTCCTCTTACAAGTTTGGCGGTCGCACCACCATAGGACCGCTGCAACTGCTGGGGATCCATGATCCCTCTGTGCTGTTGTAGCGGTCTGAAGCCGCAATATGCTGGCAGTGCTCCTGTGGCACCACCAAGCATATTATGAGTTTTCAAGACTGTGAGCCCGCCATGAAAAGGATGGTGGTGAGGAAACTAAGGGGGCCCTACAGGGCTCCCTGTTGCCTCTGGGCATTGGATGAATGCCGGGGGTGCACATGGTGTGCCCCCCTATAGGTGTACACCCTTTTCCTGCATGGTATGGACTGCACAGTCGATGCCGTACGGGAACAAGCTTTGGCGCTCCCTTGGCCTTTGAAAGTCACCGCTGTGGGACGGCGGCCACACGACCAACCTGCACAAGATTCAACTCGGAATCTGGGTTTGCCGGTCTGCCTACGGGTATGGCGGTGCTGCAGCCGAGCGCTGGCATGGCAGCCGGCTGCAGCACCTCCGAACTCACAATCAGGCCCTATGTGGTTAAGTGGGGCAACTGTGAGTTGGACTATGAGCTTCTTGCTGCCATATGATGGTCTGAAAGGTTATTGTTGGTGCATCAGATTGTTTTTTATATCTGCACATTATGATGTCCTCGCAGAGTGGCTGGTCATATAGGGCACTAGGAGATTTCGTAGCAGGCAAATGGCCAGCAAAATATTTAATGGCTGCTAAGAGCTGGGCAAAACATTTACGCCTTTTTCTTTTGTGAGAATGAAGTAAAGACCACTCCTTCCTGTAGCCACATTGGGCCCTATTCACAGAACTAACTTAAGACAAAAACTTACTACTTATGGTATTCACAGAAGTTAGGATTTTGTCCTAAATTTGTCTTAAGACAAACTTAAGACAGACTTAAGACAGACTTAAGACAGACTTGTGAATCGGGCCCATTGTTGCCAAATGCTTGGAAGAATTTTAATGTGAAATCAATATGTGTCTCTTGAAGGGTCACAGATTGGTCAGGTGAATACATGAATTGCTTTCTGCACTAATGTTATGGCTTTAAAAATGACTCTTGCAGGAATTGGGAACCAATGTAAAGCCCCCCAGGCTCTGGTGACTTAGGGCCACATTACGAGTTTGGCGATGCCGCAGCGGGCCGCCACGCGCCCTCATAAGCTGCACGGTTGTCCTTGGCGCTACATCGCGCTTTATGAATTTGAATACGCGAGGTGCCTCGGTACTTTGGTAAAATGCCTTTTATGCCCGTCCCTTCTCCCCTCCGGCTGCACGCCTGCCAGGCTGTGAGCATCCATTATCTCCGTCTCTGTGGATGCCGGGTAAAGACATTCAGCCGAGGAACATGTTGTTAAAGTGAGAGCTATCTAGAGAGAATGAAGGACATTGAAGGGCTCTGTTGAAAGTGCCTCCCATTACCATGACAACGTGAAGCTGACGTATGAGAGACGTCATTGACGATGTTCAGTCGCACACAGGAATTTAAGAAAGTCAAGTAATGCTTCATATTGGAGACAGCGGCAAATATTGAAGATAAAAATATGTTTGGAATTATTTATAAATTGTTTGAAGATCTGCACTTCACTTGAAGCATGCTGAGTAACCGCAAGACCCGAATTAAAAGCTGACTATTTAGAGGTTCATGTTACTCGGAGCTCGCCAGGGGCATGGGCCTTTGGAATTTTGGATGTGATATATGTGGACGGGGACATGTCATAGTCACTGCAATCAGAATTACTTCCAAGTGGGGCAGTGGACGAATGGTGGCAAGACATGGAATATTGCAGTCAGTGTATTTGATTATTTAAGGGGCGGCCAACACCAATTTAAAGTGAGGGGCGGTTGGCGGGCATGAGGTTTGGGGGCGGATTATGGGAATACAAGTAAATAAACTTTAAAAAACGTACCCGCGCTAACGCTGCCTTCCCGCTCCTCTCCAGCTCTCCTCCGACCTCCTGGCAGTCCAAGTGATGGAGCAAGGTTGCGCATGTAAAGCGACTTGCTTGAATTCAGTCCTCTCAGAATAACGTAATAATATGCTAACCAATATGTATCATTTACTAATAATTGCACTACATGACATTTCTAGTATCTAGGGGAAGCTCGCCTATGTGCTTTTACTAACCGTAATCCAAATGCACTAAAAATGGCTGCCGCAACGCGGGATTTTCTATTGCGCATGCATATGTCACACTCACGTGACATGACGTATTTCTCCGCTAGGTGGGAAACTTTTTCTTCTGCGCACTAGAACTAAGATGGCTCCTCTATGTTTTCACATGCTAATGCTTGCTCGCTGCTTTTACTAAATTGTTCATTCTGCTTAACCCTTAACGCTGTAGTTAAAATACAATAATGGGAATAGAGTAGAGATAAGTGGTATACTGTGCATTCATTTATTCTTTGTTCTAAAATTGTTTCTCTTCTACTTTGCTATTAACTCGTGTTTGGACCAATCAAAATCAAGGTTGCTCCATCTTGGGTTCTGAACTGAACATGCTCTGACTTCACCCCTGTTCACAAGCCATGGCATTGAATTGATGCCAAATCTTGACTTGCTAGAAGATGTGCCTGGGAACTTTACCTCCTGACCCTCGGAGAGGAAGCCAAACTGAACTATTATATTACAATGTTATTGATACTGATACATTCACTGCCGGGTGGAATAAAAGTGCAAGGGAAAATAAAGTTATGGGAGGGAACAATAATTTGAATATATGGATGAGGTAACCTCAAAACTGGTATGGTATGATATAATAATAATATCCACATTTGTAAAGCGCACAATCACCCGTTAGGGTCTCTAGGCGCTGGGGGCCGTCGGGAAGATTAAGCAAGCTATTGCCCAGAGTCACATGGTGCTGGGCTAATCTGCCGCCGGGGATCGGACCGTGATCCCCAGATTCCGGAGTCAGTCGCCCTGGCCGCAGCGCCACACCTCTCCTCATCTTTTGAACAATCAAATTGCGGGAATACACAACTTGCAACATTGGGAGGTGGTACACTGCCCTGGAAAATGGTATATCTAAGGTAGGCTTAGCTAGTTAGATTGTCCGACTTGTCCGAATAGCTGACCTGTCACTGACCCAAAGCACTCAATAGGAGATCGAGAGCAGAGGTGCTGGCGGAGCACTCTGACAGAAGATTTTATAACCCAATGCAGAGAGGGGTGTGACGCTGGCGTTGCACTTTAGCTATGGGTGCCGGTCCTGACCTGTGGTGGTCCTGTCCTGATTCAATTTGGTCCGTACCTGTCCTGATTCTGGTCTGCACATGTTCTATCTTGCTAACACCTGCACTTTCGGGGTTCTGTCCTTTATCCCAGCCCGTGGCCAGGGTTGGTCTTCACACCATTCTAGGTAACTATAAATTCATGTGGGTAGGTCATTGTACTGTTTCCCTTTCCTACCATTCCTTTAATTTCAATGCTTAAAGAAAGTTTCATTATATTTCTATATCATCTTGCTTTGATCATATGCTTTCTAACTGAATGAGCTTTACTAAATTTATATGGACTCTGACACTTAAACTTTCCTATATAAAGTGTTTAAAACGTTCCCGAGTCTGTGGTTATTTTATACAGGAAATGTTAATTGCTACCTATTTGCTTGCTAACTCCCTTGATCCATTAGGACTTTAGGTACCAGTGACTAGGATTGGTAAGTCAAGGGTATAGGTCCTAAAAGATATTTTAACTGGTTAAGCCCAGGTTTACATGTTCAAAGTGTGCATGTATTTTTATGGGCCCAGGTGAGTATGGTAAAACGAGCAGGTGACCCAGCGCTCTATCACAAGGACCCCAGCACAGGCTCCCCACCCAGTACAGATGGTGTTTTCATACTAGCATGAGAGAAGCTCTTGGATTGGTCTGAGCGGGCAGGGCCTGATGTTTGCTCAGACATTGGGAACCTGTGGCTTTTCTACCAACCCTAGCCAAAACAGCTGGGTTGGAGAATAAAAGTGTGCAGGTCTTTCTGACTGGCCTAAGAAGCCAGCCAAACTGACATGCGCACTTTGGAGCGCCGAGCTAGTCACTGCTCCAGTCCTCTGCTGCCAACCGGTGGCAGAGGACACACACTCTTTTTCTGGCTTGGGCAGGCTGGTGGCTGCGGCGCTCCATAGTGAAAAATAAAATAGCAAAGAAATCATTTCATTGCCAATTTATTTTTCACGTTTAGAGTGGCACAGGGGGGGAGGGTGGGCATCGCCCTAATGAAGAAAGAACCACTGGATATTTACAGAAGGCAAAATCACCAAGGGATCTCTCTGTGTTTATTTGGCTTTTCACAAAAAGTTGAGATGTCTCTTCGTGCTCTTAGTATCTGATAACATTTCTCAGCAGAACTGTACTCTTTTTCACACTTTCAGCCTAATTAACAGCAATACGAGTAAATGACATCAAGACAGCCAATAGACATATGAAACAGGTAAACCCCAGGTCAATGACCTTCTGATTTCCACCTGCAGTCCTTTTTGCAGAAGGCAGAGCATCTCCCCACAGAAGGGACAACTGGCATCCAGCCACAGATTGCTACAATAGTTTTACAGACCTTTTTTTTTATAGTGCTTTGAGATTGCCCTTTTTTGTTTTTTTACTTTTTATTTCCTGCTGCTGTCATGTTGACCTCCATCCTGCGTATTTGCCTCCATAAAGTCCTTTTGTGTGCTCCTCTTCTGACGCTGGCGGTAACGTTTCGAAAGCAGATGGTGGGGGCAGCTGAGAGCATCACACACTCAAATTGGCCAAACACACTACAACTTGAACCCAGTTTCCAGAGCCATGCAGCTGCTTTTCTTTGTTCTCCAGTGCCCAATTGCCCTTCAGACCTTTTATTACTTGCTGTTGTATGTATGAGGTATTTCTATAAACCAAACCTAGATAAAAAAGGCAGCAGATGGTGGGTCCACCTTAGAAGTTCACATGCCCGGCTCATTCTCAGTGCACAGGTCCTGAGATGGCATAAATAAGAGAGCAAGGAGGAGGCCTGAACACTGAGTTGTAGTCCCCCATTCTGAGAAAACTAAGAGGGCACAAGGATCCCCACAACAAGTGGGTGACTCCTTACCAGCAGAGTAGCTGGAAGGGAGGCCTAGCCAAGATACCAGACTGGGATATCCACTGGTCAATGAATGGCTGAGGACCTGGCCTTGACACTGATACCTTCCAGTGACCTCTGTTGACTGTTAGCCTTTCGAGTAGAGTGGACCCTAACTTTGGGATCGAAGAGTGTCCTAGGAGGCAGGACCAGCTGCTTCACCTTTATGGCTACTGTGGTATCGTTCACCTGCTAGGATACCTCTGTGGGTAGGCTAGTATTAGATCTGTTCCAGGTGGGCTTTGCAGGTGAGGCCTAAGGCTAATCGCTAAGGCCCGGGTTAGCGGTTGACAGTGGGGTTGACAGATTGGCAGTACTGTCAAAAGCAAAACTTAAGGACAGCCCCAAAACTCTTGAGGTAGTCCAACGTCCCACAGGGAGTAGATTTGGCAGAAATAGTTTAGGCTGGAACTTACTCCGGCAATGCAGAGCGCATTTTCACATCCTTTCCACTGAAGACAATACGAACTGTCAAGAGAATTACAGACTTGCTCCTTGCCTTCTTAGGTAGGGAGGGCCTGTGTAAGAAAATGCCCCTTTGGTCACTCCCATTTTTTGCTAATATTGTTTCTGGTTTTTAGACCCTGCACACTGGGGCACAGTATCCAGTACACAGTATTTGTGATATGACCACTAAAACATGTACAAATTGTCTAATCCCTGATTGGTATATTAAAGTCTCTTGTACGGCCATAGCACATGGTGTGGAAACTATACACATGGTATGGAAATGGAAATATCACCAGTGAAATGCACATTTCATTGTGCTGTTTGCTAGTGTGACAAGGAAAACATTTAATTTCAAAATTTGGAAATGATACTTTTATAAAGGTGACATTTCCATTCCATAGCCATTTGGTACCTGCAGCTTGTCTCAGTGTCACATGATTGGGTGTAGTTGACAGTTGGGCATTGTGTATTCATCCTTGACAGTCACACACATTAGAGAGCTTAGGTGTGCCTGGAAGGGCCATCGCTGAGAGGATGTGAGGGAGGAGCTGGGTGCAGCCATACTTACACTTGAATAGACTGTGTCCTGCCTCCACACTCAGGGCTGCATATCCCCTGTAGTTAGTCTGAATCCAGGGTAAGGAATGCAGGACACCTGTGCAATTCATTGGAAAGCCTCTAGAAACTTCTACAACTTTAAAAGGAGAGACCAGGTATAAATATTGGACCTCAGACACCAACTCTTCAGCACACTTCTGGACCTGTGGATAGTCTTCTGAAAGGACTGCAACTCTGCTGGACCGCTGCTCTGAAGCACTGGTGCCCTGCTTTACAGACAAGCTGTCTGCTGCTCTCTTGCTTCGGTTAGTAGGACTGGACCTGCATCCGTGAAACCCAGGATCAGAAGATTGACTCAAATGGCTAGCTGGCTGGCCTTCTGACCAGAGCCTCAGGGACAGAGGGCTCCACAACCTTGAATCTTGCACCTGGACTCTGTCATCAGTGAGTCTTATCCTGTAAAGTCGTGCCACCCCAGTCCTGGACCCTTGGAAGTGGTCCTGAAGGTGCTCTACCAACCAATCACCTGCATTGGAACTGTGCGAAGTTTAACTAATGCAGGTCCTCACTTTGCCAAACTCTTGTCTAACTAGTGAACTTTTATTAGGCAACCCATCTTTTGAATGATTGGGAATCCTGTAAATCAAATCTACAATCTACTGCCAACAACTAAAAAAGCCATCAGTATGTGTCTACAGTTTTACCAGTTCCTACCTTAATGATGGACCTCGAACAAGGGGCCCCATTAGGATGTCGGGCGGATTGCCTCCGCCAGGGTGGCGGTGGTCACCGCCACCCTGGCGGAGGCAATCCGCCCGACAAGCACTCTCGTTTTTCCCTCCGCCAGATTAGGATGGCGGAGGGGACAGCGGCGGACAGAAAGACCGTCCGCCGCTTTACCGCCGCGGTCGCCTTGAGACCGCGGCGGTAATGGATTTATATGGTGGCGGTGTCCAATGGACACTGCCAGCCATATTACAATGGCACAAAGTAGAGGCCTTTCCGCGGTGGCAATGCCGCCACGGAAAGGCAGGCGGGGATAGCTGTGGGGGCCCCCTGCAGGGCCCCCTGGTTGCCACCACTGTCGAGGGGCACATGGGGGGTACCTACGGTACCCCCCCACAATTGCATATGCAAAGCGGCAAGCACCGTGCGGTGCCTGCCGCTTTGCATATGCAAATGCAGAAAAGCATTTTTAGAATTGTGGCGGGCGGTGCAGAGTGCACCGCCCGCCACAATGCTAACGCTACAGGATGTGCCCGCCACTGTGGCAGGCACATCCTAATTCCCCCCACGGGACCCCCGCCCTTATGGCGGGCGGTCCCGTTCCCAACTATGGTGACGGGCGGACAAAGTCCGCCCGTCATCATAATGACCCTCAAGGTTCTCAAAGGTAAAATTGCAGTTACGCCAAAAACTATGAATGGTCACAAGAACATAGTGCTCGAATTAATCACTACTCCACTTTGAATCAATAAAAAACCTCCCACTGTTGCCAGTGTCTTACCAGTGCAATTATTGTGCTCTTCTGATAATGCTCAATCTGCCTGTCGGCACCTAAGTACGTTGTGCAACAAACAACACCAATCACCTACTATATTCGATAATTTCTAACAAACTCCTACATTCAGCACTAAGCTGCAAAACTTAGTGGGATGTTTTTCGTTCGAGGTCCATCATTAAGGTAGGAACTGGTAAAACTGTAGACACATACCAATGGCTTTTTTAGTTGTTGGCAGTACATTGTAGATTGGAGTTTTTTTCTTTGTTTTACAGGATTCCCAATCATTCAGGAGATTGGTTGTCTATTTAAGTACACTAGTTAATCAAGTCTCTTTTCAGTAATTTTCTAGGATAGATCACTGAATAGTTTAGATTTATTCACCAGATTTATCTCACAGCATAGAGGCTGGTTGCATGCAACATTGACACTACGCACGGATGCTGGGCTGTTGGTATGAGCAGTCATTTTTAGGTTTCGTAACCTGGCGAGGGGCGAAGCCCCTCCCAGATTGAAATCTATTGTTTTTAATAGTGAGGTTAGGACAGCCTCTGTTTCCTATTGGCTAGCTCCATAAATGGAGGCTAGCCATTTGGAGGCAGAGGCTGTCAATCGCGCTTTCTCACGAAAACGCGATTCGGGGGCGTTTCTGGTGCTTTTTTTAAGCCCCGCCCCTTTGTCCCGGGCCGCGCTGCGATTGGCTGCCGGCCCGGGACACCCCCGTGACGTCATTCCCGGGCCGCGCTGTGATTGGCTGCCGGCCCGGGACACCCCCGTGACGTCAGCCAATCACAGCGCGGCCCGTGACCTGACTTGTTTAACATTGCATTTGCAATGTGAAAATTACACTGCCAGTCCCAGAACGCATCCTGCTGTTTGTTGCAAAAACCACTCTGTGGTACGGTGATAGGCTTGAATGACACGAAGCACGTGCTACCTATGACAATAGGTACTGAGAGGATAAATAGAAAATTCAAAATATATAATTCCATGATGTGCGAATTTTTCCCCTCAAAGTGTTTGGCAGTGTAAGTGTTTAATTAAGATACATTAAATGTTAGAAGCACGTAGTCTGAATGGGGTGTACTATGACATGACACCCTTTATGTATCAGCTACTTACACAATCCCTTCCCTACTTTGAATACACGTAGCAGGCCCGCCTCCTGCCTCCACGGGTCCCTTGACACATAGCTAAAATGAAAGCAAAGCCTATGAGAGGAGGGTGACCGTCACCGTAGTAACTGGGCCTGTCCCCTGCTTCCTTCCACGCTCGCTCTTTCCCTCTGGTGCATTATTCGCCCTCTCCACCACTTTTCCGTCATGCAGATTCCGGGGCCTGCTTAGTTCTTCCCTATCCAGCCGCCTGGGTTAATTAGTAGTCTCAGTGTGTGGCTGGGAAAGCAGCGGTTACACAAAAGAGCTGTTGCAGCTGCTCCTTGTTTGGGGGATCAGAGAAGAGGAAACCTGCAGCCTGCGCGAAACAGGTAGGAAGCGGCGACAATGGCGAAACTTGGCACCCGGCTTTCTTTTCCTGCGCTGTGGGTTGCTGTGAGAATAAAACGGGTAGAGGCAGGTCAGAAGACAGCAGTATGCTGGAAGGGATGGGACATATGGGAAGCAGGAACAGCTACTCCTTAGAAGATGCTGAGCAACGCTGCATCCCGGAACGGCGTACACAGTGCGTTGTGATTTTGCAGTTCCCTAATTATTTGTGCCCTGATTGGCAGTTGTTAGTCTTATGTTGTGGGCTGTGGGGATGACTGTTGTTTTGCAAAGACGGCTGTGCTCTTTGTGGCGTGGCGAGTCTGTGTTTACGGGACTAGCCGAGCATCCTCTTGCTGCTGAGCTGCTTCAGCAGAGATGCTGAGGAGCCCCTGCGGTCTTCCTCGGCGCTGGGCTGGGTGGCATTTTTGGCAGGTCGCCCCCTTTCTCTCTAAACAAGCAGCACGGATGGTTTAGAGCGATGGCTGAGTTGCGCTGCGCTCCTGAGTGCCCCCGTGTCCCTACCTTTCTCCCCTGCCAGTGGTGGCGTGTGTGCTGGACACTGATTTCAAGCCTGCGCTGGCCGTGCGTGCACCCCGCACATTTTCGCAGAGAAAGAAAGGTGTGCCGTGGTCCACGCCGGAGACCCCTGCCAGGGACTGAGCGAGAGCTGCCCGGGCGTCTGCTCTTGCCCTGTTACTTGCAGGGCTGAATTCGGGGCCTTTAATCATCCGACTCTCTCTCTCCCTTCCTAATGAGGTCTGCAGGGATCGCTCGCCAATTAGAAATTCTCAAACTGATAATCCTGCTTATTACGGGGTCCTGCCATGTGCCGCTGCCCGGGCTCTCCTCCCAGCGCTCGGTGCTTGCATCTTGCCATCGAGCCGCGGAGCGCGTCCTGCCCACCCGCCCCTTCATTAACATTAACGCCAGGCCAGGGCTGCCCCTCCACGGGGCACGCGTCGACACGGATTGCCTTCCCGGGCTGACAGTGAACGGAGCCTGATTTATCGAGGTGGCCTCCTCTCAGGACCGCGACGTCTTAGCTCGGAGTGCAGGCAAGGGTAAAGAGAAAGCAGGCTGCCAAGAAGGGCCATGCATACTAATAACTGCCCGCGACCTGGCCACGGGCAGTAGCAGGGGACGTCCCCCAAATGAGAGGATGTGGCGCAGCTGCCAGAGCTGCCGACTCGGGCGTTGAATGTCGGCGTGGGCGCAACATCCTGTGATTCTGGGCAAATCACTTAACCCCCTCGTGCCCATAGACAGCGCCTGGATACCCTCACGGGCTATATAATTCTACTAACCAAGGCATATCCACATGCAAGCTAATAAGTAGCAAAGTGAGTTAATGCACCTGCTCTAAAAAGGCGATGTGGGTTAGACAGGTAGCTGGGTTGATATCTAAAGACCCTACTGATGGCTGCTATGGGCGAGTATCATTTTGGTAATAGAAACACTTGCTGTCAGCAGTGCTGTCCCGCACAGTAAGCGCTAAATCCGAGCACGTTTTTCGTGTACATCCAATTCAACGTTTGAAAGGAGCAACATGGGAAAAATAATGTTTGCAAACATGTTGACTAGTCTGAACCTTCAAACAACTAAAATTGTTTGTTTTGTTCCTTAATAATTGATGCCATCTTCTCAGATTGTCTTCTTGCCTCTATTGAATTATTGCTATGTAGAACAGATATTTTATTATCTGCGTTAAAATATTTAGCAAAAATGCATACCAATGGAGAAATTAAAATACTTGTAAAACATTTTGCTGATTTAATAACTGTTTTTGAGATAGACATGCAAACTACATGTCAGACTTGACTAGCAGCAGTGTCGACTCAGTTATTCACTCTCCAAAGATCAGTAACAAATATTTTTGAGTTTAAAAGCAAGTATTGGTATATCGTTAACACAGAAAATCAAAGTAAACATTTTTATACCAGCACTAATGATTATGACACCTTTATTAAAAGTTTTACCTGATGTGCGTTGTTATATGGGTGCGAATATTTTGTTTATGGTGAAAAGGATATTATTTGGTGAAATTTACATTTGTTATATACAGCAGCAAGAGGTACCGTTTAGTTTAAGTGTTCAGAGCTGTATTATTGTCGTTTTTATGAGAGCAAAGACCCTACGCCATCCGAGCAGGCGGCGTAATGCAGAAGGATGGGGTGCCCCAACAAGACAGAAATATTTGAACTGGAGTAATTATGCTTAAAAGAAAATCTTTGCACCCCTGAAAACATTTTCTCTCAAAGGAAACCCCATGTGCAGTGGCATTTTCTTTATTCAGTGTTGCATTCCTGTGTTTAGAAACAGGAAGTGCTCAGCCCAATTTGTTCAGTCGCAGTGCTTTGCAATTTTTAAAAAAGTTGTGGTTGCGGGGTATTGTGCAACTTTGCCTGGGCACTGATAGCGCCTCCTTGAAAGAATTCAAGACATACCAGGGACAATTGAAATGTAAGGGCACGCTCCTCTAACCCATTTGGGACCCCTTTAAGATCCGAAAGGGCAGTAGTTCTTGGCGAGTGGGGGAGAAGGGGAGGCATGGGGGCGAGGGGAGGGGGGGATGGCACCTGACAAGTCCTAGTGGCTTGAAGTTCCCTAAGCCGGACCGCTATCCCCCCAGCAGCCTCTGGAACTTCTCTGCCTTTGACACTCCCACCATCCCAAACCCACCCCCACTCCCCATTTACCACTTAGTCTAAGCAGGCAGTAATAGGATGCTGAAAAGTACCTAGAATCAGTGATAACCATTTAGAACAAGCACTGGCGTTGCCAATAGGTTTCGCATTTGGAAAGTTGGAGCTATTGGTTTTGTAAATGACATTTTATATTTATATATTGTAATTGACAATGTCAATAACGATATATAAATATAAAATGTCATTTACAAAACCAATAGCTCCAACTTTCCAAATGCGAAACCTATTGGCAACGCCAGTGCTTGTTAATTTTGTATATGGTTTCACATCTATGATTGATGTCTCCATCACTGTGCATCTAAATAGTTACATTGTATATACTTTGCAGATTCTCCCCTGACGAAGGGACAGGCAGACACGAAATGCATTGGGCTGGATTTTATTTGTGATTATTGTTTTTTTAAGAATGATATGTATCTTTCATAATGATCAGCAGAAGTGATCAAGCAAATGAAGTGAACTAAGAAAAGTATTGATGCAATGAGCGGTAAATTGTATGTTGAAAACAACAGAAAAGATTGGTTGTATTGGTATATTTTTGGCAAAAACTGGTATATTGTTGTATTGAACCCCCCAGCTGTGCACGTTTGAGTCCAGGTTCCCTACTCGGGACCTGGCCGCTTTCGGGTTTTATCACATGTCTGGCAGACATATGTCAAACGTTGCACGCAAGAGTGAGGCAACACAGAGATTTGCACTGCTTTATCTTCCTCCAAATTGGGTTTGTGTGACCTCATAAATATGATTTTGCGTTTTGCGCCACTGGAGATTCATAAAAAGTGGCGCTCCGGCGGTGCAGGGGCTCATAATCATGCTCCTTTGTGTCAGACTAAGTCATCTAGAACAGATTACTGTCACATATCTCCTTGTTGCCAATTTTTTTCTGAATATTTTTTTTAAATAAATGTATAAGTTGACTATCGTGCTTTTCATGCCTCCCCAGTGACTTCCCCCCCTTTCCTCTGCCTCACCTTGACCCCAATGTATGGGTTCCCGGAGTAAAGTTGTTCCTATTGCAGTATTTTACGTCTTTTTTGAATGCAGGAAGTTCATCCGTTTCCCCTCCAGGGATTCCCCAGGGGGCGGCGCTCTTGTGAATGGCTGACATGTCATTCGTGTGTGTGATGAAAGGCACTGTGCTCAGACAGCAGGGGATATCTCCTTTCGTGCCCGCCTTTGGGTTTTCACTCTTTATCCTGGGTGAACGTGCGAATTTTTGATACCCATACTTACCTTATCCAAACATTAAAAAAAAACATGCTTTTACCATTCATGCATTTACAACGAATTTCGTTGTAAATGAATGCGTGGTAAAAACATATAAAATGTAATGCCATGCGTTATAAGGGCATTGCGGAGTCATGGTACTTTCCTAATGAAAGTATGCGGAGTGATGGTATGCGGAAAGAAAGTTGCGGAATAATGGGTGTTTACCCTCCCCCGGTAAGTACATTGGTGTCACGGCGGCCCACATCTCCAGCAACATACTCATATTTTTTCACCACCGATTTGAAAAATGCACAGGTCTCTCTCAATGACGGCCAGCACCAACATACACTTTTAGGCACACCTCCCGCCACAAGTTCTAGAATTGCGAACTTTAGAGCTGGGGAGCTACGTTAGAATCTCGGCATCAGCTCAACATCCTGTGATTCCACGCATATCGCTTTGTCTCCCCGTGCCTACCACAAATGAATGTGTTCTTCTGTAATGTAAATTGTGCTCATGCCATGTTGTCGAGTTCGCGCTATATAATTTTGCAAGGAAAAATAAAGTAGGGAAACTCGAGTTCACACACTACTGAACGCGCACTCTTAAGTGCATCAGCAGTGCACTGTGAATCGGAGAGTTTCACAGGTCTGTCACAGATAAGAAATGCTATCAAAACGAAATCCTACAAAACAATATACTACTGGCCGGCAGCAATTCATACCCGGATAACGTAGGGACGGGCTGCTAGTGGAAATATAAAAGTGCAGGCACTCCTTGTCCCAGAGTGCCTGTTTTTTGCTGAGAAGTGCTGGTACTCTCTCATTAAAAGCATTGGAGCAGTGCTGAGCAGTGTTGGTGTTCTCCGTTCCAAATTACTGAAGTGCAGGCACTGAGTACTCAACAGTACCTGCCTGTAAGAAACTGGCTCTATATACACGGCACCAAAGTGAGGTACAGTGTGTATAGAGTCCAAGGGTCTCCAGAGGTATGGCAGAGGTTAAAGTTAGATAGAACTTTACTCTCTAAAGTGGTAGCTTGGTCGATGCAGTATCACAGAACAGTGTAAAGCATTTGATGTACACACTCAGTCAGCAAATTAATTCACACACTCAAGAACTGAACTATAGGCCAATTGTTTTGCATACAAAATATACTGTTGTTTTATTTCTAGAACCAAGCAAGCCTGGTACAGGTAAGCATAAAAATACTTTTCAGTAGCAAATTACTTGTATGAACACAGTTCAAAATTGCAGTGTAACTTGTACTGGTTTTGGTTATAGTTTTAAGAAAGCAGTTTGCAACACATGGCAGGTATAGTACATTCAATTGAATGGGCTTTTTAAGTAAAATGCAGTTAATTAATTTTCAGATTACTTTTGCTAACACAGGACTGGATCCTAGATTTAGCCCTGGGATATTTCCTGAAAACAGGTGAGTAAATGAGTTTTGGTTAAAGGTACGAATCTTTAAGGAATATTATTGCATTTCAAAAGTTGACAGAAACTTTTTCACATAGAATCACCAATGTTATCCTATGGGAGGAAATACACTTAGCAGGGCAGTTAGGTTATCTGTACTTTTTCTTACTCAGTGCTGGATTCTGGATTCAGCACTGGGACATTTCCTGAAAACAGTTGAGAAAATGTGTTTGTTTATTCGTCTGATTTTTAAGGAATATTTGTAGTTTTCATAAGTCGACACTTAGAAACTTTTTGGGAGAAAAAGTGTCAATGTTATCCTATAAGGAAAAATGAGTTATCGGTTTCAAGGTAAGTAATCTGTCTTTTGTGTTAGGGTTCTGGGGTTAGACTCAGGGTCTCCCAGGCTCAGTGATGCACTGTTGTTGCACCCACAGCGGCACTCGGGCGGTCGAGTGCAGAGTGTTGAGACCCAATGTTATCCTGTGGAGGATTGAGGGGCTCCGGCTGGTGGCAGCTGGCAAGCAGGCCACAGGGTTGTGGCAGCACAGCTCCTAGGGTTAAGCTCAGGGCAAGTTGGGGACCAAGTTAGCACAAAAGGGGCACACTTTGCTGCCCTAGGACAGCTGGGTGCAGGGTGCTGTATTGACCCTGGGTGCCCTGTTGATTTCAATGGAGATTCTCCGGGACAAAGAAACACTGCAGGCTTGGGGACAAGGATCTTCCTGGAGCGACCAACACTTTGAGGGGTAAGTATCGATGAAGAGGGTTGGTTAGGTACTGGTGGGTTTGGCACACAAGGCCGTGGGGTGTCGGGTGCAGGAGTGCCTTTGGACTTTGGATTTTCTTACCCGCTCTGGTCGCGGTAGGGGGGTCCTCTGGATTGAGGCTGCAGTAGTCATCTGCAGGCTTGAGGCAGGTCAGGGGTCAACAGGTCTCGGGTGTGGATCGCCGGGGGTACCTCCTTGTGGTGTTTGTTCACTCAAATACGGGCCGGGCTCGGCGGGTGCAGAGTGTGCTGGATTTGCGGTTCCTGGCTGGCACTAGAAGCTGCAGTTTCAACATGTCCGGTGTTCACAGGAGAAACTGCCTTATGGCGGGCGGTCCCGTTCCCAACTATGGTGACGGGCGGACAAAGTCCGCCCGTCATCATAATGACCCTCAAGGTTCTCAAAGGTAAAATTGCAGTTACGCCAAAAACTATGAATGGTCACAAGAACATAGTGCTCGAATTAATCACTACTCCACTTTGAATCAATAAAAAACCTCCCACTGTTGCCAGTGTCTTACCAGTGCAATTATTGTGCTCTTCTGATAATGCTCAATCTGCCTGTCGGCACCTAAGTACGTTGTGCAACAAACAACACCAATCACCTACTATATTCGATAATTTCTAACAAACTCCTACATTCAGCACTAAGCTGCAAAACTTAGTGGGATGTTTTTCGTTCGAGGTCCATCATTAAGGTAGGAACTGGTAAAACTGTAGACACATACCAATGGCTTTTTTAGTTGTTGGCAGTACATTGTAGATTGGAGTTTTTTTCTTTGTTTTACAGGATTCCCAATCATTCAGGAGATTGGTTGTCTATTTAAGTACACTAGTTAATCAAGTCTCTTTTCAGTAATTTTCTAGGATAGATCACTGAATAGTTTAGATTTATTCACCAGATTTATCTCACAGCATAGAGGCTGGTTGCATGCAACATTGACACTACGCACGGATGCTGGGCTGTTGGTATGAGCAGTCATTTTTAGGTTTCGTAACCTGGCGAGGGGCGAAGCCCCTCCCAGATTGAAATCTATTGTTTTTAATAGTGAGGTTAGGACAGCCTCTGTTTCCAATTGGCTAGCTCCATAAATGGAGGCTAGCCATTTGGAGGCAGAGGCTGTCAATCGCGCTTTCTCACGAAAACGCGATTCGGGGGCGTTTCTGGTGCTTTTTTTAAGCCCCGCCCCTTTGTCCCGGGCCGCGCTGCGATTGGCTGCCGGCCCGGGACACCCCCGTGACGTCATTCCCGGGCCGCGCTGTGATTGGCTGCCGGCCCGGGACACCCCCGTGACGTCAGCCAATCACAGCGCGGCCCGGGACCTGACTTGTTTAACATTGCATTTGCAATGTGAAAATTACACTGCCAGTGCCAGAACGCATCCTGCTGTTTGTTGCAAAAACCACTCTGTGGTACGGTGATAGGCTTGAATGACACGAAGCACGTGCTACCTATGACAATAGGTACTGAGAGGATAAATAGAAAATTCAAAATATATAATTCCATGATGTGCGAATTTTTCCCCTCAAAGTGTTTGGCAGTGTAAGTGTTTAATTAAGATACATTAAATGTTAGAAGCACGTAGTCTGAATGGGGTGTACTATGACATGACACCCTTTATGTATCAGCTACTTACACAATCCCTTCCCTACTTTGAATACACGTAGCAGGCCCGCCTCCTGCCTCCACGGGTCCCTTGACACATAGCTAAAATGAAAGCAAAGCCTATGAGAGGAGGGTGACCGTCACCGTAGTAACTGGGCCTGTCCCCTGCTTCCTTCCACGCTCGCTCTTTCCCTCTGGTGCATTATTCGCCCTCTCCACCACTTTTCCGTCATGCAGATTCCGGGGCCTGCTTAGTTCTTCCCTATCCAGCCGCCTGGGTTAATTAGTAGTCTCAGTGTGTGGCTGGGAAAGCAGCGGTTACACAAAAGAGCTGTTGCAGCTGCTCCTTGTTTGGGGGATCAGAGAAGAGGAAACCTGCAGCCTGCGCGAAACAGGTAGGAAGCGGCGACAATGGCGAAACTTGGCACCCGGCTTTCTTTTCCTGCGCTGTGGGTTGCTGTGAGAATAAAACGGGTAGAGGCAGGTCAGAAGACAGCAGTATGCTGGAAGGGATGGGACATATGGGAAGCAGGAACAGCTACTCCTTGGAAGATGCTGAGCAACGCTGCATCCCGGAACGGCGTACACAGTGCGTTGTGATTTTGCAGTTCCCTAATTATTTGTGCCCTGATTGGCAGTTGTTAGTCTTATGTTGTGGGCTGTGGGGATGACTGTTGTTTTGCAAAGACGGCTGTGCTCTTTGTGGCGTGGCGAGGCTGTGTTTACGGGACTAGCCGAGCATCCTCTTGCTGCTGAGCTGCTTCAGCAGAGATGCTGAGGAGCCCCTGCGGTCTTCCTCGGCGCTGGGCTGGGTGGCATTTTTGGCAGGTCGCCCCCTTTCTCTCTAAACAAGCAGCACGGATGGTTTAGAGCGATGGCTGAGTTGCGCTGCGCTCCTGAGTGCCCCCGTGTCCCTACCTTTCTCCCCTGCCAGTGGTGGCGTGTGTGCTGGACACTGATTTCAAGCCTGCGCTGGCCGTGCGTGCACCCCGCACATTTTCGCAGAGAAAGAAAGGTGTGCCGTGGTCCACGCCGGAGACCCCTGCCAGGGACTGAGCGAGAGCTGCCCGGGCGTCTGCTCTTGCCCTGTTACTTGCAGGGCTGAATTCGGGGCCTTTAATCATCCGACTCTCTCTCTCCCTTCCTAATGAGGTCTGCAGGGATCGCTCGCCAATTAGAAATTCTCAAACTGATAATCCTGCTTATTACGGGGTCCTGCCATGTGCCGCTGCCCGGGCTCTCCTCCCAGCGCTCGGTGCTTGCATCTTGCCATCGAGCCGCGGAGCGCGTCCTGCCCACCCGCCCCTTCATTAACATTAACGCCAGGCCAGGGCTGCCCCTCCACGGGGCACGCGTCGACACGGATTGCCTTCCCGGGCTGACAGTGAACGGAGCCTGATTTATCGAGGTGGCCTCCTCTCAGGACCGCGACGTCTTAGCTCGGAGTGCAGGCAAGGGTAAAGAGAAAGCAGGCTGCCAAGAAGGGCCATGCATACTAATAACTGCCCGCGACCTGGCCACGGGCAGTAGCAGGGGACGTCCCCCAAATGAGAGGATGTGGCGCAGCTGCCAGAGCTGCCGACTCGGGCGTTGAATGTCGGCGTGGGCGCAACATCCTGTGATTCTGGGCAAATCACTTAACCCCCTCGTGCCCATAGACAGCGCCTGGATACCCTCACGGGCTATATAATTCTACTAACCAAGGCATATCCACATGCAAGCTAATAAGTAGCAAAGTGAGTTAATGCACCTGCTCTAAAAAGGCGATGTGGGTTAGACAGGTAGCTGGGTTGATATCTAAAGACCCTACTGATGGCTGCTATGGGCGAGTATCATTTTGGTAATAGAAACACTTGCTGTCAGCAGTGCTGTCCCGCACAGTAAGCGCTAAATCCGAGCACGTTTTTCGTGTACATCCAATTCAACGTTTGAAAGGAGCAACATGGGAAAAATAATGTTTGCAAACATGTTGACTAGTCTGAACCTTCAAACAACTAAAATTGTTTGTTTTGTTCCTTAATAATTGATGCCATCTTCTCAGATTGTCTTCTTGCCTCTATTGAATTATTGCTATGTAGAACAGATATTTTATTATCTGCGTTAAAATATTTAGCAAAAATGCATACCAATGGAGAAATTAAAATACTTGTAAAACATTTTGCTGATTTAATAACTGTTTTTGAGATAGACATGCAAACTACATGTCAGACTTGACTAGCAGCAGTGTCGACTCAGTTATTCACTCTCCAAAGATCAGTAACAAATATTTTTGAGTTTAAAAGCAAGTATTGGTATATCGTTAACACAGAAAATCAAAGTAAACATTTTTATACCAGCACTAATGATTATGACACCTTTATTAAAAGTTTTACCTGATGTGCGTTGTTATATGGGTGCGAATATTTTGTTTATGGTGAAAAGGATATTATTTGGTGAAATTTACATTTGTTATATACAGCAGCAAGAGGTACCGTTTAGTTTAAGTGTTCAGAGCTGTATTATTGTCGTTTTTATGAGAGCAAAGACCCTACGCCATCCGAGCAGGCGGCGTAATGCAGAAGGATGGGGTGCCCCAACAAGACAGAAATATTTGAACTGGAGTAATTATGCTTAAAAGAAAATCTTTGCACCCCTGAAAACATTTTCTCTCAAAGGAAACCCCATGTGCAGTGGCATTTTCTTTATTCAGTGTTGCATTCCTGTGTTTAGAAACAGGAAGTGCTCAGCCCAATTTGTTCAGTCGCAGTGCTTTGCAATTTTTAAAAAAGTTGTGGTTGCGGGGTATTGTGCAACTTTGCCTGGGCACTGATAGCGCCTCCTTGAAAGAATTCAAGACATACCAGGGACAATTGAAATGTAAGGGCACGCTCCTCTAACCCATTTGGGACCCCTTTAAGATCCGAAAGGGCAGTAGTTCTTGGCGAGTGGGGGAGAAGGGGAGGCATGGGGGCGAGGGGAGGGGGGGATGGCACCTGACAAGTCCTAGTGGCTTGAAGTTCCCTAAGCCGGACCGCTATCCCCCCAGCAGCCTCTGGAACTTCTCTGCCTTTGACACTCCCACCATCCCAAACCCACCCCCACTCCCCATTTACCACTTAGTCTAAGCAGGCAGTAATAGGATGCTGAAAAGTACCTAGAATCAGTGATAACCATTTAGAACAAGCACTGGCGTTGCCAATAGGTTTCGCATTTGGAAAGTTGGAGCTATTGGTTTTGTAAATGACATTTTATATTTATATATTGTAATTGACAATGTCAATAACGATATATAAATATAAAATGTCATTTACAAAACCAATAGCTCCAACTTTCCAAATGCGAAACCTATTGGCAACGCCAGTGCTTGTTAATTTTGTATATGGTTTCACATCTATGATTGATGTCTCCATCACTGTGCATCTAAATAGTTACATTGTATATACTTTGCAGATTCTCCCCTGACGAAGGGACAGGCAGACACGAAATGCATTGGGCTGGATTTTATTTGTGATTATTGTTTTTTTAAGAATGATATGTATCTTTCATAATGATCAGCAGAAGTGATCAAGCAAATGAAGTGAACTAAGAAAAGTATTGATGCAATGAGCGGTAAATTGTATGTTGAAAACAACAGAAAAGATTGGTTGTATTGGTATATTTTTGGCAAAAACTGGTATATTGTTGTATTGAACCCCCCAGCTGTGCACGTTTGAGTCCAGGTTCCCTACTCTGGACCTGGCCGCTTTCGGGTTTTATCACATGTCTGGCAGACATATGTCAAACGTTGCACGCAAGAGTGAGGCAACACAGAGATTTGCACTGCTTTATCTTCCTCCAAATTGGGTTTGTGTGACCTCATAAATATGATTTTGTGTTTTGCGCCACTGGAGCTTCATAAAAAGTGGCGCTCCGGCGGTGCAGGGGCTCATAATCATGCTCCTTTGTGTCAGACTAAGTCATCTAGAACAGATTACTGTCACATATCTCCTTGTTGCCAATTTTTTTCTGAATATTTTTTTTAAATAAATGTATAAGTTGACTATCGTGCTTTTCATGCCTCCCCAGTGACTTCCCCCCCTTTCCTCTGCCTCACCTTGACCCCAATGTATGGGTTCCCGGAGTAAAGTTGTTCCTATTGCAGTATTTTACGTCTTTTTTGAATGCAGGAAGTTCATCCGTTTCCCCTCCAGGGATTCCCCAGGGGGCGGCGCTCTTGTGAATGGCTGACATGTCATTCGTGTGTGTGATGAAAGGCACTGTGCTCAGACAGCAGGGGATATCTCCTTTCGTGCCCGCCTTTGGGTTTTCACTCTTTATCCTGGGTGAACGTGCGAATTTTTGATACCCATACTTACCTTATCCAAACATTAAAAAAAAACATGCTTTTACCATTCATGCATTTACAACGAATTTCGTTGTAAATGAATGCGTGGTAAAAACATATAAAATGTAATGCCATGCGTTATAAGGGCATTGCGGAGTCATGGTACTTTCCTAATGAAAGTATGCGGAGTGATGGTATGCGGAAAGAAAGTTGCGGAATAATGGGTGTTTACCCTCCCCCGGTAAGTACATTGGTGTCACGGCGGCCCACATCTCCAGCAACATACTCATATTTTTTCACCACCGATTTGAAAAATGCACAGGTCTCTCTCAATGACGGCCAGCACCAACATACACTTTTAGGCACACCTCCCGCCACAAGTTCTAGAATTGCGAACTTTAGAGCTGGGGAGCTACGTTAGAATCTCGGCATCAGCTCAACATCCTGTGATTCCACGCAAATCGCTTTGTCTCCCCGTGCCTACCACAAATGAATGTGTTCTTCTGTAATGTAAATTGTGCTCATGCCATGTTGTCGAGTTCGCGCTATATAATATTGCAAGGAAAAATAAAGTAGGGAAACTCGAGTTCACACACTACTGAACGCGCACTCTTAAGTGCATCAGCAGTGCACTGTGAATCGGAGAGTTTCACAGGTCTGTCACAGATAAGAAATGCTATCAAAACGAAATCCTACAAAACAATATACTACTGGCCGGCAGCAATTCATACCCGGATAACGTAGGGACGGGCTGCTAGTGGAAATATAAAAGTGCAGGCACTCCTTGTCCCAGAGTGCCTGTTTTTTGCTGAGAAGTGCTGGTACTCTCTCATTAAAAGCATTGGAGCAGTGCTGAGCAGTGTTGGTGTTCTCCGTTCCAAATTACTGAAGTGCAGGCACTGAGTACTCAACAGTACCTGCCTGTAAGAAACTGGCTCTATATACACGGCACCAAAGTGAGGTACAGTGTGTATAGAGTCCAAGGGTCTCCAGAGGTATGGCAGAGGTTAAAGTTAGATAGAACTTTACTCTCTAAAGTGGTAGCTTGGTCGATGCAGTATCACAGAACAGTGTAAAGCATTTGATGTACACACTCAGTCAGCAAATTAATTCACACACTCAAGAACTGAACTATAGGCCAATTGTTTTGCATACAAAATATACTGTTGTTTTATTTCTAGAACCAAGCAAGCCTGGTACAGGTAAGCATAAAAATACTTTTCAGTAGCAAATTACTTGTATGAACACAGTTCAAAATTGCAGTGTAACTTGTACTGGTTTTGGTTATAGTTTTAAGAAAGCAGTTTGCAACACATGGCAGGTATAGTACATTCAATTGAATGGGCTTTTTAAGTAAAATGCAGTTAATTAATTTTCAGATTACTTTTGCTAACACAGGACTGGATCCTAGATTTAGCATTGGGATATTTCCTGAAAACAGGTGAGTAAATGAGTTTTGGTTAAAGGTACGAATCTTTAAGGAATATTATTGCATTTCAAAAGTTGACAGAAACTTTTTCACATAGAATCACCAATGTTATCCTATGGGAGGAAATACACTTAGCAGGGCAGTTAGGTTATCTGTACTTTTTCTTACTCAGTGCTGGATTCTGGATTCAGCACTGGGACATTTCCTGAAAACAGTTGAGAAAATGTGTTTGTTTATTCGTCTGATTTTTAAGGAATATTTGTAGTTTTCATAAGTCGACACTTAGAAACTTTTTGGGAGAAAAAGTGTCAATGTTATCCTATAAGGAAAAATGAGTTATCGGTTTCAAGGTAAGTAATCTGTCTTTTGTGTTAGGGTTCTGGGGTTAGACTCAGGGTCTCCCAGGCTCAGTGATGCACTGTTGTTGCACCCACAGCGGCACTCGGGCGGTCGAGTGCAGAGTGTTGAGACCCAATGTTATCCTGTGGAGGATTGAGGGGCTCCGGCTGGTGGCAGCTGGCAAGCAGGCCACAGGGTTGTGGCAGCACAGCTCCTAGGGTTAAGCTCAGGGCAAGTTGGGGACCAAGTTAGCACAAAAGGGGCACACTTTGCTGCCCTAGGACAGCTGGGTGCAGGGTGCTGTATTGACCCTGGGTGCCCTGTTGATTTCAATGGAGATTCTCCGGGACAAAGAAACACTGCAGGCTTGGGGACAAGGATCTTCCTGGAGCGACCAACACTTTGAGGGGTAAGTATCGATGAAGAGGGTTGGTTAGGTACTGGTGGGTTTGGCACACAAGGCCGTGGGGTGTCGGGTGCAGGAGTGCCTTTGGACTTTGGATTTTCTTACCCGCTCTGGTCGCGGTAGGGGGGTCCTCTGGATTGAGGCTGCAGTAGTCATCTGCAGGCTTGAGGCAGGTCAGGGGTCAACAGGTCTCGGGTGTGGATCGCCGGGGGTACCTCCTTGTGGTGTTTGTTCACTCAAATACGGGCCGGGCTCGGCGGGTGCAGAGTGTGCTGGATTTGCGGTTCCTGGCTGGCACTAGAAGCTGCAGTTTCAACATGTCCGGTGTTCACAGGAGAAACTGCTTGGAAAGTGAACGGTGATGGATTAAACCCATATCTTTTCACTGGGTGTGAGTGTTTGATTGGTTCAGTGCTCCGTCCATCACCACCCCTTTTTGTACCGATTTGTTTGCCATAAGTTGGCAGGGTATGCTCAGACGTGAGTCCCTTGCTCACTTTGCCACTGGATTCAAGCAAGCCTGGCTGAAGACGACTGTAATGCCAGAAACCGGTCCTAGGAAGCTTGTTTCCGATCCAGGGAAGGCATGGCTTGGCAGTTTGGGCTGGACTGTTCCCATGAGGCACAGGGTCAGACTGATTTGCATATGGCCATGTCTGAACTGGGGTGGCAGAGTGGGCTAAAGAACGGTGATTTATTAAACCCAGATCTGTTGACTGGGTGTGAGTGTTTGATTGGTTCAGATGCTCCGTCCATCACCACCCCCTTTTGTACCGCTTGGAAAGTGAATGCAGGCAGGTCCTCCGCGGTTTTTGAGGTTGCTTGCTGCATACATGCTGGGGTTTCGCAGGAGCAGGTTCGAGGGGAGACAGGCCTGTAGGGTTGGGGCCAAGTCAGTGGGTGTCATCCTCTTGTTAGCTCTGCACGGCTTTCCATCCTTCTTCTTTATTTGTTGTTGCTGGATCTGAGGAAGGAAGGTTCAGGGTGCCCCTAAATACTAATTTTAGGGGTGTTACAGGTAGGTAAAGGTCAAGGACCAATGGGTCCCTTCCCTAGGGTGGGTAAACCCCCTATTCTGCCACCCTCCATGGGAGGGGGCAGGAGCCTGTCCCTGGTTGGCTGGGTCCTCCCATCCTCAAGATGGCGGGGACTTGAGGTTGTGCTTCAACTCGCCTCCCCCACTTTAGGGGTGGAGTTGGCAGGGGTAGGCACACCTCTCTTCCTCACTATGTTTTTCCTGCTGGGTCTCCCGCCCAAAGTGGGGGGTAGAACCAGTGGGGACCAGTTGCTGAGTACAGCAAGTGGTCTGGAGATGCTCACAAAGGCGGCATGCCTTTGAAGCTTCTCCTTCGTGAACCCTGCCCATCCTGGGGAGGAGGCTTGCACCTCGCCCCAGGATGTGCATTGTTTCAGGCCCTCGAGAGCAGCAAGCTCTCGACCCAGGGGTCGAGAAACATGTCTGGTGGTGGCAGCCTAGGCAGCCACTCATTCAGGTCACTGGGAGTTGGTAGAGTTTCAGGGGGCATCCCTAAGATGCCCTCTGTCGTGCATTTTACATTAAATCCCACACTGGCATCAGTTTGGGTTTAATGTGCTGAGAAGTTTGATACCAAACTTCTCAGTCTTCAGTGTAGCCATTATGGTGCTGTGGAGTTCGTAATGACAACCTCCCAGCACCATATACTCTTAATGGCAGCACTGCACTTACAGGACCCAGGAATGGACCTGGGTATTGTAGGGGTACAGGGCTCATGCACCTGTACCCTCACCACTGGCATAGGGCACCCAGCTAGAGGGGTGACTGATGTATGCCAGGGCAGTGTTTTGTGGGCATGGCACATGGGGATGTTTGCCATGTCGACTGTTTGTTTTGTTCTGCACCAAGACACGCAGCCTGCAAAGGCAGTGTGTGTGTGTCAGAGTACAGGACCGCTACGGGTGGCACAATAAGTGCTGCAGCCCTTAGGGGCCTTCTCTGGTCACAGTGCCCTGGGTACCTATGGTACCATATACCAGGGGCTGACATGTGGCCAGAGATGCCAATTGGGTTTAGGCTTCAAGGCAGGTTTAGGGAAGGAACACAAGCCCTGGTTACCTGATTGGCAGGAGCCCAGGGCACACTCAGTCAAAGCACATCAGCAATTTAGCAAACAGTGGTGTCATATCATGCAAGAAAGAGGGCACTTTCTCACACTGCCCATTCAAAGCACTGGCACTGCTGCTGAGATCTTCCTGTGCCAACAATATTTTGGGGATTATGACTGGCACTGAGTGCAGTTCCAGGAGTGTTCTGTGTCCACTCACAGTTTTGCCTCATAAACTAAAACAGAGGGAGAATGTGCCTGCTGCAAAGCACCCTGCATAACACGCAGATCAGAGATTTGTAATTTATGCAGATAGGTTAGTGGGTTACTGATTTTGACACCGAAACCCTTTTGTTACTTCCCATTTATAAATTGCATTCCTAATTTAACACATCTCCGATCCGCTCCCCCAGTGCTGGAGGTCTCCTGGGCCTTGACACTTGCTTGTGCTGCCCGTTCCTGTAAATCAGTGAGTTAGCAATTTACCCCCAGCCTTTCCTGTACCGCAGCAACTTAGCCAGTGTATTCGTAGCCTTATTGTGCAGCTTTTGTTAAACCTTTTCCTTTCAGATACGACAGCGCTCATTCCCCTCAGTGAGATAACCAGTGTATTCGTAGCCTTTATGTGCTGCTGGGGGGGGGTATCACCCCACTGCTCTTTGAGCAGCAAAAATACAATTATAATTACACAGTTATTATCATTTTATTTTTTGCCGGTTCGCGCAGGGTTAGGGCGGGCCTGGAGGAACAGGGGGCGGAGAAGTTTACACACTCCAAGTGTGCATGACTCCTTGGCTGTCCGTCTTGGCCCAGCCAAACAGTCATGCGCACTTTGCCTGTTCCCCATTAGGCTGTGTTACACAGCCTGGTGAGGAACATGCCCACGCCCCCGTTCACATCTGAGCTCTGATCCATGGCACTTACATCAATCACAGCACTGCATTGCAGCATTGTAATTTCCTTATGAGAGCCAATCACAATGCTGCATTGCAGCAGCATTGTGATTGGCTTTGGGAAGACTGGGTGCTTTCTGGTTCCGGGACTAGCGAACGGCGGAAGAGGTAATCCTGTAATATCAAATTAAAGGACACCACACAAGTTATATATTATAAAAATATATTTATTTATTCTTAGAATAATCCCCTGTACTCTTTATGAGTATAGAAGCACAAGCGTTTAAACAAAAGCACAGTATAACATATGAAAGTTGCACAATTATGGATAGGGCCGGTGGCAACTCAAACCATATATCAAAAAAGTGGTAAAAGTATCACTATTCGATCAGTGGTAAGGCCTAGGGCCTTGGGAATCGCTGGGACTACACTGGACTAACAGCAGTTAGGACTGGAGTAGCCCGCGGGAATTGGGTGCAGCGCTAAAAGCACACGCATGCACCAATGCTAAGTCAATGGGGCGTAAAAGTTATCGAGTTACAGTTTTAAGAGTCTTCTGACTGGACTAGAAGGACAAAACTTTAGACTTAGAGACTAGAGGTGTAAACCACTAAAGGAGCACCGGCGTTCAAGAGTTACCTCACCCACAGGAAGCGGGTGCACAGGTGCAAAAGCGTGTCGGGTCTCGTCGTGTAGATCTAGGGAGCCTGGAGATGAAGATGCTGCAGGCGGCTAGGAGAGAAGAGTCCGGTTGGATCCAAGGGTGGATCGAAGATTTAGAGTACCTGAAAGCAGAGGTGACAGAGTCTGGGTCACTAGTCAGTGACCAGGAAGGAACCAGGCAATGTCGGGCGCAATCAGGTGGTTGTTGTGAAGCTTGTCTCCGCTGCCACGTGGACTCTGGGGCACCGAGGATGCCCTGGAGTGAATCACGAGTTGTCCCACATAGGCTCTCACTGTCGGCGGTATCAGCTTCCAAATCGGAGTTTACAGGCCTTGGCAAATGCAACCCACGCAGGATTAAAAAATCACTTCTTACTCGGACCAGCAAGGTCAGAGCGGGTGCTCCTTTTCAGGGGAGCGAGGGCCAGTCTGAAGCAACCAGACTAGCAGAGCAAATTTAAAGGTTCGTCTGTACTGGGGCCACTAGCCAATGGGCAAGCGACCGGACCAACGCATCAAGCAGGAAAATGCAAAAGTGCCCCACGCAGCACTCGATGAGTGTGGAGAGGTGAGCTTTGGTGCAAAAACTGCTCGGGGCTGGGGCTTCTCAAACCCCAATGCAGAGCTTCGAGGGAGCCTCGGGAGCTGCACGGTCTGCACTTTGTAGTTTTTCCAAGATGGCCGGCCCCACGCTTCAGGTCACCTCCACGGGTCTCAGATTCGCTGGGACTGTGGATCGGGCTGTTCGAAGGTAGGAACGCTGGGTCTTGTTGATCTCTGTTGCTCGAGTTCCAGCAGGAACTGCAACAAAGCAAATGGTGAGGTACTGGATGGTGCCTGTTTGCACAGGGTGGTCATTCCTTGACCACAAGGGAGATTCTTCAGTCTTCCACGTCGAGTGGGATGTCGAAGGGTCCAGAGTTTCGTTTCATAAGTTTCAGTCAGGATAATCTGATGTGCATCAGCACAGCTCCTACCTTAATTCCAAATCAAGGGGCTGGATTACCTGCTAGGTCCCTCCTGTGGGTGGGACCCAGGAAGGGGGTGGTTACACCCCTTTCCCATTTGTCCAGTTTCGTGCTAGAGCTGGGTCTGGAGTGCCCCAGAACCGTTTTTTCTGGATTTTACATGGGACACCATGTGTGCCCCAGGCAGTGTCTAGTTTCTCTCAACCCTCCCTGCTCCAATCCACTATCTCCTGTCTGGGGTGGTGTAACACCTCCCTGTGACAGAAAACCCTTTGTCCAGCCCTCCCCTGCCAAGTTTCGGTCAGCAGCAGGAGGTCAGACTTGTGTCGGGGCAGCAGCATCCATTTTGTGATGCTGAGGCTCTGGTTAGGATTAACCGCGTTTTAAGTAAAGTAACATGTCTTCTCCCTCTAGAAGGGTGGAATGCTATCCCCGTCACCAGAACTGGCGAGGGGGCAATATTCCAAAGTGTATGACACCAAACACGACATGTTTTGATAAAGCCAAACCAAAGTTAGCCTTAACCGCGAGGATTATAATGCACTTAAGAGTATATGGTATGGCAGTATCACTGTAACAGCAGTAAGGAAATGGTACCTAACACTGCAGACAGGCTCAGCTCATGCTAGAGCACCATCTCACATAAAACCAAGCACTCTGTCTCCAGGATTGTAAAGGCCTGCCATAGGAGTGACTTATAGGTGCATATGTGTCCAGATATAGGTTTAGACATAGGTATACTACATCTAAGCAAGGGGTGATTACACGTCCTTGCCCCAGCTGAGTGATCAGCCAGTTGTGTCACTTTGGATGGCCAGCCAGGGGTGGCAAAAGATATGCTGCAGTTCCTGGTAGCCTTGGATGCACCTATGCCCTGGGCACCTATAGTGCACTGTACAGGGGCTGATAATGTGACCCAATCAAATTTAGTTATGCACCTAGGGTACATGGAGTCCATTTTAAAGAGAGAGCAGTTAGCCTGGGGCCCTGAATAGCAGGGTCCCAGGCCAACTAAGTAAAATAAAACAGCTAAACACAAGGCAAACAATCTGGAGTAACCATAGTCAGGTGTCCATCTTCCTACAGTGGTCACTCAATAGCACTGGAGGACAGGAGTTAGCCATCAATGGGCATGCTCATAGTATCTGCTCACCAGGGATCAGCCTCAAGAGTCCCCTTCTGACAGCCTGTTGGAATTAACTAGGGGAGCGTGAGCCCCGCCCCCCACCAACCATGGTTGCAATTTACGAACACCGCCCCCTGCATCCAAAAAGCGACCTCCGGCGGCAGATTGTTCTCCCACCTCGCCGCTAAGACCTGGAACAGCCTCCCCATCCCTCTTCGGCAGACCCAAGACCTGCTGATCTTCAGGAGACTCCTCAAGACCTGGCTTTCCGAGCAGTAGCAGCCTCCCCCCCCAGCACCTTGAGACCCTCACAGGTAAATAGTGCACTTTACAAATGTTCTGATTGATTGATTGACTGTCTCTTTCATAGCTTAGGCTCTAGCTGCTGTTCTGCACCAGGGCTTCTAGCAGAGCAGAGCTGTGCCCCTCCCAGGCTCAGTTCCCAGATGAAGGACTCCAGATTCCTCACTGCGCCTTGTCTGCTGGCAGCTGATTGGCTGACCAGTGGGGTGGCCTCTGCAGGTGCTGTGCATCTAAATTATAGGTGTCGCTGGGAAATCCCTCTTTCAAAGACATGTTCTTCCTTAAAGGGCTGGAGGAGACCAGGCGTCTGGCAATAAATTACAGGGGGTATCAAAAAATAAATCAAAACTGTAATCTTTTTGACTGTATCACAGCATAACTGTATACAATTGTGCACCACTTAGACTAAATACAACTGTTGCAGCTGCAGAAACTTGGGGGCAAAAGCTTTTGCATTTTGTGCACAAAATTTCAAAGGCTCGTAGGAAAACAACAATTTTCTTCTTTGCAAACTTCTCACTAAATGTAATATTTTGAATCTTGCCTTAATCATGCTTAGCATCAAAATACTATTTTTAAAATGTAATTTTCTCTCAAGAAGGAACAGAAATCACTTGGAGATGCCTTTGTGAGACTGGTTGCTCGAAAACGCTGAACATCTGTGAGCCAAGAGCTTGATAGAATTCCACAGAAACAATTTGACACTCTATGTATGTTATCTTTTGATGTCGATTAAAAGTAAAAATGGGACCTTCTTGTAAGTTTGTCAGCCGAAGGAACTGTGATGCTCTTGAATCCTGGGGCCTTAAAACTGGCGGGTATCTTTCAGGTGCTTCAGTAGCCTTCATCTGGTCCATGTGGCTGTGGCGCGGGATGTGGAGGATCAGGCGAGCAGAGGCGTTCTGTATGCTTTGTAGTTGTTTCAGGAGTTTGGCCAAGGCTCCTGCGTAGAGGGCGTTTCCATAGTTCAGCCTGCTGCTGACGAGGGCCTGGGTGACTGTTCTTCTTGTTTCCGTGGGGATCCACCTGTAGGTCTTGTGGAGCATGCGGTGGGTGTTGAAGCAGGAGGACGAGACGGCGTAGACTTGCTTGGTCATGGAGAGTGCTGAGTCGAGGATAAACCCCAGGTTGCGTGCGTGGTCGGTGGCCGTTGGTGCTGCTCCCAGTGCGGATGGCCACCATGAGTCATCCCAGGCTGAAGGGGTGGAGCCGAGGATGAGGACCTCTGTCTTGTCCGAGTTTAGCTTCAGGCGGCTGTTCTTCCTCCACTCGGCGAGGGATTTCATTCCTCCCTGGAGGTTGGTTTTGGCGGTGAAGGGGTCCTTGGTGAGGGAGAGGAACACCTGGGTGACTTCAGCATAGGAGATGATGTTGAGGTCGTGCAGTCGGGCGACGTGGACGAGCGGAGCCATGTAGGAAATTAACAGTGTCGCGCTGAGAGATGATCCTTGGGGTACCCCACAGATGATCTCGGAGGTTTTGGAATGGAAAGGGGGAGGCGGACGCTCTGGGTTCTGCCGGACAGGAAGGAGGTTGTCCAGTCCAGAGTCTTGTCCCAGATCCCTGCATTGTGGAGGCGTGTGCGTAGGGTGCGGTGGCAGATAGTGTCGAAAGTGGCTGATAGATCCAGGAGGTTGAGGGTCGCGGTTTTGCCATTGTCCAGCAGGACCCTGATGTCACCGGTGGCGGCGATGAGGGCAGTCTCAGTGCTGTGGTTGCTGCGGAACCCGGACTGGGATGGGTCCAGGATGTTGTTCTCCTCGAGGTAGCGGGTCAGCTGTCTGTTGGCGGTTTTCTCGATGACCATGAATCAGAATTTCCACAAATCAAAATTTCTACTAGACAAAACTCTGATCTGGCCAGGATGAACATTAATCACAGGAGTTTTCTTGACATTTTAATTGTTGAATGAAAATTGCTGGAGGCCAGGAAAGTTGCAACAGGTGCTTTTAAGCACAATATAAACTAGCAAACAGACGCCCCCATGCAAAGTCAGTACCCGGTGGGGTGGCACTGGGTGCACCACCCTAGAGCCGGCCCTGGGTGCGGATTAAGCATGAGCGTAAAATCCGTTCCGCTCGCGGATTTTGAGGATTTTTGGCAAATTCGCAATCCGCGAACTCTCGCGAACTTGCCGAAAATTCGTAAAATCCGGGCGAAGCGGATTTTTTGCTTGGTCGCACTTGCCAACTAGAATACTATACAATTTCGCGGGAGTAAACACTTGCGAACACGTAGATGCGGCGGGCAGCGACAATCTTGCAATTGCGAGATTGCAAAATTTGTAATTTCGCACAAGAAATCCACCAGCAGGCAGCATAAACCTTGAAAATTATGATTTTTATCAGAATAACTCCTCAGGTTGACATTTGCCTGCACTTTTTCTTTGCAAGGAGTCCATTTTGGGGGGGTGGGAAGGAAGTGCCCCACAGTCTCCAACTTCCTGTTCCTGTCCAGCAGGCTCCTCCCAGTGCTTTCTTCATGTGCTGGTCACTTTGATTTGGATCTTGACCTGGAAGGATTACTTTTTGTGGATGCTGCTGGATATTTGGATTTTTGCAATACTGAAAGCACTCAGCAGGTGCAAAAGTTACATCTTATCATTAGTAACCATTCCCTGTAGTGCTTCCTGAGGGGACCCTTCAGAGTTCATTTGCCTACTTGCAACTATTCTATGACCCTGCTCTGACCCTCACAGCAGGCTCAGAGAATAGCTACAAGTATACAACAAAGGTCCTGTTAAAAAAATTACACTGCAACAGAAAGCAATTACAGACAAAACTGAAACCACTCAGCAGGTGCAAAAGTTCAATCTTATCATTAGTAACCATTCCCTGTAGTGCTTCCTGAGGGGCCCCTTCAGAGTTCAGTTGCCTACTTGCAACTATAGGCCACAAAGGTCATGTGAAAAAAAACTTGCACTGCAACAGAAAGCAAATTACAGATAAGGAAGCAGGTGCCAGCCAGACTGGAAGTTTAAATTCAGTGACACATTAATCAACCCCAAATTAATTCATGTCAGTTGAAGCAGGGCAGGTGTGCTTGCTTTTTTTCACCCCCATAATCTACAGTGATAAACCAACCAGAGGGTGGCAGTGATGTACCAGAGGGTGGCATGGGTGTACCAGAGGGTGGCAGTGGTGAAACAGAGGGTGCTGTGAACCTGTGATGATGAACCAGACGTAGAAACAACATAGTCGCGGCCGTTGCTAGCCGACAAGTAAGTTCGCAATTGCGAACTGGTACAAAACCCTTGCGAACTGAAAGAAACCCTTGCAAACACATAAAAAAAAATCCGCAAATTCGCGAGAGTTCGCGGATTTTGCGGATTGCGAATCCGTAAATACGCAATTTCGCGGATTGCCAATTCGCAAAATCCGCCCATGCTTAGTGCGGATGAAGGAATAGGAATCCGCAGAGTGGATACCAGTGCCTGCAAGCACAATGCACTGTGGGAACAGTTGTTTCTAGCTGTGAAGCATTGTAATCCTGTCCACAAGAGCCAAAGGCTGTACTCTGCCTAACTTCCTGTTTTCCAGAGAGCTTACTTCTGTTAAATGCCCTTCAGTGCAAAGATCTGATCTGAAAGGTGGGCAGTGTATAAACTTTTCTCACCACACACACACACTGTATAAAATATGAAAGAGCTTTGTGCATAAAACAATACTATTGTGTTTGCCTGACGTGAAGGCCCTTTAATCCTCCCTCCTGGCCCATGTGCGCCCGAAAGTGGACAAAAAAAAAAAAAGTTCTGTAAAACAAGAGATGAAGAAACTAAGGGTAAAGAGACCTTGCTTGGCCGTTGCTCCTTAGCCTGGACCGGAAGTGAAGCATCGCAACTCGCTCCATGAACGACTTAGGAGGCAGGAATGAAGCACAATGGAGGAGGGAGCCAATGGTAAGTAGCAGGCGGTAATAATGTGGTTTTATTGAATGCAAGAGGTCTTACAGACAGCACATGCATGCTGATGCTCGACCTAAAAAGGAAGCTTTAAGGCTTGGCGGGTGTTTATCCTGCCAGGTCAAAATGATAGTTTTAAAACTACATTGCATGCTGCAGGAGTGCAGGCCTGAGAAATAGGTTGAGGGCTAGAGTAGTGGGTGGGACAATAAATGCTGTAGCCTACTAGTAGTGTCGTGTATTTCTATAGGTTCTGAATCGATCCCCCTATTCCTGACCCTATTCTGGTTAAACTACCTAGCTAGTTAACTAACAGTCAGCCCATGAGGCAAGAAATCCCCCATGATGCAGATACCGTTATCTGACGCAGTCACACTACGGCACAGGAACGTGTTATCTGATTAGGTCATAACGCTTGAGATCTAATTAGACAAGCGACATTCCTCCAGCCCCTGATAAGGCATACGACGTTCTCATAACAAATCAAACCTATGACAACCTGGAAAATCCGTGCGGCCATTGTTTTGATTTCACAGAGAACTTTTGCAAAAGAATGTGCTAACGAGCAAGTCGTATGACATCTTTATTGACGTACCTATGTCCATCCTTACGTCAATCTCGGCACCTTTAAGGTATAAATATTGCCGACCTTGCCCTATGCAAACACACGCGTGGTGACAAGACGGAGCAGCCATACTTGCCGAAGCCGAGAGCAGAAGCAGACCCCGCAGGCAGCAGCCCCGCCTTCCTGACGCGCTGAGAGACGTGCTGCTATCTCAACCCGAGAGACCCAGCACCGGCGCTTCTAGGTAGCCCTCGCAGGCAGCCTGGAATATCGAGAGCAGAGAAAGAGATACCATTCCTCATTCATCCTAAATTCCAGGTACAGAACTGAATAACCCCTCCTAGAGAATTCTTTAGTTATTCACTTGGCAAAAACAAACTTAACTTAAACTGTAACTTTCTATTCCCGCCCACGCATTAGACTTAGGTCAGGTACACTGGGTAGGCGTATTTAGAAACACCAGTTGAGTACGTTTAGTCAAATGTATATGTGTATGTAAATATATTTTAATCATTTTAAACATCATATGGCTCAGAAACCATATCAATGTTTTTACAGTATTATTTTATACTATTGCTTTTAATGTATGCACTTTACTTAACTATAAGTATTGCAATAATATCGATCCATTTCTCTTGTACGAGAAAAGAGACTGATCAATAAATAACATCTTTTATTGAACACGCCCGTCTCTTCCTTTTCTCTACATTCTGATGAGACTAAGAATGCACGTACTGACTGAGTAAAATAATTGCCTTGTGCTCACACGACTCTTGAGATTGACTCTTGATTAGGGGAGAGCAAAGTTGTCATGTTCTATGGTTGTCAGAAACTAAATCCCTTCTTGTCTAATCAGGGGAGGTAATTCTTTCCTAAACATTCGAGAAAGTTTCTAGCGAACTCTGAGCTTAGCTGGCAAACCCAAAAATTAAGTCTAGTATCGACAGTAGTAGACCTAGTTAACGTCTGGCCTAGGCCTTTACTGCTGTAGGTACTATTCCAATGCGCAGAGCCTATTGGGAAGATAGGAACTACACTACATGGCGCCCAACGCGTTTGGAAAGGGCGATAAAACTAACGTAAGACATTTAGAGTAACTCAGTCGTGCTTTCTCACTCAGACCCCTTTTCCCAAATACTCCAAAGACGTCTGGAGTGGGTGAAAGGTTATTATATCCTCCAAAACCTCGCAGGAGGGAACTCCTATGTATGGTTCTTGGTCTAGTCAACGTTGAAGGATAAAACAGTTCCAGAATATTGTGCATCTAATCTCTGTTTCCATAAGAAACCTGATCTGCAAACAAACATAATACCATCCTGTCTGTAAAATGGCAGAGAGTGATGATGAAAGAGAGGCAATTAGATTAGCCACTGAAATAGCAGATGCTGATGCTACCATGCAAACAGCAGACCCGGATATAATACTCATCCAGGTCGCCAAAAGGAGATCTATAACCTTAAAACTTATAGAAAATGGACTGACACCTAGAGGTGGCACAGTCATATTCGTAATTGAGGCACACGAATATCGGCAGACAGAGGTATACTATACATGGATACATTTTCCAGCAGCAAATGCTGTAACAAAGTACTTCCAATATTACAAAGTAGAGGAACCTCCTGAAACGTACACTCCTTTCGAGGAGGTGGAAGTACCACTCAAATTCCAAGAGCATTTGCTCTTATTTGATGGCGCCCTAAAACATAACAATCACATTACAAGGCTCGGTCCTTTAGGAAGACCAGGAGCAACGTGGCCGGTCCTAGCCGGATACACACCACATCCAGACATCGAAAGAATGCCTGCAGCAGAGCTGTTAATACAGCTAAAACAACTACTAAAAATTCACAGACAATTAGTTCAGTATGTAATGCGGACTTCAACAATTCAGCCAGCGATTAAACTACCACAGCTGACCCCTCACCAGGGGAACACAAATAAAATTACACCACAGAACATCCAATCCTGCCTAGGTAAAGTTCCGGCTAAACGGGAACAAATACCATTCTGGTTGGCACAGAAAATTACCCAAATAGAGGCGGTGTTTCCTGACACCACCCCATTAGAAAAACACAGGATTCTGACTATATGTCTCCCAATGGGAATCGCACCACACATTGAGGACTGTGACACTTGGGGTACAGTCTTTGCTTCCATCTATACAAAAACGCACGGTGTTCCATCCATTTCGGTGATACCAGATGTGCTAAAACAAATTCAAGATGAATACGGTCCAGAACCTGCTTTAACTCTTGGTATGAAATTACTGAAAGACTTCAAGCAGGTCTCGGCTATATTATTAGCCAACATAAAAGGTGAAGCAGCAAACGTGGCGATCCGCCAGAGGTTAAAAGAGACAGATATAGCAGACCAACCAGCTGAAATTGCCAGAATCATAGAAAAATCCTATGAAGAACTAGGCAGAGATAGTCTAGGTGGAATACCAGTAAAACCGCAACTGACTACAAGTCCAGAAAAAATGTTTTTTAATAATAATAATAATTCACCAAAAAAGAACTGGGATGGGAACAAACAATCCAATCCTAAAGAAAAGAAATTCCAGTCCAGAGGAAGGTCTCCTAGGCGAAGAGAGAAATCTCCAAACCCGAGACAAAGGTCACCCCAGAGTGACCCCTCTGGGAATAGATATAACCTTAGAAATAGGGATAATATTAAAAAACCTGATAGATATCAAGACATTGATACACGTCCCTCTCAATCTTTTCAGAATTCCTCGCAGAAATCGGAAAGAAGAGGACGATCAGAAGAGCACGCCAAGTCCAAAGACAAGGAACCTGCTCAACTGAAAAAGAAATTACAATTTCCAAAAAAGAAGGTAGCCAGTATCAAGGTAGTTAACAATGCCGAGAATACTGAGGACACAACTGAAAAACGGAGAGTGGGCTCAGACAATGCTAGACAGCGCAGCAGAGGTGAGCATAGCTCGCAAAGTCCTTATGAATCATCTGGAGACAGTGGACACGAATGAATACCTTCAAGTGGAAACTGCAGATACCAGAGTTAGCAAGCCCCACAAAATATACGAGATAACATTACGTATAGAGGGAGATAAGACTAGGAAAATAAGGGGACTATTTTGGGATAACCTCTCCAAGGGCTATGACATCCTTCTAGCTGAAAAAGACTGGCCACCAGAGTTTGTCAGGGAGTGCCCTCATGGCGAAGAAGTAATTATGCCTGCCTTCTCGAATCAAATGCCGATTCATAAAAAATATACACTTGCTAGAAAGTGGGCAGTGGCCTTAGCACCTGCTTTATATAAAAATCATGTAGGATGGGATGAGGATTCTCCTCCTCACAAAATCCAGTTAAAATCACAACCAACTGCACAAAGGCAGTACCCAATTAAGCAAGAAGCTAAAAAACAAGTAAATGAAATACTAGATCAGCTAGAATACCAGGGGGTGATTGAAACTTGCACCTCACAAATGAACAATCCTTTGTTTCCGGTCTCCAAACCAGACAATTCATATCGCCTAGTTTTGGATTACCGACACCTTAACACATGTTGCAAAACTTTTGCAGTGCAAAACTCACACAGTGCTGCACTAATGAATAACATAGTGCGCAAAAAATACAAAACTACCTTGGACATCTCCAACGGATTCTTTTGTCAAAACATAGCACCAGAGAGCAGATATTTAACAGCTTTCTCAGTAAATGGCACTCAAAAACAATTCTGTCGGTTAGCCCAGGGGTACAAGAACAGCCCGGGGGTATTCTCAGCGAGAGTAACAGAATTACTACAACTATATGATGATGAAGCATTATCTTATGTCGATGACATTTACTTAACAGATGATGACTTGGAGACTCACTTGAAAAGAGTGAACACCATAATACTTGGTTTCGCTGCAGAGGGTTACAAATTCAACTTCAAAAAATCCAGAATTGCCCATCTGAAAATCCAGTACGGAGGATATGAATTATCAAGTATTGCCTAGTTGACAGTCTTTTAAGAACTAGAAGAATTAAAAAATCTAAAATATGAAAAGACGTATCCTCTGCCAATCGACATTCTGCCTCTACGACATTACGCCTGTGTAATCTATACAGACGGACATGCTCAACCCTCCGTTTGGGGAGAACATGCATACAATCCCACATGTGAGATTACAAAAGAAGTGTGGCGTGGAGGTAAACTAAGACCTCTATTAACAAAATCACACTCAGTAGAAACTAATTCAGAACTACAAACTGAAATAATAGCTTTGAAAATGGCGCTAGATAATGCGGATCGCGAATTCCCGACACTTATAGTGTCAGATTCATATTTCTGCGTCAAAGCATATAACAAGGATTTGCAGACATGGATTCAGAACGGTTACAAAGATGACACAGATGCACCAATAAAGCAGAGACTGCTCTGGGAACAAGTAGCTCTTTTGAAAAAAGAACTACCAAAGACTCACGTGACACACTCACTGAGTCACCAGCGTGATGGCGTTCACGTTGTAGGGAATTCATTGGCTGAAACAGCCACAGCGGCAGCCAGTAAACCGGCTCCCGTAGATCGAAAAAAGCGTACATTAAAATACATTGACGGCGAAACATTGCTGGCGGTGAAAACGTCATCAAAAGGCGACTGCTCAGCGTTACCGATCAACTATCCACTCAATTATACATACATAATCGATGCAAACTCCGTCCCTTTTGCTCGAATCCCTGGAGTGGGGGATAGAGTGATTCCAAACATGGACAGGAGAAACTTGTTAATCGCAGACGCACACATGGGCGAGGGTCTCAGACACCTTAAATTAAAAGATTCTCTAGAAGAATTACAATCACGGTACTGGTGGCCAGGCATGAGCCTGCACTACACCATGTTTGTAAAAAACTGCCCAAACTGCAACAGAGATCGCAGTGGGGAGAGAAGCAGTTTAATACCTCGTCGTAGCAAGGCAGATAATATTACCAACAAAAAGAATGGCTTGCGATTAACATACACAGGCTAGTTCCACTTATCATGTAGATCCACAGCACTCGGCTGACGTCCGGACTGTTATACAAGATTTGCGAGTCTAAATGGCATATACGCTAAGAGCATGCTACGTTCGACCATTTCTTTCACTCAGGCAATCCAGCCTGGGGGGGAAACATGGCCAAATGAGCACAGCCCAGCGGGAATCTTCTCACTTCCTTCCTGAGGGTATGGGATGGTGTAAAGAAAAAACCAAGGCAGAAAGCAATCTATAATGGAAAGGACATTAGGTTCGGGAGCTGGGTGGGTCAAACATCTAATAAGTGTCCAACGTAGTCTAAATAACTTGCCAAGAAATTCTCTGAAGGGATTCAGTCCGTACGAATTATTATTCGGAACTAGGATGTTGATCTCTGACCTTGATAGTCAGACTTCAGTGGTAATAGAAAAAACCTTTGATGTCAAAGACCGTTTGGCTATTTTGCAGGACTTAAACAAAACAAGAAAAGACCTGAGCAACATACAGTTGAAACAACAGCCAACAACCACTGAAGAATCACCACCTGTCCCAGCAAGACCTGTCTGGATTCCAAAAGTCGGGGATCTAGTCAGGGAAAAGATCGCGGTAAAGAAGGAATTTGGGCCTTCTTACAGAAAAGCAGTTCCTGTCTTGTCTGTCAACGGGACAAGATCAGTTGTACTACCGCCACTTGCTGGAAAAAAGGAGAACCGAGTTGTATCCATCGACCTGGTAAAACCACAACATGTGGCCGATAACAAACAGTAGGCCAAGTGGACTCCCAATAAGTAGCAGAACACCAAGGTTTGCTACCAGTACAGAGGTCCTATCAAAGAGGCTCATCACATTCGAAACGCCTACAGAAGAACAACAAGGACTATGCAACAATGCAATAGAACTAAGACCTCTGAAAACCCAAATAAAAACATTTAGCAGAGACACACCAATCTATACTGAAGTACCAAGTGACAATGCAAAAAACAAGAATCCTGAACCAATTGGAACAATTGACAGAACTGCATCTGGTTACTTCATCAACTTCGATGATTCCTCTGAAGGTTTCAGCGAACAAAAGACACAGCCATCATCAAAATCCTTTAAAGACAAAGCTAAGGAACTTTTGAAACAACTGAAAGAAACATATCTGGTTTCTCCATGGATTGAATTTTGGGTGGGTTTTGGTGCATTTATCCTCATACTTTGGCTCATCATGGTATTTACCTTGGGACGCTTCATTGAGGGAAAATATGCTAAAATGGACACAGCAAGTCAGAACATCAACTTGGTCCTCAAACCACACACATCTTCACACGTCGAGAAACGAGAACTTTCTTCAGAACTTTCTTCAGCCAACTTCACAGCAATTCCAATACCTGGTGGGGTAGCCTGGGACAACACTGACTATGAAATTTATGGTCCGGTCGAGATCCTGAAATATCCACACCAAATCAAGATCTCCTTGAGTGACTTTGCAAAACCAAACTCATTTGCGGATGATTGGGACTTTGAAAGTATAAACAATATGATGTCTGACTTAGTAATGTCTGCTAAATTTACAAAACATGATTATTTGCAAGGTTCTACAAATTATGATAGTATGTATTGCTATAACCATTATGGTAACCATTTCTTGCATAAATCTGCACAACCTAGAAATGTTTTAAATTATAATCAATGGGAACATTGTGCTACACCTCCAAAAGGGAGCTCTAGAACCGTTTATGACAAATATTCATATTTTTCAGGTTTTAACATAACTAATGCTGAAACATTTTATTACAAATTGTCAAACAAGACAGGGATGAAAACCATGATAACCAACACGAAATTGATATATTCAGATTCATTCTTTGAAAAAATGAATACTTTTGGATTTGATTATTGGGACAAAAATGTTGATTTGAAAAGTGTTTGGGGTACAAAAGAATGGCAAGTACAGGGTATAGAAGCTTTGTTTAGAGCCTGCATGATCCCAGAACAAATGATATTTTTAAATGACACTGTTCAACAAACCACCTGTCTTGGCTTAGCCAAAATCAAAGATTTAAATAACCTGTCTATTCCAAAGCCAACAATGTTTAGCAATAACTCTGATACAGATGAAGGAATAGACATAAACCATATACTTAACCAAAACAGAACACATCCTGATTGGAAACAATGGTTGATCTGGCCCACAGATACAAATAACTGTCAAGATAGATTCCTGAATAAAACACAGGGTTTCAAAATGACCAGGCCAGACCCTAGATATCCCCAAAGACATCACCCAGGGATAATAACAACCTACAGTGTGGGCAAATTATGCCTTCAATGGCTACAAACTTCCACACTGCCTGAAATTAAGCAACACCTAACTTTACTTACTGATGGTGCTGACTTGCGTGATTTCATACTGGGACCACGCAAACAGCGTCAAAAGCGTTTCATAGCAGCCTCTGTATATGCAGCATACAATGAGGCCTGGAAGGTTACTCAAATTGAAACAGCAGAGAGAATACGTGAAATTGATCGTATTAATTTGGAAAAATCACTTTCTGTAGTGGACAATGGGTTAATGACTCTGTCCTCCAGAATATTTTCATTGGACAGCATTGTGTCTTCAGCAATCGATATATTATCGCAAGACTTACTGTTATTACAACATGGTCATTCACAATTGCGCTCTATTGTACAGCTTGGCTGGACGTTACAAAATCTGCGTTCAGGCTATGTGCCTTGGCGTTTAATCAACACAACGTCACTATTCCAAATCTTTAACCTTACTGATAGACAAATCGGTATGGCGCAGAAGGGTGCTGATTATACAATCTTGAGCATTGAAAAACTAGAAAGATTACCAATGACAATGTCAGAACGACCTGTCAGTGAATGGATAATCCACGGAATCATAAATATTCCAATCTCAACCTTCAGGTTTCAATACTGCCAAAAATATATACAGGCTGGCATGTACGAGAAATTGGGAAAGGGGTACCTTAAAACAACTTGGAACCTGCCCTATTCACATGCATGTGTCAGTAACAAAGGACAGAAAGTGTTTCTTAGTGGCAACAATTGTGCTATGTCACTAAGCGGCACGCTTCTGTGTAACGGTATTAGTTTGCACGGAGCCTGTGAAGGGAATTCATACAACCTTTCATGTCACCAGCAAGGCGCAACTGCAACTGAAATAGAACCATTCTTTCAAAGACTCTATAATGGGAGTTACATTCTTATTGTAGACCGCAGATGTTGTAGTCTTATGCCCGGGACTCCTTATCTCGTCACCACGACGGCGAAGGTCAAGTGCTGTGGACGTTCTTTGTTCCCCAGCTCCTTACCAGACAGGGAGGCAAGGGCATGGCCCGGTTTGAAAATTACTTCTATTCGAATAGACACTTTAAGCAGAATGAAAACAGTGCTTCTTCAGACGCCTACATGGCTCACGTCATCTAAAGAAACGTATGATCTACAAGTCGCAAGGACGACTGCAGAGATACATACATTATTATCAACTAATTCCCCCGTACATTTCGCGGAAATCCTGAGCGAAATCTTAAATATTTCTGATACCACTGGGGTCTCAAAGGTATTTAAGACAGTATTTTTGATGGCATTAACACCATTCAAAGCCATACTGGGTATTTTTCCAGATTTCGTCCATTCGATTTTTGGCGGACTTCCCCTGATCCTGGGACTAATTGCAGGAATCCTATTCCTAGTCCTTATTTTTCGTTATGGCAACCCATGTCACAGATCAAACTCTCGCGACAATGGAAGATACGATCCTAGCCATTGGATACCGGGACCGGATATCAAAAATCCTGGGACTCTCCCGGCTTAGAGACCTAAACATGACTTGGTTTCTATCATTTCGACCAATGTGGCAAAGGTGTGTTTTACCTGTACTAAGGTGTCTGCTATGCGGAGAAGAATGCGTGTTAGACACCTGTCTGACGCTACAATCGGATGCGCCGGTGGATGCAGATACACTGTTGGTTCCTACCAAGGTTCACGCACTGTGCTGCCCTCAAAGGCTGCCAATTCTGATGACGGCATTCCTGGAATCTTCACCACTACGATTGAAGAGTAGTGAAGTTCAAGATGAAAGCAGCATCGAACAGGTACGACCTTCTGTCAGCAATGCAAATCAGAATGTCAATGGAGACAATCATGCGCACGAATGCATGGTTACCCCTATTTCCGACTTAGTGGAACTTTCCCATGAAGCTGTTGACAGTTTTTTCGAAAGCCTGAATGATATGATCTCTCCGGAACAGAAATAGAGACTTTTGAGTAAACTCGCACACGGCGTTCCCTGAATTCGGCCTTCAACCTTTAAAAATAAAGTCACATGAACAATTACAATCCAGTTCACGGACAGCAACTTTTTTCAGCAAGCCCTTAAAATATTTTTCTATATATTTTTTCCCCGGGACACTGATCTTCTGCTTAAAGTAAGAAACTATTCCTAGAGAACTAAGATTTCTATTTTAGATACTTTATATAGACTTTAGCTGCCCGCTGGTATGTTCACAAATATTTTATTATGTGATGAAATGGTCTCGACCTTCCTTTCTGTATAGCTATATTAAGAGCCATTTCATGTGTATTTCTCATATACCAAAAAGCAATAATGCATAACAATGCGTGTTTACTTTTGCATTTAATTCATAGCTTAAGTGCATACAATATATATGACTGCAATTTTTCAGTATATTTGAAAATTTCGAAATGCATTTATGTATTTTGGGGTGGTAAGGTATACACTATACTCTATAGTATGTTGTACTATGTTATACTATGCATAGATTAGTAGATATGACCATAGTTAGCGTGGAGTGGGTGTCGTGTATTTCTATAGGTTCTGAATCGATCCCCCTATTCCTGACCCTATTCTGGTTAAACTACCTAGCTAGTTAACTAACAGTCAGCCCATGAGGCAAGAAATCCCCCATGATGCAGATACCGTTATCTGACGCAGTCACACTACGGCACAGGAACGTGTTATCTGATTAGGTCATAACGCTTGAGATCTAATTAGACAAGCGACATTCCTCCAGCCCCTGATAAGGCATACGACGTTCTCATAACAAATCAAACCTATGACAACCTGGAAAATCCGTGCGGCCATTGTTTTGATTTCACAGAGAACTTTTGCAAAAGAATGTGCTAACGAGCAAGTCGTATGACATCTTTATTGACGTACCTATGTCCATCCTTACGTCAATCTCGGCACCTTTAAGGTATAAATATTGCCGACCTTGCCCTATGCAAACACACGCGTGGTGACAAGACGGAGCAGCCATACTTGCCGAAGCCGAGAGCAGAAGCAGACCCCGCAGGCAGCAGCCCCGCCTTCCTGACGCGCTGAGAGACGCGCTGCTATCTCAACCCGAGAGACCCAGCACCGGCGCTTCTAGGTAGCCCTCGCAGGCAGCCTGGAATATCGAGAGCAGAGAAAGAGATACCATTCCTCATTCATCCTAAATTCCAGGTACAGAACTGAATAACCCCTCCTAGAGAATTCTTTAGTTATTCACTTGGCAAAAACAAACTTAACTTAAACTGTAACTTTCTATTCCCGCCCACGCATTAGACTTAGGTCAGGTACACGGGGTAGGCGTATTTAGAAACACCAGTTGAGTACGTTTAGTCAAATGTATATGTGTATGTAAATATATTTTAATCATTTTAAACATCATATGGCTCAGAAACCATATCAATGTTTTTACAGTATTATTTTATACTATTGCTTTTAATGTATGCACTTTACTTAACTATAAGTATTGCAATAATATCGATCCATTTCTCTTGTACGAGAAAAGAGACTGATCAATAAATAACATCTTTTATTGAACACGCCCGTCTCTTCCTTTTCTCTACATTCTGATGAGACTAAGAATGCACGTACTGACTGAGTAAAATAATTGCCTTGTGCTCACACGACTCTTGAGATTGACTCTTGATTAGGGGAGAGCAAAGTTGTCATGTTCTATGGTTGTCAGAAACTAAATCCCTTCTTGTCTAATCAGGGGAGGTAATTCTTTCCTGAACATTCGAGAAAGTTTCTAGCGAACTCTGAGCTTAGCTGGCAAACCCAAAAATTAAGTCTAGTATCGACAGTAGTAGACCTAGTTAACGTCTGGCCTAGGCCTTTACTGCTGTAGGTACTATTCCAATGCGCAGAGCCTATTGGGAAGATAGGAACTACACTACAGTAGCATTTAATTTACAGGCCCTGGGCGCTGCAGTACCAGGGTCTTCCCAGTAAATTAAATGTGCCAAATAGACACATACCAATTGCATCGCATTTAAGGGAGAGAGCACTTTAGCACATATTAGCAGTGAAAAGTGTGCAAGCAGGGCTTTAAGTGGGGGGGTCTGTGGGGGTCTGAGCCCCCCTGTTTTTTGGGGGGCCTCGAAAGGGGGCTCTATTTTCAGGCCTCAAAGGTCAAAGGTAGGGTGACCAAACATCCCGGTTTTTGTTTGGGGTTACTAGTGTGGGTAACATGTCTTGATAGTGAAATACTGCCAATTTCGTTTTTCACTATTGAAAGGCTATCTTGCCCATAGGATAATATGGGGAATGCTGTGTAACATGTTTTCCTGCATATCTTCCCATAACAGCAAAATAGACATAAGGAATTTGGTATCCCTGAACTCAAAATTTAATAACACATCCTTTAGTGAAGATTTTTTTTAATTCTATGTTTGGAAATAGCACTTTTAGAAAGTGGCTATTTTCCTGTCCAACCATTCTGTGTGCCTCTGCCTGGTTGTGTATTGACTGTCTGGCTTGAAAAGAAAATTGTTGTGAGAAACCCCTGCAAAACAGACACAATGAATATCTTCAAAGGTTTTGGGAAATCCTGCAATAGATTTCTAAGTAATGTAAATAATTTTTGCATGTTTTTTTTAAGTGTTTGGTATTTTCGGTTATACTTAATAAATATACCTTTTTGCCTATTTAATTATCCTTTGCTGGATCCGACTTCATGATTTTCTTAAGCACACAATGCTAGTTATCTTGATTTAGACCATGCCCCTACTCGGATAGGCTTAGGTAACAAGGACCCCCTGTTATGTAACTGAATTTGTTACCTACGCCAATTTTCCCACACCTTGTCTGTGCAGGGCCGCTCTTTCCAATTATTGTGGATGTTATATATTGTACTATATTTGAGCAGTGAGTAATAATCTCTTTTCCCTATTGTCATCTATCCACCTTCAGCCATGGCCAATATGAAAACCTTTGGATTCACTGACGAGGAATTCGAAACACTAGTTGGTACAACAATTCCAACTACTAATACTAATTTACCCATGAGAGGCCAAGATGAAGGTAAGAAACTATTGGACCTCAAAAAGAAACGTATTCGCATGGAAGCCCATGGAGAATTCATGTTGGCTTATTTGAAAACAGGAGTCATCCCCAATGGGCTTCGTGTACGGAATATACCAGGTCTTTTCGTGCACCATAGACCATTTTTAGAAAAATGGAGTCTAATAGCGAATCGTTGCTCTCGGGATTTAATGATATTAATAGTGGCAACATCAAAAGAACTAGCTTTAGATATAAAAAAAGAAATAGATGAACTAGAAGAGAAGTTGAAACAACTGACTGGAGTTGATGATGCTATCAAAAAGATAGAGGAATATAATAAGGATTTAGAATCATTCAGCAACTATCTCCATAAACGTAAGACAGATAAACTAAATAAAGACAAAAGATTTTATTCAGAGGAAGTTGCATATCCCTACCTACTTAAGGACTTCTACCAACAGAACCACTATACGGATGAGTCTAGAAATGTTCAACAAAGAATTAACAATTTCACTGACTCTTCGGATTCAGAAGGTGAAAGCTCTAGTAACACATATTATGAACCAGATGGTGGTTTTAATACGTACACCAACTCCAGACCACAGCGACGTCCTTTTTTATCGAACAGAGGGCCTCGGCGAGGTCGCCCCAGGGTAAGATTCCAGAATCAGGGACAAACCAGAGGGAATTTCCAAATGAATCAACACCAGCATCAAATACAACATCAACAAGTCCAGCACCAACAGCACCAACAACATCAACAACAAGAACCCCAGTGTATCAGGGAAACTCGCAACAGGCAATATTGGGGTCAGGGGATGTAATTCCCATTTTTAACTTGTCCTCCAAAGAATTAGATGGCTCCAGCGAAGCCCTGTTATCGAAGGGTCTATCTTTCGTTCCCCACTCGTTTGTCAATACCTTTGAGCTCCATAAAGACATAATTGCCTTTTTCAGGAAAATTAGACTAAAAAAGTTCTTCATAGACAAAGAGGATAATGTGCATGATCTCATTACAAAGAGACAGAATGAAATCTCATTACCCTCCACTTTTACTCCTGGACTAGAACAGTTGGGGCCAGAAGTGGCGGCTTTTGAGCTGGTTGTAATGAAAAAATTGGAAAAAACTTTGGAATATATCCCCAAACCTAAATATAACCTCACTATGAATGAATCACAAGCCCTCAAAGAGCTCACAGATAACAAAGAATTAACGATTAAGGGAGCGGATAAGGGAGGAGGCATCGTTGTCCTGAATTCGAGTGACTATGAACAGAACATGAAGAGAATGTTAAGTGACAGTTCCACTTACCTACAAATTAAATGTAATCCCATCAATACCATTATTAAAAAAATCAGTACTTTGACTAATGATGCTCTATCTAGTGGTGATATTAATACCAAAGATCACGAATTTCTAAATACAAATACAAATAAATTCAAAACTGCCTGTATCTATGGTCTCCCTAAGATACACAAGAACCTAGAGAACCCTCCGTATAGACCGATAGTATCAACGATCGGCACCCCTACAGAACCCCTCTCTAAATTTGTCGATCATTTTCTAAGACCCTACATTCCAAAAATCAAATCTTATGTTAAGGACACTTGTCACATGATAAATACAGTAGAAAACCTCGATATCACACCAGGGAGGGACATACTTGTAACCCTGGATATAGAATCTCTCTATAGTAACATCCCGATAGACGAAGCAATTAGAGCAACAGACTGGTTTATAGATAAACACAACATCATATGTCCCAAGAAATTCTTAATAGACTGTTTGTTCATTGTCCTAACAGAGAATGTCTTTGAATTCGGTGAGGATATCTATCGCCAACTGAGAGGTGTAAGTATGGGGGCCTCAGTTGCTCCATCGATAGCAAACATATACATGTCCCGGTTCGAGGAACGTTTCATAGACAATGAGGTAGCACCCTTTTTTGAGTCAATTTCCCATTGGTCCAGATACATTGACGACATCTTTTTTGTCTGGACCAATGGGAAAGACACTCTCCTCGAATTCTTGGAGTGGATCAATCTGACCGACAGTAATTTGAAATTCACTGCGCATTACAACGAGAACCAAGTTGAATTTCTAGACCTCCTAATCCGAGTTAATATCAATAGATTGGAGGTAGATCTATTTGTGAAAAAAACAGCTCGTAACACCCTATTACATTTCAGCAGTTTCCACCCGAAATGTCAAAGAGAAAGCATTCCCTTCTCCCAATTTCTTAGGGTCCGCAGGAATTGCTCGAATTTGTCGGATTATGACAAACAAGCAGCGATTATGCGCAAAAAGTTTCGTGATCGTGGATACCCCCATAGACTAATAAGGAACTCATACAAGCGCGCTAGATTCTTTGATCGCGACGCGCTACTAATCCCTAAAGAAAATCAGGTTAACGATCGAATCGTGTGTGTAACCACTCATTCGACCATGAATGAACGCATAAGGCAAATCATCAATGCCAACTGGCATATCTTGAACTGCAATCCTTCCTCCTCATCTGTTTTAACTAAACCGCTATTTGCACATAGGAGAAACAGGAATTTGAAAGATAAAATAGTTAATTCTAAATTTAATTCAAAATTACCCAACGGTAATCAGACACAACGATCGTTATTAACCAATCTACCAGTTCGAGGCACAGTTCCTTGCTCCTTTTGCAAATCCTGTAAGAATATCATAGGCGGCGAGACATTCACCCACAATGGTTCCACATTGAAAGCTACGGACCTGTGGAACTGTAAAACCACAAATGTGGTTTATTTTATCAGTTGCCCGTGTGGCTTGGGCTACGTTGGCGAGACATGTAGGTCGATCCAAACACGACTCACAGAACATAGATCAGCCATCAAAACCCAGAAACTGAACGCGCCTTTAGTGAAGCACTTTCTTGACCTACAACATAAACCAGAAGATACACACTGGCGCATCCTGGAAAGAATTAAGACACCAGACAGTAAAGGAGGATGTGTTATCCGAAAAAAACGCGAGGTTTTTTGGATTTTTGTTCTGGACACATATAAAAGGGGATTAAATAATGAAATTCCCTGGGAGAATGCCATCTGTCTCTAATAGAATATAGGTTCATTCTCTGTGTCCTAGTTCCGCATACAGTTAGAATATTCTTTAATAGTTAATATGTGCCATCTATTCCGTATGTCCGAATAAGACATCTTCCTGATAGGGTATTCTATAGTTATAACCTTCATGAGTCACAATCCCTGACTTAGTTAGAATCCCTGGTTAGCATAGGTTTTTCACTCATGATGTAAAGTACATCTGCGTTTCACATGCGATAAGTTGCATATGAGGAGAACCCTTCCTTTACTTATTACCAATGGGATATGGTTATTCACAGGTAAATATCTTTGAAATTGCTCATTCCTTTGTCAGGGGCTGTCAATTATGTTATTCGCCCCCCCGCTTGCTGATGTATATACTTATCACGTTTTTTCATTCAAATATTGGGACTGACATCGATTCTTTAACTGGTTAGCTCATCATGTGAAGCTCATCATGTGACACTCGCCGTTCTCTTGCCATCGTAGGCATATGTCACGGCTTCCCAGTTAGTAACATTGCCTTAGGACTAATGTTTGGACTCTATATTCCGAGAGTATATCCCCATGTGGGCATGACACACGTTGTAGAGTCTAATATTCGGATCTTTATATACGAATTGTAAGTTTATCCCTCGAATCTTGAATCTGGGGACTTTCCCTTTAAGTAGAAGCTACGACGATCTGACGCGTCGGCACAGGCATTTCCGTGGCGCACACTTAAGAAGGGGCGTGTGCACCCGGCCTGGTTAATCATCTTTTCCAACGGCTGCGGGACGCCAACATATACCTTGAACGTGGTGCCCGCGGGTTGATGTTACCGTTCGTCGTCAAATATATTCGGTAAGCGAGCAGCTCCCCTCTGTAACTTTTACTTTAGAATATATTTGGTACTATATCATCCTGCTATGTGGTAGTAAACTGCAGGTTTGTTTTATCTATTTTTACCCACAGTATTGATGACATTGTCAAGGGACGCTAGCTAATATCCAGTACGCGGTTCCCTCGTTCCGACATCTCCTACTATTTCTTTAGCGATACCTGGTAAGTTTTGTCACTTCCAGTCCGTGACATTGTATTTGCAATTCGATGCATCTTTGTATCCGTTGATAATTACCGCACGGTTTTCGCCTTTAGTACCGAAGACTGACGGAGGCTTCTTCGAGTACTCAGGCTTATTTTCCTACACTGCACTAGACTCGGTAAGATAACAATATCGGCAGTGCATTTGTAATTACACCACCCTGTTATCTGTTAGTAACTGCGGGTTTATTTCATTCTTAACCGCAGTATCGAAGAGTTAGTGAAGGGACGCCAGTGAATATCCTGAATGTGGCTCCTTTGTTTTTGTATTTTCAAAATATTTCGGTAAGTTTCGATGCCTTCACTTGCGAAATTACTGTGATAGATTAAACCAATCCTGTATCCGCTGACAAGTATCTGCTGACAATTATTGTCCTATTTTCATTCTTAGTGTCGAGGATTGATGAAGGCTTCTTTGTGTACCCAGGCATACCTTAGCTTTCCGCTCCAGACTCGGTAAGATTTTAACACCTGCAGCTCGCAATAGTTTTGCAAACTTGCAGCATTCGTATATAGAAACATAATTAGTGTCCCTTTTCTTCTTTCCAGCAATAACGCTGGTTGGTTGTTCACTAGTATAACGAATGTATGCAGACATAGACTAGCACCTTGTTTAAAAGACTAAGAGCGGGTTTTTTCTATGTCCCCTCATTGTTTGGAATCACGGATGCCTCTACAATCTTGGTAAGAAAAATATGTGATATCTTACACACTAGGTAGACTTGAAGCTTCAGTCAAACTGTAGCTAATTCCAAATGTAGATGGGAGCTCTTACAATACAGGGGCATCTTTTCAAATAATGTTTAGGTGTTGCTTAAATTCCAACATCAGTTTGATAATACCACCGGATATGAATAAAAATACCTTGCTTGACCGCATTATACCCAAGACTAATCCAGAGGCACAGGATTTGATACTGGCCTATATCAACAATAGTTGTATTTGTACCACTCTAGATAACAAGTTCAGTGGAGTGAGATGTGATTCCACCCAGGCGATAGGAAAACAAAGATACAAGATTTCCATCCGGCCTTGATGTTTTAATAAGGAATACTAAGAGAACCCTCACTGTGTGTTCTCTCGGGTCAGGTGTGAACTTAACTAAGTATGCATGCTCATGTTTCCTCAATCTCTCATTGCGAGCAATAAGATTTAACTGCTTTAGGTTCAAAATAAATTCCATCTCGTCCTGACCTATTTAAATAAGGAATACTAAGAGAACACTCATCCTGTGTTCCCTTAGTTTATGCATGAATTTAACTAAATATGCACGCTTATGTTTTTTCATTCCTTTATTGTGTGTAACACGAGTCACTTGCCCTAATTTTAAGAAAAATCCCATGTGGAACTTCCCTATTCTGATCTTCTCAGGAAACCCCATACCACTGCTCAAATATAAATTAATTAGTTTATACCTTTTGTAGCTACAATGGCCAGCTGCATAAGTAGGGAGATATTGATATGCAAGCACAGCTATATGTATATGTATTAATATGATAATGATAGGAGTACGAGATACTCCCCTATATGTTTTTAATTCATTTTACATATGTTTTTCAGATTTTAAGGTGGCTCCTGAAGAAGGCGTTTTCTTTAATACGCCGAAACGCGCGTCGATGACTATAATTGTCCGCCACTGTTTTATGAATTTTTGTGCAATTGTGTTATAAATAGATTGTTTGTATTTGATTAATTGTTCATATAATTATTCGGTTTTTATGTTTTTGAATTAAAATGTTTTTATCATGAATATGTACATTCAGAAATAAATGCAATTCTTTGTTTTTTAATTGACTGTTGTGCCTTCCATATGTCACCTCTCCCTGGTTGTATTATCCAATTTCCAGTTTTTCTTTACATTGCCTACTCGGATAGGCCACACCCCTTTAAGACATGTGCCACACCCCTTTTAGAGCACCACCAGTTTTTTCCCACTTAAAGCCCTGTGTCCAAGGATCTAAAGCCAACAAAAACAAACCAAATGACCAAAAGGCAAACTGTCTGGGGAGTGAATATTCAAATTATTCCCGATTCAACACTTAGGTACAGCTAAACCCTAGAAAGGAGATGATAAAGAGGGACAATGACCCATCCATCCATGTTAGGACAATCGGTTTCTGCCCACATGCATGCCACTACTAGTCAGGGGCATTCGTCAGACCCAAAGGGGATCCCAATCTGTACTTCTTACATTAAAGAAGAGTGAATTGCAGAGTTGTGAGAATGTGAATCCTACCTTGATAACCCAAATAATCACAGTTCGTGAAATAAAAGTAATATATGAAACCCGCATTCCATGAGAATGCATATAATGGTATATTTGAAGTACTCAAGATGGGTCTTGTGGCTCTGTGGACTAATTCGGACACTGTAGGTGTTTGTGTTTGGCTGCCTGGTCACAGGTTCAAATCCTGGCGGGTCCACTCAGCCTTTCATTCTTCTGAGGTCGATAAAATGAGTACCATTGAGTTGGGTCAACAATAAACATCTGTTATTCAGTGCCAAGACACCTTTAGGCGAACGAGCACTTTCGAAACACACGTTATGTGTTACGTGACAGTTTGCATGCAAAGTGATCATATAATCTTAAGATATGTATATATATCTGTGACCCTACACTACAAACTAACATGCGTGCGAGGGAGGGACAGCGCCTAGCCCAGCGGTGAACGGGGTAGTCAAGGCGCTAGGGCAGCGGCAGAGCACGTCCTGGGTCTGTGAGGCTCTTAGCATAAGGGCAGGAAACTCCAGAGTGTCACTGCAGTGAGGAGGTGTGATCAATGTGAGATACCAGTTAGCTGAGCAATAACAGCTATTAATTAAAGCGCCTAGAGAAGGGTCACCAGGTGTTGCGTGCTATGTTTATGGGCAATATTAATAAACGGTGAAACAAGTGACTTCGCTCAGGAGCATGTGGTGAGTGGGGACCTTCGAAGTAGACGTCAAAGGCTTAGGTGTTCACCATTGAAAACACTGTAATTCCTGGGCTGTGGGGGCCTTTTTTATGCCTTAACGGCACAAATTGTACATTTTATGTGAAGATAATTAAAACACATTCCGACCCCCCCCCCCCTCTAGATTCAGTCTCTTTCTTACCTGATCTAGGCATGGGCTTAGAGGCAGCTCACCCAGAAGGGCACTTTAAGTGGAAGCCTTCACCCCCTCGCTGTAAGCCTCTTATGCACCGTTGACTGGGCCACCCTAGGGAGCCATCCAGCTGTACATAAATAAACAATTAATTGACTGCCCGGCTTTGCCTTGCTTTGTTCCCTGTTTGCTCGTCAGCGCGACTGGAGTCGCTGAACAACCCCCCTGCTCTGCTGCTGGACCGGCTGTGACCTGAAGACACCTCGTGGCCGCAGAGGAGGGTGAGGCTCCGGCCCCGGGACTGCGAGGACCAGCATACACCATCCCCAGCTGGTCCTCTTCCCATGAGAGCCGCGCCCCCTCCCAGTGCCATGCCCCCACAACTGGTCACTCTACTTAGCCTGACCCCCGGAACGCGCCTCGCGGGACGCGCGCGGGTCGCAGGCCGGGGCGAAGACCGGGCAAAGAGCGGGCCGTTTGAGGCCGTTCGAGGGACTGGACTGGGCCACTCCCCTTGCAAGTATCTATTGTATTTTTTTTTTTTTTTTTTATTCTTTTATTGCATCTTATTAATTACTGCTAACCTGGGAAACACTATACTGACTTCCACCCTAACACAATGGTAGTCACAAGAGGAAAGAAGACCGTAGCACCAGGGAGCGTTGGAAATATACTGGGTCCTATGGACGATTTTATTACTAAAGCGAACTCCTTCATTGACCAAAGCATTTCCCTCATGGAAAACAGAGTCTCACTAGATCTAGAATTCGCAAAAAGATCTTCCCTGGGAAATCTAGCACATGCAAAAACTCCCGTGCCGACCATCAATAAAAAAGTCCCAGGGATTGCGACCGAGGGGAGACGTAGCCTACCAAACAACGTAGACTTATCTGTATCTGAGCTCGCAGACTCCCCCCTAGGCTCTGACCTCGAAAAAACTCCCGAGCTCCCCCCTCAATCCCCCACTCAAATATTACCTCTGGAAGATATTCAAGAAAGAGGAAGGAGAGAAGGAGCAATTAGCAAAAACAAATCCACTATATTAAACCCTGCCATACCGAAATCTCCCTCCCCACCTATTGTACCACCACCATTACAGCAACAACTGATCACAGCAATAGTACATAGCGATCAACTGGAAGACGCCACTCCCATATCACTCGTCTCACCAACTCAACCTCCTGCAGACAAGGGCCTGGAAGAAAACGACAATTCTGTTCTCCTAAATAAGCTAGCTGATCTTTTTAAACAACTTCTACTGCCGATAGAGCAAAAACTAGCAAGGATAGAATCCCAGATTTTGAAGCTTACCTCCCCTTCACAACATAACCAGGGGCATCTCCAACAAAAGAAAGGAGGCACCAACCCTTTTCTTAATTCCCTCTCGAACCCTGTGACTCTCACTGCAAAATCCATAACTCCGCAAACCATTGTACCACAGGTAACCACATCGACAACACTACCCCCTACCCCAACACTCCCCATTACACTGCCCTTAAATACCTCAATCTCCACTCCCACAGCCCCAACTATAACAAAACAAGTTAATAATGTGGCGTCCACTAATCTATCCTCACAACCAGCACCAAGAAAAACTGCACCCCCCAAGACCCCGGCACAAAATTCTACTTTTCAACCAACCCAAAGAAACCCCTTAAGAGGGCCAGAAGAAATCAGAGCTCACTCTGATCTCCCCCCCGAGGCCGCTCCCTACGTTGCAGTCATGGTCGGCATACCCGAAGTAGCGCCCAATACGGCAGAACCTCCATGGTCCCTAAAAAATAAAGTCCACCATTGGCTACAGGCAAATCGGCCCATGCCAACTAACAGCCACGGAAGGATTTCCTCTCTGCGCAGGACCCCTTGGGTGGGGAAAGGTAAAAAACAGTTTCCAGGGGACTGTATCATCATAACTTTCGAGGACCCCTGGGTAGCGGAATACATTATCTCCTGGGACCAACCCAATGTCACTGGTGGAATCAGTATAAAACCACTCTCCTTTTTCTACCCCATCCTCCAACCCATAAACAACAATTTTTTTGAGGACCCTGTTTTTCCCTGGGCCGATCGACCCCAGCGCCAACCCTTAGCATATGAGAATAGGCAATATGGCCCCTCTCGTTTCCGAGAGCAGGAGAATCTATGGCATGTAGTAAACCCACGCCACCAGGGCTCAAACTGGGGAGAATGGGGATACCAGCAAAGGGTGACCCGTAGAGAACCGCCCAGATGGGATCATTGGCATAACATCCCACTAGCAAATCGATTTAGTCCCCTAGAAATGGTAGATTGACCACCAAGGGACACCGATCACACTATTCCCAATCCCCCACCCCCCCCCTCCGCTATCTAATAACCCCGAGGTGATTGTACAAACTCCAATCCCAAAAGATAGCTACCACACAATACCCTTCCTATTCTGGAACATGGCGGGTCTACGTTGCAAGATTGGCGACCCCTTAGCAGTGAATTTTCTCGAACAAGGCAAAATTATTTGCCTTCAAGAGACTTGGACAACCTCAGAGCTCCATCTGTTAGGGTATAAAACCTACTTTTCCCCAGCTAGCCGCAGTGCAATGGGCAGACCCAAAGGAGGACTTACAATCTATATAGCTAACACCATATCTCGCCTAAAAGTGACAACATTTTTTACTGACTCCAATTGCCAGATACTATTTCTCTCCCTTGCAAACGAAGATACTATAGTGCTCGTGAATTCATACAACAACCTAACGGAACACGACTTCCTAATCTTTGTTGAAAACTTGCAGGAGAAATTGCGATCCCTACTACAGAGGGAGACTAACTCCAAAACGATCCACTTACTCTGGGGAGGGGACTTTAATCTCCATCCATGCTCAATGGCAGTCTCCAAACGCTGTGGGTTTGTGGACGAACAAGAAGCTCCATTAGCCCACTTTGCCCACAATAATTCTGGCAATACTATGAATAATATCCTGTCAGAATTTGATTTAGTGATCGCTAATTCCCTAAAGGCAAGGGAACTCCAACTCGACGCAACCTATGTGGGCAGAGGCCATCAGACAACAGTGGACTATATCCTGCTATCCCAGGGCCTCGCTACAAAGGCTGCAGACTTTCAAGTAATGCCAAATATTCTAAGCGACCACTATGCATTAAAGCTAGAACTCTACTGTATAGAGCATAAATCAAAGGTCACGAATATAGCAAAAGCCCTCACTCAAGAAAGACTGCAATTAGGAAAACAAAACGGCTATACCATAAAGTGGGAAAAGATTGACCCCCAAAAACTTACAAAAAAAATAGTCAATCAATCATACCCGAACATTATTAACTGCCTGGACCCAACACTAAACCATGCAGAGGTCCTGTCAAACTTTGGAGAAATCTTGGCAGTAGCTAAAGAGCTGCTTACGGGAAAAATCACAAATAAGCTTTCAGGGAAAAAAGGTTGGTTTGATCACAACTGCACAAAGGCCCTAATTGATCTAAAATCTGCCCTTCGAAAAAAACCAAGAGACGTCGGTCTGATTCAGCTTCTGAGAAGACAGTACAAAAGGGATCGTACCCTTAGAGTCCAACAACTGAAAGAGAAACTATGGAAAGATCTTGACAGGAGTTCCTTATCAAAGTGCAGCAAGGATTTCTGGAGAACGGTGAGATCCCCATACCTCTCAGCGAACAACTCACCCAAGATAGAGGTAGCTATAGACGAGGGAACTTGGATCTCCCATTTCGGAAATATATTTAAAAATCAAGGAATCATAGACCTTCCAACGAACTCTTCCAACAAGGTACAATACCCTATCCCAATATCCTTCGATATTTCGGAAATCTTGGTGGCCCTGGAAAGAAGCAAGACAGGAAAAGCCCCGGGTCCCGATGGCGTCCCTGTCGACCTTTTTAAATCTAATCAAGATCTTTGGGCACCTATCCTAACAAGAGTTTGTGCAGCTGCAGCCAGTGAAGGAATCCTAGACTCCTGGACCAGATCAATTATGGTCCCCATTTTTAAGAAAGGGGACCGCCAGGATGTAAAATGTTATCGACCTATTTCTCTCCTGGACTCCATCGGCAAAGTGGTGGGAAGGGTCATGCTGGAGAGACTCCAACTGTGGTATGAGGAAAAAGAAATCATATCAGATCTCCAATTCGGCTTCAGAGCAGGCCTTGGAACAGTAGAGCAGGCACTCAATCTTAGCCTTATAATGGCAAAATACATGCATGCCAAGAAATCCACGGTATATATGGTCTATGTAGACCTCTCTGCCGCTTTCGACTGTGTCTCACACTCCAAACTATGGACAGTCTTAAGAAAAATGGAGATAGACGCCGCTCTGCTGGATCTCCTAAGAGAGCTCTATTCTGGAGCCTCGGCGAGAGTTCGCTTTGGAAAAAACGGCGAGTTGACGGCGCCCTTCGACGTGGAGCGAGGAGTTAGGCAGGGATGCGTTCTGGCCCCCTTCCTCTTCTCGCTTTATACCAACGGCCTGGAGGAAGAGATGCTGAGGGGGGCCCAGGACCTCCCAAAAATGAAACAGAGACCGATTCCAGCACTCCTCTACGCGGATGACGCTGTCATTTTGGCCCGAACTCCGCGCGAACTCCAGCTCTCACTCAATAGATACACCTCCTTCATGAACGCTCTGGATCTCAAGGTGAACGTAAAAAAAACGTTTGTAATGATCACGGGGGGGGGTGAAGAAAGGCACAAAAAACATCTTCCTAGACAAGCAACCCCTTGAGACCACAACACAATATCCATATCTGGGGGTGATGATAGACGACAAGCTATCATGGAAACCAGCGGTGGACTCCAGATGTCATCTTTTTAAACGTTCTACAGCGGCCTTGCAGTCTTTCTCACGAAAACTGGGAAGGAGACGTCCAGTAGAATTGCTGAGAATTTACAAAGCCAAGTGCCAGGCCATCGCTCTTTACGGAGCAGGAGTCTGGGGCCACACAAACGTCGAATCCTTGCAGAAAATTGAAAATGAATTCATAAGATTCCTCCTAGTGACCCCGAAAGGCACATCAATCTATGCATCTCATATGGAACTGGGACTACCGTATCTTCAGGATCTTATTAAAATTCAGCCTTTGCTCCTGTGGAGGCGTATCTGGGTTTCGGACGTGAATACATTATCTCAGTCGATAGTGGCCGATACAATGTCACTTGACCTCGCCTCTAGACTGAAGCGGCTCCAGTACATTAAAAATTTTCTTACAGACCTTGGGCTTGAAAATTACTTTCTCCAACCAGAGTCAATTGTCTCCCTTCCAAAAAAGGAACTCACGGAACTCGCTCTACGTCATCTGGAAGCATTAAGATTGTCAACTGACGCTGCTAAACCCTCAGTAATTCATGCAAATATAATCCAGCAAACCTTTGGCATTCAACCCTACCTTACCCTACAGAGTAAAACTTACGAGAGGATGTTACTGACTAGGTTCAGATTGAATCTTTTTCACAGACTGGTAGCTTTTCCCACAAACAAAGCTTGGGAAAAAAACATGCCCCTATGCCCCTGCGACGGGATTTCAACTCAATCGAATATTCACGCTGTCCTGTTCTGTAAGTTCTACCACCCCCACAGAAAACGTTGGATTCTCCCGATATGCAGGCGGTGGGGCCTCAGACAGTGCCAACCGGCCTTTTATCGACTACAATCATTGGAGTCTGAAGAAATTTGCTACCTAGTCTTAATTTTTTTAAGATCTATTATGAATCACAGAAAAAACCTTTAGCAACATGCACTAGAGAAAGAAAAACTTTTAAAACTTTTAAAGCAAATGTATTTCCTTGTTATCATCATATCTTAAATGTTATTCGAAATGTTTTTTACTGTGTACTATTGAATTTGTTGATTGTATCTTTTATGGTTTTCCCTGTGATTAACCGAATAAAGAAAGATTATTATTATTATTAAATAAACAAGTAGTGCAAACATTCACCTGCCTTGTGGCAATGTAAGAAACAATGAGGTGGGCTTGGCAGGGCTTTAAGTGGGATGAAACAACTGGGGGTGTCTCTCGAAGGGGTGTGGCCAATATAATTGGAGGCGTGGCTTAAAAATGCCTAAGAAAAATAATCTGCGCTTAGCCTAGTGTGCCGCCCGACTTGTATTTTCATGTTTCTGTCATTGTTATGTTATGTTATGTTAAAAAAGTTTTATAAATCGCTCGTTCACCGATTGGCTTCATGGCGCTGGATTTCATTGCATCCAGATATGCGCTGTCATTGCATCCAGATATATGATACAACAAGAAACATCATACCTACAACAAGTCAGGACTATTGGCTTTGTCAATGGTTGTTAGTTGCATAAGATAAATAAGGAGCAATTATGGCTTGTTATATATAATATTGAAAAAAGCTTCCACTTAAAGCCCTGGTGACACCACGACAATGTTGCTGCTCTTGCGTTTTCAGAAAGAGAAAGGAAATCCAGAGAGAAAATGACTCTCTTTAAAGGATTTCCCTTCCCCCACAACACTCACCTGGCATGACGTCATGCTGTAATTTCACTAGTGAGAAATGAGCAGTGTGAGCAGCACACATCGATGTGCCTGCTGTCACTGCAGCCCAGAAAATAACAGGCCGCCTGTGCCAGGGCACAAAACAGAGCCCGATAGAGACACGTTTCGAGGCCCCTTTCAAAAACTGCTGGTGCTCAGACCCGGTGAGACCCGGCCCAATTAAAGCCCGTGGGCTTGGGAAGGAGATGGGGGAGCAATGCATGAGCCGAGGATGAGATTGAGAGCTAGTGATCGCAGTGATGCACTGCCATGGAGCAAAGAAAGAGTTATACAAAAGTAATCCCCTCAAAGCAACAGAGGAAGGATACAAGTCATCCAATCAGAAACATGCAAAGAAGAAATGCTAAATGGGCAGAACACATATAACAAAATGGAAGAAAGTGATAAAATAAGCACCAGAGAAATTGCCATAAGAACAGCATTGAAACATGAGCAAATGGCTGACTCGTTGTCAAATCTATGTATGGGGCTTTGGAGGGGAAGCCGACCGCATTGGAAGTTTGCACCCCTGGGGTTTTTGGGCCAGTGGTGCGTCCTGGGAACAAATTGGGCTCTTTTTGGCCTATCCCTTCGGCCTGGGGGCGGGATATAAATCCGTCCATGTCACCATTTTGAATAGGGTGACACTTGCTTACCTCACTCTCCTCGCTCTCGACCCCGGTCCGCCCCGGCAGTGTGCCGTTTACGCGGAGGGTCCCTGCACGAGCGCCACTTCCGGCTCTGCACCACTTCCGCCCTGCCTCTCCACCATGCAGGTGACCGGTCTAGTGGTTGCAGAGCTCCTGTCTATATCTTGCCCTGTAATTGGCCTCGCAGGTTGACAAACGTGGCTAGCAGGCCGCGGGCGTGTACCAGCGCTGCTGATGATTTTTAACTTTAGTTCCAGCTGATTACGAGCTGTTTGCGTATTTTTAACCTGACATTTTGTTATACTGTGTGTTATGTTCTACAGTGCCCGCTTCCTTCATTCCTTGTCACGGTAACTTGCTTACCTCACTCTCCTCGCTCTCGACCCCGGTCCGCCCCGGCAGTGTGCCGTTTGCGCGGAGGGTCCCTGCACGAGCGCCACTTCCGGCTCTGCACCACTTCCGCCCTGCCTCTCCACCGTGCAGGTGAGCGGTCTAGTGGTTGCAGAGCTCCTGTCTATATCTTGCCCTGTAATTGGCCTCGCAGGTTGACAAACGTGGCTAGCAGGCCGCGGGCGTGTACCAGCGCTGCTGATGATTTTTAACTTTATTTCCAGCTGATTACGAGCTGTTTGCGTATTTTTAACCTGACATTTTGTTATACTGTGTGTTATGTTCTACAGTGCCTGCTTCCTTCATTCCTTGTCACGGTAACTTGCTTACCTCACTCTCCTCGCTCTCGACCCCGGTCCGCCCCAGCAGTGTGCCGTTTGCGCAGAGGGTCCCTGCACGAGCGCCACTTCCGGCTCTGCACCACTTCCGCCCTGCCTCTCCACCGTGCAGTTGAGCGGTCTAGTGGTTGCAGAGCTCCTGTCTATATCTTGCCCTGTAATTGGCCTCGCAGGTTCACAAACGTGGCTAGCAGGCCGCGGGCGTGTACCAGCGCTGCTGCTGATTTTTACCTTTATTTCCAGCTGATTACGAGCTGTTTGCGTATTTTTAACCTGACATTTTGTTATACTGTGTGTTATGTTCTACAGTGCCCGCTTCCTTCATTCCTTGTCACGGTAACTTGCTTACCTCACTCTTCTCGCTCTCGACCCCGGTCCGCCCCGGCAGTGTGCCGTTTGCGTGGAGGGTCCCTGCACGAGCGCCACGTCCGGCTCTGCACCACTTCCGCCCTGCCTCTCCACCGTGCAGGTGAGCGGTCTAGTGGTTCACGTCAGGCAGTATAAATGGCGACCTGGAGGAAGCGCAGCGGATGAGCGCAGCGGGAGCGCCGACTTCGCGCCGAAGTCGCGCATAAGTCAAGCCCGTCTGCGCCCGTCTGCGGCTGATCGAGGCCAGGGGCCTTGCACACTGCCTGTCGCATCACTTACTCCTCTCAGGATCTTCATTCCTTTCACTGCTGTGCCCCTCTTGCTCCTCACGTTGCTACTATTGCCCAGAAGTGTGGCATACTGTCCTCCCACTCTTCTTACACTCCTCGGTTTCCCTTCCCTGCTGTCGCCTTCCATTGTAACGACTCCTCCATATCCACCAGGACCAGCTCTCTTGATACTTGCACTATTTCGATTGTCTATCTTAACACCCGTTCACTTCCCAAACACCAACTCGAAGTATTTCAATTATTAGATAGTGGCAACATTGACATCTTGCTCCTCTCAGAAACCTGGCTCCATGAGGACTCTCTCCCCGACATCCTGGCTGCTATACCCACAGGATTCTATATCCTTCAATCTAATAGGTCCTCTGTCAGACCGGGCAGTGGAGTTGCTGCCATTATCTGCTCTAAATTACAATTTTCCTCCTTAATAACTACTCCTATATTAAATTCCGATATACTTACGTTGAAATTCACGTCCCCTAAATACTCCTTTATTTGTGTTCTAGTATATTGCCCTCCTGCTAATATGCCTTCCTTTTCATCTCTGTTTGGTGATCTCATTTCTCAGTTGGTCATCAACTCTGCCAGGGTCTTGATCATTGGCGACTTTAATTAATGGCCAAGAGATGCCCATGAAACCACCTCATCACTTGAATTTACAGATTTACTACTCGGCCTTACTTTCTCGCAACATATCTCTACTGCAACTCATATCAGGGGCCATATCCTTGACCAGGTATGGACAACCAATTTAGATATTTCCCCCCCACTGGTTTACCCCTGCACCTGGTCTGATCACTTCTTCATCTCTTTTTCTCTCAAATTCTCTCTACCAACCCGTCCCCCATCAGTGTCGAACTTTTCGGCACGCAACTGGAAACATGCCGATATTTCCCTTTTCCACTCGACCCTTGCTACTACACTTTCCTTTGACCACTCCGATCTGAACTCTCAAACCGCCACTCTGGACCAATGGTTGTCTCAAGGCAGTGATGTGGTTGCCCCTGTGAAAATTATTAAATCCAAACGCCCACACGACACCCAGCGTTGGTTTACTGATCAACTAAAGGCGGACAAACTATTTCTCAGACAAGCTGAGCGCCGTTGGAGGCGAAACTACGACCCGTCACTAAAGTCCATCTTCACTGATCTACTAAAATCATACAAAAAATCCATTATTTTGGCCAAATTCTCCCATTACTCCCAGAAAATCATTAGCACGGCATCAAAAACTAAAGACATTTTTTCCATCGTGGCTGAACTTTCCCTCCCTGACCGTGTCACGCCCCAGCCTCAACCCTCTCAGGCTTTGTGTGACTCTCTAAACTCTTTTTTCATTGACAAAATCTCTATCATCAAAAGCAATATTCCCCCCACCACCCGGTCCCTGGTCAGTGCCCTCCCCTCTTCGAATCCTTGCTCTCTGCATGAATTTCCTCCCATTTCTCTGGATGTATTTTTGTCGCTACTACAGGCTGTTGGCTCCGGTTCCCCCCACGACTGCTGCCCCCCCAAATTTTAAGGGACGCCTTTATGGCCTGTCCTGGTCCTCCTCTTGACCTGCTGAATTGTTCACTCGCCACAGGCTCTGTCCCCGATGCTTTAAAAAAAGCAGTGGTTATACCCATTTTAAAAAAACCTGGTTCTGACCCTACTGTTTTAGGCAATTATCGACCTATCTCCCTTCTCCCCTATTTGGGGAAGGTATTGGAGACTTATGTCACCCGTTGCCTGAGCACTTTCATCGAGGAAACTCATTTTCTTGATGATCAGCAGGCAGGCTTCAGACCGGCCCATTCTACGGAGGCAGTGGTGGTAGCGGTTATGGACACGCTGAGACGGGGGCTGACAAGAACTTGGCCCAGGCCCTGGTGTTATTAGATCTCTCGGCCACTTTTGACACGGTCGATCATGTCATTCTGATTGACCGTGTCAGAAATGCGGGCATCCAGGGCTTGGCCCTGTCATGGATTGGGTCCTTCCTTCAACACCGCTCCAAATCGGTGCAGCTGTCCACCTTCTCTGCTCCCCAAATTTCACTTTCCTGTGGTGTCCCCCAGGGTTCTGCCTTGTCCCCTCTTCTGTTTAATTTATATATGCAGCCCCTTCTTGCCTCTCTTCGTCACTCTTCTGTCAATATCTTCAATTACGCAGATGATCTGCAACTAATCTTCCCCATCGACTCCTCCTCTCTCTCTTGCGTCAACTTTCAATCAGTAATGCTCACCATCTACGACTGGATGAACTTCAGCCAGCTGAAGCTCAACCCCAGCAAGACAAAGTTGGTTTTGATCGGTGGGCTTACGCACCCTTGGACTCCTAATTTTTGGCCCCCTGCCCTTGGTTCCTCTCCTTGCCCAGTTAACTCTGTGAAGAGCCTTGGAGTCATAATTTCTAATGATCTATCGATGCGGCCCGAAATCAACGCTGTCACCTCGGCCTGCTTCTATCACCTTCGCAGAATTGGGAAAATCCAAAGGTTTCTTTCATCAGAGGCTCTCATCCTTGTCATCATGGCCCTGGTCACCTCACGTATTGACTATGCCAACTGTCTGTACGTGGGGATTCCCGCATACCACCTTCACCGGCTCCAACTGGTGCAAAACCAGGCAGCCAGACTGGTTTTTCAACAGCCCAAATTCCAACATGTCACGCCTATGTTGAAAAAACTACACTGGCTCCCGGTTGCGCACCGCTGCATCTTCAAAATGGGATGCACTGTTTTTAAATCTCTATCTGCTTCTGCCCCTGCCTTTATTTCTCTTAGTCTTCACCCTCACGTTCCCTCGCGTCTCCTTAGGTCCTCCGCCCACAATCTCCTAACCACTCCCAGGTTTAAACGTAAGAAACACGGTGGTGCTTGTTTCTCTTTTCTCGCCCCGTGCACCTGGAACTCCTTTCCCCTTTCAATTCGGCTCACTCCTGACTACATTACTTTCCGCAAACACTTGAAAACCTACCTGTTTCAGCTTGCTCATGATTATCCTCTCTACTCCCCTGCGCCCTCCTTCCACTTGTTTCTGAGCGCCAAGAAACCACTTGGTGACCGTGCGCGATAACAAGTACTTTTAACATAACATAACATGACACAGCAGCCGGCGGGGAGAAAACATATTTTTTGCCAAAGAATGGACTGCTGAAGTGTATATATGATTTCCCTTGCGTTTTACTTTCAGCCGGCGAGTTGGACGCATTCTCACATTCTACAGTATTACCTTTAATGCAATGGGGCTCGGGGGGGGGGGGGGGGAAGCCCATCGCATGGGAGGCGGCAAGCAGTGTCCCGCAGTAATGCACCTAGCAGAATGGAGGTCCGCTTCACATTTCGGGACCTGCGAAAATAAGTGGGGGTAGGGCCAGTAAAGGGTTTTTTTGAGGCACGAATGTAGGCGCTGGGTGTCTCAGATCACCACAGGCCGGGATTCATGTCCTGCCAGGGTCTCAGCTTAGGCACTTGTCTTCAGGGCACTGTCAGCATAGCTGACGAGGAGGGGGTTGGCCTGTAGTCAAAGGCTAGTTATGGGGGAGGTGACCCAAGGGCGTGAGAGCCCACTTATAATTTGCAGTTGGTGTGGGGGACCAAAAAAGCGGGGTTGACGATACAGGGGAAGCATTGGAAACCGTAGGTCTCAGTCCGCGAGGGGTTTTAAGCTCCTGCCCCACCACAAGGTACAAGGGGGACAAGGTTTGGAGGGGGCCCCACAGTGGGGTACACAGGTCTGGACTGGGGGGTCTCTTTGAAGTGCGGGAGGGTTAGATAGCGTAATAGTGGAGAGGTAAAAAAACTTCTAGGCAGAAGGGAGGGAAAGGCAGATAGGGCTGGTCTCCCAGGCTTGTCGGACCTTCCTTGGGCTTTGTAGGGGAAGAGGTAGACTTGGGAGAGTCACATACGGCTCAAGGACCCCGAGGGGTAGGGATGGCACAGGCAGGAGTGGCCAGGCGGAGTGCGACGATGGACGGTTTCAACGCTGCCATGAAGGCCAAAGGTGGCCGTGGTGGTGCAACACCCAGTTGGGTCAAAGCGGCCTCGGGGAGGAACAGGAGCAACAAGCTGGAACAGGAGGGCGCACTACGGCCCGCAGTACTTGGTGAAGGACTTCAAGGAGGTAACTCAGCAAGAGAAGGGATAACGGAGGCAAGGGTTAACAAGCGGGCTAGTGCTTAGGTCCAGACGATAATCATTCAGATCATAAGGAGTGTGGAAGGGAAAGGTAGAGGTCCGCTCTAATGCTTTTGGTGCTGGAGGTGGATGTATGACGTTATAACGCAGGCTATTACACCGCCTGCCTTTACAACGCGGTTTTTACATCGCAATCCATTACAACACATAGTGCTTTTGGGTGTTGGATAGTGAATAGTTTAATTTACTATTCCAACTCCAGTGCCCGTGGACACTAGGGAAGGTGTTGGATAGTAAATTAAACGTATTCCCTTTCCTAGAGCGCCCCCCAGCGCAATGCGTTGTAATGGTTTGCGTTGTAATGACCGCGTTGTAATGGTAGTGCGTTGGAAAGTTTTGTTGTAGCACAGGTCCCTGAAGGACAAGGGTGGAAAATGTTGAAAAATAAGGTGGAGAAATAATTGAGGAGGGAAGGACGGAGTGGGGAGGGGTATGATAATGTTGTGCCTAGTCTGTTGCAGGCTCGGAGATGTGAGCAAAGATACCCTGTACAGGCCGAGGCCATTTGAGCCCCTTCATGGCTGGCTAGGCGGCTGGATCCGGTGCCGACACCGACCTTGACGCCAGATAAGGGTGACTGGGGGGGATGTGGGGTCGGAGATTAGGGTCGAACAATGGACAAGGGTCTGGGGGACTATCTTACATGGGAGTGACACACACTGGTGGAGTACTTTTTATGTAGCAACCAAAAAATTAATAAATAAATGATAACAAGAACATGCAAGAGGAGTCACCGTGGCTTCCTGGTTAAGGTCTCTGACTCTTAATCTAATGGTACGTGTTCAAATCCTGGTGTTCCAATGGTTGTGGTTTAAAAAAAAGGGGGGGGAATAGATGGAGATGATATATTTGCTTCCCAGGTTTCAAAGAAAAAGGAAGGGGGCAAAGAGGAGGAACTAGAGCTGTCTGAAAGGACTAGATGCCGATGTCAATGGAGAATAGGACTGCAGTTTCCTGACTTTCGAGATTTTCTTAGTCTTGGAAATACCCAGAGAGGTGTCTTTATTCTAACACACAGTTGGGATCAGGAGGGCAGGGGTAACACAAGGTGGATATGCCTCACTACAACGAGGAATTTGGGGAACGGCTGGCTTGGGACCCTGAGGCCCAAATGGGTGAGATCGACTCAGATCTGTACCGGTAGTTGGTTTTGGGGTAAGTTCAGGAAACCACCTACACGGCCAGTGTCTCCAGCTAGTATACCAACCCTGTCAAGAGCACACCCTCATGGGGGGAGGGGTAATCTGAGACAAATTTGATATCAGCAAGCTGACACCCACCTATACAATATTTCAGGGCGGGGTATTTGCTGTTAAGAGATGACAGTCTGGCCAAGGGAATCAACACCCTATAGCAAACAGCAGGGGGCTCGGGATGGTCTTGGGGGCGCAAGATACTGGGGAGCAGGTTGTACAACTTTAAAATACTGTACGAAGGACCAGGTCCAACAGATTGAAAGTAAAGCACTTAAGGTCAGTCCACGCAAGTACAGCGTTGGTAAGGGAGGAGCCGTGCAAAATGTTGAGGCAGCAAGAAGGACAGCCCATTTTTTGCAACTTGGCTAATCAGGGAATTCAGCATCCCACCTATGTGGGGGGTTTCAAAGTAAGAATCTGGGCAGTTCAGATTGTTGCAGCACTGGTCTTGGCGGAAGGGAGTTCTAGTCACTTAATATCTGAAGTACTAAACACGGTTTTTATACTTAATGATATACTTAGACAGGGGTCTGATTGAGAGAGCTGGAAAAGGAGGCAGATAGGGCATAATGCAATAGAGTCGGTTGCGGGAGTATTGGGGTGCACCCTGATGAATTCCAGTTATTGGGTGACCCGTTGTTGGTCAAAAGGTTTTGGGACACAGCATTACCCAAGGGTGCTACACATTGTGCCTCGTTGGTGCGTTTCTGTGCAATTTGGCAATGGGTTTTCCTCAGGCAAATGTTTAAAGTGACGGTGACACATTACCTTGATGACCCCTTCCTGGAGGTTCAAAACAGTTCAACGGACTGTGAGCAATAGTTGACAAAGTTGTAAGAGCTCGGGGGTTACAAGGGATGCCTCTGGCACTAGAGAAGGTGCAAGGATCAAGCACAATGTTCTCATTTCTGGGAGCTGATTTGGTTTTGGGGACAATGGAATCATGCCTAACAACAAATAAATGAGGGCACATGCAGTTGTGGCTGGATGACATGTTGGCTAAAATATGGTTTACTCAGGGCAAACGGATAAAGTGACGGTGACACACTACCTTGTCGACTCCTTCCTGGTGGGCCAAAATGGTTTCACGGACTGTCAGCAACAAGTAACAAGGTCTAAAACCTCAGGGGGTACTAGGAATGCCCCTGGCACTAGAGAAGGCGCAAGGTCCAGGCACGGTGTTGTCATTTCTGGGGATTGATTGTTTTTGTGACAATGGTGGAATGCCTAACAACAAATGAATGAGGGCATATGCAGATGTTACTGGATGCCATGTTGGCTAATCTACAAGTGATGGTCACAGTGATACAGGTTCCGTAGGCCATTTGACATGAAGGACTTTGGATAGCAGTGCTATCACATACATTTATCCACAAGTGCAAAGGAAGAGTCATGCATGGGGTTTTCAAATTGCAGGGACGACTCAATTGACATTATTTATAAACACGCTAAGAAGGGGGATAGAATGTACAAATGTAATCTGATGCTGCAGGAGCAAAATTTTGGTTTTGTGGGCAGGGTAAAGAGTGCATGGAAGCAGTGGCATGACGCGGGCAACATGGAGGTAAGATTTTTGCTTTCCTTGAATTTTCCTCTCGGGGTATCATTCAAGGCATGGGCACAGGAGTTGCCGCACGGGACGGTCAATTATAGGGTGGACATTTGCAGAGGTACACACGGCCATTAGACAGGCTGCCAGTGAGGAACAGGTCTAAGCTTTGTTTGTGGGGTGCATGGAGGATGTTGTAGGCCCGGTTAAAAAGGGAAGATGCCGCCCACTTGGTAGGGTCATGTGAGGACAAAGGTCTGTCCAAATTAAGATTGCCAGGAAACTGGTGGGGGTTTTGGCTGTTTGGAGCAGCCCCTTTGAGGTTATGTGCCTTCGGCAGGTGAATGGGACACGGGCACACTGAAAGGGTGGGCATAGGAGACATGGACCGTAACTAGGGTTATGATGTCAGGCATAAGACAAGTTGGTGTGACTATGTTAAGCGTTTTTTGCATTAAAGATGCAATGGCTGTTAGGAGAGAAAGTTGTTTTCTGCTGTGGAGGTAAGCCAGCATATTTGGAGGTCCTGTGGAAAAGTAAATTTTGCCATGTTATATGTGCCTACGTGTTCCCCATGTTATGTCATATGTGCATGACCGATATGCATGTATTCCCCTATGATCGATTAAAGACGCAATTATAGTTGTGTCCATCTCTAGTATGCCAGTTTCCAGTTTTCGTGAATACAACGAATATCAGGCCTATGTAAAGCTGCGTTGCCACGTTTTACAGTGTGCACGTTAATTCATTGAAAAGTCCCCGTTTCTAGGCCTCAAAAGGGCCCGGACTCAGATTCAGCTCCTGTCTCCTGAACCCTCTCCGAGGAGCGATACAGCCCCCACCTGTATCCCTGACCCTTAGCTTACTTTCATGCCTCGCAGTGCCCGGCTCGGCCTGGCTCTGCCTCTCAGTCTGCCAAGAGTATGTTATGATTCTAGTTATCAGTCCAGCCCTCCTTCTCTGCATTCCTAAGCTACTGAATCGCATCAATAGTTTCTGTCATGGTCTAGCCTTTATGTCTCCATGTAAGAGAAATACTGTATTAGTATTATTTAATATTCCTCGCACACACACTACATATAGGATTATGCATGCACCAGTCTTAATGTCTGTTAGCCTTTGCCCTGATAACTTTTGGATTCTATCAACATGTTCTCTAAACACCAGATACTAGATAGGCTTTAGGTACATGTCGCTCTGACACTCCAGACTTTAGTCTCCTCTTCTAGCACAGAAGTCATAGCCCCCAGTTCTCCCTAGTAACACGTCATTGTTGGTTTGCGCGCACCACTAGGTTAGAGGTCCCAGCTGCTCAGGTAGCCCCCTCCATGTTTCCGCCCCTTTTATGACATATTCTGTTACGTTTGCATCACATGTCTATGTATACGCCCTGTACACGCCTTCTTGTTACATCATTTCTGCCCTTATCTTTCGCGACTGCTACAAACTCCGCCTACTGCTACGCCTATTGTATTGAATGCCATGTAAATGTTTTAACTATATATACTTGTGCACTGTTATTAAAAGTTAGCGCTCCTTTGTCCCTGCCCCCGGCAGCTGCCCTCCCATCCCCATGCAGGCTGTCCTGTTCCTGTCCTTTTATGCTTGATTAAAGCCTGTATACTCCAGCTACCTCGTATCTTGACTCTTATTTATTGAGCTAACCGTTTATTAATTATAGTCAAAAATAGTACCGGTAATTAATTATTTATTTACCACATAATGGCGCCCGAATAGGGACTTGCCCTTTCCCCACGCGCCGGAGAAGCCACGCAGGCCCCCTGATCCTCTGCAGCCGTGACGGAACCATACCGTGCACGTGCAGATATTTCTGCTTCAAGTATCCCTCAGGCCCACGGAGGAGACGGAGGTTGCGGTCCAGCGTCCAGACGAGGCGGTGGAGGAACGCGGCGAGTCCCGACCAGAGCCCAAGCCGAGAGTCCAAGGTCCGAGGTATCCGGAGGCCCACCTGTAACTGAAGTCCGAAGTTCGTCCGTCCGTCGTCGTAGCAGTCCAGTCCAGTCCGAGGCCTTCCGTTCTTGCTGCCCGGTGAGTACCGTTGCTGGGGTAGTATCTAGACAGGGTCAATTAATTTGTCTCTGGTCCGTGGGTTTGGGTACACAGATCCAACACGAAGTGTTCACCTAGGTGGACGCGGGTCCTGACGTGTCTCTTTATGGGACCGGTATGTTTGGTACTGTTTTAGCAGTACATCTAGTCATTCCAGTAAGTTCTGTTCTCGAGAAATTCATGTATTCTGTTTTCAGTATTTCAGGTAGTATTTTTGTCCGAACTGTTATTCTAAATGTTATTTCATGTGTTTTCAATGTTGTGGTATGAGTGATTTGTTTCTTAAAGTTATTATCGTGTTCATTGTGTATTGTATTGTGTCTAGACTCCAGTCCAGTCATGCCTCTGTTCTCAAGATTACGTCAGTTAAAAACTAGAAAAGGTCTGCTCGAAGAAGCAGTTCCTGTCCCGCCTAGGGACAGTCCAGGTCATTTTATGTATCATAAGCATGGCATAAGTGCCATATTATATCTAGATTTATGGGTGGAGTACACCAAGGAATTAGAGGAAAAGTATAGATGGCCCGTATCGGGTACATGGGATGCCGAGTGCATCATGCGAGTAGAAGAAGCATTATGGAAAAAGAAATCCAGACAGTCCCAGAAAGATGCCATCGAGTTATGGCGCAAAGAATCTCATAAAAGAACAGAGAAAGAAATCAGAAAGTCAGAATTAAGTAGAGAATCCTCTGAAAGAGCCCAAGAAAGGGAATTGATCGAAGTAGGTGAACGAGTTAAAGCCGAACAGTCAGACAGACAGAGAAATGCCCTCATTAAGGGTATGTATCCTCTTCTTGCCGAGGGCTTGCCGAAAGCAACCCCGGAAGCACCATGTAATTTTCCGCCGCCATCAGTTCCGATTAAGCTACGTCACAAACCGACCGCAGCTGATATTTTTCTCTCGTCCTATTTGGACGACACAGTCCCAGAATATGCGAATCCTGCTCCGCCAGCTCCTGTAAATAATGTAGTTCCTGTTCTTCCAGCCATTGGGGCACCTGTTACAGTACCTGTTGCAGTACCCCCGGTCCAGCCCATAGTACAAGTTCCCGCTACATCAGTCACTCTACCAGCACGAAGAGTATCAGTCGACGATTCCAGTTTAGGGGCCGCGGGAGGAGGTCCTCCTGGTACCCCGCCGCCACACAAACGTGTAACGTTAGTCGAGTTACATGAACGTGCGTTACAGCGTACGCCCAAATATCAGTCCGTCGCAGATATCAGACGAGCTCTTACCGAATGCCGTTATGATCCAGTTCCAGGCGATGATAATATGGTTATATATTCATTGCGTGTAAGACGGGTGACCGGGTATCTGGACACCCTACCGAATATGAAAGAAGATCTAGACAGAATGTATCGCTTCATCCGTACAGGAGAAGATCCAGAAAGTATTGGTGAAATCATGTCTCTCAGGAAAGCTGAGACCCAGCTCATGTTGTTAAAGTTTCTAATTAATTGTTTAATAAGGGAACAAGATTGTCCGACTAAAGATACGACCGAAATGAAAGTCCTGACAAGGTGGAGTGATAATATAGCCGAGGGTAAACACAAGACACTCAGTAGTATAGAGAGTATGTACACGAAAATTCGTAAAGAAATAATAAGGTTACACGTGCAACGTAAAACAGCACAAGTAAGCGAGAAGGAAAACGACTCTTCTACTGAAGAGGTAGACGACGAGAATCCTACCAGAATAGCGTATGTAGGTAAATCTAGATTTCCAGACCGACATTTACGCCTAGAACACAAGAAAGTTTTTCCTCCTCTAGCACCAGAACAAGATTCTCTAGAACAAGTATTTCAAGCTACCGATCACATTTTGAAATCACGAATCAGTTATAGTGAACTTAGTACCATGCATGAACAAGAACTAGCCCGATCAGCAGTCCGATGGATTACTGATCCTACCACTTTTCCAGACGAAATAGTGGCACAAATGTTTCTGAAACTGCCCCCAGCCGAGCAGCGACTGGTGGGTATGTATATGATCCAGCACCTCATTACACTGTATGAGGGTCAGCATTCTGATCCAGGTCCGTTACATGATGTTCTGAACGAGTTACTCCAGTATAAATGGAAAGGTTTAGGTACCGATTTAATTAGTGTCATTCTAGAACAGCGCCACAAATATAGAACGTTTTTGAATCCGCATTTTGTTCACGTCTCACCTCCAGAAAGTAAACCATTTTACATAGGTAGACAGCATCCATTACGGGAAGTACACCCAGTTAGGACAGAGGGTGGTGAAATGCAACGAGTGTTTGTTTACACCCCCATCACAAAGATGGAACTCTTAGAGATGAAGAAATTAATTCCCTGTCACGACAAAGATCCAGCAGGGTTCCATCGAGAATTAAAAGACATGCTCCGTATGGGAGAATACACGTATCCAGATATTATTAAAATGTTAAAGGTCCTGTTGCCCGCAGGGGTATATGAGAAACTCAAGGAAAAAGAATGGGAGGTGGGAGAGAAAAAGATTGATTGGGCAGTTCTAGAAGCTGAAGATAAGATACGAGTACCAGGTACCGGTCTTGGAGAGAAATGTAAAGAATTGCCAGAGTTATTGATTCAGGTTTTGCCAAGGTTATTAGCTACGAAAAAGGAAGATTGGGATGCAATTTCAGCATGCAAACAGAAACAGGATGAAGATACTAGTGATTTTTATTCTAGATTCGAGAAATGTTTTATTATTAACAGTGGTTTAAAGACAGGTAGCGAATCATACCCTCATCTTTTTGTTACTAAACTAGTCGAGAATTCAAGTCCACAAGTTAAAAATCGAGTTTTGAAAGTCGAAAGTACTTGGCAAGCTAGTACCCCGTCACAGATGCTCCAGATGCTCCAGTATCACCAGAATAGAATCAGGGAAGAGCAAGAACACGAAAGGAGACGTATGAAAGATACGAAAATGAAAGTACTAGTTGCACAATCTGTTCCACAAGACAGTCAGAAGAGGGGTCCGAATCAAGCCAGCCATCCTGCAGCTCCCGTTAAAGGGACATGCAATTATTGTAAACAGCCAGGTCATTTTATAAACGAGTGTGCAGTTCTGAAACACAATATAGCTACTGGTAAGACTAAAGAAAGACCACGTCCGCCTAGACAAGAACAAGTTTCACAGACTTCTCAGTCACCACAGAATGCGCAACAGACAGTTCCAGCACCGCAGCCTATCGCTGCAACACAGCATGTTACACAGCAGATGTACCAGTATGCTCAGTCAGAGTATCCAGAGTATCAACCGTATTCATGAAACAGCCTAGAGCGGGAGGTAGGCTTGCCTCTCATCGAGATACCTGTAGATCAAGAGGGTCCCTATGTACATAGTCAAGTATTAGGGAAAGACAGAAAGTTTTTGATTGATACAGGGGCAAGTAGGACTACTATCAGTCATGACGAGGTTCCAGGGGCTCCGCTCTCAGGCTCTAGAAATGTTTCCCTTGGATTTTCAGGAAAGCCTATTGTAAACGAGATATCAAAGCCAGTTACTCTAGAAGTTGGTCCATTGTCCCGAACTACTGATTTATTACTTACGAAATCATGTCCAGAAAATTTGTTAGGCATTAAAACATTGAAAGAATTAGGTGCAGTTATTTGCTGTTCCCCAGAAGGAATACGCATGTTTTTAAGGGATTATAAAGGTCACTATGTATTACGAGATTTTGATCCAAGATTGTCCAATGTACCGCAGCATTTATGGGCGCGAGGTCCAACTGATGTAGGTTTCATGCAAATCACACCCCATCGTGTGACTCTCAAGCAAGGTATAGTCTTGCCACGAATCAGACAGTACAGATTGCCAACGGAGGCTGTAGCAGCCTTGTCCAAAATTATTGACGAGCTCATTGTTCAAGGAGTGGTTGTAGAAACTGACTCCAATATATGTAATTCTCCTATCATTCCAGTCATGAAACGTACTGATCCAAATGCACCTCCAGTATATCGATTAGTGATTGACCTTCGAGAACTTAATAAATGTATCATACCCCAGTATCCAGTAGTCCCAGATATTTCATCCTTATTGACAGCCATTGATTCTGAAGCTGTATTTTTTACTGTAATCGATCTCAAGAATGCATTTTTCAGTGTTCCAATTCATCCAGACAGCCAGTACCTTTTCGGTTTTTGTTTAAATGGAAGGAGCTATAAATTTACACGAGCTCCTCAAGGTTTCACAGAAAGTCCTAGCATTTACAGTCAAGCGCTTAAAAGACAACTAGACAATATTCACATGCCAACTGACACTGCCCTGCTCCAGTATGTCGATGATCTACTGATCACAGCCCGTTCTGAACGTGATTGCGAGCGAGCGTCACTTACAGTTCTGTATTTCCTAGCCGAGATGGGGCACAAGGTGTCCCCTTCGAAGCTCCAGTTCTGTGTCCAGCAAGTGATCTACTTAGGCCACTTACTGTCCAAGTGGGGTAGGCAGTTGACACCAGACCGTATCCAGTTAATAGCGAGTCTTCCACAGCCCAAGACACAGAAGGAGGTACGAGCTTTTATTGGCCTCACTTCTTACTGCAGACAATGGATTCCTCAGTATGCATTTCTAGCAAAGCCACTGATACAGTTAACGACACAGGAGGCAGCCGTATCGAGTGTTCTCCCTTGGACATCTGAACATACACTTAGTTTTAATGAATTAAAGAAAGCCTTATGCCAAGCACCCGTTCTTGCTACACCGAACTACAGTAAGCCTTTTACACTTTTTGTCACAGAACGTAATGGTACTGCATTATCTGTTCTCACACAAGATCAAGCCGGACAGTACAAGCCTTGTGCTTATTTCTCAAGCACGTTAGATCCAGTAGCCCAGGCTCTGCCTGCGTGCCTCAAGTCAGTTGCAGCCACAGCTCTAGCAATCAGACAAAGTGATTCCATAGTATTAGGACACTCCCTGACAGTACAAGTTCCACACTCCGTGGAAGTTCTTTTAAACCGAACCCAGACTCAGCACTTGACAATTGCACGTTTAACAGGTTATGAACTGACACTGTTCCAGCCACACATAGAAATCAGATGCTGCAACATTCTAAATCCTGCTACACTGTTACCGTCAGTTACTTCAAATCCTGCCACACATGACTGTGTGGAAGTTGTTAACACTATGACAAAGCCAAGACAAGACCTGACAGACATTCCATTACCTAATCCCGACCTGACACTTTATGTGGATGGTTCATGTATGAGAACAAGTACAGGAGAACTAGTAGCCGCGTATGCAGTGACTACTGAAACTGAAGTTATTGAAACACACCGTATTGATACCCTGTCTGCTCAGGCAGCAGAGCTAGTTGCTCTGACCCAAGCCTGCATACGTGCCAAGAACCTGAAAGTAAACATATATACAGATTCACGTTACGCATTCGGAGTTGTACACGACTTCGGAGTGCTCTGGCAGGAGAGAGGTTTCATGACTTCTCATGGAACCAAGATTCAGCATGGTCTCCTCATTCAAGCTCTGTTAGATGCAATACATTTACCGACAGCTATCGCTATCATGAAGTGCAAAGCACATACGAAAGTTACTGACATTATTTCCCAAGGTAATGATCTAGCAGATCGAACAGCCAAACTTACAGCTCAGACACCAGACATTCCAGTTAACAAGACACAGACATCCACTCCAGAACAGACTACTTGTATGACAGTTAAGGACCCTACACAAGATGTCATAGATATACAGTTACATGCTACTCCTGAAGAAATCAAGAAATGGTCCGAACAAGGAGGGGTCCAGACAGATCAAGGATGGGTGACGAAGGGAAAAGCCACATGGTTTCTCCCCGACTCTATGGTTCAAGTCATTATCAATACCGCACATAGTCCAGCACATCTAGGAGAAAAAGCCATGTTAGACAGTATTCAGAACCTTTGGTTTAACAAGCATTTACGAGCTGCAGCCAAGCAGAAAGTCCGTACTTGTATGATATGTTGTCAATTCAATCCAGGTAAAAGTGTCCCGGTGGAACAAGGTGGATTCCAGCCTCCTGACCACCCTTTTGAAGTCCTCGAGATGGATTATATTCAGATGGAGCGATGTCGAGGTTTCAAGTATGTCCTTGTAGTTGTATGCGCTTTGTCCAGGTGGACAGAAGCATATCCTGTTCCAGATTACACAGCCGCGACCACTGCCAAGCAGTTGGTTCGTGAATTCTTCCCCCGTTATGGACTCCCTAGGGTCGTGTATTCTGATAACGGCCAGCCATTCTCATCTGAGTTAATGAAGCATGTTTCCCTTTTGTTAGGGTACCAGTGGAAGTTCCATTGTGTGCGCCATCCTGAAGCAGCCGGTCTCGTAGAGAGACATAATCAGACCCTGAAAATCCGCATTGCCAAAGTTTGTAAAGAGAAAGGTGTAGACTGGCTAGTTGCCCTGCCAGTCGCTTTATTCTTTATGCGAATGGTCGCACATTCCAGATCAGGTCTGTCCCCTTATGAGGTCGTATTCGGCCGCCCCCCAAATATGTGGGGTACACCTAGACCCCGTAGTATTACAGATGTTTCAAGTAATATGCTGACCGATTACCTAGCTTCCTTGATGTCTGCCCTACACTCTTGTCGTTCACAGGTTGCCGCTGCATTTCCAGACAATACTGAAGTGAAACCGCATGAGGTCATTCCAGGCGACCTCGTGTTGGTCCGGAATTTTGATCGTTCAAGTCCGCTGGAGCCCCGTTGGAAGGAGCCGAGACTAGTCCTTCTGACCACCCGTACGGCCGTGAAGTTGGAAGGCCGCAAGGGTTGGGTGCATCTGTCGCATGTCAAGAAATTTCATGGACTCCGTGATAAAACTTTTGCCAAGAACATTTCCAAGGACTGTTCCATCTCTAAAGACTGCCTGAAACCAGACTCTAAACCAGACACTGATTCAAATCCAGAATTGACAGTTCCTCTGTTAGAGAAAACTCCGCAGCAGGAGTATAAATTAAAACTCCGGTCTAGTAAAATAAGTCAGCCAGTTTAATTGTCTAAGTCCCCCTCGGGTGAAACGGTTAGACAGGTATCTGACATGTATGAGATAGACCCCCATAGTGAGAGAGTTAGTCAAAACTCTATCCGATGTATCGTTTTTCTAAGTTTTCTATTGTTTCTAAGTTTGATGGTTACCTGCACAAGTTATGCATTGCATTTATGTTTTCCAATTTCTCATGTAAATAAGTTTTCTAATGTTACAGTAGAGCACACGTTTAGTGATCTGCCTCCTCACGAGTTATCCTATCGTCTTGCTATGAGAAATAACACATTCATCAGTATGTTACACTATTCACACCAGACCAGCAATGCTACTAATTGTTGGGTGTGTGGTCGACTCCCCCCTTTCCAGACACCGAAGGGAGTTCTGCCACTCTTTCCTTATCCGTTTTCACATAATGGTTCGTGTGGAGCATGGTCCATGTTAACGTCATCTTCCAATGATATGTACCTTCTGAATAGAACATGTTTTCCAGACAAGCAAGGTCTCCCCCATAGAACAGGGTTAGATCTAGAAAATGAAGTTTATAATTTAGGTAATTATTCTTCGAATTTTATGGTCCTGAATGTTCAGTCTGATACTACTCCAGACTTACCTGCTATTTCAGTACTACCAGTCAAAGGCGAATTATGTGTCCGAAATAATGGTTCCGCACATATAGGACATAGTGATTGTACTACTACTGTCGAGTATAGTGACAGTGGGAAATCTATTTTCAAAGCCTCACGTCATTCTTATTTTGTTTGTGGTCAGACCGCATATGTTCGTCTGCCCCTCGATTGGGATGGAACCTGTTACATTGCCTTCCTACTGCCACCAGTTTTTCTAGCCCCATCTGATTATCACAGAAACACACATCTAGTACACGTCAGACATAGAAGGGAGATAGAGTCCCCAATTGTCGATCAAACTGAAACTGCTCTAGAACAGTATACAGATTTCAATAGAGGTTTCTTTTTCTTTATAGGCCCTGTCCAGAATAGTAAGTCAATCCGTAGGTTAACCAGAACCCTTGAAGCAGTAGTGAATGAGACTACTTCTGCTCTAGGTAACTTAACCGAAGAGCAATCTGCTATGAGATTTGTCGTGCTCCAAAATCGTCTCGTTCTTGACGTCATACTGGCCGATAGAGGAGGAGCATGTAGAGTCATCGGATCTAGTTGCTGCATTTTCATTCCTAATAACGCGCCGTCTGTTTATTCAGCTATAACCAGACTTCATAAAATTGCCCATCAGTTACACCAGAATCCAGGCACCTGGACATGGTCCGGTTGGCTCTGGAGTATCATATCTGCCTGGGGATGGAAAGTATTGTCATTCCTAGGTATTGCAGTAATGATCATATTCAGTTGCTGCCTCTGTATACAATGTGGCCCTGCGATTTGCGGCATTTGTGCTACCTCTTGTATTCCTAGTCCCAAGTCCCGCTCTAAGTCCCGTTCCAAGACAATTCGAGACGAGCAAATGATGCTGTATGAAATGATAGATGGTATCATGAATATAGATGTTTCTTGATGGAAACGTAGGGCACAAGGAGGGAATGTGGAAAAGTAAATTTTGCCATGTTATATGTGCCTACGTGTTCCCCATGTTATGTCATATGTGCATGACCGATATGCATGTATTCCCCTATGATCGATTAAAGACGCAATTATAGTTGTGTCCATCTCTAGTATGCCAGTTTCCAGTTTTCGTGAATACAACGAATATCAGGCCTATGTAAAGCTACGTTGCCACGTTTTACAGTGTGCACGTTAATTCATTGAAAAGTCCCCGTTTCTAGGCCTCAAAAGGGCCCGGACTCAGATTCAGCTCCTGTCTCCTGAACCCTCTCCGAGGAGCGATACAGCCCCCACCTGTATCCCTGACCCTTAGCTTACTTTCATGCCTCGCAGTGCCCGGCTCGGCCTGGCTCTGCCTCTCAGTCTGCCAAGAGTATGTTATGATTCTAGTTATCAGTCCAGCCCTCCTTCTCTGCATTCCTAAGCTACTGAATCGCATCAATAGTTTCCGTCATGGTCTAGCCTTTATGTCTCCATGTAAGAGAAATACTGTATTAGTATTATTTAATATTCCTCGCACACACACTACATATAGGATTATGCATGCACCAGTCTTAATGTCTGTTAGCCTTTGCCCTGATAACTTTTGGATTCTATCAACATGTTCTCTAAACACCAGATACTAGATAGGCTTTAGGTACATGTCGCTCTGACACTCCAGACTTTAGTCTCCTCTTCTAGCACAGAAGTCATAGCCCCCAGTTCTCCCTAGTAACACGTCATTGTTGGTTTGCGCGCACCACTAGGTTAGAGGTCCCAGCTGCTCAGGTAGCCCCCTCCATGTTTCCGCCCCTTTTATGACATATTCTGTTACGTTTGCATCACATGTCTATGTATACGCCCTGTACACGCCTTCTTGTTACATCATTTCTGCCCTTATCTTTCGCGACTGCTACAAACTCCGCCTACTGCTACGCCTATTGTATTGAATGCCATGTAAATGTTTTAACTATATATACTTGTGCACTGTTATTAAAAGTTAGCGCTCCTTTGTCCCTGCCCCCGGCAGCTGCCCTCCCATCCCCATGCAGGCTGTCCTGTTCCTGTCCTTTTATGCTTGATTAAATCCTGTATACTCCAGCTACCTCGTATCTTGACTCTTATTTATTGAGCTAACCGTTTATTAATTATAGTCAAAAATAGTACCGGTAATTAATTATTTATTTACCACAGTCCGATCGCCGGGGAGATGGGGAGTGCCAGGATTGGACTGGGAGGCAGTTGGGGGGCAGGGGCAGGGATACAGCTTCTCGGTGGGTGTCACTGGTCACTCTACTCCAGATCAAGGAGGTAAAGAAAAGTGTTGCTGACAAAGGTTTGCCTTCTATTGGCTTGGTGCTCCATGGTGGGGACTTGTAGCTGAACATTTTGCCTGACAGGCTTGGGGTGGTGTTTTCAGCAGAAACCCGGGAGGGGTGGAGCTACTGCCTAACTGGTTTGGGTCCTGTGGAGGAGTTTCCTCAGTTGGACAGTCAAGAATGGCCCCAACTGTCAGCCCACTCAAGTCACAGAAAGTAATGGGTACCTTTCTAAGATCAACGTCAGAGCCTCATTGTGACGCTAATGACGCAGATTGCACCGGGAGTTGTTTTAAAGGACCTGGACATCAGGTGGGGAGTACAGAGAGTGCTTTATCAGGGATGCTTCTAGAACAGGCTGTGTGAGCTGAGCACCACCTGAGCCGCCCCTGTGACCTGCCAGATGTACTCTGGTGCTTGTGTTTGTACTCTGCAAAGGTCCGCGGTACAGTTACACACGTAAGTGGATGTTTCAATGTCTAAAAGTAACTACATTAAAATAATTTCCCCTAGATTGACCTGCTGTTCTTTGACTAGGAGGTTGGCCTGCAGCAGTTGGAGCTGACAGATGAAATACTGTGAAACAATACAATTACCACTGCCAGTCCATTTGTACTCCACAAATGCTGGGATCCTGTTGAACTTGTCAACCTCCGCCATTCACAGTGTAAAGAAATCACATCCCACCACTTCCGGTCTCCCATCGCCCAGTCCCTCTCATAGGCATGTCTGGCACTATCATACTACATAACTCACTCTTGGTCCTTTTAATTTTCCTAAAAGTAAATTGTTCTTACTTGGCAGCCTGAAAAATCATCCATTTTTAATTGACAGCTAAAATTGTGAACTTCAGATGTCTGACAGAATGGCCCCTTGATACCCCCCCTCAGTCTCACTAAGCATGGGGCTACAAATGAAGTTATGAGCCAGTGAGAAATATAACAAACCTGCATGTCTGGGACCAATTTGATGCTGGATCCAGATGTGAATTGGACCAACCCATGGCAAACAGGATTACTTTAGAAGTCATTGCAGACTCATTGGATGATCATTCAAGTACTGTAGAAGTAATTTGTGTTACAAGTCTGTTTTATTTTGAAACAACACCCCTAGGAGGGGCACCAGAACACAGCGTTAAGCCTACAACCTCTATCAGAGGCCGGCCGCTAGTAAAGCGCAACAGAGTTTGCTCGATTGAGGTGATTAACACAGCGCCTTGCCAGCAACCCTAAAGGGCCGGCGTGTGGCTTTAGGAGAAGCTTGTAAAGTCGCTCAGTGGTGAAAGTACCCCAATGGCGAATCCAAGGGGGGAAATGAGAGAGCAACAGGCTCATTACTTATGAACGACCCAACAGGGGCCCTTGAGAACAGAAAGGAGCTACAGAGGAAAGAGAAAAAGGGAAGTGCGAAGAGGAAGCGAGCCAGTAACAGAAGATAGAGAAGAGATCCTGCTAGCAGGTATGGCGGGCTGTTTCGTGGATGGAAGGCGGCACCAGGCAGTGAGGATCAGTCTCAGGGGCACAGGTGTTACATGAGTCGCCTATCGAAGCAACCGAGTGGGATCTGTAGGGACAATAGCATCCTCAAAGAGATGTAAGGTCCTGAATCTGGTGGGCATGTGTCGTGCATGCTCCATAGAGCACAAGTAGCGCACCAGAGGCTTCCAAACTGCCTCAAAACGGGTGTGGCGCATCTGGAGTCGCGCCGTAAGGAGCTCCATTGCCAAGACGTGCCACAGCCGCACAAACCAGGATGTTATGGGAGGTGCTTCAGTCTTCTTCCAATACAAGGCTATGAGTTGCTTGGCCGCACCAAGCATCTGCAACGTTACAATGCAGTTGTTACGGGTGAGGGCCTTAAGGTTAGGTGGTTTGATACCCAGCAAGGTCGTACTTATGGCTTCAGGCAGAGGGAACCCCAGTACCCCCCTGATGTGACTAAGGACCTCCTTCCAGAAGATGGTGAGAAGCGGGCACGCCCACCATATGTGCACAAAGTCCCCAGTCGCTGCCCGACACCTCCAGCACAGTGGCGAGACATTGGGGAACATCTTGTGAAGTCGCAGGGGAGTGTAATACCATTGGGTCAAGAGTTTATATGCGATCTCCCTCTGTGGGATGCTCCGGTACACCTTGGGGATATCTCTCCACACCGCTTCCCATTGTGAAGGTGTGATATCCGTGGCGACCGCCATCTGCCAGCGACGCTGATACGGGTGAGTGAGTGTGAGGGGCGGGTGCTGTAGGATGTGGTAGATCTGGGAGATCAATCACTTCAGACCCCCAAGGGTGCGGGCCAGCCGCTCGAAGGGGGTGAAGGTGCGTGTAGCCACCCGATATACACTATCTTCAGAAGCCCAGTGCCGTAATTGGGCGTAATGCAACCGTGCAGCAGGCTGCAAGCAAAACTCCTCACAGCATTGACTGAATGATTTAAAAGAGCCCCCGTCGTACAGGTCGCAAAGCACCCGACAGTCCCCCTGTACCCAGTTCTCAAATGCCCGGGTTCGATGGGCCGGCGGGAAGTGAGGGTTGGCCGCTATGGGGGTGTGAGGGGATGGGAATGTAGTAAGATCCCTGGAGACAGCAGTGGCGTCCCAGATGTCCAGTACCGTTTTCGTGGGCACTGCCAGGTACACACTTCTAGAGCGGGCCGCTCGGTGGAGCCAGGGCAGGTCCCAAACAGTGCATCCCGTCACCGCCCTGTCCATGTGTAGCCACCCTTTTTCACTTTCCCTGACCCCCCACTCTATCACAAAGCGGAGGTGTGCGGCCCAATAGTAGTGTACCAAGTTGGGGCAAGCTAGTCCCCCCCTGTCACACGAGCCATGAGGATTTTCTGGGAAAAACGGGGGCGCTTACCACCCCAGATGAAGGATATGAGCTCACGTTGTAAACTTCGTATGCAGTGCAATGATATTGGAGTGGGGAGGCATTGAAACATGTACAGGAGTTTGGGAAGGATCGACATTTTGACCGCATGGAGGCGGCCCAACCAGGACAGCAGCAAGGGTTTCCACCGCCGCAGATCGTCTAAGACCTCCTTCCGGCAGGTCCTCCAGTTAACAGAACTCTAGTCCTCAAGGGAGGGTGTCAGGGTGAGACCGAGGTATTTGATATGGTGCTCAGCCCACTGATAGGACACGATCTCCCTCAGGGCGGAAAGGTCTTCCGCCGGGATGGTAAGTTTCAGGGCCCAGGATTTATCGTGGTTGATCTTTAGACCGGAAGCCCATTCGAAGAGACAAAGCGCCCTATGGACAGCCGACAGAGATTCTCGCGGACGCATGAGAGTAAGGATCAGGTCGTCCGCAAACATCGCCACCTTATTGTCCCGTCCCCCGTGTGCTATCCCGTGAATGTTCGAGTCTTGCCGTATAAGCTCCGCAAGGAGTTCCATTGCTAGAGCGAAGAGGAGAGGGGAGAGGGGGCACCCCTGTCTAGTGCCCCTGTGAATTGCTAAGGGCTGCGTTAAGGCACCATTGACTCGGATGCGAGCGTGGGGTCCTATGTGTGGAGCCATAATCCTAGCAATCATTATGGGACCCAGCCCGAGCTTACGAAGTACCGCCCGGAGGAAAGCCCAGTCCACCCGTTCAAACACCATCTCTGCATCCAGCGAGAAAAGGCAGGCCGGGAGGTTCCAATGCCGTGCTTTTCCTACAAGGTGCGCAAGTTTGCACAAGTTGTCCGCCCCCTGGCGATCGTGGATAAAGCCAACCTGATCGGGGTCCACGAGCCACTGCATATACGGATCTAAGCGTTGGGCGAGGATCTTAGTGTATATTTTGAGATCCGTATTAAGCAAGGCAATAGGGCGGTAAGACGCGCACAGGGTGGGATCCTTCCCGGGTTTTGAGATTAACGCTATCTCCGCCCACCTCATCCGAGAAGGAGTTGAACAACCTGAGGAGGTGAGGCCGCAACTGGGCCTGAAACGTGCGATAGAAGGATAACGGCAAGCCATCTGGGCCCGGTGTCTTCCCTAGGGATAAGTTCTTAATCGCCGTCGCGACATCATCCTCCGTAATGAGGTTTTCCAGCACAGTCGCGCCCCCAGGCTGTATCTGTGGCCCCTCATAATCGTCGAGTACGGCTGCTATCTCGTCGGCCGGGACTGGCTCACTCCTATACAGGGAGGTATAGCAGTCCCTAAACGCGGCCTGTTTGGAAGTCTCCGCGACCACTGGTGCTCCGTCCTGTAGCCGGACACTAGCTATATGGGCCTTGGCAGCACGTGCTCTCAGCCTTCCCGCCAGTAATCGGCCTACCTTATCGCCACCTTCAAAATACCCTTGCTTCAAGGCCAACAGGGCACTTTCCGCCTTGTTTGTACGCAGCAGTCTGAGTTGCCCCCTAAGGGTGGCCAATCGCCTCATAGTGTCCCGAGACGATCACTCCCGGTCTTGAATCTCGGCTTTCTTAATACCCGCTGCTAGCTCAGCCTCCAATTTGCTGGCCGCACGCCTGCGTGCAATCGCCAGTGAGGTGATGTGGCCCCGAATTGTGGCCTTGAAGGCGTCCCAAACCACCGGGAAAGGCATGTCCGGTGTGTCGTTGGAACCAAAGTAGGCATCTATGGCCTCCCGGATGCTATCAACATCATCAGCATCCCGGAGAACACCCGGCGGGAAGGACCAACGGGCAGCGCGCGTGGGACGTACCGCCGGATCCTGAAGGCGCATTCAATCAATCAATCAATGGCATTTATATAGCGCGCTACATACCCGTAGGGTCTCAAGGCGCTGGGGGAGGGGGGGGTGCCGCTACTGCTCGAACAGCCAGGTCTTCAGCTTCTTCCTGAAGGAGAGGTGGTCTCGGGTCAGGCGCAGGTCGGTCGGGAGGGAGTTCCAGGTCTTGGCGGCCAGGTAGGAGAAGGACCTTCCTCCTGTAGTTGCTCTTCGGATGCGGGGGACGGCGGCGAGGGCGTGGTTGGCTGATCGGAGGTGGCGTTTGGGAGCGTAGAAGTTGATCCGGCTGTTGAGGTAGCTCGGGCCTTGGTCGTGTAGGGCTTTGTGTGCGTGGGAAGGTGATTCTTTTGTTGACGGGGAGCCAGTGAAGGTCTCTCAGATGTCCGGAGATGTGGCTGGTTCGTGGTATGTCGAGGATGAGTCTGGCTGAGGCGTTCTGGATCCGCTGGAGTCTCTTCTGGAGCTTGGCGGTGGTACCGGCGTAGAGGGCGTTGCCGTAGTCCAGTCAGCTGGTGACGAGGGCCTGGGTGACGGTCTTCCTGGTCTCGGTGGGGATCCACCAGAAGATCTTCCGTAGCATGCGTAGGATGTTGAAGCACGACGAGGAGACGGCGTTGACTTGTCTGGTCATGGAGAGGGAGGAGTCCAGGATGAAGCCCAGGTTGCGTGCATGGTCTGTCGGTTTGGGTGCGGTGCCCAGGGCGGGAGGCCACCAGGAGTCGTCCCAGGCGGAGGGTGAAGAGCCCAGGATGAGGACCTCCGTCTTGTCAGAGTTCAGTTTCAGGCGGCTGGTCGTCATCCACTCGGCTACTTCTTTCATCCCTTCGTGCAGGTTGGCTCTGGCGGCGGCGGGGTCGTTGGTCAGGGAGAGGATCAGCTGGGTGTCGTCGGCGTAGGAGATTATGCTGAGGTTGTGTTGGCGTGCGATGGCCGCGAGGGGGCTCATGTAGATGTTGAAGAGGGTGGGGCTCAGCGAGGATCCTTGAGGGACGCCGCAGATGACTTTGGAGGCCTCTGACTTGTAGGCGGACTCTCTGTGTTCTGCCGTCGAGGAAGGAGATGATCCATTCCAGTGCCTTGTCCTGGATTCCGGCGTTGCTGAGGCGCTGTACAAGGGTGCGGTGGCAGACAGTGTCGAATGCCGCGGAGAGGTCTAGGAGGATGAGGGCCGCAGTTTCTCCGTTGTCCATCAGGGCTCGGATGTCATCGGTGGCGGCGAGGAGGGCGGTCTCGGTGCTGTGGTTGGCTCGGAAGCCCGACTGTGAGTGGTCGAGGGATCCATTCGTCTCGAGGAAGGCGGCCAGCTGTTTGTTGACGGTCTTCTCGATGACTTTGGCTGGAAACGGGAGGAGCGAGATGGGGCGGTAATTCTTGAGTTCGGTGGGGTCCGCTGTGGGTTTCTTGAGTAGAGCGCTGAGTTCGGCGTGCTTCCAGCTCTCAGGGAAGGAGGCGGTGTCGAAGGATGTGTTGATGATGTCTCGCAGGTGGGGTGCGATGACGGCGTCGGCCTTGTTGAAGACGTGGTGAGGGCAAGGGTCGGTCGGTGATCCGGAGTGGATGGAGTTCATCGTGCGGATGGTGTCTTCGGTGCTGATCGGGGTCCAGGCGTGGAGGGTGGTGGTGGGGGGTGGTTGTACGGTCATGGTGTGCGTTGGTTGGTTGTTGAAGCTGTTGTGTATGTCCGTGATCTTGTTGTGGAAGTATGAGGCGAGGGAGTTGCAGAGGTCTTGCGATGGGGTGATGTCGTTGTTTCCTGCGCTGGGGTTGGATAGCTCTTTCACGATGTTGAAGAGTTCCTTGCAGTTGTGTGCGTTGTTGTCCAGCCGGTCCTTGAAAGCAGTTTTCTTGGCGGCGCGGATCAGCTGGTGGTGCTTCCGGGTGGCCAGCTTGAGGGTGGTCCTGTTGTCCGGTGTAGGATCCCTTCTCCAGACTTTCTCGAAGGCTCGGCAGTTCTTCTTGGAGCTCTTGAGTTCGTCGGTGAACCACGGGGCTTTCTTGCTGCCGGGTCTGCTGGGCGGGGTCCTCATCGGGGCGAGCTCGTCCGCGCAGATGCTGATCCACTTCGTGAGGTTGTCGGCGGCCTGGCTGGGGTCTGCTGAGCTGGCAGGAGGGTGCTGGCTCAGGGAGGTGGCGAGCTGGTCTGCTGTGATCTTGTTCCAGCTTCTGCGGGCGGCCTGTTGCTGGTGGTGGTGGGTCGTCGTTCTCTTGAAGGTGAAGTGGACGCAGCTGTGGTCCGTCCATTGCAGCTCTGTGGCGTGGCTGAAGTCGATGTCTGTGCTGGAGGAGAAGACTGCGTCGAGTGTGTGTCCGGCGAGGTGGGTGGGGGTGGACACCAGCTGCTTGAGTCCAAGATTGGCGAGGTTGTCGAGCAGGGTGCTGGTGTTGCGGTCGTTGTTGTTCTCCAGATGGAAGTTGAGGTCCCCCAGGAGGATGTAGTCGGCGGAGGGGAGGGCATGCGGGCTGACGAAGTCGGCGATGTCCTCGCTGAATTGTGTGCGTGGTCCCGGGGGTCGGTAGATCAGGGTGCCTCTGAGGGTGGTGTTCGGGTCGGTGTGGATCTGGAAATGCAGGTGTTCGGCGGTGGTCAGGGTGTTGTCGGTGCTGGTCGTGAGACGGATGGTGTTCTTGTGGATGATGGCGATGCCTCCTCCCATCTGGTTGGTGTTGCGGTCCCTCCGGACGATCTTGTAGCCCTCTGGGATGGCGATGGCGATGTCGGGAGCTGAAGAGGCGTTCATCCAGGTCTCCGTGAGGAAGGCAACGTCAGGTGCTGTGGCATCTAGGAGGTTCCAGAGTTCGACGGCGTGCCTGTGGACAGAGCGGGTGTTGAGCAGGACGCACTTGAGGTGGGTGCTGCTGGAGGTCGACTTGGCGGGTGCTGGTGCGAGGCAGGTCCGGACGCAGGTGAATTTGCAGGCGTGGCAACAGAAAGGTCCGTGGGTGCGTCGAGGTGTGGCTTGGTGGCAATCTGGGCGTCGGCCGGTGTTGAGTGCGATGAGGGTGGCGGCGGAGTACGTCAGGCGGGTCGGTCGGGGTCTTCGTGGACCAGGGGTCCTGGCCCTGGGCGCGGTCCAGGCGCGGACGGGCGCAGACGGGCTAACCTTTGGCGCGCCTTCGGCGCACAATCGGCGCGCCCGCTGCGCGTCAACGCTGCGCGTTCGCACAGTCGCCATATAAGGCGAAGTGCGCGGGTGGGCGGAGCAGCTGGGAGGCGGGAGCGGGGAGGGAACAGAAGAGAAAGGGGCGGGGCAAATGGCGGCGGCGGGAAGCGGGGAGGGAGAGCGGCGAGGTAGGCGGGAAAGGGGAAGGAGCCGAGTAAACAAACAATTACAATACAACAGGCACAGATGGGGGGGAAACAGATCGAGAACAGGAGGAAAAAACGTTAGCACAGCAAAATAAAATACCACAAAATACAAGCACAAATTACGGCGAAAACAGCTGGAGCGTGATCCGACAGTGAAATGTCTGAAATGGAAGCTCCCAACGAGTCTCGGAGCAACTCCAGCGAAGCAAAGAGATAATCGATACAGGAGTAAGACCTATGGGTGTGCGAATAAAAGGAGTAATCACGAAGGTCCGGGTTGTGATAGCGCCATACATCAAGCAGTCCTAAGTCTGCAATCTGCCTGCGCAGGGCAGAGGACATCAGCAGCGGACATCACCCCTGAAGCGTTGGAGGCAGTACCACATCGATCCAAGTCCGATTCCCACACCAGGTTGAAGTCCCCACCCAGTATCAAGTGCGGGTCTCCACAGGTTTTCTGTTCCCTCAATAATGTCTGGAGGTAGCGGTCTTGTAACTGGTTAGGAGCATACACGTTGCATAAGGTGAGCCTGCGCCGTCCCGCACATACCGTAACCCTAAAGAAACGCCCATCTCCACTCTTATAGGGCCGAGAGTCCCCCCGTCTGAAGCCAGTCCTGCACAATATGGCCACCCCTGCAGTTTTAGTGTCCGCTGCCGCCCAGAACTGGAGAGGGTATTTGGGGTGGGCAATGCGGTGTGTGTCCCCCTGTAGTAAATGAGTTTCTTGGAGATAAATAATGTCGGGTTGCTGTTGGAGGAGGTAACGCCACACCTGTTTGCGCTTATTAGGGGAATTCAGGCCTTTAACATTGAGTGAGAGGACCTTCAAGGTGTTAGGGACAGTTGCAGCCATAACAAACAGCATGTAGGATCCGCCCACGCGCCCCGCTCCCACCAATGTAAAAAAAGGAGTCCGCAGGAAGTTGCCAGAAGGTCCACTCTTCCCACCCATACAGCAGACGCCACCCCATCTCCATCCCACCACCCGCCAGTCCAAAGGAAAAAGGAAGAAGAGAAAGACCAAGGAAGGGAAGGCAAAGAAAAGAAGAGAAGGAGGGAGAGAGAGAGAGAGAGGGAACAGCAGGAGGCCAAGCACGGCTCAATTGTATCAAGAACAACAAAGGCCAACAGGGCCGCATCGGGCTACCCCAGACACAAGGCATCCTCTACCCAAGGGTTTGGACGCACTCAGGAATGTCACTCCCTATGGGGCAGCAGGGGGGGCACTCACAGGCAGGAGAGGAGTTCTCGGCCCCAGCAACCCCGCTGCTCGAACCAGGACCAGGGGCATCTCGTGGCCAAGTGGAGCAGCCGGGCATATCAATGGGCATCGTCAAGTCTCTGACGATGCACCAGTCGTTGCAATGCAAAGAGGGCTCCACGGAGGCCACGCCCGTCCCGCAAGCAGCTCCGAGGGAGTCAACCTGACGGGATCCGTGGCAGCGGAGCGACCAGGCATGCGTCAGAATGAGGCTTCGATGGGACGTAAGCCGCCCACGGCTCAAGGAGGTTGGCGCTCCGGCCAGCAACAGCGGCAGAGTGTAGGAGCCCAGGCATCCCATAGGGCAACCATGCAGGTGGCAAGTCGAGGCAAGATTGCCGTGTGGCAGCCAGAGGGGCGCCCCAGTGCGCCGGAGGGGATCACTGAAGATTAAGCTGCAATGTGGTCCCGCTCATGGTGAAGGCGAAGGGGAGGGTGAGGTCTGGCCATCGCGATCACCTTCAAGGGAGCGGATATGTGCTATGAGGTCCTGCTTGGCCTGCGTCGCCGTCTTCTCATCCACAGGGGGAGATCCTCGGTGTCGCCGAACCTGGGTCCAGTCCGGACGGGCAGGTACTCTCTCTGGTGTACGGGACCTCGAGGGGCTGTGGGCCGGTGAGTCTGGCATCTTGAGAAGCTGCGCTGCCTCCCGGTAGGACCGAAGAACCCTATGCTTGCCCTCCCAGCGGAAGATGAGGGCAAAGGGGTGACCCCACTGGTAGGCAATGTTGAGAGCCCGCAACTTCTCCGTCACCGGCCGAAAAACTCTTCGCCGTCGCAGGGTATTGGGGGCCAGGTCCTGAATAATTTGTATTTTGTGGCCTCCGTAGGTGAGGTTAGGCTTGTCCCGGGCTGCCCTCAAGATGGCTTCCTACTCTGTAAAGTAGTGCGCCCATGTCAGGATGTCCGGAAGGAGGCCCGCTCGACCCGCCAGTCCATATACTCGATGGGCACGATCCAGCGTCGGAGGGGAGGCGTCTTCGTCCCCCCACACTTCGTGCAAGAGTTGTGCTACATAGGTCAGGATGTCCGTCCCTTCTTCATCGAGCGGTATGCCACGGATCCGGAGGTTGTTGCGACGGCTCCTGTCCTCAAGATCCTCCTGCTTAATCTGTAGTTCAACGTTCTGCTCCTCTAGGGCCGCCACCCTCTGCCACAACTGTTCTTGGTCCTCCGTACGCGCGTCAACCAGCTTCTCCAAACCATCCACTCTGTCGCCCAGCTCAGTGACCTCCTTGAGCATCTCTTTAACGCATGTTTGGACTTCCGTGCGCAAGGAGCCTATCTCCGTCTTGAGATGAGACATAAAGGAGGCCATGAAGGCTTGGTTCACCGGTGGCGAGTCCGCAGCCATCGACGAGGGGTCTTCAGTGGGCGCCGCCGCTCCAGTCTTGCCCCACATGGCCATCACCGACTTGCCTTTGACCGTCGCCGCCGGTTCCTGTTTGCCCCCTTTGGATCTCGACATCGTCAGGCCAGCCGTTAGGAGCTATGCGCACGTGGCTCCAGGCGGTAGCCGTCCAGTGAGTAGGGTCTCCGTCCACCTCAGGCCCAGGTGGGAAGCCCGCCAGAAACACCCCCGGGCAGTGTGAGCAGAAGATGGGGCCCAGTAGATGGCAAGGAGTCACACCCAGGGCAGAGAAGCAAGAAATCAGGGGACCAGATGCTAGGGCACACACAGTTCTCGCAGTTCCCAAAGGCAAGGCTCCAAGCGATACAGCGGCCCGTGCGCCAAAACAGGAGGAAGTAGCACGTTCTGGCAATGAGGGCTCAAGGTCAATGGCGCCAAAAGTCTCTCCAGTCGTCCTTCGCCCACCACTGACCGGGAAAGGCAGGCTGCAGGTTGGGGAGGAGCAACAGAATGTCCCAGCGCACCGCCACTGCAGTGAGATTAGGGCCCACCGGCCGGGGGGCCAGCACAAGAACCAGGGCCCCACGATGATGTCCACTGCGTCGCACTATCACCCGTCCCTCAGGCCCCTGCCTCAGGTCCCCAGTCGAAACAGTCCCCTGGCTCGTGGGCTCCGAGGTGTCGACAGTACAGGCTTATGGGGGCTCCACGCTGGTCGCCGCCGGGCTGCAGGACTTCAGCAATCCCCGCCGGGCGCAGCCGCCGAGTCAGGTCCCAATGCGCAGGGGGGAGGGGGGCGCCGTAATACAGATCAAGTCCCACCAGGGGCGCCGGCCTCGCGTGCAGCCGCACCCCCCGCGCAGCCCCCAGCAGATGTGCCTCACCTCCGTCCTCCGCTCATGCGAGACAGGCCTTCGCAGTCACGCGGCAACACCACCACCGGCCGCTTCTCCACTGGCGACCTGGATTTCAAAATGGCGACCGCAATGTCGCTCCGGGCCTCTCCGCCACCAAAGCGCCGCAGTCAGGTTCTCAGGGCCACCACAGGCACGAGCCAATCCGCCCGTCACCGGGATCGACCGATCCCGGTCTCAGCGCTCGTCGCCAGTGCAGCCCCCCAGCAGGTCAGCACCGGATATCTCCGTCTCGCCAGGCCTCACCGCCGCAGCCAGGGGAGCCTGCCTTCAACTCCGGCGTCCGCTCCGGTTGCAGGATCGTTAGGCTCTCGTCGTCCGGGAGTGCCGTCCGTCACGCCAGGCACCGGGACTGCAGTGCGGGAGCGGGACCCACGTCACCGCGCCGAGCCACTCAGCGGCACCATGAAGGGGAGAGAGAGGTTCCGCCGCCGGCTCCGCAGGTAAGATGGCGGGATCGATCGCCCTCCAGGACTCCGCCGTTGAAACACCGCCGCGCCAACAGCTCCCGGGGGCCCGGACACCAGTCATTCAGTGCCCCACTCGACCAAGAGTCCCCCTCAGACCCGGGAACGGCAAGGAGCCCAAAAGGTCCGCTTAAATTCGCTAGTGTAAGCAGCGGGGCACCGGAGCAGCCTACTCCATTGCCGCCGAAGCCACGCCCCCCTAGAAGTAATTTTCACAACATCAGACATCAGCAAGCTCTTGAAGTCATCAGCAAAGTTTAGTTACTTTAGCTTGATGACTTCAGGATGACTCAAAAATATATATCTGATGACTCTACATGATGTGATTGTTCCTGATGATTAGAGGATGAGCAATTGATTACTTCTGAAGGTGAGATTGTGTCTGACGATTTGGGGATGATTTGAAGGTGACTATCTGATTACTTCACAGGCACTAATAAAAGTGAAACTGGTCTCCTAGCTAAATGGAGGGTAGCCATTTGATGCGACAGGGGTCCTTTGCCTATCACAAAGGAATAGGTTGTAGTGCTAATGTACATAGCTACATGGTTCCCAGGTCAATGCGTCATATGCTACACAAGTCAATTTTTTCTTTTCTTTGAATTCTGGGACATGTATTCCCATTTTACTGAAGCAGCACATCACATATATACCTGTAAAGCTTACCTTATTGCACTGAAGTGACTCGGTTGAGATCTATTCCTTTGTTTTGCCTTGAACTTCCCAACCCAGATATATTTTGGCACCCCTAAGAGGATATTTATTAGAAATCAACCATTGGCGAGTGCGAGTGAGGAAAAAACTCTGCTTTAACTCAGCAAGTTCCGCGGAGCACAGAGTGCGAAAAACTCCACAAACTCCACGAACAGACCGAGTTCCCCGCCCAGGCTTAATGTTGCCCCTCCACCACCACCCACAGCTTATCTATTGCTTGGTTTCCAGTCCTTTTTATGTTGAAGCCTACCAGACATTTCAGCTGTCTGGTTTGCTAAAGACACCTTGGGTACATTCAGGAAGCTGACCCGGATTAGTTGAAATAGAGCACATTGTTTGGGTAATTCTGAAGTGTGGTGGAAACAAATATTTGAATACTATCAAAAACACATCAGTAAGTAAAGTGATGGCATTTGCAAACATTATCCTTTGTGTGCAGTAAAACAGAATTTCGCTGCACATGTAATGGTCATTTCAATTGAAAATGTGTTGTCAGCATTGTCAGTGCACTGCCACGCCATGCCTACTCCACACTATGCAACTCCAGTCTATGACATTCTACTCCACGTCCCTCCGCTCTAAGACACTCTGCAACATGTGACTCTGCGCCACTCCTGTTTATGCCATACACTCTACAAAATGCCACTTCACTGTATGCTTTTCCACTCCACACGACTTACCCCACTCGAATCTACCAACCTCCACTCCAATCTAGTCCACTCCAGTGTACACCAATCTTCTCCACTCCAGCGTACACCAATTTATGTAACCCCACTCCACTACAGTCTACTCCAATCTACCCTTCTCAATCTACCCACCCAATTTTCCCACCTCACTCTACCCTCCCTCAATCTACCCCACTCTACTCCACACTATTCCACTCCATTCTACCTCGCTCCACCCAAATATACAGCACTGCACTCAAATCTTCCTTACTGTGCTCCAATATACCTCAGTCTTCCCCACTCTAATCCACACCAATGTACCTCATTCCAATCTACTCCAATTCAACCCACTCCAACCTACCTCAATCTACTTCACTCCCATCTACTTAGCTCCACTCCAATCTACCCCAGTCCAATTTACCCTTCTCCATTCCAATTTACCCCACTGCACTCCAAACTCCACTGCACTCTATCCAACTCCTCTTCCTTCCAATCTACCCCACCTCACCACTGTCTACCCCACTCCACTCCAATCTATCACACTCAAATCCACCCACTGTACTCCCTTCCTCTCTAAGTTACTACACTCCACTCTACCCAAATATTCCCCACTCCAATCTACCACATTCTATTCAATTCTATCCCACTCCCATCTAATTCACTCCACACCACTCAAATCCACCCCACTCCACCCCAATCTACCCTACTCCAATCTACTGTTCCCGAACCTACCCCACTCCAATCTACCACACTCTCCTCCAATCTACCCCACTGCAATCTACCTACCCCTCCATACCCCACCCCACTCTACCCCAATCCAACCTACTCCAATCCAGTCTACCCCACTCCACTCCAATCTACCCGTCTCCAAACAACCCCGCTCCAACCACCCCCCTTAAATCTACCCCACTCCAATCCCCCAACTCCATTCCAATCTCCCCATGTCTAATCCACCCAATTTACTGCACTCCAGTCCACCCAATCTACCCCACTGCACTCCACTCTTCTCCAATCGATCTCACTGTACTCCAATCTTAACTCCACTGCAATCTATCCAACTCCACTCCAGTCTACCCCACGTCAACCCACTATACCACACTCCAATCTATCCACTCCAATTCACATAATCTACCCCACTCCACTAAACTCCTCTACCCCACTCCATTTCACTCTACCCAATCTGCCCCACTCTACCTAACTCAAATTTACCACTCGCCACCCAAATCTACCCCACTCTGGTCTAATCTAACCCACTCAACCCACTCCATCATACTCCTAACTACCCCACTCAAACTCCAATCTAAAACATCCAGTTTCCCCACTCTAATCTACCCCAATCTAGTACACTCCAATCTACCCCACCTGAACCCACGTTATTCTAGATATTGAATTGAGAGGGAGCTCCATCAGTCTTTTGCTCTGTTTCTCCTTCCCCTTTGACCCGACCTGGGCTCCAGGTACACGCACCTGCATGAGCTGAAACCACGCCCACGCCCTTGACTGCCGCAAGTTGAAAGGAGTATAGGAGCGGAGTGCAGAGGGTGAAATCTGAAGGTCGACCGGCCCAAGTAGGGAAGCCTTGTTAGGTTCCCAGGTTATGGAAGCCGCCGCAGCCCGGGAGCCGAAGTAGGATTCAACCGGAGCAGGTTATGGGGTGGAGAGCGAGTTCAGCGCGCAGCAAGCCATAGTCAACGGCGTCAGCCACTTAAGGGTACGCACCTGTGGATGTGATTCAGGATATTTGGTTGCAAATGAGTGGAGAGAAGTCTACTGCACTGGGACCAGGAAATACAGCAAAGAGGACGCAAAGGAGGATGCAAGGACGTGTGTAAGTGTAGTTAAAAAGGCGTCTTTTTAAGTAACACCTGAAGGTCCAACATATTGGCAAAAAGGATGCCTCCCTAACACAGCAAAAGGAAAGAATGAAGGAAAGAAGAGAGAGGTGAAATTGAGTAAAGGAGAACCTGTGCCTTCCCCCTCTCTTGATGGAGCTCAAGCAGGTTCCTTGGGAACCCCAGGGACAGACAAAGCTCATCCATCAGCCAAATCACCGGCAGTTTCAATTAAAGACTTTGTGGGGAAGCACTTCAAGTCTGTTGTAGTAGAGGGTACAAATACGGTACAAGCAGCTGCATTGGGGGGATAGTCCTCTGGGAAAAAAATAAAATAATAATAATAATAATAATAATAATAATAAGAGACATTTATAGAGTGCGCAGCTACCTCAACTGAGGTGTCCCGACGCTAACGCGGATAACATCGTAGCCTTGCCAGCGGCCAACTAATCTCTGCGGGTAATCATCCAGGTCTTCAAAGCCTTTCTGAATTTTTGCTCAAAGTGCATCATAAGAAGTTGGAGGGGCAGGTAATTCCAGCATTTAGAGGTTCCCACCTCGAAAGTTCTGCCCCCCATTCTCGCTTTGGCAAAATGGGGGTCGCATAGGTAGCGCTTCAAGTTGAGCTGCAGCGATCTGTCCTGAAGGTAAGGGTGAAGTCTCAACCTTAGGTACTTAGGGCATCTTCCCTGGTACGCTCAGAAGGCAAATGTGAGGGCCTTAAATTCAACTCTCTTGGCCACAGGGAGCCAATGAATTTGCCTGAGGTGAGGGGAAATATAATGCCGGAGAGGGACCTTTCGGACCAGCCTTGCCGCCGCATTTTATACTATCTGCAGCCTACAGGTAAAACCACTAGGGAGACCGGATAGAGTCTATTGGCATCGTCAAGATTGGAAGTGACTAACGCATGTGCTACAGTTTAACGCACTGACTCAAGCAAGAAGTCGATGAATTTCCTAATTATCTTCATCTTGCCAAAGCGGACTCCAGAAACATGCTGGGCCTGTGTGGAAAGGAATCGAATGCTGTCCCAACGGACACTGGGATCCTTGACCGAATCCTTCGGGGTGAGAGCAGTTCCCAATTCTACTGGCCACCACAAGGCCGCTGGGTGAGGGACCACTTTTTTAAAAAACATAGCCTCCGTCTTGTTGTGATTGAGCTTTAAAAAATTGCTACTCATCCAGTTGGAGATATTTTTAAGGCACTCTCTAAAAGAGTCAAAGGCCGATGCCGACACTTCCCCAAAGGAAAACATCAGTTGGGTGTTGTCCGCGTTGGATATCACCTTGATCCCAGTGTTGGTGATCAGTTTAGCCAAAGGAGCCAGATATATATTAAATAGGAGAGGGCTAAGGGCAGAGCCCTGGGGCACCCCCCATCTTAAAGGCTTGGTCTCACCGGAGAAAGGGTGGAGAAAGACCTGCGCCGTCCCATGGATGCCAATTTGCTTAAGCTGTTCAAGCAGGATGGAATGAGACACCATGTCAAACGCTGCCGACAGGTCAAGCAGCACCAGCATGGACGCTGCACCCTCATCTACTGCCCATCTAATGGCATCAGCCATCTCAATCAAAGCCGACTCGGTACTGTAGCCGGTGCGAAAGCCAGACTGGGAATCATGCAGAAGCACGTTACATTCAACAAAGGCCGCCAGCTGCTAATGGGCAAATTTTTCTAATATTTAGCCGGGGCCGGGAGGAGAGAAATGGGCCTGCAGTTACTAGCGATCTCCGGATCTGCATTTGGTTTCTTCAATATGGGCAGGAGAAACGCATGTTTCCAAACGAAAGGAAAGACCCCAAGCCTGAAAGAGGGATTCCAGATGGAGTTAAGGAAGGGATTGAACATTAGCTACTTGTGAGGTAGAGACTCAGGACTAACCCAGACGTCGTACTTTGCTCCGCCATCACAGTTTACAGAGTTTTACCATCTTCGAGATCTGCTGGGAACGCGAAGTGGAGGCAAAATTCAGACTGCGTAGTGGAGCAGACTACGTGCACCACTGGGCCCAAAAGGGGAAAAAAAATTAACCACTTACCTTCTCTCTCGCATCTGTGGGTAGCCCTCCATCTCGCCGTGGTGTCTCCTAGTTGATGCCGTCCTCCTCCTCGTTGCCAGTCGCAAACCCCTACAGTGTCCATCTTGCGTGAACTAGTTCATGCAAGATGTAAAAGGTAGGGTGTTGAATGACCCAGGTAATTATCGGCTGATAAGTTTGTTGGATGTAGGTGCAAAACTGTACTCTAATGTAATATTAAGGGCTTTAAATAACTAGATACAGGGAAACAGAGGGGCAGATTTACAAGCCCCCTGGCCCACCAGTACGTCACTTTTTGTGATGTATTTGTGGCGCAGGAGGCTCCTCCATATTTACAAGGAGAGGAAATGCCACCCTGTGTGACTTTTCCTCTCCGTAGCGGAGCGGACTACGTGCGCCACTGGTCCCTAAAGGGTAAAAAAAATTAACCACTTACCTTCTCTCTCGCATCTGTGGGCTGCCCTCCAACTCGCCACCCTGTGTGACTTTTCCTCTCCTTGTAAATGCGGCCACTCCACACACAGCACTTTGCGTTGAAGGGGCATTCCATGGGTGTTGCTGCGGGTTTTTCTATGCAACACCCATGGAACAAGACACATCTCCAGATTTACGGGAAATCGTAAATCTGGAGATGCATCTGAATACTATGCCACCCTAGCGGTGGTGTAGGGAGGCGCAACGAGGAGAATTTTTTTTATTTCTCCAAATTTTCTCCTCTTACAATGTGCGCTGCTTTCTACAGCACGCATTGAAAGGGGAAAATGCCTGTAGTGATTGTTTTTGTGCAGGAAGGTGCCCCTTCCTGCACAAAAACAATCTCCCCACGACACAAACATCCTTGCACCATGGTGCAAGGGTGCCTGCGCCAGCGCATGGCTGCAGTTTGTGCTCCAGTGCATGGGGAAGCACAGAGATGCAACATATTCTTGTAAATATGTTGCATCCCTGTGCTTCAGAAGCGCCCCAGAATTATTCCCATGGAGCAGGGAGACTGTAAAGCTGGGCATTCAACAATAGATCATGGTTTCAGTCTATGGGCTTTGTGGCAAAAGGCAAAGGAAAGAACTGGGAACGTATTCTGTTGTTTTGTTGATTTTAGCTCAGTGTTCCATTTGGTTGACCACATTACACTTTGGGCTAATTAAGACGTCAGGGTGTTCCAAATTGCTTAATAGCAATTCTGCAGGAAATGCACACGGACATATGGGCCCAAGTGGCGCTTGCTCTAGATGCGGTTCTCTTGGGGGTATTCCGTTGGGAAATGGGTTAAGGCAGGTGTTGCAGGGATTCTGCACATACACAGAACTATGCGCAGGAAAACAGGACCTCATTGTATTTGGCTGTACCAACCTACCACATTAGTATCCAAAACCCCAAAACCGACTAGCTATAGTGTCTCATTCATTCTCCTCCAAATATCACAAAGCTGCAAATGATTAGACTACCCAGAACACAACACTCCCGACTCTCTTATGAATCTTGGGAGCAAGACATAGTTCTTTAGCTCATTCACTCGTACTTGCCCACAAGAAGAATATGCAGAGTCACCGAAATAGTTCAAAATGTTTATTTTTACTATTGTGCTCTACCATACAGTTCACGAGCCACTACCAGCAGCAAAATTCATAAACTCAGCACAGTTAGCATTGTTACAATACCATAGAATATAAAAAGGGAAGTCATTATATAAAGACTGTGGAAAAAACACGAGGCCCAACCACCCTCCCCTTGACCAGAAGTTTATTCCATATAAAGGATGATCTCTAGGCTTTGACAGCAGACCCCATACCTTAAAACCTGGATGTATGGTTTACATCATGGGAACAGCAGAGTTCTTCTCCATGGAACGGCTTTCTCCAAGTGTGTTAAAACAACATGCAACAACGTAATATCAAAGCACAAGTCTTCAGTATTGCAGCTGTGTAGAATGTTATGTCTAGGTGCTAGGGACTGACCAGAACAGAATAACAAGTGGCATTGTTTATCGAACTTTCACATCGTGTTCGGACTAACCTCAGGAAAGGCAGAGAACATGAAAGGCAGCCCGCTCTCATGTGAAAGGCACCAACAGAGTCTTGCAAAACAAAGTCATGTAGTAACGTGCGCAAAAGCAATATCATGGCAGCAACGCTCATGCTGCTAACTTAGCAATGTCGACAATGTCCCTAAAGTTTGTGCCATAGCCCCTACAGTGTTTTCTTTGTATTTAGCTGACCTTCCTTGAGAGTTTGCAGTGACTCATTCGATTTCCCCGAAAATGAGAGGTAGACATGTGTTGTGCATATTGCAGATAATGTGGCTATTCTGGAGGGGACACAAATAGGCCTGCAGAGAGAGTTGATTATATGTAATCATTATTTTGAGGCGAATAAAATGTAGGTAAACATTGGAAAAACAAAAATAATCATGTTTGGGAAAATAAGGAAATTGTAGAAGTGGCTGTTAGGTAATAGAAGGGTAGAGGTCGTGTCCTCCTATAAGTATCTGGGTATAGCGTTTACCAGCCAGCTGAGTTCTACCTTGCATAAAGAATTAGTGGAGACCAGGGCACTAGCTACAATAGGGGGACTTCTTCATTTTAAAAAGACTTATTGTGGTCCTTCTTGAAATACCCTTTTAATAGCTTATAACGCAATGGTCCCCAGTTACTAGCCTTAAGTTTGGAGGGAAGTTGGGAGAGGTGCGAAAAGTAAATGTTTGAAAAAATTGCTTGTTCTCCCCAAAGGCACAATGTTCCAGACAATAAGATTAGAAGGAAATTACAAGGCCTGAAACTTCTTAGCCTATAAAAAAACTTTGCGACTTTAGGATAAACTTTGGGTCTCAAATACACAGAAGATATTAGCCTTATGTGCCATTGAAATAGGAAAGAGTGAATTACAGTGGGCTAAGAGGATAAAGAAAAGATTAGAAGCCATCGCAGGAATCCTAAAATTAGAATTAAAAACAGCTGAGACCTCACAACTTTCTAAACCAGAATTAAAAATACCTTGTAAAAAAGAATCCAGTTTGGCTTATTTGAAGAATGTAAGGAACAGACCCTCAGCAAAGTATATGGTAGATTCATGGGAATATATGAATGCATTTCTGTATTTATCTGCACTTCCAGACACCCCTCTACGTTTAGCACTATTACAATTCTGGGTAGCATTAAATACGCATTATGTAAGAGCTGAGAAATTTGAAGCCTTTTAGACCAAGAGAATAATTGCACAGGTGGATTGCCATTTCAAAATGTTAATGTTCATGTTTTATTTGATTGTCGTCATTTTTATAGGCTTTGTTGCTTGATTTTAAAACCTCTTTTTAAAAGGTATAAAATAAGTTGTGGCAACGATGCCCTTGCACTTATGTCTAAAATTGAATTTTTTTGTTGTGGCATGTGCACTGGCAAAAACGTTTGAAATATGTTTGGATTAGTGTCCTAATGTGTTTAGGTGGTAGGGGTATAGCGAGTTTAGCTTCAATAATGATGAATTGGTATTTATATGGTTGTATATACATATAAAATGTTATCTGGTTTTAAAATGTATGTTTTAAACACAGTGTACTGAACACCCTAACCCAATCTACTGCACCCTACCCCAATCTTCTCCACACCACACTACCTAACTCCACTCCAATCTACTCCACTCCAATGTACTCCACTCTGCTTTTCCCCCAATATACCCTACCCTAATCCACCCAATCTATCCCACTCCAAAATACCTCACTCCACTCTACACCACTGTACTGCTATTTGCCCCACTCCAATCTACCCTACCCCAATTTACCCAACCCACTGCAATCCACCCCACTTCAACCTACCAACTCTAGCCCAGTCTACCCCAACCCACTCCACTCCAATCAACCACACTCCACTCAAATCTACCCCACTCTGCTCCAATCTACCTCAGGCTTTACCACTCCACTCCAATCTACCACAAGCCACCCGACTCCAATGTACCCCAATCCACTCCACCACAATCTACCCCAGTTCAACCTACCCATCTCCCCCACTCCAATCAACCTCAATCTACTCCACTCCAAATCTACTTTACCCCACTCTACACCACTCCAATCTATTATACTCCATCCCAATCTACCCCACTCTGCACCAATCTCCCCTACTCTAATCTGACCCCACCCACCCCAATCTGCTGCAGTTTTCCCTAATCTACCCCACTCCACTCTAGTCCATACCAACATATCCCACGCCACTCTTTCCCATCCACCCAACTACAATCTACACCACTCTAATCTACCCCAATCGATTGCAACCCATTTTTCCTCACTTCAGCCCTATCTACCCTACTCTAGTCTACCATTCTAGTCCCACCTTGCCCACTCCAATCTACCCAATCCACTCCTTTCTACCCCACTCTACTCTACCCTACTCTGCTCTAAGCCACTCTACCCCACTCCACTCTGCCCTATTCAACCCCACTCCAATCCACCCAATCACAATCCATGCCATCATCCCAAAAAACATATGCCATTATTTGCGCTGCGCATATTTGTGGTTGCCAGCCTTTTTCCCTCACAATAGGCGCACAGCTAGGTCCATTGTGAGTATCCTTTCAATCTTTAATCACTTTACCGGTGGTTTACTTTCATCACGTGGCTGCGCAACTCCCTTGACAGATGGCCCTACACCAATAGGTCCTGAAGAGACCCTACATTGCACACAGGGTCGAAACATCATCAACAGCTATTTAGAGTGAACCATTTGATCAGCTCTGATTATTACGTCCAGTAGCAGTGATCATTGTAAAGTTGTTAATGGTCGCCTTTAAAAGTGTGGAACCCAAGTTTTGTATGTCACAAACTTATCACTCTTGTTTTCAGGTTCCATTTACACTGGAGACACAAAGCACTAACGGTTTGTTCCTTTCTGTACATACTCATATATTCTTTGAATGATATAAAATAATTATTATAAATACAACAGAGGTGTTCATGGTCTCCTTTCCTTCTGACATCATCATAACCCATTTATTATTGCAACTCTGCACATTATTATCATTATAGAATAGTTAATTTTTCGGCAGGAACAGCTGTTTCTGTTACAATTGAATTACGCAGGTTCCTAATGCGTTGGTTGTCCCTTGTTCTTGTTCTCGACTTGCGATGGGCTAGTGGCAGGGCAAATCGGCTGCCGGGGTTGTGTAGCAGGGGCCTCGGGAGAGGTTCCTTCCCCCCACCACTCCTTCTTCAGCCACCACTTGCCTTAACGCCCGAACCCCAGGGCACTCGGTCACACCACGGCCCTTGGCCCAGACTCCTGGGGCACTGCACTAGGTGACGCTTGGAGGCCTCCTTCCTGCTTTTGCCTGGACCCTGGGTCCCAAGCCCCACATTGAGGTGACCTGCGAATCAGAACCCCAGGGTGAACTGACAAGCACACGCAGGGGAAATAGCGAGAGACGAAGTCGACTGTGAACCTGGGTCATCCCCGTTGCCTGACTGTGCACTGCAAGTACACATTACCCCTAGATCCCTGGGGGGCCTTGAACGAGGCGCAGGGGAAGCGGTCTGAGCCCTGGGGCACCCTCCAGGACTTGACCTCCTGCTGTCCCAAATGAGGCGAGTACATGCTGTGCAGGGGGTCAGCCTGGGAGGATCTAATGCCAATCCTGGAGGCATCTGCCCCTCTCAGGCCTCACTGTAGGGCAAGATTAGTGAGGTCAGGGTGGACATGGCACTCATCACAGTTGAGGACAAACTCAGTCAACTAAAGGAACAGGTATCCCACCTGCAAATGCATACTAAAGAGCTGCACCGAAGGCTGAAGATGCCGAAAACCGGTCGCACCAGAACAACCTCCGCATGGTGGGGTTCCCCCAGGGGGTTGAGCAAGGCCAAACAGCTGCCTTTGTGGAAACCTGGCTGAGCTCTTGAATGCCCAAAGAAGCAATATCGACATGGTTTCCTATTGAGCATGCCCACCACTCTCTTACCCCTAAATCGCCTCCCGGCACCCAGCACCGGCCTATCATCGCTAGGGTCCTAAACTTTAAGGACAGGGAAGCCATCTTGAATGCAGCCCGGGCCCAGGGGACCTTGAAGTTCCAGAACCACACCATAATGCTTTTTCCAGACTATACTAGGGAGGTTCAGGCTCACCGATGCTTATATAGAGGTTAAGCAGAAACTTCGCAATCTGGGCCTCCGGTAATGGCTCCTCTTCCCGGCCCGTCTCCGGGTTGTTTTCCAAAACAAGATGCTCTTTTTTGAGAGCCCATAATCTGAATGGACCTGGCTGACTGAGGAATGGCCCCTCCAAGTCTGCTCTGCATCCTTGACCGGGCTGCCTAGATCACCAAAGTCTTGCCCACTCTCACCTAAGCAGCAAAGGAGGCGCACGCAGTCAAGCTGTGGCCGAGGGTCACGTAGAGGGGCATTTGATTCACCTGGCTCAGTTGCCCATGGATCCAAAACTGCGGCAGGTCCTCTAACCTCACAAGATCGACTAAGAGACAGCTCTGCGGATGAACTGCATCTCGGCCCGGGCCCCTCTGGGGACCAAGACCTGGCAGCTTCAGACTCCGATCTTTCCAGAAGCCCTACACTTTAGGGAATCAGCCAGAAGCACAGAAGCACAGATCTAAGAGGTCCTGATTGGATGAGAGGGGGAGATATATCCCACGGAAACACAGAACTCAGAGGCACGCCAATGACAGTACCATATCCACTATCGTGGAGGGGTCCACTACCACAGCGCAGTTCCCAGCTACGCGTTTCAGTTTAGCTTGTTGTTGTTGTTATTTTCTCTCTCTTTTTCAGGGCGACAGATGCTTCAGCTCTGAAAGTATAGGGTGGGGAGGTAGGCTGGGAAGGGCGGGGACTGTTGTTCTCTGTGTAGTTTTAGAACTGACTTTGCAATGGTGTCTTTTCTTTATAGTTTACAGCACCTTGACATTTGATTACCGAGCCGACACCGCAGTAACGCACACCACAAGGTGCAATTGCGTGTTTGCATTGAAGTGTACCAGCCCCTCAAGGGCTGCGCCCTCTGACCCATTAGCTCCGCATACCAGCCACGGCACAGATGACTGCCATGGATAAGTCCCTCCACGTTCTATCCTGGAATGTGAATGGACTACTAGACCGCATCAAGCGAGCAGCAGCCCTAAAATACACCCAGCGGCACGCACCTCATATACTCCTGCTCCAGGAGACCCACCTATTGGGAACCCAATGCCCCGTTCTCGCACGATATGGGTTTGACAGGGTGTGGCATTCTGGTTTTGAACGGGGTTTGCGAGGGGTTGCAATCCTGTTACGGCGAGGTCTCCCCTTCACCCCCAGCCACATCACGGCCGGTTTGTGATCTTGTCCTTGAAACTAGAAGGGAACAACTTGGCATCCATATATGTCCCGCCTGCTATGCTTACCTCCTCTCTGCTGCACCTCACTGATTCAATCTCCTCCCTACCGCTGGGGCAGCCAGTGATAGGGGGCGACTTCAATGAAGTTGTGCAAATGCTGCTTGACGCGACTGGCATACCCTCCCCAACGAGGTTAGCCTATGCAAGGAAATTGGCCAATTGGGTGGCTGTCCTCAGTCTGTGTGATGTCTGGAGGGTCTGGATTTCCTGAGGCTCTCAGTATACCCACACACATGCACTCCCACATTGACTTGATCCTCCTGCCTGCCCCCGACTGTCACAGATTATCGACTATTGCCATCCTCCCCGGGGAATCTTGGACCACTCAGCCCTATCTCTACACTTGGGTGAAACCTCTGACATGTCCCAGACGGTGTGAAGGCTGAATGTATGGTTCCTACTGGATAAAGAGGTCAAGAAGGCGAGAAGGAATTGCGCCAATGTTTCCTTTTTAATCAGGGATCAGTCCCCTCCCCTTGCACCTTCTGTGAGGCAAGTAAAGCCACTATCCGTGGAGTAGCCAGGGGCCGAGTGCACACGAAGAGGTCAGCACAAAACGGCCGCTTGACCCTTCTTGAGGTGCAAGCAACACAGTTGGAAACAGCCCTAACTGAGACCTCAGATGTTTACCAAGACAGGCAGCTCGCGGCCATTCAAGAGGAGATCAGACAGATCTCCCTGGACTCAGCCAAGATGCTGTAGAATTCCTCCATGGCCCGAGTGTACGGATGGGGTGATAAAAATGGGGGCTGCTACACAGTCTAGTCTCCTACCGCCTAGCCAGCAGAATAATCCCCGAAGTTCAAGGCACCTCAGGGAACACCCAGCAAACATCACCCACAATCGCTCAGGCGTTTGCTGACGACTACGCCCAGCTATACTCCGCCGTGAACTGGTAGCAACCCTACGGGACATACTGAGCCAAGCAAAGATCAAACTCCCTCACCTCACCAAGGATGAGGTAGCAGACTTAGACCTCCCCTTTACCCCAGAAGAGATACATGGCGCAATCTCATTGCTGAAGGCTGGGAAACCTGGCTCCTTGTAGTTCACGACTGATTCACCGGGGGCTGGTCTGAACTGGGATACAAAATGGAGCTCAAGAATTTGGAGTTAACCCAAATACAAGTATACTTATACAGGAGCCCAATACCTAAAGCGATACCGCTGATAACCAGAGCGGTCCTGGTGGCTTGGCCCACGGCCCTGTGGCACACTCGCTGGGACAAACAACTGAGCCAACACACCTCTGTGGCAGGGTATGTGGTTAAGAGAAGTGGCGGCACTCACAAGGTTCAGACAATGGGACCACGTAGGTATATCACTGCTATGTATCGTTTGGGTGGGCGACCATAATAGGGTGTCCCAAGACCTACAGGAGCGCTACACCCTCCACACCTCACAATTTTACAAATATCTGTAGCTCTGTCATGCCCTCAACACACACATCTTAACAGGCACGTCACTCCCTGAATTCAGCACATTAGAATCTCAGTTAATGATGGGGAACCTGGGGAGGGGTGGGGTGTCCCAGATATATCGCCACCTTGTCAATAATGGCTCGGCAACACTCGATCCGCTCCAGACCCACTCGGAGGGATGGTTTGGTCCCCTGGAGGAGGACGACTTGCAGGACGCCCTTATGACTCCCAAAACCATCACGACCTCAGCAAGATTTCGCCTAATTCAATTATACTATTTGCATGCCGCCTACCTCACCCCAGAACGCCTACATAGGGCAGGGTTGCACCCCTCACAAAAATACACGCAATGCAGCCAAAACCTGGCTGACTCCTGCCACATGATTTGGACATGCCCTAATCTTGCCTCGTACTGGTCAGCAATAGAGTCCGTACTCACACAGGTCCTAGGCTGGCAGGTTCCCCATGATCGCATACGTCTCATCCTGGGGGTAATGGATGGCCTGGACGGTTCTCGACCAGACAAGCTCTTCCTTGGGACAGCAGTTGCGGTGGCCAAACGTGATATTGCAGCTACCTGGGCACAAGCTAAATCCCCAAGCATAGCCAGATGGCACCGGGGCGTGGACTGGTGTGCCGCACAGGAAAAACACTCATTTGAGGCCCGGGGTTGCTCAACCAAATACAACAAGGTCAGTGGCAAATGGATAAATCAACTGGACTAATTGAACCAAAGTTTGCTTATGTACACAAATGTATTGTTTATGCGTCGTGGATGTGCTTTCAACCTTGTAGTATTGACCAAACCTCTGGTGCTGTTAATTTGTTTGATTTTAAAATCAATAAAGTTGATTGTCAAAAAAAAAAAAGATTGTTTATGTGCAGGATGGTGTCCCTTCCTGCACATAAACAATAATTCCCTGCCACACAGACACCCTTGCACCATGGTACAAGGGTGCAAACTTGCAAGAAATCATTCCTGTGCTATGGCGCAAAGGTGTCTGCATTGGCGCTCAGCAGTTATTTTTAGTGCTAGCACAAGAGAAAACACTGGTGTGAGACATAGTCTTAGGAATATGGCAAATCCCTGCATTTTTAAATGACGCAGCACGGTGCTGCAAAATTTGCCTCAGCGTTGCAGCTCCTGGCTACTGATGTTTGCATCCTGTAGCATTTACTGTTATTTTCTTAGCGCCAAATGCATTGTCTGGCTCATTTTGGACACAATTGTGCATTTTACACTAAGAAAATAGCACTCCGTCCTAGATTATGCTTTTCACGTATTTACGCATAATTACGAGTAATAACGCTACAGTGAATTACGCCAGTTACGCCCACCCCCAAAATGAAATGGCTATAGGATGAGGTATAACAATGAGACAGAATGGATATATGACATTACAACGCATGCTTTTACCACGCGTGCCTTTACAACGCGGTTTTTACAACGCATGCCTTTAGAACGCATAGCGCTTTGGGGTGCTGGATAGTGAATAGTTTCATTTACTATTCCAACTCCAGTCCTCGTGGACACTAGGGAAGGTGTTGGATAGTAAATTAAATCTATTCCCTATCCTAGAGCGCCCCCCAGTGCAATGCGTTGTAATGGTTTGCGTTGTAAAAGTCGCGTCGTAAAGGCACTGCGTGGTAAAAGTTGCGTTGTAAAGGATGTTTCCCAGACGGAATAGATGCAATATTCAACATCGTTCCTGACTTATTGACAGTGCCGATACCTGCTTCGTACCCTTTCTATAAATGACCCAGGACGACGTGACCGGCACCCATAATCACCAGCGGCGAGCCTGAAAGAGCTGAAGATGGAGACACCAGTAATGTGAATATCAGTCAGAAAGGACCTTGAAAAGACAGAATTCATCACAGGTCCCAGTGCCAGGTCCTGGATATTTGTAATCCATATTCCCATCACTCTTAGAGCTCGCGTCCGCCCCACTGAACAGTGAAATTACTGCTATTTCTTCAAATTCTCATGAAGTCCCAGATATTTTTTCTGGAGCTGAGTTAAACTTGCAGTAGGCGTGAGACTGATAGCTCTGGTGACAGCCAAATACACTCCGCCGCCTGCAGAAGCAGGCTGTGTCTTGTTTGTCATGATGCAGCCATCACTGCCACACTTCTTCAATTTACAGAAGAACAGTGGTAAAAATTGGTATAGCCTAATAGGTTTGGTCACATTTTATCAGTGTGGGACAAAGAATCATGTGTTAATTAGGTTATAATATGCAAACATACAATACCTATATTTAAAAATTAACATTTTATTCACAGGAAGTTTCACACATATCTTACAAATATTTTCAGATAATCTCTTCCATCAGGAGATGTAGATAATTGTATCAACGTCTCAGTAAATTGCTTCAAGTAAAGTGCATCTTTGCCAGAACACACTATCAAGGGACACACCCATAATGCACTTGAGTAAATCCCCTCCTAATCTTATAAGGCCCAATGTACTTTACAACTCCTACAATACATTTTTGAGAAGATCAGACAATACAGGGCCCTCTTGGCATATCTATCATGGATGTTTCAGGTCTTTACTCAATTTGTGGTATCCTTAATCAGGACAATCAATTTAACAATACAATCAATGAAAAATAATCTGATCATCTTAGTTTTGAAGTGCTTTATTTTCCAATTTATCCCCAAAAATATTTAAACATTTCAAAGGGAAGGTGGATTCTAATTTGAGCATCCTAAGATTTGATATATCAACCATTGTGAATCTTAATTGTAGATAGTCATACTCTTTACTGAATTGGGAAAGCCATTGTATAGATGTCATTGCTAAGAAACCCTGAGAGGCTGAAAGTGTTTTGTTATGTTATATTACGGTATGT